>NC_044039.1:150914095-151662809 GCF_901765095.1 Microcaecilia unicolor | reverse complement strand
TTCTCTGCCAGTATACAGCTGCTGAGGCTTCTCTTCGCTATTTTTCCAGAGTTTTAATACTTAGTAAGGAGCCAGGGCCTTGGAGGACGCGGGACCACGTCTTCCTCTCTTCAGAGCATCACGTGACCCCCCTCTGTGGTTTGTTTTAAATTTACTACTTAATAGCTTCATTCATGTCCCCTTGTCCTACTATTTTTGGAAAGAGTAAACAAGCAATTCAGTCTACCCGTTCCACTCCACTCAGTATTTTATAGACCTCTATCACATCTCCTCTGCGCCACCTCTTCAGCCTTTCCTCCAACAAGTTGTCCCATCCCCTTTATCATTTTCGTTGCCCTTCTCTGTACCTTTTCGAATTCCACTATATCTTTTTTTGAGATGCAGTGACCAGAATTACACACAGTATTTGAGGTGTAATTGTAACATGGAGCGAAACAAATGCATTATAATATTATCAGTTTTTGTTTTCTATTACTTTTCTAATAATTCTTAACATTCTATTTGCTTTCTTAGCCGCTGCTAGCAGAGAGTTTCAATGAATCATCAATGATAACACCTAGATCCTTTTCCTGGGCCGTGACTCCTAATGTGGAACCCTGCATCATATAGCTGTAGTTCAGGTTCCTCTTTCCCACATGCATCACTTTTTACTTGCTCACATTACATGTCATCTGCCATTTAGATGCCCAGTCTCCCAGTCTTGTAAGGTCCTCTTGCAATATTTCACAATCCTCTTGTGATTTAACAACTTTTAATAACTTTGTGTCATCAGCAGATTTAATTACCTCACTAGTTATTCCCATCTCATTTATAAATATGTTAAAAAGCAGCGGTCCCAGAACAGACCCTTGGGGAGCCCCACTATCCACCCTTCTCCATCGAGAATACTGATTATTTAATTCTACTCTCTGTTTTTTATCTTTTAACCAGTTATTGATCCACAATAGGCCACTACCTCCTATCCAGTGGTTCCCAAACCTGATCCTGGAGGCACCCCAGCCAGTCAGGTTTTCAGGATATCCACAATGAATATTCATGAGAGAAATTTGCATGCAGTGGAGGTAGTACATACATATCTCTCTCATGAATATTCATTGTGGGTATCGTGAAAACCTGACTGACTGGGGTGCTTCTAGGACCAGGTTTTGGAACCACTGTCCTATCCCATGACTTCCTAATTTCCTCAAGATACACAATATCAACCGTCTCACTTTTATCCACATATTTATTCACCCCTTCAAAGAAATTTAGTAGATTGGTGAGGCAAGGTTTCACTTGACTAAATCCATGCTGGCTTTGTCTCATTAATCCATGCCTACATATATATACAGTATGCTCAGTAATTTTGCTTTTTTAAAACAGTCTCAACCATTTTGCCCGGCACCTATGTCAGACTCACTGGTCTATAATTGTAGTCTGGGATGTATAATGTCATGCCCAAAGCATTGTGCAGGAAGGACCAAAGAGTTGCAGGACAAAAGGTGTACTTTAACTGAAACACAACAGGGCAGTTAGCAGACAGTTTAACACTGCAGTACTCATAACAGAAGACAGGGAGAGTCAGGTTAATTAATAGTGTCCCCCTTTCCCAGGGAAAGCAATTTATTTGCTCAGGCCTTCAGGGCTGCAAGAGTCTATAACAGGCCTTTTAGTTCAGAAGCTTCACCAGCAAAAAGAAACTCCCCTCCACAAAACAGCAGGTTGAGGAAAATAAAGAGATGGCTAGAAATTCAAACTGGCTCTGTCAAATAAAGAAAGCAGTTCCCAAATGAAAGGCCATGTAGGTTCCAAACGGACAGACATGAGAAGGAGGCTTTTCCCCCTTTTGCCCACTTTCAATCAAAGTAACAGGCAAATATGGTCAGTGCAGCCCTAGGGTAAAAGCAATCTTCATGCAAAAACAAACCCAGTTCTCCGCACTCCCTGGCTGCTTGCACATAAAACATGAACCAGAATAAAACAGCTTTTAATTTAGAGAGCCCACCTCTGGTTCTTTCCTGTCAGTGTCCATCTTCCAGCAAACCAGTCTTAGTACTCCCAAGGCTAGGGAAAAACCTGTCCAGTGTTCATTTCAGCAGGTTTTGGAACACAGCCTTTCTCCCAGTTGCTGCCCAGAGAGTTTCAGCCCCACTTTTTCTTCCCCATAGGCAGTGGTGTGCTGGTAAATTTTTAACAACAGGCTCTCTCCTCGGTCCACCTCGGTGCCCCCCCCCCCCCCCCGTCCACCACTGCGCCCCCCCATCCACCTCTGCGCCCCCCCCCAAAATTGCAGAGCTGGCTATAGCCGGGGGGGGGGGGGGGCAATGCATTACTCTCTCCAGGAAAAAAAAATTAAATGATCCCAGGTTCCAATCTAATTCATGTTTAATGTGGGATAAAATGCCATAAGTAAATAAATATAAACTTTTAATGTTGAGCATCTGATTCTCAAAGTGAACATATTCCAAACACTATAATGAAAATAACATGATTTTTTTTTCTACCTTTGTTGTCTGGTGACTGTTTTTCTGATCATGCTGGCCTAGTATCCGATTCTGCTGCTATCTGTCCTCTTAACTCCATTTCCAGGGCTTCCTTTCCATTTATTTCTTTCCTTTCCTCCTTTCTTCTTCATTTCTGGTCCTCAGCTTCTGCCTATTTCCTTCATCCATGCACAGTTTTTCTCCTCTCTTCCTTTTCCCTCATCTCATCTCCTTCCTCACTCTTCTCTCCCCTCCATCCATGTCCAGCATTTCTTCTCTCTCCCCTCCTCTCCCCTGCCCTGCATGCACCCAGATGTCCAGCAGTGACCCTCCTCTCCCCTGCCCTGCATGCACCCATGTCCAGCAGTGACCCTCCTCTCCCCTGCCCTGCATGCACCATACCCAGCGACCCCCTCCATCCACCCATGCCCAGCAGTGACTCCCTTTTCCCCCCTGCCACCCCCTCCCGAGTTGTTTGGCGAATTCTTCTCCTCCCTCCCTCCCTCCTGATCTGGTCCCTCACTGCCCGCTTGTTCCTTGAATTCTTCAGGGCAGGCAGTCTTGCCTGCCCGCTTCCAGCGCTGACTGTCCCCCGCTGCCGATTCGCGCTTCAAAATGGCCACCGAGACTTCAGCAGAAGTCTTGTGAGGCCGCCTCTGGAAGTCTTGGCGGCCATTTTTAAAGCGCGAACCGGCAGGGGAGGACAGTCAGCGCTGGAAGCGGGCAGGCAAGACTGCCTGCCCCGAAGAATTCAAAAAACAAGTGGGCGGTGAGGCGGATCCGGAGGGAGGGAGGAGGGAGGGAGGAGAGCCAGAGCCGGCTCGCAATTTTCAACAACTGGCTCGCAAGCCGGAAGAAAATTTAACAACCGGCTCTTGCGAGCCGGTGCGAGCCGGCTCCAGCACACCACTGCCCATAGGGTAGCTGAGAATTCCTGCATGCTCAGGACCAGTCTTTTCCCCTAGCTGACTTCCAGAGAGCCACACCCATGCTCTCTCTTCCTCTCATACCCATATGGTAGCTGAGAGAGCTACCTTAGAAAGATGCCTAGGGCTCCACAAAGCCACCCAATTTATAGGCAACAATACAAGGCTGACTACCTTCTTTAAGGGTGTCCATTCCTTCTCCCAGGTTATTTACCCCCTTCCTGGGGAACCTGACCAGTTAGATCCCAGTCCATTCTGTCCTTGTGGGCTTTCTCCTGTTGTCTCTTTCTCTTTGGCTGCGCTATTCAGCTGCCTTCCTGCATCTCATCTCCTGTCTTTCAGGCCTCATGCAGGCTTCTTAATCAGGGTCAGCTGGAAGCTGGAAAAAGTCAAACTCTGAGGCGCAGCGTATAGTACTCATGCTCCCAGAGAAACTGACTGAGGCTTCCCTGACCCTAAGGTTCCTGGATATCCACCTCATCTATTTGGGACAGCCTGCTCAGAGACTGGGATAATTTCCTACTCCTCACCATGGTAAAACAAAGTCTGTCATATGCTGAGTGAAATAAGTAACATAGTAGATGACGGCAGAAAAAGATCTGCACGGCCCATCCAGTAAGGGAACAGTGCTCTGGAAAGCAGTTTCCTGCCACAAGAAAGGCATCTGTAAGGGAAGCTAAGGGTTTCTCAGTGTGCCTGACACTTTCCCTGTTGCAATACCATCTGGTCCAGGTGATTTACTACTCTTTAATTTATCAGAGATTTCTTTCAGTTTCTCTGACTCATCAGCACTG
Organism: Microcaecilia unicolor; assembly: GCF_901765095.1. NCBI lineage: Eukaryota > Metazoa > Chordata > Amphibia > Gymnophiona > Siphonopidae > Microcaecilia > Microcaecilia unicolor. Next base: position 151,658,627 of record NC_044039.1, on the reverse strand, counting down.
AATGGTACTGGTATGTCCCCCACATTTTCCTCGGTGAAGACCAAAGCCAAGAATTAATTTAGTCTGTCTGCTATGGCCTTGTCTTCCCTGTGTGCCCCTTTTACCCTTTGGTCATTTAACAACAATGGTGTAGCCATGGGTGGGCCTGGAAGGGGCTGTGACCAATCCAATTTGGACTCAGGCCCATCCAAAATTATGGCATTCTTGCTGTTGCTGGTGAGGATCCCCAAACCCCGCCAGCAGAAGTCTTTCTCCTCCTCAGGCACCCAGCGCTCTTCCAAATGGCAGCTAGCAGCACTTACCTCGAGCTGACGTTGACAGCAATCCCTCTGCACACACTCAGTTTTTGTTCATGTGCAAGCATTGAGCATGTGCGGCCTACCAGCAGCAGCGTCAGTTAGAGGCAAGTGCATTAAATCACTCTTTCCCATTAATACAATAACATTTAAAAAATTAAACATTTAAGGCATTGGATTCCAGAGCAACTATGTTTCCATTTGAGTCGAAACAGCTAAGTTTTTAATGCTGATTTAAAACCCCATAAAGAAAGTTTGTCACAAATTGCAAATAGCATGGAGTTCAAGAGTGCCAGGGCTATAAAATAAAATTCACTGTGTCTAGTATTCTCCATTTGAGCCATATGAGATAAAGGTAAAATTATATGGTGGTCATTTACCAATCTTAAAAAACGTGCAGGAGTGTAAGGGATAGTTAATGTAGAATAAGATGGCGTGCCTAACCAAAATACCTTACAGGCAAGCAGAATTTTGTACTATACCCAGCAGCCAATTAAATTATTTCAGTAGAGGAGTAACATGATCCAGTTTTTGCGAGCAGCAAAGATGACAGACAGCTGTGTTCTGAAGCGTTTGTAACTTCCTGAAAATAGTTTTACTGCCCCCCCCCCCAAAAAAAAAATATTACAATTGTCTAATCAACTCATAATAAGTGCCAACAACAGAGAGTGGAAAGAATCAGTGTAAAAAAAAAAAGAACAGACAGAGCGTAACTGATGTAAAATAATAATTAAAAAAAATCAATCTTACAGAGTGAAGAGACTTGCGGAAGAAATGACAGCTGGAAGTCAAAAATGATTCTAAGGTAGCAAAAACTATTCACTGGAGTGAGAGTAGTATCAAGTAAAGGGGAGAGCAGTAGTAGGGTAAGAAAAGTGACCAGCCAACCAACAGGCCACTTTTTGTCACAGTTTAAAATTAACTGATGGTCAGTTAGCCACTGACTACAAAGTCAAGACAGCACTGAAGAGGTACAATATCTGATGGAGCAACAGACTATCACCTGCATAGAAGCGCAAAATTCCAGAATCCTGAATGAGGATCCTTGAGCCAGCCTGGCTGTCACACAGGACTCCATTCTCTTGTCAAGTCTTCTTTTTTGTAAGTGAGTCAGGGCTGGGGATGCTTCAGAAACAGCATTCATAGCCCATGGAGTGAGTGAGACTCAGAGTATATGTGTATGAATTACTATCTGTACTGCAATGGATGCAGTAGGTGGGAAGATTATAAATATAGGGGGCAGACCTCATGTAGCTCAGAATGAAGGCTCATAGTGCTGTTAGAAGATCTGTTTATACCTTATTAGGCATTACCTGAATACCCTCCCAGTGCTATGCTTTATATAAGCACGAGGTGCTCAGTGAGTACAACTTTGCTTGAGAATTAATGTATGGCTTTTATTTAGCTCAAATTAATAGGTACACAGATTAATGAACAAATGTAATTAAGATCTGATTAAAGAAATATATAGAAACTTATAACCTCTGTGTTTCAATAAGATGTTATATGTAATATTTCCAAACAGAGTCAAAACCACATATTTACTCTAGCTTACCCCCAGTTTGGTTAATGGACTGAAATTTGCAAGTTGTCAGGCCAGTACTGTTCCAAAAAGAGTCTAATTGTAAAACAGAATTTCACTGTAGCAGCATTTCTGATGTTAGCTCAATCTGAATAGGAATGTCTCACCTTTTCCTATGGAGAGATCCTTGCTCCCCTCCCCCTTGGCAAGACATCTTTCTCCATGGCACATCTCTCTAGTCCCTCTGCTGGGCTGGATTCTGCCATTTTTCACATATTTCAACTCACTCACTCTCTCACTCATATCTAAGATAGCTCATGTTATATAGGATTTGTCTCCATAGCCATTAATAGTATGTCCTGCTTGGCTGTTGACAGGCTAACATGGAAGTTCTGGAGCTTGGCAATTCATGATTGGTCCAGCTTAATGAGGATTATGTTATGGGAATTGGTCCTATGATGCAAAGACCTATAGTCAGCTTAAACATTCACAACCCATTCTTTGATAGGCCCATCAAATGGGAGTCTCTACAAACCTACCTTCTGACCACCTTCATGAGCGGGTATAATTATCCAAGATCATCGTGATTCTATTGACCTAGCACCATGGTTGTTCCATCCCATGATCTCACCTAGAGTAAACAGTCCAGCTCCATGTTGCAATTCTCCTTGATACATCAGCCTGGATCAATAATGCTACAGCTTAATTCGCCTGGTCTGGACAGCTAGAAAGCAAAGCCTCCTAACTTCCCTATAGCCAATAGGCCGAAAAGTACCCCAAAACTAACCATAACAGTGCCTTTGCCATACTTTAACACCTGAATTGCAAGTTAATGCTATTATTAAGAAATCTGTTCTTCTATTGAGAAAATTAAGGAGGTTGAGGTCATGTTTAAGAAATCCTGTTTTTCAGTTAATTGTACAGTACAGAGCTTACTATTATTACAGTTAGACTACTGTAGTATCATCTAAAAAGTTACAGACAGTTCAAAATATGGCAGTACAATTGATCTTTTCTACCAAGAAATATGATGATTACACCATTCTTTAGAGACTTACATTGGCTACCTGTAGAGGCAAGAGTTCATTTTAAACTGTGTACCTTGATTTATAATACATTACATGGATATGCACCTATATGTCAACCATGATATGTGTCTCAAATGGAGATAATAGGAATATCCTTAGAGATCAAAGTTTACAGCATTTTCCTAATCCTAAGATAGTGCGTTCTAAAAAGGTATTCACCTCTAGTTCCAATATCAGGCAGTGAAGATTTTGAATGTTCTATCTATTCATGTTAAGAGCCTGTGTAAATTATTTGGCATTTTGCAACTTTTCAAAGCATATTTTTGAAGATATTTAGAGGTATATTGATGTGTTGGGTTATCAATTTGTGATCCAGACTGTCTGGTTCTTCTTTTTGTTGGAATCCACATAGAACTTTATAGTAACTGTGAACAATAAGAATATTTTTGTGTTTGTAATTGACCCAGTAGATGATGATTCCGATATGGCTGGAGTCCCAAACAAGCAGATGGAACACTATTAGACCAAAAATACAAATTTAAAAGACGTAACCCTTGATTAAGCTAAAATAAGTGTTAGCATCACCCTTGTTCTTATGTGATTTTTTAATTTTTACTCTGATTACAGCATTGCCTCCTAAAAATACAATCCAGGTCTCGGACCCAAGTCCTGAATCCAGTAAGAAAAATGTTGAGCCTCCACAAGATATTCAAGCTGAAGCACAGCTAGTGGAAAAACCAGCTATGGCAAGGAACATTGATGAGTACATTATGTATAATGTAAACCTGAAGTGGGTGGTGTGGAAAGGATCGCTTCCAACTGGAGCAGTGTCTATTCAGAATGATTATTTGAAACGTACAGAGTACATCTGCTCTGAATTAGACTGCTCAGTTGGATTTTACACCCCATCTAAGGGTCCACGTTGTTATTACTCATTGTCTGACAGAGAATATTACGTCTCGTCATTCAAGATTTTAGTGAATGAGGATAACTTTGAATTGTTACAGTGGCAGCCAGGTTCATATGGGTTCCATTCCAGCCGATTTCCCTTAGTAGATGTCTAGGATCTGGCATTTATATAGGGAAGAATAAGTATGGCCTAGGAAAAGTCATTCATCCTTATTTTTACTTACCTTCCAATGGCCGTGAATACGTATATGATTATTATGATATTTTGACAGTTTACACAAAGTACTACTCTCAAAAAATATTAATGTTGTCTTATCTAACTAATGCGTTGAAATTTGAGTATCAGCCACCACAAGAGTTAGTACGAATCAAAGTGATCAATGATTTCTGTGCACCTATGAAAAAAGTTGCGACCCTAAGTAAAACAACCATGATTGAGCAAATCTGGGAAATTGGCCGTCCAGCAAAGGAAGGTGTGAAGACTACTCTTAGTACACGCATTCCTCGGTTCACTGGAAATGCCATGAGTCTGTCTTCAGAAGAAGTCATTGAATGGAATGAGAATCTCAGCCGTACACAAAGTATGACACACTTAAGCAATATAGAATTAACTGTGCCATCCCAGCACGCATGCGAAGTTATTATGGAAGGAAAAGAAATCAGAGCATCTGTTCCTTTCAGAGGAACACTACAACTTTTCTTTCAAAATGGAGAAAATCGTGAAACTAACATTGAGGGAATATTCAGGAATATACAGATTGATATGGTGGTAGTGGGATCGCCTAAATGTGAGCGTCTTCCTAATTCTGCACCCTGTAGATCTGCTTAATAGTCTGATCGGAAGCACTGGAATCATTCTCTTCAATAAAAAAAGATGCTCCAGTGTTCAAATTATTTTCATTTTCCTCTATTTGATCAGATTGACAGATTATACTATAGAGTTCCATGCTTGCTTGGTAATTAGATCTTTTTTAGGATTAAGATCCAAAAATAGTTTTTATGTTTAAAATATTTTTTATTGAAGCATGAACAAAGAACAACCCATCCCCCCTGCCCTCCCCCTTTACCCCCCACAGTAACAACTACTGCCAGTCCCAACAATCACAAAGAAGGTACGTAAGATTACATTTTCAAAAGTCTGCTCCTAGACTTATGAGGCAAAGTGAGCCAAAAGGGCTTCCAGACGGACTGAAAAGCTTGTCCCATAGCACTCTGTAAATCAGTAATTGGGATATGTTCCAAGTGAAGTTGGTCAATAAGATAGGTCTGCCATCGCTGAAGAGATGGGGCTTCCGGCTGGAACCAGAAAAAAAAAAAGCATAGTTTCAGGCCAAATAATAAAGCCCGATGTAGGAAGTGACGAAATCCTTGAGACACAGGATCACTCAGCACAAACTGCCTGAACAAGATTAAAGAGTCGAGCTTCACAGTACAAGACCACAATGTCCGTAGAGACTTCAGCACCTGCCTCCAAAATCTTTGGACAGTTCCAAAACATATGTCCCAAAGAGGCTGTGAGGGAGGCACACTTGAGACATTGTCTATGCAAACTATAACCCACGTGCATCGTCTATGTGGGGACTCATGGGAGCCACTGCACAAATTTGTAGAGTGTTTCCATGAGCAAGATATTGTCCAACTTATATAAGATTTTAAGAGTTTATGATCAAGTGGCACACGATAAGTCTTGAGACCACTTACAGGCCAACTGTACTTAATCCAGGTCTGGTGTGGATTCTTTAAGATACATGTGATGAAAGGCCAACATGACCTGTAACTGAGACCCCAGAGTTAATGCTTCAGACAAAGTTTCTTGCACATCTTCGGTAGATCAGTCCACAACAAAGAAGAAACATAATGATGAAGCTGTACATAGGCAAAGAAATCAGCAGGCCCCAATAAATATCCCAAAAGGCAAAGGAAGAGTGACATATAGACTTATTAATTCAGTCTCCAAATCGGTGACAGAAAAATAATCAGTGCCCTGATACCAGTCGTTAATGTGGTGCATGCCACTAGCAACTGAAAGGTATTGGATACTTAGCAACACCATACCTCGTCTATCCTTTGCCTTTGCAACACCTCCATCAATAGTTGAGGTTTCTTTCCTTGTCACAAGAAGTATTGCAAACACAGATTCAACAATTTTTCATCACTGTTATGTAAATTACAATGGAAGAAGCTGACAAAACAGTTTTTAAAAACCCTTTGAAAAGAGATTCATCTGTCTTTTTTGGTCCTGCAGAGCCTTTTTTGGTTTAAGGAAAGTTTTTCAGTAGGATTTTTCACATGCAATCTTGATGCTTGCCAGGATACATTACGTGTAATCTACACTAAATGGAAATTGACCATATGTGCATTTTGATTTGTTAAAAGTTAATATGATGGGCCTCTTTTGCATAATCCACAAAACCTGTTAACTACATGTCAGCAAAGAGCTGCTCAGTGGGGATGACTGGGAGAGGGACATTGCTTTTTCCAAGTTTCAGCAGAAGTTCTGGTCCATAATAGGACTGCCAACTGATCCCAATTTAGAAAACAGGTTATTTCTCTCCTGTTTTTACCCCATGGCATACAAGCGTACGCCCACAAGGAGATAAAACAAAGACTAGATCAACAAAATTAGGGTCCTGTTTACTAGGCTGCGTAATAGGAGCGTTAGCGTTTTTAACGCGTGTTAACCATGTACGCACGTTAACTGTGTATGCACCTACAATATCCCTATAGGTGCCTACATGGTTAGCGCGCACGCTAATTTTAGGTGTGTTAAAAACGCTAATGCGCCTTAGAAAACAGGACCCTTAGTTGGAAACGGTAGTCTATAAGCAAATGCATCACCAGTCAGGTTGGTTTTGACTCATTGGATATGGTCTGCTGTAGACTGGTTAGAGATCAGACCCTTGGTGTGGCTTATTTATGGGTACAACCAAGATCTATTCCATCTGTAATGTAGACTTCAGAATGGATATAACTGGCCTATGGTTACATATACATTTACAGCTGACTTACTGTGCATGGCCTTGGAGTGACTTGAAAGTCCCAGGGAAAGTTCCATAGATTTGTTTATTAAAAGGGCCCTGTAATCGTTGGGCTGCCTCATAGATGCAATTTAATTTCATTGTACATTGCACTAAACTGCATTGATTTTATACCTGTTTTAGTACATGACTAATAATAGACTGTACTAAATGTACTATTGAGATTATTTGTCAGAAATTCACAGCTGGTTGAGAACTGAATTTTGTGTAGTGAAAGAAATGCTAAGTACTATGTTACATTTGACTTTGTTTCTGTTAATAAATTTTCCATTAACACAGAAAACATTGTGAAATATTTGTTTTCTCAAAATGTAATGCTCCACCATCTCATAGTTGATTAAAAAATAATTTTAGCCTGCTGGAGTTACATATTTCTTGAGGTTTTGCTCTGTTACTATAGTACCATCTTTGCCTTGTGTTATTGCTAAATTGAAACAGCTTGATCTGACAATCCAGAACACTGAAACAAATTTTCAGAGAGTAGCAGGTCTGCCAGCATTCACATCACTGCTGAAAGTAGGGATTTACATTTGTACAGAAACTGTGCTTAAATTGAGAGAGAACAAGAAGGAACATCCATACACTTCCCTGAACCAAGAACATCATCTCTGTCTATACACAAAGCAGGTGAAATAAAAGAGCACAACTACAGGGTACCAAAAATGTAGACTAGCCTGCAATGTGCCCAGGAGAAAATACATTTACAAAAATTCAAAGATGAACTCTCAGCAAAGCCCTCTTCAGCTTTTTTCTCTATTTCCTTCCCTCCAATTCCATCCTTCCTAAAGTCATGAGAATAAAACAGTGAGCAGAGATAGGAAAGGCACCCAGCAATACTGTAGGCCATGGGAGGGTAGGGTTGGTATCGGCAAGCTATAAATCCCAGAAACCAACAGGATTGATGCTGGCAGGTTAGGGCTGGCCAGGTATCGTCCAATAAAGACCAAGAAGTTGGATGTTCCTATTACTGTAGCTGTTTAAGTTGTTATTAAGCTTGGTAACAGGGCTGGATATTGGATTAAGCAGGAGATATTGTATGGTCATCATAACTATCATTAGAGGACATGCCACCCCAGGCAATGGTTGCTCTGTGCCTCCTCCCCCCCCCCCCCCCCCCCCCACCATGGCACTTACCTCTCTTAAGCTGGTGTAACAGTCACACACAAGGAGGTCTAGGGTAAGGAGAAAAGGGGTTAAACGATGGGAAAAGGGAGAGACCTGTTGAATACAGTTGGATGCAATCCTTCCTCCCTCCAAGCTTGATGGTTTTTTTCCCTCTTTTCCAGCATTCCCTCTCCCAGCTTCATTCCCATCTTCCCACCTTCATCTCAGTTTGATCCTTAATATTTTTGTCCTCTTTCTTTCTTCTTCTTCTCCCACCCCAACCTGAGCAATTCCCCCAAACTCTATTGCATACAAGAGTTAGATTTACTTCTAAGGTCGCACTAGGTGAAAAAATATAGGTTCCCCCTCCAAATATGGTGGAGAGTGGAAGGAGGATCCATCTGAAAATGTTCTATACCCATAATGAGAAACTGTAAGCCCGTAGTCCACCTACCCTTATATACTCCCCCTCTATCCAATATTTCCATCTCTTCCCCTCTACCCCACATCCTCTTATTTTCTTACCCTCTGCTCTGTGTCCCCTTCACCACCTTGTGCCTCTATCTCGCTTACCACACTCTGTGCCCCATGTCCCCTTATCACCCTCTGCTCCACACTTCTCTCTCAATTTCTCACCCCATCTTCTTTTCTCTGTGTTTCCTCCACTGCATCCCCTTTCTGCCCAAATCTGCAATCACTCTCTTTACCATTTCTCCCCTTCTCTTTTCTCTGCCTCACATCCTGTCCTCTGCTCCAATCACCTCTCTCTTCCTCCTCTCCCCACATAACATTATTTCTCTCTACCTCTGGCCTCACTTCCCCTTCCGTACTCCATGTCTATCTCTCTCCCCACCACTCCATATGCCCATTTCCATCTCCCTCTTTATTTTATGTCCCCCTACCGCTCATGCCTTACATCCCTCCTCCGTCTCTTCCCTTCTCTCCCTACTTTGCCCAGCATCCCATTCACTCTCCTCCCCCCCCAGGCTCAACCTCCTTTTTTTATCACTCTCTCCCCCCTGCCCCACATACCCCTAACTCTCACTCTCTCTCCCTCTATTCAGCATCCTTTATGTTCTTTCCCCTCCCCCCCAGCAGACAGGCTCTCTCTTTATTGAAAGCTTCCCTCTTCCTCCTACTGGCTATAGCACTCGGGACGGTGACAGCATTCTCTCTGGCTGATGATGATTCTAGCGATGTTCCTTCTTTCAGTAGTGGTCATAGCTCCACTCTCCTGACCAGAGCTCTTCCCTTTTAGGTTTGTGTGCTCAAACAGACTCACAAACTAACTCAAAATGGTGATGTAGCTATCTTCCCCCCTCCCCTGGCTTGATAACCAAAATGGTTCTCCATACTCACTACTTACAACAGCTCTATCCTTCTCTCCTTTTTTGGAGGCAGTAACATACGACTCAGTGGTTCTCACTTTTTTTGGCGGTGGAAGGAGTACAGTATGCAACTATATAAACCAGGCATTCACATTTATGTGTGCTACATGCACCCAAGCATCCTTCTAGCTTTTGCCCTCGCCTTTTCTACATGTTTAGCCATATACGATCACAACCAAGTCCCGCTCCTCTTTCGTGCACAAAAGTTCTTCACCCCCCTAAACTGTGCCGTTCCCTTGGGTTTTTGCAGCCCAAATGCATAACCCTGCATTTTGTTTTAGCATTACGTGCATCCCTGCCACATTTAGGCACTTGCACTTCTGCCTGATGTATGGCTGATATAAGCGCAGGTGCCTACATGTTGAGTGCACTATAAATGGGTTACAGTTCTATTCTATAAGGGAACTTAGTTTCCATTGTAGAATCGGCTCCTACTGCACAGCCTCAGGTGCCTAGTTATAGAATGACCTCACAGTACCTGCACCTGCCCTCATACTGAACATGCTGCCCCTGCCTGCCATCTCTCCACTGTCACTGGCTTTACTTATGGTTTGGTGAATGGACTCACATGAGGAGGGAGGAGGGCCATGGATTTGATATACCGCCTTTCTGTCCTACAACCAAAGTGGGTTACATATGTTAAATACAGGTAGAGGGGATATCTACACTGGGCACAGACAAGCTGGCAGCTTGGCTGAACAAGCAGCAGGTACAGAAGTGATGCAGCACTCTGACCATATGCAGTACTGATCTCGTGTAATCAGTCTGTGAGATCCAAGATGGGCTTCAAAGTCATATGTGCGATACAGCAACCCAAGCTAGTTACTGAAGCATGGAAGTTGGTGAAGGGGGGGGGGAATTATCATTGAATGGGAGAAAGAGTGAGGATTGATACTGAAAGAAGGGAGGCGAGCAAGGATCAATGGCTGGAGATAGAGAAGGAGGACCAGGTTCAGTCCTTATAATCAGACACCTACATGAGAGAGAGGGGGCAATGAACTTCTCCCCCACTTTTTAGCACCCCAATGTGTTACTCTTTTCTGTTCTTAGACGATGAGTGCATGATTTAGTAAGCACTGGCTTGAGAACCAGGGAAGTGAGGGTTTAAATCCCACTGATACTTCTTGTGACCTTGGGTAAGTTAATGAACCCTCCATCGCCTTGGGTACAAACTTAGATTGTGAGCCCTTCTACTGTATCTGAATGTAACTTACTTTGAGCTACAACTGAAAAAGGCAAAATAAATAAATAGCTCGATCAGAGTTTCTTCTCTGCGACAAATTCCAAAGAAATATATCATGCTGCTTGCTTTTGTTATAAACTGGAAATTTACCTAATCGCAAGGTTTTCTGATAGGAAGATCAATTTGTTGAAGAAAAACCAAACAGCTTTGGTCCATGTTAGATTCATAAAATAATCTTGAGACCGGAGTCCTACCATGTAACGTGTGTTGTTCAGGAAGTTTGCTGACCTCTTCCCTCATGTTGCCTGTAGATGGCAGCATCTTCTCTTAGGCTAGTGCTTTGAAAAATGTGTGCACGTAGATTGGACCCATGGTGACACAAGCACAAAGGAGCTGAATCAGCACACATTTGAAATTTGCGAGTAGAAACACCAACCTCAAGACTTCAGTCTTGGCTCCTCTTCATTCAGCATACTTCCTAAAATTTCATAACTCATTTACCTTAATAAAACACACAAATGGCAAACTTTCATTCATGTCTCATATTTTGGTCAATAGGAAGAGTGGGAACAATGGCTTTGAGCTCTTTCAAGGCTCTCATTAGGAAATTTAAATGCCCATAAGGAAAGGCTAGTGCAGAGGTAGGCAATTCCAGTCCTCGAGAGCCCCAGGCAGGTCAGGTTTTCAGGATATCCACAATGAATATGCAGGAGATAGATTTGCATACCATGGAGGCAGTGCTTGCAAATCTATCTCCTGCATATTCATTGTGGATATCCTGAAAACCTGACCTGCCTGGGGCTCTCGAGGACCGGAGTTGCCTACCCCTGGGCTAGTGTATAAAAGACTGAAAGAAACAGAAGCTTAAAAACATGAAAACTAGAAGCCACAAGAGTGCAATTCAGTTGTATAACAATTGACATGCAAGAGCAAGATCAGTTTTTAAGGCTACACATTACTTTCTTGAAAGGAAGGATATGGCACTGATATGCCCAATTAGGATTCTCATGGCCCTCAAAACTCTCTTCCCAGAAAGATTCAGGTGTGAATGTAGCTGGCTGCCAGAGATTGGACAAGACTAAAGGGCCCTATTACTACAGCGAGGTAGGCCTACCGCAGGATGCCTTCGTGCATCCTATGGTAGTTTGGCCATCAGCGTACGCTACTCCTGCAGTAAAAACATTTTTTTGCCATGGGAGGCCTGCCTGGGCTACTCGGGTAGTGTGGGCACGTTATTACTTGCTACCCATTAAGTGCAGGAGTGGCGTGGGAGCCCTTACCGCCTCCTAAATAGCTTCCTTTGAATTTTATTTTAAAATATCTTTATTGGAAGTACTTATAATTACAATGATACAATTGACTAGACAAATATAAGAAAGAAACAATTACATATACAACTAATGTAAGGGAAGTTCAAGAACTCCAATGACCCATCCCCATCATGTAAGGAAAACAACAAATTTCAAACTGCCAACCAGTATCCCCCTACCTAAGATCTCCCCCCCCCCCCCACCCATCCCCCTTAGACATAATAACAAGCTAGCATACTAAAGTTCAATTTATTAAGAATAAGACTATGGGCCCTGGATGGTAGAGATTGAATATAAGGTTCCCAAATAGCCCAAAAATGTCATTTACGCTTACATTTAAGACAGGCAATCACGTCCCTCCAAAACCAGTATAGAGTGAAGTTGATTTTTCCAGTGCCAAAACGTAGGCATGGAGGGGCATAATCGAACAGAAACGCCTATCTCCATGGCGTTTATCTCCGAGAACGGGTCCGTGAAGGGGCAGACCGAATCGTATTTTCGAAAAAACATGGACGTTTATCTTTTTTTGAGCTGGGCGTTTTTGTTTTTCAGCGATAATGGAAACCGAAAACGCCCAGCTCAAAAACGAATAACTCCAAGACATTTATTCGTGGGAGGGGCCAGGATTCGTACTGCACCGGTCCACCTCACATGCCAGGACACCAACCGGGCACCCTAGGGGGCACTTTTACAAAAAAAAAAAAAAAGGTAAAACAGCTCCAGGTGCATAGCACCCTTCCCTTGGGTGCTGAGCCCCCCAAATCCCCCTCAAAACCCACTGCCCACAAGTCTACACCATTACTATAGCCCTAAGGGGTGAAGGGGGGCACCTACACGTGGGTACAGTGGGTTTGGGGGGCGGTTTGGAGGGCTCCCATTTACCAGCACAAGTGTAACAGGTGGGGGGGGGGGGGGATGAGCCTGGGTCCACCTGCCTGAAGTCCACTGCTCCAGTGACCTGTATACTGCTGCCAGGGAGGTGGGTATGACATTTGAGGGTGAAAATAAAAAGTTGTGAAACGGCATATTTTGTGGTGGGAGGGGGTTTGTGACCACTGGGGGAGTCAGGGGAGGTCATCCCCGATTCCCTCCAGTGGTCATCTGGTCATTTAGGGCACTTTTTGGGGCCTTATTCGTGGAAAAACAGGGTCCAGGAAAAGTGCCCTAAATTCTCACTAAAACGCATATTTTTTTTCCATTATCGGCGAAAGGCGCCCATCTCTGATCGGCAGATAACCACGCCCCAGTTCCGCCTTCACCACGCCTTCGACACGCCCCCGTCAACTTTGTACGCTTCTGCGATGGAGTGCAGTTGAAAACGTCCAAGTTCGGCTTTTGATTATACCGCGTTATTCGTTTTTGGGAGATAAACGCTTATCTCCCGATTTAGGTCGCAATATAGGCGTTTTTCTCTTTCGATTAAAGCAGGATAGTGTCCATCATCCAGTACTGCAGGAGACACCTGTTCCCTATCAGGAAGACTTATACAGAAAGGCCTTCTCATACTTAGAGAGGGTTCCACAGTAAGCCAATTCCCCAAAAATAATTCCCACTGGGGAGAGTAAGAGTGGTTTGCCCAATAGTGTCCCTAAATATTCAGTATCCTTATCCAAAACCACTGTACCCGGGAGCAGTGCCAAAAGGCATGAGCTAGAGTGGGGTCAGAAAATCCACATTTAATACAGCGGGCCCCCTCCACACATTCCATATAAAAGGCTTGCTTCTTTGAAAAGTAAGCCCTGGTGATAATACGGTATTGGCTTTCTCTATAGACTGCACTATGGATCATAAATGGGATCTGGTGGATAGCCATAAATAAATCTGCCCCTCTAAGTATCATCCCAACTCCACATTCCATTTTGCAATCACTGTGTCATAATTCTTCCCAAGTAAGAGAAGATCTAGCTGTCTATAAAGTGGTGAGACAGTAGTAGCCTGTTGTCCCAAAGGGGCAAAAAGGACCTCCAATGTTTGTACCAGGGCCCTAGAGCAGTTTCCCCCCCATCAGGGTTTGTATATAGTGTGAAGCCTGAAAGTATGCAAACCTATCCACTGCATGCACCCCCAAGGTCTGCTGAAGAGTACTTAAAGGACATATCTTCCCCCGTTGTGTAATTTATTTATATTTATTTTTTTCTTACATTTGTACCCCGCGCTTTCCCACTCTTAGCAGGTTCAATGCGGCTTACATATTGTATACAGGTACTTATTTGTACCTGGGGCAATGGAGGGTTAAGTGACTTGCCCAAAGTCACAAGGAGCTGCCTGTGCCTGCAGTGGGAATCGAACCCAGTTCCCCAGGACCAATGAGGGCTGCCACTAAGGTGATGCCCATTTTTGCTGCCACTAAGGTGATGCCCATTTTTGCCTACAATCGGAATACCTGGTTTTCCAAACCCAGTAAAAAATCTAAACTGCCCACCAGCGGAAGCAGATCTGTCTTATTAGGATCCAGATATAGCTGAGATAACACAATAAGCCACACTTAGTGCATCAGTGTCAATAGAACATGATGTTTCAATGCCCGGAGCAACTTATCTTGGGTAGCATGTAGTAGATAATATGGATAAAGGGGAGCAAACAAATCTCTTTCCACCGACCATGGAGCATAGTCCTCCAATTCCCTTATCCAATCCCCAAGGTGGCGGAGGAGGCATGCCAAATGATATATCCACATATTAGGCACCCCAGTCCTCCCCAGTTCCAGTTACCAAATAGTAGCACCATCTTTAGTTTAGGTTCCCCCCTCCCAAAAGAATATCGCTAGTGCATGATGCAATGCTCGGAGGTCCTGCTGTGTCAATCTTAAAGGAAGATGTCATAAGACATACAGCCATCTGGGAAATAATACCATGAAATATAGGCTAACTCAACCAGCCAACGATAACAGTAGGTTAGTCCAGATAGAAAGTTGTTGTGAGGTTCTATCTAAAAGCTTTGAGACATTGTGACGATATAAAGATCTAGGATTAGCAGAAAGATAAATTCCCAAATACGTAAAGCCTTCAGTGGCCCATTTAAGTGATAAAGTCCCCACCCAGCGCTCATGAAGAACGCTGGATGTGGGTAACCCCTCCGACTTGTCCATGTTCAATTTGAAACCAGAAAAGGCACCATATTCAGAAATGCTTTCTAACAAAACCGGGAGTGATGTCATGGGTTGGGAAAGGTGAACTAAGAGATTGTCAGTGAGATCTTAAAAGATGGCAGAACCTACCAATATGTTGTAAGCCCGCAGGGGTGCTCCGGTGTGCAGTGGCCCTCTAGTGGCTCCTGCCCAGCCTCACCAGCCCTTGGCTTCAGGAAACCACCTTGAAACCAGACTTCTCTGTGTCTCCATTGACTCTGGCCTCTATGTTTGGTCCTTCCCTTTCCCTCAGGGTGACCTCTGCATTAACCTTCAGTCCTGGCCCGGCCTCCCCACTGTATCTCCTGGTAACTGACCCACCTTACCAGTTCTTCTGGGGGCCCCCTGATCACCCTCCTCTGGAAGATAGCGTGGATCCCTTTGCTCACAGAAATATGCAAATTAAGCTGATCATATGTAAATTCAGTTTATTGGAATTATGCTCCAGTCTCGTGGGAACCTTGCTTTCCAACTATTATTTGGTTACCCCAAATTCACTTCCCTGAGACCATTTACTGTGGGACACCTGGGTCTCAGGGTATAACAGCCTCCTCCCCTGGATAGGACCTTCTTTATTCACATTAACCTTACGGTCCTATCCTCCACCCCACGGCTGTTTGTTCTTTTTAAACCCTTCACAGTTCCAACATCAGTACTGGGGACCCACAGTCCTGGACACACAGTTCTTTCCCAGTACTGAGGACACACAGTCCCCCCCCCCCCCCCAATACTTCAGGGACTTCTTATCCCAGGATATTCAGCCTGCTTTCCTTCTCGGACACACAGTCCTTCCTCCTCAGCCCCGGGATACACAGTTCAGGCTTCCGGCCTCCAGGCTCCCATCTCCTCTCCCTCGGGCAAAACTCCTTCCTCTACTGAGAGGAAGCTATTTATGAGGTGTCCACTAAATCTCCCCCCTCTTGAAACCTCGCCCCTCTGGTTCCAGAAAGATCTGGCCTAGAAGATTCTTCTCACTCCCCCAGCTATCTCTCTGGAGCTCCCTCTACTGGCCAGAATGGGCATTTTCCCGGTTTTCAATGGGAGAGCGCCCTCTGGCGGCCTCCTCATGTAAGGGCAGACACTGTGTTTATCACAATGTCTAAGATTTCAGGGTTAGTTATGATTTTCCTCATGAGGGGGTCTAAAGTTAACACAAATGATAAAAGGGACAGTAGGCATCCTTGTCTTGTCCCTCAATAAATAGCAAATGGTTCCGAGTTTAACCCATTAACAGATAAAATTGCCTGAGGAGAGTGACAAAGTGCACCAACCACATCCCCAAAGAACCACTGGATTCCATAATGATGCAGTGTTTAAAAAAAATCCCAGCTCACCCTATCGAAAGCATTTTCCGTGTCAAAGCTGATTACTAAGGACTCTTCCCCCGTAGAGTATACCCTTTCTAATGATGCCAAACTTGTACAAATGTTTTTCACTGCCTGACGATCCCTGCTGTGTATGCTGAGCCCTGTCCTTTTTCACCAACCTGGAGATCATGAGTAATATTGTATGCTGCCAAAATTGTGCACTGCAATAAAGCAGGGTTCCCACCATAGGCAAGCCCAATTGCAGCTCAAAAAGTCACGTCTAAAGCAGATAAATAGCTGATGAAGGTAAGGGCACAGAGGAGTTTCGCTATTTAGCTACCTACTGCTTCCATCCATCGTGTCACATGACCTCACCTCCTTTGAATTTTAAAATTAACCTCCCTGTTTACTAGCGGCTACCGTGCGGCAAAGTGAATGGGCTGTGTTGCCATTAGTGTACCAGCAGCCGCTAGCACAGCTTAGTAAACAGGGACAGAATGCTATCTTAGCGTGGATAACACACCTAGCTTTGGGTGCCATTTACTATATCCAGCCATTACTGTGCACATCTACATGCATATTGGGGCATAAAAATGCCATACATCAGAATTCTGTCCCAGCTCTGCCCAAATTATATACCAGGAATGTCTACATGCAGTCTTGATGACATGCATTTTTGTATGTGTGTATTTAGCCACACAATTTTATAACAGCCATTTTGCATCTGTAAAAGATGCTTTACACAGAGACAATGCCTTATAAAATTACCCTGAAATGCATTCTATTGAAAATGAAAGGAAAAGGAAGGTGGATAATAAAATATCCAAATATCAGACTTCAATAAAGTATAAGAGCATTTTCAACATTAGAAGCGTAAAGATAAGAGGCCATCGTATAAGGTTTAAAAGAAGGAGGTTGAGAAGATATGGAGTGGAGGAGTAGCCTAGTGGTTAGTGCAGTGGACTTTGATCCTGGGGAACTGAGTTCAATTCCCACTGCAGCTCCTTGTGTCTCTGGGCAAGTCACTTAACCCTCCATTGCCCCTGGTACAAAATAAGTACCTGAATATATGTAAACCACTTTGAATGTAGTTGCAAAAACCTCAGAAAGGCGGTATATAAAATCCCATTTCCCCTTCCCCCCCCCATTTGGTTTGCTGAGGGAGTAGTACAGGGGCGTAGCTATGGGTGGGCCTAGGCCCGTCCAGTCTTGCTTCAGGCCCACCCAGAAGCGCTACACCCAAACCAATTCCCTCCCTTCCCTCCACCCTCGCATGTCCGGCGCCTCTCTCTCCCCTCCCACAGTTCCGGCACCGCTACCTACGTGTCTTTCTTACCCACCCGCCATCCTTGCCGCGGAACTTGCTCTCTCTCTATGATCGCCGCCCAGCAGGAACTTCAAACAGCGCGTCAGCGCTGTGTCAGAGCCTTCCTCTCTGACGCATCTCATGCAACTTCCTGTTTACGCAGGCTGGGTAGGACGCGGCAGAGAGGAAGGCTCTGACACAGCGCTGACGCGCTGTTTGAAGTTCCTGCTAGGCGGCGATCATAGAGAGAGAGGTTCTGCGGCAAGGATGGCGGGTGGGTAAGGCAGTGGCGTAGCCAGACAGCCAATTTTGGGTGGGCCTCAGCCCAAAGTGGGTGGGCACAAAATTTTCTCTCTGCCCCCCCCTTCCTCCCCCTATTCTCCACCTCTCCCCCAGCACCTCCCAACTCAAAATAGAAACAGAAACACTTTAGCTCATGAGGAAAGTGACATCCGCTAAGCACATTTCTCAAGCTATCATATTTCAGTTAAGATTCAAAATAAAATGCCTTTTCTACCTTTGTTGTCTGGTCATTTTCTTTTTCCATCATGTTGATCCAGTTTCTCTTTTGAACTTTCCAATCTTTCTGCTATTTCTCCTTCAAGCAGCTGCTGTCCATTTGTCTTTTTCTCCTCTCTTGTTCCATTCCCTCACTTCACTTGCCTCTGACATATTGACCTTTCCATTTTAGCTCTTTCCTCTCTTTTTTTTTTTTCTTTTCTTTTCTCTGTCCACCAAAATTTTATCCTAACCCCTTTTCCTTTGTTTTACTTTTCAGATACCTGTCAGATTTCCATTTCCATTCCACACACTAGTTCTCCTATTCCCCATCTCTCTACTTCCCCAGCCATCCATTCCCTTCCATCTTCAATCTATTCCTCATTACCATATTTCTTTCCCCTGTAATCACCATCTTCCTCGCGTTTATTTCCTTGCCACCCCCTTGGCCTCTCCCACATGGTTCCACCTTTCCCAGTGTCTCTCTCCCTCCACCCTTCTAGCCCAGCATCTGCTCTCTCTCTTCTCCCCACCCTTCACCCCCTCCCAGCATCTTTCTTTCGTCTTGCCCCCTCTCCTGTGATCCAGTGTGGCCAGGATTTCCCCCACTCCTTCCCTAATGTCCACACACACGTCCAGAACCTCTCCCTTCCCTTCAGCCGGCTCCCCTTTGTCTTCCTCACCTCCCCCCCACACGTCCAGAACCTCTCCCTTCCCCCACACACGTCCAGAACCTCTCCCTTCCCTTCAGCCGGCTCCCCTTTATCTTCCTCACCTCCCCCCCACACGTCCAGAACCTCTCCCTTCCCCCACACACGTCCAGAACCTCTCCCTTCCCTTCAGCCAGCTCCCCTTTGTCTTCCTCACCCCCACACACGTCCAGAACCTCTCCCTTCCCCCACACACGTCCAGAACCTCTCCCTTCCCTTCAGCCCGCTCCCCTTTCTCTTCCTCACCGCCCACACATGTCCAGAACCTCTCCCTTCCCCCACACATGTCCAGAACCTCTCCCTTCCCTTCACCAGCTCCCCTTTGTCTTCCTCACCTCCCCCCCACACGTCCAGAACCTCTCCCTTCCCCCACACACGTCCAGAACCTCTTCCTTCCCTTCAGCCCGCTCCCCTGTGTCTTCCTCACCCCCACACATGTCCAGAACCTCTCCCTTCCCCCACACACGTCCAGAACCTCTCCCTTCCCTTCAGCCCGCTCCCCTTTCTCTTCCTCACCGCCCACACATGTCCAGAACCTCTCCCTTCCCCCACACATGTCCAGAACCCCTCCCTTCCCTTCACCAGCTCCCCTTTGTCTTCCTCACCTCCCCCCCACACGTCCAGAACCTCTCCCTTCCCCCACACACGTCCAGAACCTCTTCCTTCCCTTCAGCCCGCTCCCCTGTGTCTTCCTCACCCCCCACACACGTCCAGAACCTCTCCCTTCCCCCACACACGTCCAGAACCTCTCCCTTCCCTTCAGCCCCCTCCCCTTGCAGGGCGAGCAGACCACTGTCTTCCTCACCCTCTCCCACCCCCCGCCGCAGCGCTTGTATTCGACGATATCGGCGCTGCCTCCTCCACCTCACAGTCTCCGTCTCTCCCCCCCCCCCCCCCCGTGGCAGTGCTTACAATTTGCTACCGGCGCTACCTGACACCACAGACGCGGAGCCGACAACCTGCTCCAGGACCTTCCCTCTGCCGCGTGTGTTCTTCTGCCCTGCGTAAACAGGAAGTTGAATCAGCGCGGCAGAGGGAAGGCCCCGCCCCTGGAGCAGGACGTTGCACCGCGTCAGTCAGCTGTCAGGCAGTGCCGGTAGCAAATCGCAAGCTGCCATGGGAGTGGGAGACGGACTCAGAGACTGTGAGGTAGAGGAGGCAGCGCCGATAGTGTTGAAGACAAGCGCTACGGCGGAGGTGGGAGAGGGTGAGGAGACAAGGTGGCATCTGGGTGGGCCTGACTAAAAACTGGGTGGGCCTGGGCCCATCCAGGCCCACCCGTAGCTACGCCCCTGGGGTAAGGAAGACACGGAGGTAGCGCCCTGGCGGTGCCGGAACTGTGGGAGGGGAGAGAGGCGCTGGACATGGGGGTTGGAGGGGAGGGAAGGGGCCCTGGACATGTATGCTTGTGGGTAGGAGGTTGGAGAGAAGGGAGAGAGGTGCTGGGCATGTAAGGAGGTGCTGGAGAGAAGGGATAGAGGTGCTGGATATGTGGGTGGGAGGGAAGGGAGAGAGGTGCTGGGTGAGGGTGTGGGAGGGAAGGGAGAGAGCTGCTGGATTTGTGGGGGAGGGCAGGCGGGAAGGGGGAGAGGTGCTGGGCATGCAAGGGAGGCTGCAGCAAAGGGAGAGAGGTGCTGGATATGCAGGGGAGGACTGGAGGGAAGAGGGAGAGATGTGGACCTGCAAGGGGGGCGAGAACGAAGGGAGAGAAGTACTGGACCTATAAGAGGGGGAAGGGTTAGAGTTAGAGGAAAGGGAGAAGGATGTTGGATCAAGGAGATAAAGGAATGGGGGGGGGGGGGTCAAATGCTGAACCCACAGTGGAGAATGAACCAGATGCATAAGGGGGAGGGAAGAGAGAAGGAAAGTTGCTGGTTAGAGAGGAAAGGTGTGTGGGAGGGAGAAAGGGGACATAGAGAGGTACAAAGAAACAGAAGGGATGAGCATTGGATGGGAGCATGGGGACAGGGACACAGATGAGATGCTGTATTGGGATGACATATGGGCACATAGGGGCAATGCCTGACATAGGGGTGGGGAGGGAGATATGGGAATAGAGATACAATGGACATGGGGGGGGGGGGGTATGGGAATAGAGATATAATGGACACAGAGGGGAGATACCAGACAAGAGGGAGAATAGGAACACAGATGGGAGATGCTGGGCATGGGGTACATGGGTGCACAAAGGAATGATGATGGATGCGGGGATATGAACACGAGAGATTCTGGATAAGGAAATATATGGACACAGAGATGGGAGATGGATGGTGGACATGGAGACAGAAGAAATGTCAAATGGACAGGAAAGACACAGGGAAGCAGAAACCAGAGACAGGGACTAATTTGATATGAAAAATAAAATGACCAGACAACAAAAAGGTACAAAAATTATTTTTATTTCTATTTTGTGATTAGATTATGTCAGATTTGGCATATGTCAGACATGGCTGGGGCCCAGGGAAGATATTTAGGAGAGGACCCCAAAGCCCATTACCAGGCTGCACCTTCTTCAGCTTCTGGCAGGCTTGGGGCTCTCTCTGGCCAGAAAGCCAAGCACAATTGCCCTATTTGCACCCCCCCCCCCAAAAAAAAAACAAAAAAACATCATCCCTGGCATGTGATACCTTTAAATTTTGCACAGGAGGAAATGCCTTTCTTTTTTGTTTCTCTAGTGTTGTACTACATGCAAGGTCTGGTTTCTTGGGGTTTCAGTTTAATTTATATTTATAAAGTTTGTGGTCACTTATTCTGTATTTGGCTCTTGTGTTCTGTGTGCGTGGCCCCGAGGTATTCTGTCACCATGAAGTTTCTATGTAGCATTCTGTAGTAATTTGGCTTGTTCAGTTTTCTTGATAGATGTATCAATATTTTAGAGCCGCTTTTCATATGTAGAGGATTCTTGTTTTGGAAGTTAGTGCTGGCATGGTAGATTTGCTCTAGATTCTGAGTGACTTTTTGTTTGTAGATTTTTTAAAATTACTTTACAACATGTCTATTATTGAGATTACCAGAATTTCTTTGTATGGTGAGTTTTATGGGGAAATGTTCTTGCTGTGCTCTGCATCCATTATTGATGGAAGGCCAGGAGGTGCTCTGGATGCAGAATGTGTTTGGCGTTCAATGTTTGGCTTTCAATACCATATGTGTGTTGGAGGACCTTGACTCAATGGGGGCTGAAGAAGAGTGCAGTTCCTTGTACTTCCTTTAGCTCTCAATTAATTGGCCACTGAAGCCTGCACTGCTACCCTCATTGAAGTAATGGGGAGTGAGGTAGAGGTGCAGCATGGGGTGGGGTAGGGGTAAAGCATGGGTGTATTAGGTGGCTGGGTTTTTTTTCTCTTTCAAAAAGTTGGCAACTCTAGTGCCCACCCATCCAACTTGTTGGCCCACCCAAAAATTGCCTTCTGGCTACGCCACTGGAGTAGTAGATAACCTGGAACTACTACTACTACTACTTAACATTTCTAAAGTGCTACTAGGTTTACGCAGCGCTGTACAATTTAACATGGAAGGACAGTTCCTGCTCGAAGAGCTTACAATCTAAAAAGACAAATGTACAGTTAAAAAGACAAACGTACAGTTAATCAGATAGGTCAGACAGATTGGGGCAACCTATATGTTCGAAAGGTTAGGTTCCGAATGCAGCATTGAAGAGGTGAGCTTTAAGCAAGGATTTGAAGATGGGTAGGGAGGGGGCTTGGGGTAGGGATTCAGGAAGGCTGTTCCAGGCATAGGGTGAGGCAAGGGAAAATGAGTGGAGCCTGGAGTTGGCATGGTGGAAAAGGGTACTGAGAGGAGGGATTTGTCATGTGAGCGGAGGTTACGGGCAGGAACGTAGGGGGAGATGAGGGTAGAGAGGTAGGGTGGAGCAGCAGAGTGAGTGCATTTGTAAGTAAGGAGGAGAAGCTTGAATTGGATGCGGTATCTGATTGGAAGCCAGTGAAGCGACTTGAGGAGAGGGGTGATATGAGTATATCGGTTCTGGCGGAATATGAGACGTGCGGCAGAGTTCTGAATGGATTGAAGGGGGGATAGATGGCTGAGTGGGAGGCCAGTGAGGAGCAAGTTGCAGTAGTCGAGACGAGAGGTAATGAGAGTGTGGACGAGAGTTCGGGTGGTGTGCTCAGAGAGGAAAGGGCGAATTTTGTTGATGTTGAAAAGGAAGAAGCGACAGGTTTTGGCAGTCTGCTGGATATGCGCAGAGAAGGAGAGGGAGGAGTCGAAGATGACCCCGAGGTTGCGGGCAGATGAGACGGGGAGGATGAGGGTGCCATCAACTGAGATAGAGAGTGGGGGAAGAGGAGAAGTGGGCTTAGGTGGAAAGACGAGGAGCTCGGTCTTGGACATGTTCAGCTTCAGGTGGCGGTTGGACATCCAGGCAGCAATGTCGGATAGGCAGGCCGATACCTTGGCCTGGGTCTCTGCGGTGATGTCTGGTGTGGAGAGACAGAGCTGGGTGTCATCAGCGTAAAGATGATACTGGAAGCCATGAGATGAGATCAGTGAGCCTAGGGAAGAGGTGTAGATAGAGAAGAGAAGGGGTCCAAGAACAGATCCCTGGGGAACTCCAACAGATAGCGGGATGGGAGTGGAGGAAGATCCATGAGAGTGCACCCTGAATGTGCAGTGGGAGAGATAGGAGGAGAACCAGGAGAGCACAGAGCCCTGGAACTGAGGCCAGTGTGGCGAGAAGTAAATCGTGATTGACAGTGTCGAAAGCGGCAGAAAGATCGAGGAGGATGAGGATGGAGTAGAGGCTTCTGGATTTGGCCAGGAGCAGGTCATTGCAGACTTTAGAGAGTGCTGTTTCTGTCGAGTGGAGAGGGCGGAAACCGAATTGGAGTGGGTCGAGGATGGCATGAGAGGAGAGAAAATCAAGACAGCGGCTGTGAACGGTGCGCTCAAGTATTTTGGAGAGGAAGAGTAGGAGAGAGATGGGGCGATAGTTGGAGGGGCAGATAGGGTCGAATGATGTTTTTTTGAGGAGAGGTGTGACTACGGTGTGCTTGAAGGTGTCAGGGACAGTTGCAGTGGAGAGAGAGAGATTAAGGATGCGACAGATGGAGGGGTTGACAGTATGGGTGATGGTGTTAAGTAGGTTGGTGGGGATGGGATCAGAGGAACAGGTGGTGCATTTTGAGGAGGAAAGAAGGCGGGAGGTTTCATCCTCGGTGATCTCAGGAAAGGAGGAGAAGGAGGCCTGGGTTGGTTGGTTGAGGGAGAGGGTTAATGGGTGAAGAGGGGGGGTGGGGGGTGATGGCTTGGTAGTGAATTCAAGGTTGATCCTTTGCACTTTGTCGTGGAAGTAATCAGCCAGTGATTGAGGAGAGAGTGAGGGGGGAGTGGGAGCGGGGGGCACCTTGAGGAGAGAGTTAAGGGTGGCGAAGAGACGACGAGGGTTGGAGCTGAGAGAATTGGTCAATTGGATGTAATAGTCCTGTTTTGCAAGGAATAGGGAGGAGTGGAAGGAGGATAGCATGAATTTATAGTGAAGGAAATCTGAATGAGTACGAGATTTCCTCCAGAGGCGTTCGGCAGATCGTGCGCAGGAGCGAAGGTAACGGATGCAAGGGGTCAGCCAGGGCTGGGGATTGGTACGCTTTGTGGGACGGGAGGTGGATGGTGCGAGGGTGTCCAGAGCAGAGGAGAGAGCGGCATTGTAAGCGGAGACCTCTTTGTCGACAGTCTCGGAGGACATGATGGTTGGGAGGAGATTAGAGATACTAGCGGATAAGGTGAGGGGGTAAATGGCCTGGAGATTCCTGGAGGTGGTGGTTAAGGTTGGGCGAGGCAGGGGGGGGGGGTGAAGAAGTGTGAATGTGATCAGGTGGTGATCGGAGAGAGGAAGAACTGAAGCTTGGAAATTGGAGGGTGAGCTGGATGAGGAAAGGAACAGCATACCAATAGAAATTTGTGACAAATTTCAGGCATAAGCCCTGTTAAAAACAAGCAAAGGAGAGGATCACAGGTTCCGAAACAGCAGGGAGAGCTCCAAAATGGATGGACCCAGAGAGGTCATCTGATGACCATGCCTGTTAATTAGGGGAACATAATTGCCAACTTTTCAAAACAACTGAGAGTGCTAAACTCAATACAAATTACCCCTTCTTTGACCAGTGAAGGAAGCGGTTTGCTCAGTACTAGCGGTGCTCAAGCACCGACTGCATCCACAGAGCTGATATATATAGCTGGGAGATTTTGAATTCGAAATAACAAAGAAATTAGGCCTGCAATCAACAGATTCAGAACTGGGCTAGCATGAATGGGGACGGGGGAGGTGTATGACTACAATTTTAAAACAGGATAGCATCAGGTCATAGTTAATAGCCAAGGAGGTTAGATTGAGTCAGGAGATGGCATGAGCCTATCTAGCCCATTATCCCTGGGATTCTATAAATCACGCCTAGCGTGCCGCACTGAAATCCAAGAGTATTCTATAACAACGTGCGTAACTTAATAAGTTTAACAAGCTAATCAGCATTTTTAACAGTACTTAACAAGCAATAATTGGCACTAATTGTTCACAGCTAGGACAGACTGGAAGCTACCAGTGGCCAGAAAAGAGAGGGTGGCAGTGACCTTCAGGTGGACTGTGATGGGAATGATCCCATGGGTTGTGGGCTGTAGGAAGGGTTGGAGCTGGTCACACAAGTGCTAGATGGTAGCCCTGTCATACCCCTTCGACCCCCCCCCCCCCCGGCGCCCCGCCCTCTTCAACCCCCCCTTCCCCCCGCAGCCAACCCTCCCCCGCCACCATTGGGTACCTTTGCTGGCGAGGGTCCCCAACCCCTGCCAGCTGAAGTCCTCTTCAACGCCGGTCTCCGGCGCGGCCGTGTTGCTGATCTGTAGTGCAAGGATTCTGTTTCTGTGAGTCTGAGCACGTATTACTCTAAGGGTTAGAGATTTGATGCAGTCTGAAAGAAGGAGGTTGGATAAAAATGGGAGATGGGATGACGTAAAAAAGCTGAAGACAAGTAGGTTAATCTTGGTTTCCCCTCAACCCAACCCTTTGCAGCCGTCATCTACATACACTCAATACAAAGCAAGCAAACCTATGAGCTGCTGTATCCATGCTGTTGTTCTCTATTACTGGTAGCATTTTTATTTAATCTCACTTATATTTTCAAAACACACCAGCTTGTGCAGCCTACGGATGTACACAGAGGAAGTATAATAACGGAATAACTTTTCATAGGTAGTGTAGTAATTTGTAATAAATTGTAATCAGTGTGTCATTTGGAGGAGCTGGTTATAGGGACATCCTAGCACTGTTATATTTGTGCAAAGATTTTTTTTCTCCTGGTAAGGGGCCACTAAAACAGACATCATGTTATGAGAATCAGGTGCTCAACGTTCAGAGTTTCTATCTATTTATTTATTTGTGACATTTATATTCTACATTAAACATGAATTAGGTTGAAACGTGGGAGTATTTAAAAATAATTTTTTCCTGTGCCTAGATCAAAATAGAAAGATGGTTTGTGGGAACTTGCTCCTTTTGTGTTGCGGATTGCAATGATATATTAAGCACTTAATATTGTTTATTACTACTATTTACTACTGGTTGATATACAGCAGAAGTTAACCAAGTTGACTTCATGCTTTCTAAAATAATTTAACAGCATTTTCTCAGTTATACCCAAATGTGAACACTATTATAATGTTAATTAATAAGTTTTGGATGTTTCTGAATTCTATTATTCTGTCTCAGTGTATTTCCAGTTTGGCACAGTATAAATCATCACAAAGAAAAATATCAGAAAACCAATGGACTGCATGAGGGGCTTATAGCTCATTTAGGGTGCTAGCATTTTTAGCCATGCTAAAAATTAATGTACACTAATGCTAGAGACACCCATAGGAATACAAGGGTGTCGCTAACATTAGCGCGTGCTAAAAATGCTAGCACACCTGCAGTGTGGCTTAGTAAACAGAGGGGCCCTTTTACTAAGCTGCAGCAAAAAGTGGCCTGCAGTAGTGTGGGCTTGTGTTTTGGGTGTGCACTGGGCCATCTTTTACCACGTCTAGGAAAAAGGACCTTTTTTTAAAGGGATACAAACTATCAAAAGTGTATATAAATATATCATAGAAAACAGCAAGGCAACCGATCTGCAAAATCCAACGTGGAAAACAAGCAAGCAGATCAGTATAATATCCAAAAAAACTTTATTGAAGATACCGTGTATAAGACAAATGCCCAACACAGGCCGTGTTTCGCCCAACGATAGGGCTGCATCAGGGGCTAGTCTGTATCTTTCTCAAATAAGAGCGGTATCAAATAATATAACAGGACAAGGATACAAGAAATTTGCTTCATAAAAAAACCAGCATGAGCAGTTCAAAATAGCATATCCTGCGTGAAGCCAGATAATGGATAAATAGTCTGGTAACAAGGGCTGGAAAAACAGAAAGCTGCTAAAAACATACATCTTCAAACAAGCATACCCAAACGACCCAACTTAATTTACAAACCAAATCCACATCACTAAAATTAACATACTTCAATCCTTCCCCCACACCTCTCCCTCTTGTCCTTCTCTATACAATTCTGTCATCTCTGAGATACTCTGTACCCATACATTGTGTTATCTTTGTGATACTTTGTTACCACACACTGTGTTATCCCTATGACACTTTGTACCCATGCATTGTATTATCTCTTTGATACTTTGTACCCATACATTGTAAGCCGCACTGAACCTGCTATCGAGCGGGAAAGAGCGGGGTATAAATGCTACAAATAAATAAATAGTAATGGGATGAGAACAATTATTCCAAAAATCTAGTTCCACTTGTCTGCTACTGAGGCAGCCTGGACAGAGAAATCAAATTAATTTGTTAATTCTGTTTAAGTTTGGTTCAGTCCTGCAAGTGGTAGAATGCCATCTGGTTTTAATTACTCAAATGTCTAGCTTTTGCTAGACTAGAGGTTAGAAAGGTCAGAGAGAAATGAAACTTTCTTTGTCCCTTTTTGAGTGATGGATTGTTAATGCTAGTTCAAAGGCATAATAAACCACATCTGGATGCCATTCTAAGTAAGGCATACTGGACAGTTTCGAGGGGATTAGCAAGTAGGCAGTTTTAAAAGATTAGGCTGAATGCTGTTTAGAAGGAGATAGTTTAGATTTAAATAATTCTAGATAATTTAGATTTTGTCTTATAAGGAATTCTGATTTCTGCTTATTTTAAAATATGTTTTATTCTGTTTAATTAATAAGTTCTATTTCTATGTAGAATATCTTTTCAATTCAGTGTTACATCTTTGTCTGACTTTTCAAGTGAGATTTGTCTGCAGTTTAAGAGGTCATCATCTGGTTTGAATTATCCACAGTCCTAGCTAGTTCTGTGTATGAAGTAAAGGTGAAAGAGTGTAGGACTGGTCTCCTGAAAGTAATAACAAACCATGTCTGTGTGCCATTAAGCAAGATTGGCCCCTTAATGAATGCCAGAGTCCGGTTAGTATTTTAAGTTAACTGGGAATCTGAGAATTTAATAATAATAAAATGCAGGAGATAGGTGCCACATTGTCTAGTTTGAGAGGCCCCAGGTCATAGGTCAGTTTAGGAAATATCTCAAACCTATGTAACTGATATTTTGAGTAAATGTGTAGAGATAATTAGTTCAAGACAGGGTAATCAATCTATTCTTTACCATCTGGTGAGAAAGGGGGGCTAGAAGGGTTTAGGACCATATATAAATGAGAACAGAAGCAGCTTACGTTAGACGAGAAGGAACCAAGACAGGAGACGCAGGACACAGAGACACAAGACACAGAGAAGGAGAGAGCTAGCGCTGATGTTCTACTTTGCTGGAAAATAAAGAAGACTTCTCTCTCATTCTGGTGTGTGGTGTTTGACTCCTGAAGTACCATAGATTCTGCTAACAATAGTGGTAATTCCTGCATCACTACTTCCAACTAAACTGATATGCATTAGTTGGAAGTAGCAGACAAGTGGAACTAGATTTTTAGAATAATTGTTCTCATCCCACTACTAGTGTATATGATATATTTATATACAATTTTGATAGTTTGTACCCCTGACGCAGCCTGAGGGTGAAACGTGGCCACGTCGGGTACTGTTTCAATAAATGCATTTGATTCCACTGCTTTGTTGTTTTTTATCTACGGTTTTGCAAGCAGTTGCGTGCTGTTTGGGGGTTTTTTTTTTGCCTTTTTTAAAGGGGCCAGAAAGTGGACGTTCAATAAAATTGAAACCAGTGTGCATCCATTTTCAGATACAACAGTTAAGATGAGCCCATCAGTAAACAGGATTCCTCACTGAAATTTGGCCATGTATTACTGTATTTTATAGAACAATGTAGAAAATGAGCTCCAAATACAGCTTTATTAGTGCTGTTTCCACCAGCTCCAATAATTTTTTGAAGCTGTTTTAGTGATATGGTAAAATTATGTATCATACCTGATAATTTTCTTTCCATTAATCATAGCTGATCAATCCATAGACTGGTGGGTTGTGTCCATCTACCAGCAGGTGGAGATAGAGAGCAATCCTTTTGCCTCCCTATATGCGGTCATGTGCTGCCGGAAACTCCTCAGTATGTCGCTATCCAAGCTCCATCCGCAGGACTCAGCACTTAGAGAATTACACCCACAAAGGGACACTCTGCCCAGCTCACCACCGCCGAAACGGGGGAGGGGAATTAACCCAGCTCATCCCCACACAAGTGGGGGAGGGGAATCCGTCCAGCTCATCCCCGCGGAGCGGGGGAGGGACACCACCCCGCCGATGCGGGGGGATCTGGCTTATCCTGCAACCGCAACCGCGGGAGGAGCTGACTGACCCTAACACCGCCGAAGCGGGAGGGGTACAAAGCTGCCCTACAGCCGCACGAAGCGGGAGGGAGCGCCGGCAGAATTTAAGTCTCAATCCAGGCCCGTAAAACGGAGGGGAGAGGAATGCAGCAGCTCACTGTAACACAAAATCATCTCAACTCCTGAAGAATCCAATTGAAAAACTTGAACACGAAGTCCTCCTGAACCGGAACTGAAGACTAAACTTGAATCTGAAATGCAACCAGAATATAAACAGTACAGATATCTGGGAGGGGCTATGGATTGATCAGCTATGATTAATGGAAAGAAAATTATCAGGTATGATACATAATTTTACCTTCCATATCATCATGCTGATCAATCCATAGACTGGTGGGATGTACCGAAGCAGTACTCACCCAGGGCGGGACATTGAAATTCCTGACCGCAACACTGAAGCTCCAAACCGGGCCTCCGCCCGAGCAGCCACAGTCAAGCGGTAATGCCTGGAGAAGGTATGGGCCGATGCCCAAGTTGCCGCCTTGCAAATCTCCTCCAAGGAGACGGACCCGGCCTCTGCCATCGAGGCCGCCTGAGCTCTAGTGGAGTGAGCCTTCAGCGGGATAGGCGGCACCTTCCCCGCGGCCACATAAGCCGCTGCAATGGCTTCCTTGACCCATCTTGCCACTGTAGGCTTAGCAGCCTGCAGACCCTTACGAGGACCTGCAAACAGGACAAACAGATGATCCGATTTCCGGAAATCATTGGTCACTTTCAAGTATCTGATGATGACTCGTCTCACATCCAGATATTTGAGAGCAGAGTATTCCTCTGGGTAGTCCTCCCTACGAAAGGAAGGGAGACAGAGCTGCTGATTCACATGGAAGCGAGAAACAATCTTGGGCAGGAAGGAAGGCACTGTGCGAATAGTCACTCCTGCCTCAGTGAACTGCAGAAAAGGCTCTCGACATGAGAGTGCCTGGAGCTCGGAAAACTCTTCTGGCTGAAGTGATAGCCACCAAAAGACTACTTTCAACGTCAGGTCTTTCAGAGATGCCCTCGACAAGGGTTCAAAAGGCGGCTTCTGCAAGGCTCTTAGCACCAGGTTGAGATTCCACGCAGGCACCACTGAGTGCAGAGGAGGGCGCAAGTGATTAACTCCCTTGAGAAAACGTACCACATCTGGCTGCGAAGCCAGGGAAGCACTCTTCAGGCGGCCCCTGAAGCAAGCCAGAGCCGCTACCTGGACTTTAAGGGAACTGAGCGACAGGCCTTTCTCCAGACCTTCTTGCAGGAACGCCAGCACTGAAGAAATTGGAGCAGTGAAGGGAGAAAGTGAGCCTGCTTCACACCACGCTGCAAAGGTACGCCAAACCCTGGCATAAGCAGTAGAAGTAGAGCACTTCCTCGCTCTCAGCATAGTGGCGATGACCTTGTCTGAGAAGCCCTTCTTCCTCAGACGCTGCCGCTCAATAGCCAGGCCGTAAGACCAAAGGGGAGGGATCCTCCATCACCACGGGACCCTGATGCAACAGGCCCTGCTCCACTGGCAGCCGCAGAGGGTCGTCCACTGAGACCCTGATCAAGTCTGCATACCAGGGACGTCTGGGCCAGTCCGGACCCACCAGGATTATCCGGCCCGGATGCTTTGCCACCCTGTCTAGTACCCTGCCCAACATGGGCCAGGGCGGGAACACATAGAGAAGCTCTTGTGTCAGCCACTGTTGGAGAAGAGCATCTACTCCCAGAGATCGAGGGTCCCGTCCTCTGCTGAAAAAGCGCGGCACTTGGCAATTGGCCGATGACACCATCAGATCTAGGCTTGGCTGGCCCCAGCACTTCGTGATGTCCAAGAACGCCTGAGCCGATAACTGCCACTCTCCGGGATCCAAGGTATGGTGACTGAGAAAGTCCGCCTTGACATTCATGACTCCGGCAATGTGGGCCGCTGACAGCTGTTCCAGGTTCGCTTCCGCCCACTGGCATAGATTCATGGCTTCCTTGGCCAGAGGGGCGCTCTTGGTACCTCCCTGGCGGTTGACATAGGCCACAGCCGTGGCATTGTCCGACAGGACCCGTACTGGCTTCAACGCCAGTACCGGGAGGAACTCCAAAAGCGCCAACCGAATGGCTCTGAGTTCCAGGAGGTTGATAGACCACTTTGCCTCTGCAGGAGACTAGAGCCCCTGCGCTGTCCTTCCCAAGCAGTGGGCTCCCCAGCCCGTCAAAGAGGCGTCCGTCGTGACGACATCCACTCCGGGTCACAAGAGGCATCCTTGCAGACAACTTGTCTGTCTTCAGCCACCAGCTCAGCGCCTTGCGCACTGCTGGGTCCAAGGGAAGGCGCACAGCATATCCTCCGACACCGGAGTCCAGCGCTGCAGCAGAGAGTGTTGTAGTGGTCTCATATGAGCCCTGGCCCAGGGCACTACTTCCATCGTGGCCGTTATAGAGCCCAACAGCTGCACATAGTCCCAAGCCCGAAGCGGAGAGGCTACTAGGAACTGGTCCACCTGAGCCTGAAGTTTGACAATCCGATTGTCCGGCAGGATCACTCTGCCCACTTGGGTGTCGAATCGAACTCCCAGATACTCCAGGGACTGAGTCGGGCGCAGCTGGCTTTTCTCCCAGTTGATGATCCACCCCAGGGAGCTCAAAAGAGCAATCACTCGGTCCACAGCTTTGCCGCACTCTGCATAAGAGGGGGCTCGGATCAACCAGTCGTCCAGATAAGGATGGACTTGTACTCCTTCCTTTCGCAGGAAGGTCGCGATGACCACCATTACTTTGGAGAAGGTCCGCGGAGCAGTAGCCAACCCGAACGGGAGGGCTCTGAACTGGAAGTGTCGGCCCAGGACTGCAAAACGCAGAAAGCGTTGATGAGGAGGCCAGATGGGAATATGCAAGTACGCTTCCTTGATGTCCAAGGATGCCAGAAACTCCCCTGCCTTCACTGCCGCTATAACAGAGCGGAGAGTCTCCATGCGAAAGTGCCGAACTTTCAAGGCCCGATTGACCCCTTTGAGGTCGATAGGCCGTACAGAACCTCCTTTCTTTGGTACCACAAAGTAAATGGAGTAACGTCCCTTGCCAAGCTGATTTTCTGGCACCGGAACGACCGCACCCAGGCGGATCAGATTGTCCAAGGTCTGCTGCACTGCCACAGCTTTGACCGGAGACTTGCAGGGAGAGAGTACAAACCCGTCTACTACTACTACTATTTAGCATTTCTATAGCGCTACAAGGCATACGCAGCGCTGCACAAACATAGAAGAAAGACAGTCCCTGCTCAAAGAGCTTACAATCTAATAGACAAAAAATAAATAAAGTAAGCAAATCAAATAATTAATGTGAACGGGTCGGCAGAACTCTAGCTTGTAGCCGTCTCTGATGACTTCCAGCACCCAAGCGTCTGAAGTTACCCTGGTCCACTCGCCCAGAAACGAGGACAGGCGTCCTCCAATCTGCACTGGGCCATGGACCAGGACCCCGTCATTGGGTTCGAGACCCTGGGGGAGGACCGGAGGGCGCACCTCCGGGACGGCGGTCTCTGCGAAAGGAATGCTGCTTGGGGGAGAAGTTCCTCTTGAAGGAAGAGGGGGCAGAGGAGCCCGACTTGCCCGGGCGGTAACGACGGGCTTCCTGAAACCGTCCTCTGGAGATACCGGGGCGAGCACTGGCCCGAGCCCTGACCTCTGGTAACCTCTTGCCCTTAGAGGTGCCGAGATAGGTCACAATTTTGTCCAGCTCGACCCCAAAGAGCAGCTTGTCTTTAAAAGGCAACTTAGCCAGGCGGGACTTAGAGGCGTGGTCCGCAGACCAATGTTTCAGCCAAAGCCACCGCCGCGCAGACTGTCTGAGCCATACCTTTAGCCGAGGCTCTCAAGACATCATACAGTAAGTCTGCCAAATAAGCCAAGCCCGATTCCAGGGCTGGCAATCAGCCCTCAAGGAAGGATCCGAGGGGGAAGCCCGCTGCACAATCGTCAGGCACGCCCTGGCCACGTAGTAGCTGCAATAAACGCTTAAATAAACGCCTTTAAGGACGTC
The DNA here is from genome assembly GCF_901765095.1 of Microcaecilia unicolor. Taxonomy (NCBI): domain Eukaryota; kingdom Metazoa; phylum Chordata; class Amphibia; order Gymnophiona; family Siphonopidae; genus Microcaecilia; species Microcaecilia unicolor. Next base: position 151,625,074 of record NC_044039.1, on the reverse strand, counting down.
CAAAATTTTTTTTTTTTTTTAACGGAGCCAGCGGGAGGGGGGAGAAAAGGAGGGACCTGGCACCACCAGGTTTGCACTTGCTCAAGAAGAGCCCTCAACCCCAGGTACTCAACAAAACCTAAAAATTAGGCTTGGAGACCTAGCCAGAGCTGCTGCTGTGTGTGACCACCACCTGCTGAGATAGAGAACATACTGAGGAGTTTCCGGCAGCACATGACCGCATATAGGGAGGCAAAAGGATTGCTCTCTATCTCCACCTGCTGGTAGATGGACACAACCCACCAGTCTATGGATTGATCAACATGATGATATGGAATCGTTTTTTTATTTCATCTACATATGGGAAGCTTTCAAATAAATTAAAAAGCTGTCAAATAAGAGTTAAAAAAAACTGCTTTGTCCTTCTCCTTTTAAGGCACTGCCCATCCTACTGGAGCAGCTTACCTTTTTACAGATGGACCACGCATAGGCAGTCCCCTCGAGTCGTTTGCAATAATCACTTTGCTATTGTTGTCAACAAGAGTTTGCTATTGCTTTGGGTGAACCAATGTGGCGGCAATCTCCGCCTACTGGCTTCAGCTAGTTAGGCTCACCCCGCCCTCCTATAGTCCGAAAGAGCGACGGTTTAAGGTTACGTACATCGTTCCCAAGAAAGACAGTGCGTCTGTGTGCGTGGTTTGTAATTTGGGATTGTATTTGAGGAGTGGGGGCGTGGTTTTTGCTTTGAGGTTGGTGTTGAGAGGACTGGAATTTGGGGCGTGGTGGTTTGTAGTTTGTGGTTAGGGGGCGGGGCGGGGAGGTAGAGGAGTTGGTTGGTGGTGTCTGTGCTTTGGCATTGGTTTGAGTCTTGCTTGTTCCCTGTTTGAATGTAGCGCGGTCTGTTTGCGTTTTAGCGTGCTGGGCGCCGGATTCTCTGTGCTTATAGATTCTCTCTTGTGTGGATCCGGAGCCAGCCAGGGGCCAGTTTTTGGTGATAGTCTGGAGTAGCCCAAATCGGAGAGAGAGGAAAAGTGAGTACTTTCCGGAATCTCAGGTTGGGCAAAACAAGGGGGTTTCAGAGCTAAGCCAGAGGGGTGGGTGATGGTCTGTGGTGCTTCTTATTAGTGATTTGTATCTTAGTTGTGAAATTTCTGTTTTCACACTTTCGGGTCCACCCTTGCGTGCATCGGTGTCCTGGGATAGATGTCCTCTTCCCTCTGCTCCCCCCACCCTAAAAAAAACCCAACTCGTTTGCCGTCGTTAGAAAGGCATTCTCTCTGGTTGAAGAGACATTTAAATGTTCTGGTTTGCAATGATGGTTCCCTGTTTTTGATTGATAAATTGGTATTTTCCTGTACTTACCAGGTTAATGTAGTCTAATTTCAAGAGATTTTTGATATAGCTTTTATCCCCAAACCCCAATTCTCAAAACAGCATATGCAAACTGATGAATTTGGGTCTCCTTTCAACCATAGTCTCAGCATGGGGAACATCTTTGATATATGAGCCCATGAATAGATGTTGAATGCACATCATGAGATTTGCTGACTTCCCGCTCTCCCCTCGCCAAAGACAGCTGAAAGTGAAACGCCGCGTCTTGCTGAGACTGCTGTAACAGTCATAGAGAATAATTTGTTTTACTTATGATTCTGTCTGCAGCTTGGATAAAATCTGATGCTCTCTGCTTCAATGACAGATTTTTCTAGTAACATTCCATAGACAGCAGACGCTAAACCATTAATATTGTTATGTTTGTATTTCCTGCACAGTTCTTGTGTTCTACAGCTTGCATGTTTAGTCCAGGCACTTCATCTCCAAAGATTCTCAAGGTCTCTGTAAGGTCCTTTTGTGTAGATGGATTTTTGCCATGCTGTTCATTATGCAATGAGCTGCCTTACTGAAGGCTGTTGAGCCCCTACGTCTTGCCCCATCCTTGGCCACCTTTAAATCTAGACTGAAAGCCCACCTCTTTAACATTGCTTTTGACTCGTAACCACTTGTCTCCACCTACCCTCCTCTCCTCCTTCCTGTACACATTAATTGATTTGATTTGCTTACTTTATTTTTTGTCTATTAGATTGTAAGCTCTTTGAGCAGGGACTGTCTTTCTTCTATGTTTGTGCAGCGCTGCGTACGCCTTGTAGCGCTATAGAAATGCTAAATAGTAGTAGTAGTAGTAGTACAAGGTGTTGTTTTAAGAGATATGGTATGTCTCAACTTGCTACAAATTATTGGGGAAGGGATGCCAGCCTTCTTGTAACATTCCATGGTTTCTACGCCCCAAACGATTTTGACTTGACTTTGTCTTCCCATAACTCCTCACAATGTAACCCATAATCGTACTGTAACACATTGTACTTCCATCGTTCACTATGTATTGTAAGCCACACTGAGCCCGCAAATAGGTGGGAAAATGTGGGATACAAATGCAATAAATAAAAATAAATGATTTGAAACCAATGAGGGTGTATAGGATTTTTTGCAAAGTTTATTGGTGGCTGTTTATCCTACTTTCACGTCTTTATTCTGTTAGATAACCTTACTTTGGCTTTTTGTGCTTTCTAAGCTTCAGTGTATTATCCTGGATTCTTTGTAGACTGTGGACCCTTTTACATAACATAGTAAATGACTGCAGATAAAGACCAAACCAAATGAAGGACCAAAAGTGTCCAAGAAGGTTCTCGGAGACCCTTGGTGTTTTATTTGGTTTGTTTGCTGCCTTGTGTTGTGGATTCCCTCTTTGGTGCTGCAGATAAAGACCATCTACTGTGTCTGGCAAGGTGGCTAGAGTTCTACCGTGCAGTAGGGCCAGCTCTTCCTTTGGACCAGGTGAGGCGCTGGCTCAGGGCACTGATAATAAAGGGTACCAGAATCTCAGTCTAGTTTCAATCCCACTAGGGCCCCGATGCGCGGAAGCAAATGCAGGTGCTAGAGGCCATTAGTACTGGACTTATTACCTGCATTTACAAGGGCACCATATTCAGAGGCAAACGCACGCACTGAGGAACAGCACAAATAACATTTAAATATATATGCAGATGAGAGAATTTCCTATTCCCTCCAATGCACAATGAACAGCGCAGCTAGTAAGAGCGCCCTTACTGCTGCAGAACATATGCCAGCTCTGAGCTGCTGTTAGGTTTGTGCACATGCTCACACAACAGTTCAGCTACTGTTAAATCATTTTTCCCCTGGAACCCCTTGGCATCCTTTTTCGTTTCCTTTGATAAAGTATATGTAATCACCCTTTCCCAGCCAGATACCTGGAAAAGCCCCTAAAAATACCTTATGGCACCTTTCTATTTAACTGTCAAGAAAGTAATTTGCCGGTACTAAATTGCTTAATTTTCTTTTTAATTTAAATGTTTATTTATAATTTTATCAACATAGCATATAGATTAAGGCACATTATATCTTATGTCACATGTTACAGTGTAGGAATTCCAATTTGCAAATACACATAGAACATAGAAATATATTGAACAGAGTTCCCTCAAGTGATTGCCTCACTGCTTTCTCTTCCCTCCCCCCCCCTCTAACTTAACCTCCCCCCCTCCCTAATGGGTGTCTGAAAAAAAGTTATATCGCTATGGTTTGGTTGGCTTTTTTTCCAATTATCATATATTTCCCACAGTTTGTGATATTGAACAATCTGTCCTTTTCTGAGAGCCGTAAGCTTTGACATCAGTTGGATCTTGTCCAGTTTTTCCATAACCGACTGGAGCCCCGGTAAACATGTTTTTTTCCAGGCTGACGCAATGATCAGTTTGCATGCCACAAACAAGTAGGTGGCAAAATGATGGGTAGGACCTGGGACTCCCCTCGGTTTAAAATGTAGTAGACAGTGGTCCATGCTTAAAGGGTAAGCCACCTCTGTTATCTTATATAACACCTCTGTTATCTTTGACCAGAGCTGGCGTGTATGTGTACAGGTCCACCACATGTGAAACATGTCCCCCTTTAACCCACATTGTCGCCAACATCAATTAGATCCTGTTTTATACATTTTCACTAGTCTGCTAGGAGTATAGTACCAACAATAGAGTATCTTGTAACCATTTTCAATCAGTGCACTTGATATTGATACTCGCAACAATGACTTGAGGGACTGTGACCATCTAGGGGCCTCGTAGGACACTCCCATTGCAGTTTCCCATTTGGATGTGTAGTACTCCAATGGGTTGTCGGGTGCTAGGATGGCCTTGTATAACCGAGTTATCCCACCTCTGCCTCCCCCCTTTTGCATACTCTGTTCCATGAGAGTTTCGGAGAGATTTAATTCTTCTTCCGCCCGTCTCTTAATAAAGTCTCGTACCTGGAGGTATTGTAGGGCCTGTAGAGGGGAGAGTCCATGTCCCTGACATAGGTCTGCGTAAGAGACTATATTATCTTGTTCATACATCTGGCCTATAAATTGCTTAATTTTTAATTAAAGTGGTAAATTCCAAGCCTCTGTGTACCCACAGTGATATATGTGGTTCACTAGATTTGTACCTTGCAGAAGACTGACCCAACCAGCAGCTCTTCCTCCTCTTTCCCTCCTCCCCCTCTGGCCTTCTGGGTATGTGTTTAAGAGTTGTGCTTGACGCATGATTCTTGAGCGCATGTGCCAGGCATCATTCTCCCGCTTTATCAAAGATTCTCTCGCCAACTCTCTACATGTGGATTCAAGACGAGTTACAATCTATTTAACAGTAAAGAAACTGATAAAACCCCAGGAATTACATCAAGATAAAAAGAAAACATAATTCATTGCAAGCTTATAAATATTTAAAACCCTGCAGGCCTAGCGAACAAATATGTTTTCAAAGCTTTGCGAAACATAAAATAATTCCCCATTAAATGTATTTCACATGTGTGTTCATTTCCAACCTGTAAGAAAGTAGTTTATAAATTTATACATTTAGCTACGTTTTCATACCAGGGTACTAAATGGTGGAATTCCTTGCTGAAAAATATGAGATCCCAACATGATTACTACTACTGCTTATCACTTCTATAGCGCTACTTGTTTTTTTGTAAGTTTTTGAAATCTTTCCTTTTCAAAACATTTCTGTCAATTGATCCTGGTGCCTAATCGCCCCCTTCCATTCTCCCCATTATGTTTTATTATTGAATTTTTTATATATTTACGATTTGATCCTTATTGATAAGTGTGTGTTTATGTATTTTTGTTTCATAATTTGTAACGATTTCTTTTTGGCTTGTTAGCCACGTAGACCTCGAAATTGTGCTAGAAAACGTGGGATATAAATGTCATAATAGCGAACATAATTCCAATAGCGAGCATCTATAAAGAAAAATTATTGAGCATACGTGGCCTAAACTGAATGCTCTTGATTGAGGGGAAACCTAACAGTAAATAATTACATCTTCTTGAAACCAGCTTTGAATTCAGCACATTACCAGTTGCGACTCGCTTTCTGGACACAATTCAAAAACTTAAATACTAATCAAAGCACCTTGTAAACCTGAGGTTTCAAGCTATAAGATTTTTGTCTGCCCATTCTTCTAATGCATACTTTTGGCATTGTTTCAGTCAAGAACAAATGGAGATGGTATACAGTTTTTTGTATAGCAGGAATAGAAATTAAGATCTTCTCTTATGTATCCATTTAGGACGCCTAAATTTAGGGGTAAATTTAGTAAATGGCCCCTAAAGATCGGCACCTTTTATAGAATAGTGCTAAGCATCAGGAACTGCGACTTCATTTAGGCGTGAACATTTACACCAACAAAACCTTGGGGTAAATCCCCATACCTAAGTTATGTGCAGATCCCTGTTATTTAACAGCACACAACAATTGTGGGAATGTTCCTGATCTGCCTGTGTCCTTCCCATAGCTGTGCTCCCCTTTTGGGAGCTGCATGTAATTTTTAATTAATGCCAATTAACAGAGAATTGCTTCCCAAAATTATTGGTGCTAATTGGCTAGTTCAGTTAAATTGGGCACACACCCAAATTAACACATACTATTTATAGAGTTAGAGGGTTAATGTTCTGTGCCTCTGCAGTTTGACTTTACTTCCCTAAATATGAAGTAGCTAAGCAAAAGATAATGTCAGGTTTGCAAACAGTGGTGGTTTTATTTTCAGACTTCCTCTCCCACAGCTTCTTAATTTGCAGATAGAAGGGGTAATTTTTAACCTAAGCTTAGTACTAACTTGTGTGGGAGACAGGTGGAGTACCCTCATCTCTGGGTTAGCAGAAGAAAGAACTTGATGGGTCTTTGTGGTTTTTAGTCTTTCTGCATGGGCTTTCCTTTAGAGAGAGCTTTATTTGTGGTTTCCTGCATGAAAATAGGAGTTGGTCCTCACTGAACTGGCCCAGTTACAGTGGCTAGAGTCAAACAATGTCCTAAAATACCATGAACACAAGTAAGGCTGAAGCAGAAATGACACTGTTGTGCATTTCTCATGCATGGTTCCAACCAGTGGCATTCCTAGGGGGCGGACATCCGGGGCGGTGCCCCCCCCCCGATGCAGCGAGGACCCCCCTCGCGAAAGAGCCCCCCCAGGTGCATGCCGCTGGGGGGGGTGCCGCAGTGCGTGCCTGCTGCGAGTTTACTAACTTTGCTCGTTCGCTGCAGCTCCCTCTGCCCCAGAACAGGAAGTAACCTGTTCCGGGGCAGAGGGAGCTGCAGCGAACGAGAGAAGTTAATGAACTTGTGCAGCAGGCGCATGCCGTGGCACCCCCCAGCGGCGTGCACCCGGGGCGGACTGCCCCCACCGCCCCCCCTTGGTACGCCACTGGTTCCAACGTTTCTCCTCAAAACACTCAAACTTGACTATTTCCTTCTAAACTGCAATGAATAGTCCTCTCCAAGGGTGGGCTGCTGGCCTGTTCTGTCCTTTGAAAGTTTAACCAAGGGGGTCACTTTACTAAGCTGCAGTAAAAAGTGGCCTTTTAGCATGCTCTTGCATGAGTGTTTCTTGCATGCTGAGGCTATTTTTACTGCAGCAGTAAAATGGCTGATTTTTTTTTTTCAATTTTTGTATGGCCATGCACTAATGTTACCAGTAGCCTGTGGCTATTAAAAAAAAAAAAAAGACAGCGTGAGTACTTATGACACCTATTTTGTAGGCTGTAAGGGCTCACGTGGTAATCCTGCGCTAACCAGTTAGCATGTGGTAATGTAGCCACGCTGAGGCACAGTTCAGATTTTTTTACGTTTAGAAGGCTGCTTAAGATTTTTTTTTTTTAAGAAGTATGTAGTGGGATCTTTTAATTAAGTTATTTTATTCTGAATGTTAGTATATTGTACTGTATTTTGAACATTGTGTTCATTCTCTTATTTTTGTAACCTGCCGTGAACTGTGTTGGTATTATTGGGCTGTAAGTCCTGTATAAAATAAAAAAATTGGTGTACAAACACCCACTCTGCTCCTCCTCCCCGACATACCCCCTCAAAGAAAAAATAAAGTTGTTTTTTTTTCTTAAGCACACAATGATATGGCAATTACCGCAGGATGCCTGAGCGTGTCCCACGATACGCCATTTTAAGCTGCAGTAAGTGCATGGTAGTTCTTACTGCAGCTTAGTAAAAGGGCACCTGAATGCTGAGGGGAGAGAGAGCCAGCCATCCCTGCTATGTGGGTCCAGCACTGGAGTCTCTGTGTTGTTGTTGTGTGTTTGTTTTTGTTTTTTTTTCTGCTCTGGTTGTCAGAGGGAGCTGCAGTATAGGCTGTGAAGGAACCTGCCTGTGTTCACTATGGGAAAATAGCACAAGTCCAAAACCCAAGTAAACAGAAGTTAAAATCAAAGCATCCTGTTAAAGCACATGTGTTTGAACAGCTGGGAAGAAAACCAGCTCAGATCTGTTAATGGCTGCAGTGGGGAAATGAAAGCAAATAGTGCAGTCTCACCTTAAGCATTCCTCTGCTGTCCATATTCCTTCCCTATATACAGTGGTGTACCTAGGGTAGTTGACACCCGGGGCCAGTCATTTTTTAACCCCCCCCCCCCCCCAAATCCAGTACTAGGCATACCGAGAATACAAAACACTCAGGACTTATAGAGCAATTCTACCATACCATAAGCAGTAATTTGTACGAGTCACACAAGGAAAAGGAAAGCATCTTAAACACTACAGTGAGCACTAGAACATCAATTCACCTATTGTAAAATGAAAACAGACAGATTAGTACAAATCGACGATCCTGCACAGTCAATGCTAACCGAAAGCCATGTCTTTTCAACAAACACAGATACACCCTAATCCACTATAGAATAAGTAATCATAAACTTTCTATTTAGACAAAAATTAAACTGAACCCCCGATGCCAGACTCTGCATACAATGCAACACCAAAGAAAACAGAAGATGTCCCCTAGTACTGTGCAAAATATAAAGACAGCAGATGTAAATTTGAAAAAACTAACATACCAATCACCACTTTACAAATTAAGAAATAGAAATAAAACAAATACAGAAAATAAAATAATACCATTTTACAGGACTAATACATTTAGCTTCCAGAGGCCAAAATCTCCTTCCTCAGGTCAGTACAGTATAGTGCTGTTATAGTGTCTTATCCTGACCTGAGGAAGGGGGTTTTGTTCTCTGAAAGTTAAGTCAAAATGTATTAAAATTAGTCCAATAAAAAGATTACCTTATTTACATGTTCTATTTATAAACAACACAGCTACAATACTATATCCTAAAGCAAAATAATAAAAATATATATTTACAGTTTGTTGTCTCTGGTTTCTGCTTTTCTCATCTTCTTTTCACTGTCTTCCTTCCATCCAGGATCTGTCTTTGCTCTCTCTCTCTGCCATCCAGTGTCTGCCCTCTCTAATGTCCCTTCCATCCACTGTCTGCCCTCTCTCTCTCTCTCTGCCCCTTCCATCCACTGTCTGCCCTCTTGCTCCCTTCCATCCACCATTTGCCCCAGTCTGCCCTCTTTCTCTATCCCCCTTCCACCCACCATCTGCCCTTTCTCTCTGCCCCTTCAATCCGTCTGCCCTCCCTCTCCCATCCATCCAGGGTCTGCCCTCCCTCACGCTCCCCACTTCCATCCAGGGTCTGTTGTCCCCTCTCTCTGCCCCCCCTTTTCAGCCCCCAGTTCCACCTGCCCCTAGTTCCAGCCCCAGCCCACATCTCCCACCTGCCCCCCTTTTCAGCCCCACTATCCCACCAGTCCCCAGCCCTTTTCTCCCATCAGTCCTGAACTTCAGCCCCAGCCAGTTCTCCCTGCCCTTTAAAGCCCCCAGTTTCAGCCCCTGCCCCGTTTCAGCCCCCAGTTCCAGCCCCCTTCATCCACCACATGCCTTGCATCCCCCCTTTTCAGCCCCAGACCCATTCTCCCTCCTGCCCCCTTGTCAGACCCCAGTTCCAGCTTCAGACCCCTTCTCCCCTGTGAGCACCCCTCTCAGCTCCCCAACCCCTCCCCAGTTCCCTTCTCCCCTCTGAGAACTCCTCTCAGCTCCCCCACCCCTCCCCAGTTCCCTTCTCCGTTCTGAGAACCCCTCTGAGCTCCCCCCACCCCAGTTCCCTTCTCCCCTCTGCGAACCCCTCTGAGCTTCCCCACCCCTCCCCAAATTCCCTTCTCCCCTCTGCGAACCCGAGCTCCCCCTCCCCAGTTTCTTTCTCCCCTCTGCGAACCCCTCTGAGCTCCCCCCACCCCTCCCCAAATTCCCTTCTCCCCTCTGCGAACCCCTCTGAGATCCCCCACCCCTCCCCAGTTCCCTTCTCCCTTCTGAGAACCCCTCTGAGCTCCCCCACCTCCTTCTCCCATCTGAGCCCCCCCCCCCTCCATGGAGAGCGACAGAGCCCTCTTCTCCTGCCACCACCCTGCGTTTTTTTTAAATCCATTCAGCGAGCGACGCAGGCAGCGCCTCGTGTCTGCCCTGCTGTGAAAAAAGAAAATCGCTTCGCTGGCGTTGGGCCGGCCTTCTCTCGCTATGTCCCGCCCACTTTTGAGGTAACTTCCTATTTCCTCGAGGGCGGGACATAGGTAGCGAGAGAAGGCCGGCCCGACACCAGCGAAGTGATTTTCTTTTTTCACAGCAGGGCAGACACGAGGCGCTGCCTGCGTCGCTCGCTGAATGGATTTAAAAGAAAAACGCAGGGTGGTGGCAGGAGACGACGGAGCACCCCCCCCCACCCGCCAACACCCAGGGCGGACCGCCCCCCCCCCTTGGTACGCCACTGCCTATACTGTATATGTCCCTTGCGGCGTCTGTCTGGGATCTCAAATTCTAGACTTCTGACCATTTGGGAATAGTGCATTGATAATATTATTTGGATTATTTTTTCGAGGACATTCATTTTGAAAGAGTCCTGATATTGCATTTGCTGTGCACTGAGGTTTTGAAATGTGTTCATGTGGGGGACAGACGATGAACCTGTGAGTTTAGAGGTCTAGAGTAGTGTTTCCTAACCCAGATCTAGAGATGTACTACCGACCAGTCTTGTTTTTCTGGGTACATATAAAAAAGAAAGATGCATGCACTGTGTAATCATTGTGTGCATATTCCTTACAGGTATTTTGAAGACCAGACTGGTTGGTGAGTCTCCAACACTGGGCTGGGATGATCTGGGTTATGAGAAGATGGTTAGTAACAAAGTACTTGCACTTTGGTACAGTACTTAAGTACAATTGGCTGAACTTGTAACAAATTACATTATTTTTGCCATACTGTTTACTTGTAACTTGTTACAAGTAAGCTGTACTATTGTACTTAGTAACGAAAGTGTTAAAAAAGTACTTTTCATAACTCTGCTTCTCCCCCTCTACAGGTGATTGGACCCGAACTTCCATTCCCAGAAACATCTGAGCTGGGACTGGATGTCCGGGCCCAATCAGATTCAAGCCAATGTCTGACATTGCTTAGAAACCCTAGTCCCGCCCCCCCCCCCCCCCCCCCCAATTATGATTGACCTTCCCAGAGTCCTCAGAGATGGCCCCCGCTCCTACCTCCTCCTCTTAATTTAGCAACAGACTAGTGTGGCTGTGCTGATTGATGCGAGGAGGACTTGGAGGAAGTGGCACTTTAGGCGGTGAAGTTGTCACATGTGCACATTGTGTTCAGCGTCCTGCTCCTGCAGCCTGACCAAGATACCCATAACCCTTCTGTTAGTGGTGCTCACTTATCTCCAGCTACTAGGGCTGTAGGACTTGGTGCAGCTCCTTGGTAGAAATGGACTGGCACTGCTGTGAAAGTCTGCAATCAGTCTGCAGGGAAAGTTCCCAGAACTAAGCCCCCTCTGCCTGGCTGATTTAGGCCTACATTGTCTGACACACATGAGCCAGCAGCATCAGAATTCACCTGACTACTGGTGTGTGCATGTAGGGACCTCCACGTGCAGCTGAGTGAATTTTCCAGAGACCCATGTACAGCTAAGAGGTAGTAGTGCTGCTCACCCACTGCCTGTAATGGTAGCATTAGTCACTGCTACTAGCTAGTTGTAGACTATCTCACAATTGCGGAGTCTTCTGCACTCTGCAGCAATACCAGGTTGGTTGTATTATTTTTTGCTACAGCAAGCTAAGCAATTGGCCCACCACTGAGCCGAGAGCTGACCAGATTGTGAAGAAACAGTGTGTTTTAAGCCTGTAAAATGTATTGGATATTTTCCTGCATTAATTATGTCTTGAAGTGTATTTCTCCTATTTGACCAGCAGGTGGTGCTTCTTTGCTGTAAAGCTGTTAACAGAGAAAATGAATGTTCATTCTTTAGTTGTAGCACACAAACAGGAAGCAAAAAGCAATATATGTTTGAAATTTTCTTGTTCTGGGCTCTGATTGGCCCAGTAACTCATTTTCATTTGGCTTTTGCTACAGTCTTAGTGTGGGAAAAGAGAGAGACCGATCTCTTTGCTAAGGCCCTACAAACATTTGATAACTTGTTAGCAGCTATATATCCTGATCTTCCCATTTACTGTTTAGACAGTATACAGATGATTAGTTAGTAGCACATTTTCATTTGGAGAGTACTGGTTTTTGCTCCAGTCTTAGCCCGGGAGAGGAGAGAGACACAGATCTCTTTGCTAAGGCATACTGGGACAGACCAAAGGTCCGTCAAGACCAGCATCCTGTTTCCAACAATGGCCAATCCAGGTCACAGATACCTGGCAAGATCCCCAAAAAGTTCAGTACATTTTATGCTGCTTGACGCAGAAATAAGTAGTGGATTTTCCCCAAATCAATTTTAATAATGGTCTATGGTCTTTTCCTTTAGGAAGCCATCCAGACCTTTTTTAAAACCCTGCTAAGCTGACCATCTTTACCACATTCTCTGGCAACAAATTGCAGAGTTTATTTACACATTGATTGAAGAAACATTTTCTCCGATTTGTATTAAATTTTCATTGCGTGCCCCCTAGTCCTAGTATTTTTGGAAAGAGTAAACAAATGATTCACGTCTACCCATTCCACTCCACTCATTAGTTCATAGACGTCTATCATATCTCCTCTCAGCCGTCTTTTCTCCAAGCTGAAGAGCCCTAGCCGCTTCAGCCTTTCCTCATAGGGAAGTTGTCCCATCCACTTTATCATTTTCGTCGCACTTCTCTGTACCTTTTCTAATTCCACTATATCTTTTTTTCAGATGTGGTGACCAGAATTGAACACAATATTTGAGGTGCGGTCGCACCATGGACCGATACAAAGGCATTATAACATCCTCACTTTTGTTTTCCATTCCTTTCCTAATAATACCTAACATTCTATTTGCTTTCTTAGCCGCAGCAGCACACTGAGCAGAAGGTTTCAACGTATCATCAACGACGACACCTAGATCCCTTTCTTGGTCCGTGACTCCTAACGTGGAACCTTGCATGACATAGCTATAATTCGGGTTCCTCTTTCCCACATGCATCACTTTGCACTTGCTCACATTAAACATCATCTGCCATTTAGATGCCCAGTCTTCCAGTCTTGTAAGGTCCTCTTGTAATTTTTCACAATCCTCTTGCAATTTAACAACTTTAAATACTTTGTGTCATCAGCAAATTTAATTACCTCACTAGTTACTCCTATCTCTAGATCATTTATAAATATGTTAAAAAGCAGCAGTTCCAGCACAGACCCCTGGGGAACCCCACTATTTACCCTTCTCCATTGAGAATACTGACCATTTAACTCTACTCTCTGTTTTATATCCTTTAACCAGTAAGCAGTTATATATCCTGATCTTCCCAGGTACTGTTTAGACAGTATACAGATGTTTAGTTAGTGTTATAATTGATCCGTATTTTCAGTTACCTGTTGTTCTTTGCTGATTGCACACTTTCCACTGTTCAATATTTTTATGAGTATAAATACATTTGTTTATTTGCCCTGCCTGTCTGGACTGATAATCCTGGTGGTTTGTGTGTTGGTGTCTGTGAGTGCTTTTTCACAAACTGTGGGACTACTGGGAGTGTGGCTCCAGAGTCCAGTAACCATCACTGGGGATAATTTGAGAGTGGGAGACTTGCCCAGAGGCAGTTGTGACCCAGCCGGTGGGAGCAGGGTACTAGTGTAGAGCACAAGCGACAGGTGCAGGCAGTCCTGAGCTGTGCTGGGGATAGACTCACTAAGTGGCTGCGGGGTAACCCCAGGCAAGTGGCTAGGCGTTTCATGACATGGTTATTTGCAGGTACCATTCTCTGGCTTATCTGACCTCTTTAGGGTTGCAGAAGAGAACGGGGAGGGGAAGCAGTGGGCACCAGAGGCTTGTCACTGTGTTCTCATAGGATTTCTCTTTCCCATGCCCAGTCCCACCCTTTCTTGCTGGTTTCCTGTCATGGAGGTGACTAATTTTACCTTTGTGAATGTTTAATCTACTTTTAAAAATGCTATGCATATAGCTATTAAGAATTTTATAGTGACAATCATTTGAAAATGTAAAACACAAGACACCTTCCCTCCTCTACTCTCAGAAATTTAACAAGCTTGTTAATAAGTTATTTAAATTTGTAATTTTATTTATTAAGTTTCTGTTCCATTGTATCCTTGGATCTAGATAGATTACAAGTTGATATGTACATAATCACAATACAGTATTGCTTGTAAATATACTAGATTCTGTGGTCCAACTGTTAAGAATGCTTTTTACTTTGTAATAAAATTTAAGAGCTATATTTATTACTTTTACTTGAGTATTTTTTGGATAATACTTTCTACTTTTACTTCACTACATTTGAAGCCAGTACTTTTACTTTTTACTTAAGTATTTTTAAATACTCATAACCAGAGAATGATGGTGGTTACTATGTTCATCTTCATTGTCCCATGGCCTGTATTGGATTATATTATTTATTAGGAAGAGTAGAAATGTAGGATCAGTTTGGCAGACCTTGCTTGGGTCCAAATAATTAGAATACAACTAGTCTAATTGAGGTGCCTGGTTTGTTGCAGTCAACTAATATACAGTATGAACACACATTGCCACTTAAAATTTCCTCCTGGCAAGCTAGCTTAATACATTTTTTGAAGAGTAAATGCTACCAATATAATTCTGACTTGTCACACTAATTTATTCTTTCACTTAAAAAGACTGATTTGTTTGCCGTTGTATCGCTCCATGGTGCGACCGCACCTTGAGTATTGTGTTCAATTCTGGTCGCCACATCTCAAGATAGATATAGTAGAATTGGAAAAGGTGCAGCGAAGGGCGACTAAAATGATAGCGGGGATGGGACGACTTCCCTATGAAGAAAGACTAAGGAGGCTAGGGCTTTTCAGCTTGGAGAAGAGACAGCTGAGTGGAGACATGATAGAGGTATATAAAATGAGTGGAGTGGAGTGGAACAGGTGGATGTGAAGCATCTGTTCACGCTTTCCAAAAATACTAGGACTAGGGGGCATGTGATGAAACTACAGTGTAGTAAATGTAAAACAAATCAGAGAAAATGTTTCTTCACCCAACGCATAATTAAACTCTGGAATTCGTTGCCGGAGAACGTGGTGAAGGCGGTTAGCTTAGCAGAGTTTAAAAAGGGGTTAACCACTACTAAATGGACGGGAAAAATCCACAATTCCAGGAATAACAAGTATAGAATGTTTATATGTTTGGGAAGGTCGCCAGGTGCCCTTGGCCTGGATTGGCCGCTGTCATGGACAGGATGCTGGGCTCGATGGACCCTTGGTCTTTTCCCAGTGTGGCATTACTTATGTACTTATGTTTCTTTTGCAAGAATATCATGTATTTTTTATAGTCATCAGTTTTATGTTGAGAGACTCCAGCAGCATTTCTGAAGAATGGCAGATTCCAGACTCCTTACTCAGCAGAGCTATATAAAACAAGAATTTGGGAGTTTGCTGCAAAGTTTGATGCCAGTTGTCTTGAGGTAAAGCAGGTGCTCTTTTGCAGGAAATGTCTGTATTTATGAAAATGAAGGAATACTCCACTGTGTAGGAAGTACAGGCTGACCAAAACCAGTGGTTTGATTCCGGCTAAAATGGAAGGTGGAACCAAAATCCATTGCTTGGGTTCAGCCAAAACTGAAAACACGATGTCTTCCCCTCCAGCCAGCCAGCCCCTCTGGGCTGCCGCCCCCCCCCCCCCCCCCCCGGCAAAGACCTGACCACTTCTGGGTCTCCCGGGCCTACCTTAACAAGCCCTGGTGGTCTAGTGGCCTCTTCTGAGACAGAAAGTAAGCCTGCTTGTTCCTGCCAGGTGCTGTTGAATCAAAATGGGTGCTGAGACTTTGCAGGAGGTCTTGGCTGCCTTTTTGAAATTGGCACCAGCATAGGCAGGAGTGACTGGAGGATTGCTCTTGCTTATGTCAGTGCCAATCTCAAAATGGCTGCTGGGACCTCCCACAGCAGTCTAGGCAGCCATTTTGATTCAGCAACTGCACTGGGCAGGAACGAGTAGGCTTGTTCCTGCCCCAAAATGGCTACCAGACCACCAGGGTTTGTTAAGGTGAGCCTCGGCAGCCCAAGGAGGAGTTTTGGGTTCTGCTGAAAATGCAGTGGTATTTTCAGCAGAAACCTAAACCTGGATTTTGGGTCGTTTCAGTACTAAATCCAAAACCGAAATTAAGTTGGAGTTTAGCAGGAAGGGAGGGCAGATCCACAAGAGGAAGGCTCCAGTCTTGTATAGCCATTTTGGATGTAGGAAAAGGGTCTGGAAATGAGGGTTTTTTGTAATGAATTGCTGTGGTTTGAAGCAATAGAATACTTTTTATAGATGAAAATTGATGTGGAAGGTATGAGGTGCAAGAGGCTTCCTATCATTCTCTGGGATTTCATTATTGTTTCACAGCATGTCACTCTTGGTAGTGGTCTGTCTCCTGACGTTTCTTGCATCCTGCTTTGCATCCTCAGTGAATCTTCTTCAGGTATAACCTGAGAGAAATTTCATGTTGGAAATTGCCCTGTTTGCTGAGAGTGTCTGTTCGTCTTTTGTATCCTGTGTTGTATGTGACTGGTATTGTGAATGGAAGGAGGTGTCTCTTTCCTTGGGCAGCTCCACACATTAAGAGCTGCCCTGGTGTAGTGCTTTATTGCTTCAGTTTGACCTGTTCTCAGCATTTGATTTAGTGGATCATACTCTTCTTTTACAAAATATATATACAAAGTAACATAGTAGATGATAGCAGATAAAGACCTGTATGGTCCATCCAGTCTTCCCAACAAGATACTCATTACATATGGTATATGATATTTCATATGTATACCTGGTCGTGATTTGTCCTTGCCATTTTCAGGGCATAGACTGTAGAAGTCTGCCCAGCACTGTCCTTCTAAAATTTCTGAAGTTAACATCAAAGTCCCTCAAAAGCTGCACTCTAACCCATCCAAATCTATTCAGCCATGATCAGAGCACAGACTGTAGAAGTCTGCCCAGCAATGGCCTTGTTCTCCAACTTCTGAAGCTGTCAAGCCACGATCAGTGCACAGACTGTAGAAATATGCCCAGTACTGGCTTTGCTTCCCAATTATATTTTGGCCACAATTCTATAGCGACGAATGGACAACTCCAACAGACTCACCCCAATTTCTTCTTGAATGGGACAACAGATGCAGAACCATGTTAGACAAAATAGCACCGCTTCAAACCAGAACCTCTCACAGAAATAATTCAATACCATGGTATAACAAAGATCTAAAAGAACTAAAGACACAAGTCAGAAGATTAGAGCATGGAATAAGAAAAAAGATGACTACACACTCAACGACTGGAAACAACTACAAAGAAAATACAAATACACCATCAGACAAACTAAAAGAACATATTTTAAAACAAAAATCGGACCAAACTACAAAGATACACATAAACTCTTCCTACTCGTAAACAAACTACTAAACACTACTCCAATTACTACTAATAATACAGATACTCCTTCAGTAACCAATCTTGCGAACTATTTCAAAGAGAAAATTATGAAGCTACGACTCATGATACCTATCAATACAACAGATTACGTAAACCTCCTTGAGTGTCTAGACCCAATACACGGGGAATTCCCAGCAGACCGATCATGGACCAATTTTGGCATACTCCTGATCGACACCATCTCCCAATCGCTTGGAAGACATGCTAAGTCGCAATGCAAATTAGATATTTGCCCTACCAGCCTTATAAGATCTGCCCCTCAGCTGTTCACAACAGACCTCACAAGACACTTAAATTACATGCTACAAATGGCATCTTCCCTATGGATAAAGGAAACATTCTACTTACCCCTTTACCTAAAGATGCAAAGAAAGATACAAATGACCTCGCCAATTATCGCCCAGTAGCATCCATCCCACTAATAACCAAACTCATGGAAGGCGTAGTGACGAAACAACTCACGGATTACTTAAACAATTCTACACGAGTCTCAATCAGGATTCCGATCGAACCACAGCACTGAAACTGTACTAGTGACTTCAATGAATACATTTAAAAAAAACAATTGCAACTGGCAATAACATACTCCTCCTACAATTCAACATGTCCAGTGCCTTCGACATGGTCAACCATGGAATATTACTAAATATTCTAGAATACTTTGGAGTCGGAGGTAACGTTCTTAACTGGTTCAGAGGATTCTTGACCACAAGATCATACCAAGTAATAGCAAAGGAGGATATTTCAGCCCCATGGACACCTGTATGTGGAGTCCCCCAAGGATCCCCCCTCTCACCAACCCTCTTCAACCTAATGATGATACCCTTGGCCAAGCTACTAGCCAATCACAACCTCAACCCCTATATATATGCAGGTGATGTCCCGATCTATATCCCGTTCAAACATGATCTAAAGGAAATCACCAATGAGGTCAATCAAAGCCTCCAAATCATGCACTCCTGGGCTGATGCATTCCAGCTAAACCTCAACGCAGAAAAACCACAATGCCTTATACTCACATCAAAACATAACACAAGCAACTTCACCTCCATAACAACACCAAACTTCTCTCTTCCAGTCTCAAACAATCTGAAAATTCTGGGAGTTACCATTGATCGAAATCTCACACTCGAAACCCACGTGAAGAAAACAACGAAAAAGATGTTCCACTCCATGTGGAAACTCAAACGAGTAAGACCTTTCTTCCCGAGATCCATTTTCTGTAACCTGATACAGTCAATGGTGCTAAGTCACTTGGACTACTGCAACGCACTGTACGCTGGCTGCAAAGAACAAACTATCAAGAAACTGCAAACAGCCCAAAATACTGCAGCCAGACTCATATTTGGTAAAACAAAATATGAAAGTGCAAAACCCCTAAGAGAGAAACTTCACTGGCTCCCATTGAAAGAGCGTATCGCGTTAAATATCTGCATGATGGTTCACAAAATCATCCACGGAGATGCTCCGAGCTACATGCTAGACCTCGTGGACCTGCCTCCCAGAAATGCTAAAAGAACAGCCCGCAAACTCCTCAATCTACACTTCCCCAGCTGTAAAGGAGTAAAATACAAGCTAACACATGCGACTAGCTTCTCCTACATGAGCACACAGCTCTGGAATGCACTACCAACTGACCTGAAAACGACTAACGAAATAACTAATTTTTGCAAATCTCTAAAAACCTATCTCTTCAACAAGGCCTACAGTGGAAATCCTTAACTTAATCATAACAATGCACCACTTCACCTATTCTGATATTCATCTTTCTATATCTGCCTGAATAGATCTCTTCTCTCATCCATGATCTTGTTGTAACACCAATTGTATCTGCTACCCTGGAATGGCGATGCCATAACAGGTTTTTGTAAGCCACATTGAGCCTGCAAATAGGTGGGAAAATGTGGGATACAAATGCAATAAATAAAATAAATAAAAATTACTGGTGTTGCTTCCTAATCTCCGCTAAGCTTCTTTGGATCCATTCCTTCTAAACAGGATTCCTTTGTATTTATCCCATGTATTTTTGAATTCTGTTACTGTTTTCACCAGGTATTCCAGGTATCTACCACCCTTTCTGTGAAAAAATACTTCCTGGCAGTATTCCTGAGTCTACCCCCTTTCAACCTCAATTCATGTTTTCTAGTTCTAGCGCCTTCCCATCTGTGGAAAAGGTTTGTTTGCAGATAAATACCTTTCAAATATTTGAAAGTCTGTATCATATCACTCACCGCCATTAGCATTGAGACGTTTAGGTGCTCATTTTCAAAGCATATAGACTTACAAAGTTACTATGTGCTTTGAAATTGAGCCTCATAGAGTCCTTGCTTTCTTTTCGAAAAAAGTTGAGTGTATTTGTTTCAACAGGTGTTTTTTTGATTACATAATGTTTTTTTTTTAATTTTTATGTTTTTACTTTTTTTAATTGATATATTTGTCTGGTTTATTATATATGTACTGTGTAAGCAGCCTAGATTTGTAGATTAAAAATAAATTTTTCAATTGGTAAACTAAAAATAACATTATTCCTACCTTTGGTGATTTTTATTATTCTGATCATCTTGTTCCCAGTCTCTGGTTCTGTGTCCCTTGTTCTGTGCTCTTAACTCTGTTTCCAGGGCCTCAGTCTATTTGTTGTTTCTCTTCTCTCCTCCTTTCTTCTCCAGTTCTTGCCATACATCCACCTTTGGCACATTGTTTTCTAACTAAACACAGGGTGGAAGAAAACAAGTCCAAGTGACCAGCCAAAACACAGGAGTAAGAGCTCCAAACAAAGTTTATTGGGACCCTACACGGTCCGTGTTTTGGCAAAAAAAGCCTTCTTCAGGGGTCTAAAAACACACAAAGTTTAAAATCAATACACAAATTACAATAAAAATAATAATAAAAGTAAATAAGCAACAGTAAAAACTGCGAAAATTGTACAGTGAATAAAAAAATATAGACGTATAAAGGAATATAGAGATAAACTACACATAATTGGAATCCAAAAAGCATATATAAAAAATAACAGTAATAATATGTTTAAAATATAATAGTGATACACGAAATTCAAAAATTGTAATAAATGCACAAAAGTGCATATATGTAAACATAACTAAATGCAATGGTATCATGATGGTTGAGAAACAGTATTAGGAAAAATAATAAAAAAAATAAAAATGAAAAAAATAATAGGTTCTACCCATTTATATAATGATATAATTATATATATTAATGGCCAATTGTTTTTAAAGTGCATATGTGCATGATGTTATGAGGGTAAGGTGTTATTGTGAGAGAACTGTAAAACAGGCTGAACAAACTAAAAATGCATGAAAAAGGATAACAGTGAGACATACCAATAGATCCTCTGTTGGACATCAAGCCAACTTTGAGTGCTAGGAAAGCAATATAATGATGCTAAAAATGAAAGTCAAAACGCTAAAACTGAAAGTAAATATAATAATGATGATGATGATAAAAAAATATTAATCAAAAATTTGAAAGCTCTAATAAACAGAAGAGACAAAGTGCCGGATAGTCAGCGCTGACACAGAAAGCGAAAACCACAATGAATTGTGAAGCATGATAACACAGAGACCAGAACCCAGAAGTAAACACTGTTATGAGAAGCAGGAGATGGTGTTGGAAATAAATTGAAAAAAACCGGAGCCTAGGGGCCATCACCCTGGTGAACGCCAAACCAGACCAAAAAACAAAAAAAAGGGACCAAACATTGGGTAAAATCCTACCTGGATCCGCGAGAAGGGACACAGCCAAGTTAAGCAAATAAAAAAAAGCAAAAAACTGCGAAAAAACACGGGGAAATAAAAGGAACTGATACTGATGTGACTAACATGAAATGACGTCACCGTACGTAACGGGAGAGAAAAGCGTCCAATAAGAAAAACGTCCAATTAGAATAAACCACATAGTAGTTATCCAAAAATAAATGAAGACCTACAATTTGAAATAAAACCTAAATAAGAAAAAGTAGTAGTGGAAAATGAAGGTAAAAAAAGAGAACAAAAATAAAATAATATAATGATAAAAAAAATTAAAATAGAAATGAAAAAAGATGTGTAGTATGACTAATGACATGTTGATAATCAATGACAATAAAGTAACTTGTGTAACATGTATAAGCAGTCTTGAAAGCAGTTTGCTATATCAGGGGCCATGGATGCCCCCATAGCTGTGCCTTTAGTTTGTAGATAAAAATGTCCATCAAAACAAAAATAATTTTTCTGCCTCAAATCTATCTAGTTTTTCATCTCTTCTCCTCCCCTCCCCTCCCCTATGTGTGGCATCTCTTTCTCCTCTATCTAAATGCAGCATCTCTTCCCTTCCCCTCCCCTCCTCTCCATCTATGTGCAGCATCTCCTCCCTTCTTCATCTCTTTGCTGTTTATCCTTTCCCTGTGTGGGCTTCTCCCCTTTCTCTTCCTTCAGCACTTGCCACCTTCTCCCCTTCCCATCCTGGGGTAGTCTAGCATCTCTCCCTCCTTTCATGAATCAAACATTCAGCACCTGTCTCCCCCGTTGGATGGGATACACTAGACACCAGACACATGTTTTTTCTTGTTGTATTTTTTGTTTTTGTTTTTAAAGCTTTTTGTATTGGGCCCCCGTATCCTTTTATGGAGGAGGGGAAAGATATTATAGGACACCAAATACTTACTAGTAAGTTAGTCCCACCCTGAATAATATAGAAATGCACATGCGCTATCACAATACTGCTAGTCATGAACCTGTTTTTAAGAGAATTTATCTCCACTAGCTCTCTGATGTCACACTGTTCCATGTTGGCCCAGGGATTCTGGCTTCATGTTGGCAAAGGAATTGTGGCTGTGGAAGAAATTTCTGGGAAGAGTGTCAAGTTACATCATAGATCAAATCCAAATGGTCAGCATAATTATCAAGTACCAGTAATGCTAAAATAATTAAATTACAGCATTTAAATGTGTTTCATGCAGTTCTAAAATATTTCATATTGCAAGAGCGTTTTAGGAATATTTCTTTAATCAAGCACCCACGGTGTCTTGTCTCAGGCTGTCTGTACATATTCATCAGGGGAGTCTGATGTGTTTGAATGGAAATTTCCACGCCCTCACTAATTTCCACTAATTCCCCACCTCCACCATCATGGTCTAGGCAGTAGGAAGCAGCTCAGGGTTGTGAAGGTTGTAACAGCAGTGTCCTGGCATGAAAATGAAATGCACCTGATTATGCATTTCATATACACTTTTTTTTGGGCCTGTTTATGGTTAGTGTGTGTGTTGACTGCTTGGCTGAGAGCTGTGCACTTCCCATCATTTCTTATGAAACTGCATGGCATTACAGATAGTACATTGATGTTTGTGCAGCCCAGTTTCTGTGTACTGTGCACCAAAACTGGAACATTGCTGTCATTAAACAGAAAAAAAAGTCATCCAGCAGGAAATGACTTAAATGTCACTGGAGATGAGGGGTTCCCTGGTTTATTTGTTTTTTTTCTAATTTCTCACAGAGCAGTCCTAGCTTTGAGTCCCTGAAAGCAGAGTTTCCAGGGGTGCTGGAAGGAGAGAGGTGGGTGGAGGCAGTTTAGCTCATGTCCCTTTAGGGTTATAATCTCATGGACACCCACTATCTAGTGCCACAGTCTAAACTTAGAGTATAGGGTAGGAAGGTGCCACAGTCTAAACTTGGAGTATAGGGTAGGAATATGCCATTATAATTGGAAAAGTCATGTCCCAGTCTCTTTGCACTTGACGGTGGTGCTAAGACCTGGGGGAGGGAATGGCCTGGACTTCTTATACTGTTTGTGTGATGGTCAAAAGACAAAACCCATTCTCCTTTCATGTGAAGCAAAATCTAATCTGGGAGTACTTTCATTTTTTTAGTGGAACCTGCATATTATTGGTCACCCATCACTGTGCCATGTGTATAAATTAAATACATCCCTCATTATAATTAAGTTCTGCCTTTCTTAGCAAATCATCTAAACTTTTCCCTCCACTCCAATGCCTAGATTAGAAATTGGTTGTGATGGATGACATGATGCTTATCTCTTTATTATAGGAAGTTCCTGGAACCAGTGACTGTAAAGTGCCAAGAGGAGTATAATCACAGGGGAATGTAGAGTCAGTCATTCAGCTGGATCCAACTGAGATTAACTTTGTATCTGGTAGATAGAAGCTCCTCCCATGAAGCCTGCTACACATAGCTAATTGCGCATAGGCTTATTTCAGTCTACCAGGATTCCAGATGAAGGGTTATTTATTTAGCACTTTAATGAAGACAGTCACCCAAGCCATAAACCTTCATTTGTGGGAGCCTTAAGGCAGGGGTTCTTAACTTCTTTTGGTTCCTGTACCCCACTAACTGATCAATGAAACTCTTGTACCCCCTTCCTAAACCACATGTCCACTAGTGACTACTGACAGCAACGTATGGTATGTCACAGTTAGCTGCTAAAATGTAACTGAAATTACTGTAGTACAGTTACAATACCAAAGAAGTCACACTTAAATCTACAATAAGTGGAAGAGTTGCCTAACGACTAGTACAATGGGCTGAGAACTGGGGAAGGGGGGAGGGGAACCAGATTCAATTCTCGGTACAGCTCCTGCAGGCAGATGATCAAAAGCCCCGCGCTGTTCCAAACAGCGCTCTAAAATAGCACTGGAACAGCGCTAGGCGCTATTAGACCTATGATCAGAGATAATACATGCAAATTTAAGCAGTGCAATTATCTCTGATCATGGGGTAGAAGTGCGGGAGAATTGTGCCTGAGCATGCACTCAGCACAATCCTCCCACACTTGTTTGACAGGTCTGGGCTGGAGACCAATGAAAAGAGAAGGACACCCATCTTTAAATCGGAAGATGGACGTCCTCAACTGCCCTGTTGCAGGGATGGCCAAATTTCAAGGGGGTGTCGGAGGTATAGTGACGGGGCAGTTGAGAACGTCCAAAGTTTGGACGTTTCTGCAATGGGCAGTTAAGGATGTCCAAAATTGGATGTTTCTATGAGAAAGATGTCTTTCTCATAGAAACATCCAATTTTGGACGTCCTTAACTGCCCATTGCAGAAACGTCCAAATTTTGGACGTCCTCAACTGCCCTCGCTGGCAGGTTTGCTGTAGGGGGGAATGGGGGCCTGCCAGCATGCAAATGCATGCTGGACAGGGCTCACCATTCCTCCCCAATGATCTGCAAACAACGCCAGCTCGGAGCTGGCGTAGGGTTTGTCGCAGCCAGCGACCCAATCTTTGGCGTGCTGGTTACTGATCATTGGGGATGAATGCATTAAGCGCTGATTAGCATGCCTTTGCATGCTACTTGCACTAAGAGCCTTAGAGCGCGTTGTTTCACGCGCTCGAGGGCTCTGATCATGGGGCGGTAGCAAATGCTGGTGCTAGTGTGGCGCTAACAGCCTCTAGCTCCGGTGTTTGCTTTTGATCACCTGCCTTCTGGTGACACTGGACAAATTGCTAAATTATCCATTGCCCCAGGTACAAAAGCTTAGATTCTGAGCCCGCTAGAAACAGAATGTACCTGTATATAGTATGTAAACTACTTTGCTTTTAACACAGAAAGGCAGTGTATCAAATGCATGACCATGGCCCATGTCATAAATTGTACATAATGTTGTTGAATAAAATGACCGTTTACAAATGATATAGATTTCAGGACCTTTCTCCACACCCTGTTTGACCGCTTCCTGCACCGCTGCTTAAGAACTCCTGCCTTGGGGTTTATTGACATTTCTTTTGAAGGTCCACAGTGAATCAAGCGAGTTTTTAGAATCATGTCTGCTGAAGCCCTGCTGATTTGTCCTTTTCAGGCTAGGCAATTTCTGTGCTATGAAATCTTATGTTATATAGGGCTTATTGTCCACCAATACCAATATTTAGTTCATTGTGGATCATAAAAGCACTGAGTCATAACCTCAGGAAATACATTCTATCAAAGATAAAACACAAAAACATGATTTAAATAAAAAATACAAATCATAAAAGCACTTAATTATCCCAAATATTCATAAAACAGAAACGTTTTAAGAATTCTAGCATCTTACTGCTGCCAGTAATCTTTCTGCTAGGTTGGTTAAACTATTTATAATTCTCCTGCCAGATAGAAGATGAGAGTTCCATCATGCAGAGGCAACACTTGCACAATTATAATTAAACATTTAATGCCATCCTTATTCTGTAAGTCTTTCCTATATTGCTGATTATTAAAGGTTGTTCAGTACAGTGGTCTTCTCTACATTTTTAAGTCTGGGTCACTTTAGATCCAAATGAGCTGAAGGAAAGCCGCCAAAAACTTTCCCAGGCAAGGCCTTGATACTACTGATCAATGTATGTTAATACCATCCACCAACCAGCCTGCCTTCAAACTGGGGGCATAATCATGGGTGGGTGTAAGCCCACCCAGCAGCAGCCAGCATCGGGGGAGCAGACTGGACCCCCGCGGTCCTGTGCTTCTCTCACTTCATCAGGTCCTGGCAGCGATTTCCACATGCTGCCTGCCACTAACTGGAAGCCTCCCTTCTACTGCGTCCCGCCCCCACCCCGTCTCAACTTCTAGTTTCTGTTTGGGTGGGATGCAGCAGAAGGAAGCCTTCTGGGTTAGCGGCAGGCAGGTGGAGGGGGGAGGAAGGGAGCAAAAGGGTGAAGAGGGACCAGAAAGGGAGAAATCTTGCATATGGGGTGGAGGAGAGGGGAGAGATGATGGACATAGGGATGGAGGGGCGCGAGAGATGGTGCATGGGGGATAGAGAAAAGTTGGATATGATAGTAGATGGGGGAAGGGAGAAGTGTTGCATGGGGGGGGGGGGGTGAGATGTTGGACCCGGGAAATGAGAGAGAGAGATGTTGACATGAGGGTAGATGAGAAGGAGGGGTAGATACACAGGAGGTGGAGAGGGGAGGGGAGATGGATCCAGGAGCAGAAGGGAGTGATTGAATGAAGAGATACCGGACAGTGGAAGTGAGGGAAGAGAGAGGGAGAAATGCTGGACAATTGGGGAGAGGGCAGGAAGGAAGAGAGAAGGGACAGTCTTCAACAGCATCCTTGAGCCACTGACAACTAAGCATGTGTGGGGTGTGGGCATCAATGGCTTGTATCCAAGTTGCTCTGCGTGCATCTGACATCAGACGCACGCAGAGGAACTTGAACCGAAGATCATTGAAGAAGCAACGGCGCGAAGGCCAGCACAGGACTTCGGCTGACGGGGGTTGGGGTCCTCCGTCAGCACAGGTACTGGATGGCGGCGGGGGACGGTTTTCGCCGAGAAGGGGTCAACTGGGTCGCGGAAGGGGGAGTGCAGTGGGCTGTAACACAGGGGGAGGAGTAGGGAAACATGCTCCGTGTGTTTCCCTACTCCTCCCCTTGCTTTGGTATCAGCTGTCACTGACGTCAGTGCGTGCCTGCCTAGCGGACCACCTCTGAGGGAGGCACGGTCCCAGGCACACCAGGCACATCCTGTTGGAGGTGAGAATTATTATATAGGATTATTTGCGATCAAGTATTTCGCAAGAAAGGCTTGTAAGCCTTGCCATGATTGCTATTGAGAATGATATATGTGCCCAGTTAGATATGAAAGATTTAATTACTAATTTTGTGAACATGAAAGCACGAAAAGCTAAGTGGTTGTAAACCCTCTATTTGTTCAGCAATCCCACAAAGATGCACTCCATCTTTCAGTTCCTATTTCCTTTGCATCTTGTGCCACACGGGGGGGGGGGGGGGCGCCAACTGATAGTCTGCAGGGGGGCACCAGAGACCCTAGGCACGGCCCTGATGGGAATGCAGGCAGACCTTTCCATTGCTCGGTGTGAGGCAGCAGTCTTCCCTGTAGCGTCACAGTTTAAGTGGAGTAGATGTGGGATCTTTAGCAATGCCTTTGTGATGGATGGGGCAGAAATGGAGGCAGGCTTTCTCTTCCTGCAGCCTCTAATGTTATGTCAAGAGGCTTTAGTAAATAAAGATGTTACATCCTTGCTTATAAGAGGGATTTTGGGGAGATCCTCTGATCTAGGCAAAGAATGGGTCTTCTGCCAGTGCTCTCAGTTCCCCCTTCACCTCTAAACCAATGTGTTTAACATTGTTGCGACAAAGAATAATTCTGAGATTTGGAATAAATAAAATAAAAGGATGCATATGCTGGGTGACTCAATTATGTATAATCCTGGAATATAAAGTGAATCCTCTAAAGGCAAGCATCCGTGATATGATGGTAGAGGTGTCAGCGAAGGCAGAGAATATGTGGTGAGGAGTATTTTCAGAGAAATAGGGGGTTTTGATGACTCCGAGATGTTTGACAGTACATGGCATTACAGAGATGTGGAAGAACTATTCTACTATATTATGGATGGCACAAAGAACAGGATGGAGCTCAGGGGGTTACAAGATTTAAGTGAATTCTGCGAAACCAATGCAGAGATGGTTTGAGCAGCTCCTAACTGAGTATGCAAGTGCATGTTTACTGCTCACCCCTTCATACGCAGATAGATCCTGTTGGTAGGACACTGAAGTGAGAACTGTGCTATTTGCATGTTTATTTTGGATACTGTTTGCCCAGAGCCAGCCTATGCCACACAGTGCTTTGAATATGATGCTTTGTGGATCTTGGATCAGTAAATGGTGTGTGTGTGCTCTTCCCTATCCCATACCTCAGGAGCTGAATGGTGCAGTTGGAAAGGTTTGGCTAAAACAATCATTTCTTTTAGAGATAAAAGCTGAGTTCACTGTTCTCTGTACGGCGTGCGCCACTGGACAATGTCTTCTCTATTCTCCCTGCAGAATAGCAGTATTATGCCTGTTGTCATGTGACTCTGCCTATTGTATGTTGTTCAATCTGAAATACATCTAGAGTACTCACCCTTTCATTGCTAGAGACTACAATAATCCTGGAAAGTGGAAGGGATCTAATGCCACAGGTCTTGAGCTTCACTTCTCACCCTCCATCTACTCCAGGCCCCATTTTCTCTCTTTCTTTGACTCTCCAATGAGGAAAACAAGGTTCTGTTCTCTCTCTGCATTTCTTACTGAGCACACAACCTAAAGTTCTTCTCAGGCTACTTGTTCATCCTTTTCTGTTTTTATGTGTTCCATTCTATTCTCCTCCTCTCTTTTGCAGGGCTCTGAAGAGGCCCTATTTCTGCTAGTTTTATGTGTGTGTGTGTATGGAGGGGTTCCCTGCTGCTGTTCCTCCTCTTCCTCCTCCTCCTAGCCATTTCTAGGTGTTTGGTGTGAAGAAACCCCGGGTCTCTGAGCCTGAAAACTGTATTATTTAATGAAAGTGTATTTCTCCTAATTGACCAGCAGAAGACGCTTGTTTTGAGTTTTAAAGCTGTTGCAGAAAAAGATTTTCTTTTCTCCAGTTTCAGCTTATGGAAACGCAAACTGCAGTACCATTGGGCAGCTATTTTCAGAATTGATGCCCTGACCTCTGATTGGCCCTGGATTTCAAGTGTAGCCTGAAGGTACTGGATTTTTCCTAGTCTCAGCCAGGGAGAAGAGAGAGAAAAATCTCTTTACTGAGGCCCTGTGAGCAGTTATATTTTATAGCCTGTGAGCGGCTACAGTTTGCTGAACTCAGGTACTACCCAGCTAGTAAACAAATGTTTAGTTTTAGAATTGATACATATTCAGTTACCTCTTATTGTCTGCTGATATCACCTTTTTGTGTTCACTGTTCAAGTTCTGTGACAATGAAAGTTTATTGATTCTGCTGTCTTGGAATGACTAAGAATCCTGGTTTGTGTTTTTGGGTCTGTGGGTGCTTTCTGGTAATGGTGGGACCCTGGAGTGTGGCCCCAGTGTCCTAGAAATCACCGGGGAATAACCTGAGAGTGGGAGACTAGCCCAGAGGCAAATGGGACCCAGTCAGTGGGTGGAGAGTGTTAGTATAGAGCATGAGGCTGGGCAGACCCTTCAGGTGACTGCAGGGTAACCCCAGGCGAGTGCTAGGCATTTCGTGACATTGGGTGATAAATGTTAAAAGAGATTGATTGCAAGCTAAAGAGATTGGGATTCTTCAGCTTGGAGAAGAGATGGCTGAGAGGAGATAGATGTCTATGAAATACTGAGTGGAATGGGTGGATGTGAATCACTTACTCACTCTTGCAAAAATTACAAGGACCAGGGGGCACGCAATAAAGCTACTAAGTAGTTCCTTTAGAGCAAATCAGAGAAAATATTTCTGCAGTGTATAATTAAGCTCTGGAATTAATTGCCAGAGAATGTGTGAGCTATTACTTGAGATATTACTGAATAGGTGTGAGCAAAATCCAAACAAATACATAAATAAATAAATAAATAAATAAAAGTGGTTAGCATAGCGGGGTTTAAAAAAAGGTTTGGCCAAGTACCTGGAAGAAAAATCTGTAAACCATTATTAAGATGGACTTAGAAAATCCACTGCTTATTCCTGGGATAAGCAGCATAAAATGTGTTTTATTTTTTCTGGGATCTTGACAGGTACTTGTGACCTGCATTGGCCATTGTTGGAAACAGACCTTCGGACTGTCCCACTATGGCTGTGCTTATATACTTATGTAACACAGCCCCTCTATGACATATGTTAGCTTTAGTTGGCAGAATACTGCCTTGCCTTGTACAACTCACAACAACTGGTTCCCAACTACCCCACCTAGCTTCTGAGATCTAGCACACACAGGCTCTTCCATAACGTGTTGCTAGGACATCTCTGCTGCTGATGGAGGGTTATGATGCAATAGTATTGCTGTCTTTAGGCCAGATTAAATGGGTGAGCCAAAGCAGAGCAAACAAGGGCCTATAAAAGCCTTCAGGTACATTAACTTGCACAGTTCTGAGAAGTTACATCTCTTTATTTCTCTTGGCTTTGAGTTCCTACAGCTTATAGGAAGGAAAATATTCCCATAAACGCAGTAATCAATATTGTCAATCAATTTAACTGTCAGTTAGTAGATAGTGTAAAGAACTTTTACAAATGCCAAGCACACAAAAACTCATGTTAGTGTACTGAAAACTGTATTTAATGAAAATTGAGGTAGAGAACTGCTTTGCACCCTCCTCTCAAGTGCTTACCATGCGGAAACAGTTTGACAAGGGAGGTGTTTTAGCAGCATGGCACCTCTTTCACCAGGAGCTGCTGGTGGAACAGTGGTTGACAAACACCCAAGGGACGCATGCATGCCTGCCTTGAGGCTGCGAAAGGGTATGAGCAGACAGTCTGTATGAGAGTTAGAGGATGTGCTCACTTTTTAGTAAAGGCCTTGTTACTCAGTGAGGCTTGCCACTTTTACTCTGGTCTTTGTTCTTCCGGTAAGGACGGCTTTGTTTCTGTCAGCAAATCAAGTAGTTCTGTAATAATCTGAAGCTTTCCTCTGCTGGTGGGAGTAGCCAGTTCATTTTGTATATTATTATTAATCTCTTAGAAGTTTTGGATACACAAATGTTTTTGCTTGCGTGATCTGTCGGTGGGGGGTAGCTGGTGTGTACATATTTTTGTAAAATAGGGCCAGTATATGTGTATGATGTGAAGCTATTCTCTCGACCTGGAGAATAATTTTTAAGAGTGGAGGAGTGGCCTAATGGTTAGTGTAGTGGGTTGCGGACCTGGGGAACTGGGTTTGATTCGCATAAAAAGCACAAATGCAATTTTTCCTATGTGAACCTCAGTTAATTTTCAAGAGAAGCTATGCTTGTACTTCCGCTTTTGAAAATTACTCCAGAGAATGTATGTAGTTACTGAACCGCTTCTTTTTAGCACTTGCACATTTTTAGGGCTTATATGCGTGTTTTTTCAAGTAAACCCTTTCCCAACCCTGTCCCGAGGACACCTCTCTTCATTCTAGGTCAGACTTACTACTACTACTACTTATCATTTCTATAGCGCTACTAGGTGTACGCAGCGCTGTACACTTGAACATGAAGAGACAGTCCCTGCTCGACAGAGCTTACAATCTAATTAGGACAGACAAACAAGAGATAAGGGAATATTAAAGTGAGGATGATAACAGAAGGGTTCTGAACAAGTGAATAAGGGTTAGGAGTTAAAAGCAGCATCAAAAAGGTGGGCTTTTAGCTTAGATTTGAAGATGGCCAGAGATGGAGCTTGGCATACCGGCTCAGGAAGTCTATTCCAGGCATATGGTGCAGCAAGATAAAAGGAACGGAGTCTGGAGTTAGCAGTAGAGGAGAAGGGTGCAGATAAGAGAGATTTACCCAGTGAATGGAGTTCCCAGGGAGGAATGTAGGGAGAGATGAGAGTGGAGAGGTACTGAGGAGCTGCAGAGTGAATGCACTTATAGGTCAATAAGAGGAGTTTGAACTGTATGCGGAAATGGATAGGAAGCCAGTGAAGTGACTTGAGAGGGCTAATATGAGCGTAACGACACTGGCAGAATATTAGTTGTGCAGCAGAATTTTGAACAGATTGAAGAGGAGAGAGATGGCTAAGTGGGAGACCTGTGAGAAGCAAGTTGCAATAGTCTAAGCGAGAGGTGATAAGAGTGTGGATGAGGGTTCTGGTAGTGTGCTCTGAAAGGAAAGGGCAAATTTTGCTGATGATATAGAGAAAGAAACAACAGGTTTTAGCAGTCTGTTGAATATGTGCAGAGAGGGAGGAGTCGAAGATGACTCGAAGGTTACGAGCTGATAAGACAGGAAGGATGAAAGTGTTATCTACAGAAATAGAGAATGGGAGAGGAGGAGAGGTTGGTTTAGGGGGAAAGATGAGAAGCTCAGTCTTGGTCATTTTTAGTTTCAGATGGCGCTGAGACATCCAGGCAGCAATGTCAGACAGGCAGGCTGATACTTTGGCCTGGATTTCGGCTGAGATTTCTGGTGTGGAGAGGTAGATCTGGGAGTCATCAGCGTAAAGATGATACTGAAAACCATGGGATGAGATCAGAGTACCAAGGGAAGAAGTGTAGATGGCGAAAAGAAGAGGTCACAGGACAGATCCCTGAGGTACACCAACTGACAGTGGGATAGAAGTAGAAGAGGATCCACTAGAGTATACACTAAAGGTACGCTGGGAGAGATAAGAAGAAAACCAGTAAAGAACAGAGCCCTGAAATCCAAGTGAGGACAGCGTATCAAGGAGTAGGCTATGATCAACAGTGTCAAAAGCAGCAGATAGATTGAGAAGGATGAGGATAGAATAGAGACCTTTGGATCTGGCCAGGAACAGATCATTGGGGACTTTAGCAAGCGCTGTCCAACTTTTTCTGTCGGGGGGCCACATTTTATATTTTGTAACATTCTGAGGGCTAAAACACGCACCATTGTATTTTGCTGCATTTTTCCTCAAATAGTGGCAAAATACAACAGTTCATCATCCCCTCCCCAGCTTTCACCCAGTCTTGCTCAGGCTCATGTAACCCTCCCCCCAGCCTTCACCCAGTTTCTCTCTCATGTAAATCCTCACAACCCCCCCCCCCCCCCCCACCTGCCAGCCTTCACCCAGTTTTCTCCCTTATCTGACTTCGGCTGCAGAAGAAAATGGTGGGATTCCTGCTTCTTCACCATGACTTGGCTTTTCATAAGTTTGAGCCATAGAGAGCGGAGTTGAGGTGGGGAAGCAGGAATCCTGCTGTAACCACCACAAGAATTATCAAGCTTCTGAGGGCCAGAAAAAAGCACTTGATGGGCCGGGTTCTGTCCCTTGGGTCATAGGTTCTATAAGCCTGTTCTAAGTAGAGTTGCATACTCAACTTAGAGGGGCAGACTCAAGAAAAATGTCAGGAAGTATTTCTTCACGGAGAGAGTGGTGGATGCTTGGAATGCCCTCCCGCGAGAGGTGGTGGAAATGAAAACAGTAACAGAATTCAAACATGTGTGGGATAAACATAAAGGAATCCTGTTCAGAAGGAATGGATCCTCAGGCGCTTAGCTGAGATTGGGTGGCAGAGCCGGTGGTGGGAGGCGGGGATAGTGCTGGGCAGACTTATACGGTCTGTGCCAGGGCCGTTGGTGGGAGGCGGGGCTGGTGGTTGGGAGGCGGGGATAATGCTGGGCAGACTTATACAGTCTGTGCCAGAGCCGGTGGTGGGAGGCGGGGATAGTGCTGGGCAGACTTATACGGTCTGTGCCCTGAAGAGGACAGGTACAAATCAAGGTAGGGTATACACAAAAAGTAGCACATATGAGTTTATCTTGTTGGGCAGACTGGATGGACCGTGCAGGTCTTTTTATGCCGTCATCTACTATGTTATATGTATAGGCCTAATGCCCATAAGTTCACCTGCATCCTGAGTGTGCAGTTCTGGGTAAGCATAGCTCTGCACACATATCCTTGTGAGACTGCTTCTGAAGCTGCAGCCACCCGAAGGTAATTTCATAGGAGAATGAAATATTCTGTGTGATTTTTGAAGGTACATTGAGTCTTTTTGTGATACTCTATTAGTTTTTGGGGTTCTGTTTCTGCATGATTTAAGGGTGTTCTGGGTTTTTAGGATGCTGCTTATATGTTGTGGATTTTAGGGTGCTCTTTTCATCACATACAAAGTGTGCATAGGGTTAGGAAATGTTCATTTTGGGAGCTGAGCTGCTCTTTGAATAGCAGGTGCGTTTCTTACGAGAACAACTTATAAGAATTTGTGACACATTCTACAACTGGAATACTGAAAGCAAGGTACACAATGATTTACCGGCATAATAGCTGTGTGTGCTTGATCTAAGTTTTAATTACTGTTTGAGTTAATTAAAAGTGCATGAGTTCATTTTCTACTGAGGGTAGGGGATTCCCCTTGAGATTGGCAGTATGTAAAATGTTCATAACTTGATTTAAATAGGGACCAGAATTAAATCTAAGGTAAACTGAGATTAACCCTCCTGTTTACAAAGCCGCATGGCAATGCCGATACAGCCCATTCAAAGTGAGCGGGCTGTGTCGGCATTACCGTACCAACAGCTGCTAGTGCAGCTTTGTAAACGGGGGGGGGGGGATAAGTGTCAAAACTACATATATTAATAATAAAATGGTAGTCAAGACATCCGAAGAGAGCATCATAGGATAAAAACAGATAGGATCCAAATACAGGGGTGATAGGGTGAGAGAACCATGAACTAACAGGGGTATTACTTGTGCGGAATTGGGTCAGTGGAACCCTGAAGGAAGATGAGCATGACGCCCTAGTCTGTCTGCCTCTTCCAAGAAGTCACTGGCTATCTCTCATCAGGTGAGCAAAGCTTAGAACGTCGGTGGTGGTTCTGGCCTCTCTTGGTGGAGAGGTCCAGGGAATGGTGGAGGAGAAACCTCTAGTCAGTCTGGAGCAGTAGTAAACTGCAACTGTGTGTGTTTTTTCTTTTTTTTTTTTAATATTAATCTGCAAGAAGGTTTGTTACGAGATGGGTGATTAGATTTTTTCTTAATCATCTGATGGTTTTATTGGGATCCCCTCCGTCAAGGCACAGAGCAAGCATAATCTTTTCTAGCCCAGATTTTCCAATTTAGGTGGAAATAGAGCCAGGGGCTATTTCCTCCCCACCCTATGAGATCATTCTGTTCCCCTTTCTGCTTTCTTCCTCTTCTGTCCCTTCCCTCATCTTGTTTCCTCTTCCAAAGCACAATTATGGGGAGGTGTGATTGCATTTTGTGTGTGTGTGTGGGGGGGGGGGGGGGGGGGGAGATTCTCTCAAACAATGCAGTATGTGTAAAATCTGCAGATGCTTGACTTGTTTTTAAAGGGGGAACAATCCCCTTCTAAAATACACTAAAGAAAAGTATAAGCCCAAATCTGCACTTGTTTGAGTAGCTTTTTGAGGCTGTTCATGCATACATGACCAGAAGGGTAATTAACATACACCAGAGTGCATAGAGTGAAAAGGGAAGACAATCAGAAGTTAGTAGTGTGCATTCAGCTGCTACAGTGGGTCTTGTGCCAGCTTTCCACAGTCACTTTTATTTCTGAGCTCCAGTGGTGCCGTTCATTTCTCCAGCTGCATTATTTCTTTTTGACTGCTTTTGAAAGATGACTTCTTTTGCATTTAGAAATGAGATTTTTTTTTTTTTTTTTTTTTAGATTAGGTTGCAAAATGTTCCCCTGCTGAAAGGGCGAATTTTTTTTTTGCCACATGGGCAGCACAGCCAGATCATTTTGGGTAAGTCTGGGGTACAGTGACGTAGTAACATAACATAGTAGATGACGGCAGATAAAGACCCGTACGGTCCATCCAGTCTGCCCAATAAGATAAACTCGTATGTGCTACTTTATATGTATACCTGACCTTGATTTGTCCTTGCCATTTTCAGGTCACAGACAGTAGAAGTCTGCCCATCACTAACTTTGCTTCTCAATTACCGGTGTTGCATCTCCGCTAAGCTTTTGTGGATCCATTCCTTCTGAACATGATTCCTTTGTGTTTATCCCACACATTTTTGAATTCCATTACCGTTTGGGATCCTGCCAAGCCTGAAGCAGAATGGAAGTGAAGCAGGTGTGAGCAACCTGTGGCCTGTGAGCCGAATGCGGCCCACCATTGAGTGTTATGCGGCTTGCGAGACCATGAGAAGCATACACAGAAAACTTTATTAACCAGAGTTCTGGCAGTTTTAAATACAGTATTTTGCAAATATTTTCAGAATAGCCATTCTTGCAGTTTTTACATTGGTTTTTAAAATTTTACTTATCATAGAAGATCTATAGAGCTCTGTGCATTTCCAGTTCCAACATTATGTTGTTTTGGAGCCCCAGCAGCCTTTAAAGAGATGGACAGCGTGTCTCTCTGCCAATGTTTGTGTCACGCCTCTCACCTGGTTCAGGCAACCTCTGGAGTCCTGCAGCATTCCATGCCTAGAGTCTTTATTTTATTTGAATTTTGCTCACACCTTTTTTAGTGGTAGCTCAAGTTGAGTTATAGTCAGGTACGTTAGGTGTTTTTCTGTCCCTGGAGGGCTCATAATCTAATTTTGTACCTGAGGCAGTGGAGGGTTAAGTGACTTGCCCAAAATTGCAAGGAGCAGCAGTGGGATTTGAACCTGCCACCTTTGGATGTCAAGACTGATGGTCTAACCACTAGGCTACTCCTCCATTCTCTTTACTTCCTTGTTGCTGCACTTTCCTTTTATGGCCCTAGATGGGGCGCTGACAGATGATCTCACTTCCTGGCTAAGGGATATTTAAGGAAGTGATCTACACTCCCAGCTCTTCGGCAACAGGCTTCTAGAATTGTGCTTCTCCAGTGTTCGTTGCCTGGCCAGTTCTTGCTTCCAGCTCTGCTTGATCCAGCCTTGCCAGCTACTTCCTGGCCTTGACTCTGTCAGGCAAGCTCCCAAGGGCTCTTCTTAAGGGCCAAACTGTAAACCATCCCTGTCGTGTTCCAGTCAGGCTACTAGGCACCGTCTAGTCCTACTCTTCTGCCGGTCCGAGTCAGGTCCTGCCTTCTTCAGTTAACGGACTCTGCCAGGCAGCCCCGTCAGCATCTGTCGACGAGGGCCTACGTGGCACTTACACCACACAAGTAGAGCCAATCTCATCACAGTCCAAGGTCTCGCCTTTCCCAACCATGATAGTTTGAGGCAGGCAGTTAGTGTATTTGGATTTGAATACTTGCCTTTCCAAACCTGTACAGAAGACGTGTTAGAATTTGGATGTAATAGGTAGGTTCTCGCCCTAGTATGCTTTGCGTTTAAGTTCATAAATCAAGCAATGGCAAATTAAATGATTTTCTCAGGGTCACGAGCAGGGGTGTGCTGGTAAATTGTTATCAACAGGCTCTTTCTCTGGACGTAGCCAGCTCTGCAGTTGGAAGGGCCAGGGGTGGGAGAACAACACTTGCCTCTCTCTCCTCCCTCCCTTCGTGTGGGCACGCTAGGCATACCTTTGCTGGCAGCCAATAAATGGACTGCCACCACTCCCAACGTCTTGCTCTGAGCAGCATGCTGGAACTTCTCTCACATGCTCGAGAAGTCCCAGCCTGCTGCCCAGAGCTGGAAACAAGGAGCGGGGAGCA
Source organism: Microcaecilia unicolor (assembly GCF_901765095.1). NCBI lineage: Eukaryota > Metazoa > Chordata > Amphibia > Gymnophiona > Siphonopidae > Microcaecilia > Microcaecilia unicolor. The sequence goes on along the minus strand of NC_044039.1, from coordinate 151,587,905 downwards.
GCAGTAGTCTATTTACTTGGCTGGCAGGGCTCAGCATCCCCACCAGCAAAGTAAAAGATATTTCAGCAGGGGGCCCAAGCCTACATTTTGAAAGCCAGTTGTTAAAGTAGCCATGGAGGGCCCTACTTTAACAACCGGCTCCCAGAATTCTTAAAAACTTAACAACCGGCTCTTGTGAGCCTGTGAGAGAAGCAGGGTTGAACCATGGTTTCCCTGGTTCAAATCTCATTTGTATTCTTGTGATCTTGTTCAAGTCACTGCCTCAGGTATAAACTTAGGAGCCCTTTTATTAAAATGCATTAAATGGGCTTAGAGCATTTTAACACTGGATTGTCCTGTGTGCAAAGCCCATATTTAATACATCAATAAAATAAGCCTTTTTTAACATTTGCAAGTCGTGTGCTAATATGGTCACTAGCATGTGGGAGCAGTTATCACCTCCTATTTAAGAGACACCAAGTACATCTACATTATTCAGATACTGCGCTCCCTGAATAATACTTCCCCGCCCATGGCACGCCCCCTCTGAAAATATATTTTTGATAAAGCATGCTTGGAGGCGTATTTTCAAAGCGCTTAGCCTTCCAAAGTTCCATAGTAACCTATGGAACTTTGGAAGTCTAAGTGCTTTGAAAATACATGTGGGAAATGTCAAATTACCGCAAAATGCTTTAACACATTTTGAGGTAAGAGTTTTCTCACAGAGTAAGCACGCGTTGGGGCTTAACACCTTTTACTAAAAGGCCCCCTTAGATTGTAAGCCCTCCAAGAAAGGAAAATATCTAGTGTACAGAGCTGGTAGTGGGAGGCGGGGCTGGTGGTTGGGAGGCAGGGTTAGTGCTGGGCAGACTTATACGGTCTGTGCCAGAGCCGATGGTGGGAGGCGGGGATAGTGCTGGGCAGACTTGTACGGTCTGAGCCATGAAAAAGACAGGTACAAATCAAGGTAAGGTATACACAAAAAAGTGGCACATTTCTTGGGCAGACTGGATGGACCATGCAGGTCTTTTTCTCCTGTCATCTACTATGTTACCTGAATATAGCTTGCTTTGAATTACTGCTGAAAAAGCAGGCGCTAAATAAATGCCAAAGCTTTCTGCACATTCTGCTCAGGCCTTACTCATTGGTCTCAGGTGAAAGGCAAGGCCTTGGATTAATTGCACTGAAATCTGTGCACACTGTCTGACAGACGGACACCCAAAAACCCATTGATACAAGGGCAAACAAATTTATCTCAGATGAATAGATCTTTTATTGTAAACAGGGCTCAGTACTCATCAATGAGACCTACACCTGTAAAAGAAAACAAGCAGAGGAGCCATTGGAAGGCGGGAAGGGAAGCTTCTCCGATTACCCTGCATGTCTTCAGGGACTGAAGGAATGTTAATTGCTACTTGGACTAGAGTCTTATAACCTGCACTTGATTACCTTGGCATCTGGGTTAATATAATGTGTTCCTGTAAAGGGAAAGCCAAATCTAATCAAATGTATCCCCCTCCCTGAAGGTGGAGGTTGACAGATACTAATTGTTTTTTTGTGTGTGTATTAAGTTTCCACACCAAAGCTCATGTTACCTCAATTTTTCATTAGTGCAGTATTGTGTTTGTGACTCCCTCAGTCTCTTGCTGTGCATTTCATTATTTTGGGGAATTTATTTTAACCCCTTATTAACATTAGTGAAGAGTTAAGGGAAATGTGCATGAATCCTTGTGAGGGGTTGGAGAGGGTTATGGTGACAGTTTAGCATTCCTGAAATTCTCACCTTTATTTTGGGCTGGTTTGGGTAGTTGTCTCAGCTTGAAAGTGTCATGTGATTTTTATATCTCCTTGTTACAGCCTGGGTATTGGTTGGGTGGAAAAAATATTCTGACGATTTGGGACACCAGCCAAAATATTTAGAAGCCAGAGAATGCTATTATTTTCTTTTTAAGAATGTCTTACATTTTTTTTTTGTTAGCACAGTTTCCCTTTCTTCTTTGCTATCTTTCTTACTGCGTTTTTGAAGATGTTTGCTTCCCCCCCCCCCCCCCCCTTTAGGTTTTGGGCTGCCCTCCCTCCAGTCTTCATCCGGCTTCTTCCTGCCAGGTCCACACTCTCTTGCCTACATTCCCATCCTCCAGAGTCCCCACTCCCCTCTTCTCCTGGCGGAGGAACCACATTTCAGCTGTCGGGCATTGTTTCATCTTAGACCATTGAGTTTTTGGCTGGAATTATGTCTTTCTCCGAGTTTGAGGAAACTCTGCCATCAATTTGGGGCTGTATTTTGTACGCTTTGATTTTCTCTAAGCACATGCTTACAAAGAAATGGTTCAGTTTCTGCTGAGACTGACTATGTGAGCAGCATGAGCGTTAGCAATGCAAATTATGTAGATTTCTGAGTTTTCATTTTATTATACTGCCTGTTGTTTGTGTAGCAGTTTTGGCTGCTTCATATGTCCCCCCTGCAGCCAACAAAGCTAAAAATATATTTAAAAGTCCAAAAGCCTCTTGTGGAGATAGGATAGGGGTTTCTCTAACTCCAACAGATTACTACTAGTACTACTTATCATTTCTAAAGCGCTACTAGACGTACGCAGCGCTGTACACTTGAACATGAAGAGACAGTCCCTGCTCGACAGAGCTTACAATCTAATTAGGACAGACAAACAGGACAAAAGAGATAAGGGAATATTAAAGTGAGGATGATAAAATAAGGGTTCTGAACAAGTGAATAAGGGTTAGGAGTTAAAAGCTGCATCAAAAAGGTGGGCTTTTAGCTTAGATTTGGAGACTGCCAGGGATGGAGCTTGACGTACCGGCTCAGGAAGTCTATTTCAGGCATATGGTGCAGCAAGATAAAAGGAACAGCATCTGGAGTTAGCAGTGGAGGAGAAGGGTGCAGATAAGAGAGATTTACCCAGTGAACTGAGTTCCCTGGGAGGAATGTAGGGAGAGATGAGAGTGGAGAGGTTCTGAGGAGCTGCAGAGTGAATGCACTTATAGGTCAATAAGAGGAGTTTGAACTGTATGCGGAAACGGATAGGAAGCCAGTGAAGTGACTTGAGGAGAGGGCTAATAACGACACTGGTGGAATATTAGTCGTGCAGCAGATTTTTGAACAGATTGAAGAGGAGAGAGATGGCTAAGTGGGAGACCTGTGAGAAGCAAGTTGCAATAGTCTAAGTGAGAGGTGATAAGAGTGTGGATGAGGGTTCTGGTAGTGTGCTCAGAAAGGAAAGGGCGAATTTTGCTGATATTATAGAGAAAGAAATGACAGGTTTTAGCAGTCTGCTGACTATGTGCAGAGAAGGAGAGGGAGGAGTCGAAGATGACCCCAAGGTTATGAGCTGATGAGACAGGAAGGATGAGAGTGTTATCCACAGAAATAGACAATGGGGGAGGAGGAGAGGTTGGTTTAGGGGGAAAGATGAGAAGCTCAGTCTTGGTCATTTTTAGTTTCAGATGGCACTGAGTCATCCAGGCAGCAATGTCAGACAGACAGGCTGATACTTTGGCCTGGATTTCGGCTGAGATTTCTGGTGTGGAGAGGTAGATCTGGGAGTCATCAGCGTAAAGATGATACTGAAAACCATGGGATGAGATCAGAGTACAAAGGGAAGAAGTATAGATGGAGAAAAGAAGAGGTCCCAGGACGGATCCCTGAGGTACACCAACTGACAGTGGGATAGAAGTAGAGGAGGATCCACTAGAGTATACACTAAAAGTACGCTGGGAGAGATAAGAAGAAAACCAGGAAAGAACAGAGCCCTGAAATCCAGGTGAGGACAGCTTATCAAGGAGTAGGCTGTGATCAACAGTGTCAAAAGCAGCAGATAGATTGAGAAGGATGAAGATAGAATAGAGACCTTTGGATCTGGCCAGGAACAGATCATTGGAGACTTTAGCAAGCGCTGTTTCAGTTGAATGAAGGGGGGCGAAAGAAGTGGATCAAGAATAGCTTGAGATGAAAGAAAGTCAAGGCAACGGCGGTGAACAGCACGTTCAAGTATCTTGGATAGGAAAGGGAGGAGGGAGATGGGGCGATAGTTGGAAGGACAGGTAGGGTCCAATGAAGGTTTTTTAAGGAGTGGTGTGACTATGGCATGTTTGAAGGCATCGGGAACAGTCACAGTGGACAGTGAAAGAATGAGGATATGACAGATAAAAGGGATGACAGTAGGAGAGATAGTGTTAAGTAGATGGGTGGGAATAGGATCAGAGGAACAAGTAGTTAGTTTCGAGAAGGAAAGAAGATGTGTAGTTTCCTCTTCAGTGATTTCAGAAAAGGAAGAAAAGGAGGCAGGGGTTGGAGGGTTGAGAGAATGGACTAAGGGAAGGAGAGGTGGAGGTGACCTGGTTGAGAATTCAAGTTTAATCTTGTGAACCTTATCATGAAAGTACTCAGCCAGAGTCTGGGGAGAAAGTGAAGGGGGAGTTGGAGGTGAAGGCACTTTGAGGAGAGAGTTCAGTGTGGCAAAGAGATGTCGAGGGTTTGAGCCAAGAGAATTTGTCAACTAGATGTAATAATCCTGTTTGGCAAGTAAAAGAGCAGACTGGAAGGAGGTCAGCAAGAATTTGAAATGTATGAAGTCAGCATGGGCACGGGATTTCAGCCAAAGGCGTTCTGCAGAGCGGGCACAGAAACATAGGTAGCGGATTCTAGAGGTCAGCCAAGGCTGGGGTTTGGTACGTTTTACAGAACGGGGAATGGGAGGAGCGAGAGTATCCAGAGCAGAGGATAGAATATTATTATAGAAAGAGACAGCCTCATTGACAGACTTGGATAGCATAATGGTAGAAAGGAGATTTGAAACATTGGAGGACAGAGTAGAAGGGTCAATAGCCTGAAGATTCCTAAATGTATTGGTTAAGATTGGACGGGACTGGGGAGGAGGGTGTTTAAGTGTGAAAGTTATCAAATGATGGTCAGAGAGGGGAAGCGTTGAGGCACAGAAACTGGAGAGTGAGCAGTTTGAGAAGAAGATAAGATCAAGACAGTGGCCATTCTGGTGAGTGGGGGCAGTGGAGCACAGTTGAAGATTGAAAGAGGATGTTAAAGCAAGAAACTGAGAAACATAAGAGTCAGAGGTATCATTAGCATGAATGTTAAAATCCCCAAGAATGAGGGAAGGAGATGAAGGTTCAAGAAAGAAGGAAAGCCAAGCATCAAAGTCAGTGAGAAAGGAAGAAAGGGACTTATCAGGGGGTCGATAAATGACTGCTACTCGAAGAAAAACAGACTGAGGTAGAAAAAGAGGTTGAAATCTACAACAGATTCCAGTTATAACCTGAAGAAAGAAGGCTAATACATTTATCCTTCCCTGTAATTTTTTTAATGGATATTTTTCACTTTTCCCTGCTGAGGTTTATGTAATAAGTCCATCCTTCCTTTAAGTAAGGGCAGAAGAAATGATTCTCATTGTAGAGCCATTTGTATCATCCCAGCTGTGACTTTAATTAGATACATATGGGGCTTAAGTGGATACACCTGGCTTTCTTAATTAAGGGACTGCTGTTTTCCTTTCTGTATTGATACTCCATACAAAACCCATCCATGTGGACTACTGTGGCTCTCTGACCAAGTGACCTTATGACTGTCTAATCATTGATTGGTTCCTATATTTGGATGCTTCACTGCTAGCAGTAACCTTTTCAACGGCTTGTCCCTTTTTCCTGGCATAGTCACATAAACCACATTGATTCAGAAAAAATATTTTTGCACTAATTTATGATTGAGCCTTCATGGGAACTAAAGCTTATTTGTTGAAAGGAAAATAAACCAAACCCATTACATTTTTCTCATTGTGGTCTCCACAAACAGCTCTTTTGTCCCTAAGGTCTAATTCTTCCAGGCCTTCAAGTTTCCAGTTTTGTGATGGTTAAAATGGGGAGGCCTCTAAATTACTACTGCTTTCTTTTGTGCTTCATTTAGATATCCAGTTTCTTGCTTCTGAAAGTTAGTTACTAACTGGAGTTTTCTGGAGGAGGCAAATATTGTTATCCTCTTAAAATATATGTAATAGGAGATGGGGAAAGGAAGCAATAATGGGTATAGGGAGAGAGGGCTAAGGTTCAGATTCCCTCTGTCAAGGATGGTTAGACTTGGGCAGGCTAAGGGGATGGTTCAAAGGCTGGGGGGGGGGGGGAGCGGGGGAAAGACGAGATGGATGCCACTACTCTGCTAACCTCTAACAGCCAAGGAAGAAGCACTCAAAGTATGCCATGCATGAGGTGCCCTCTCTAACTCTTGGACCAGTGATGGGTACAAGTACCACCTAAGGATGCCATCTAGGAAGGGGGAGCGAAAGACTGTACAGGAGAGAAAAATTGAAGCTGGTGACAAAATGAAGAAACATTAAAGGGATGAGTTCTAGAGGCGAGACAGGCTCTATTGTTCATTCCCTAGACTCATGGCTTTATTTTTCTCTCAGGATTTACAGATCTGGGAAAAGTCTTGAATGTTTTGAGTATTCCTATGATTTTACTGAATTTCCAGGACAAGAGAGCCCTACTACAATGTCTGAGGGATCTGAGGTTCTAGCATTGCAGGGGTTGAAGATGCCCCAAATCTCTCTCTCTACTTCTCTGGAGGGTCCAAAATCCACAGAGCATGTGCTTGTGGTTGAAGAGCCTCCCTTAGCCTTTTCAAACCTGCCTGGACTAGAGAAAAGTCTTGTGTGCCTGAAGACTGGTTGTTTCTAAAGCTCTGGAATTGACGGATGGAGCCCCTACCCTTACAGAATCTCTCTCTATAGACTCGCTGGCGCTGTGTGTTACAGGTCTGTAAAAATAGATTTCAAAGTTCCAGGGAAACTAGTGTTGCAGTAGGCTGTGCTAATGAACAGTGAATTGCTGATGCCAATGAAATAGCCATGTCAAGCTATTAACATGATGAACCTCTTTAAGAGGACAAAAGAAGCAATTGAAAGCTAGGGCATTCCTTCCTTCTTTCTTTGTGAACCTACTTGTTTTTATGAAAGCAGGATCCCTTGATCTGGTGCTTGTGCTTCCTGTTTGCTGCAGATCACAAAAGCCTCTTTCTTGTATTTGCTTGAAGCCACAAAATTGAGGAATGTATGTGAATCCTGGAGTTCCAGTACCTGGCTTAAACATTTGTAAGGCCTTTTAATTAGAAATCATAGGCTTGTTGCTAATAATTCTGTGGGATCCTGATTTGCAGTAAAGTCTCTGGGGGCTGGGACAGACTTAACTCATCATGAGAGAAGTTTGTGGTATGTTTGGAATCCTGTCTGATTCTAAGCCCTCTCTGCTTTCCTGAGATGCTTTAATATAGACTTGAGTAGCATTTTTTTTTAAATTGTGTTTTAAGGAATATATTACAAACTGTTTCTCTTGAGAAATTCTGGGCAAGAATCACTGCTCCATCTTATAAGATACTAAAAATTGCCAAAACATTTTGTTTGGTGTTTCAGCTGGTGATCTGACAGACAATTTGACAAATTGAAGAGTAGGAAATCACCTGGACTAGATAGTATACATCCCAGAGTACTGATAGAATTGAAAAATGAACTTGCATAGCTGCTATTAATAATGTATAATTTATCATTAAAATCCAGCATGGCACTGGAAGATTGAAGGGTGGCCAATGTAACGCCAATATTTAAAAAGGGTTCTGGAGGTGATCGGGAAAATTATAGGCTGGTGAGCCTGATTGTTATTGCTGGACAAAATGGCAGCGACTATTATAAAGAACAAAATTACAGAGCATATACATAGGCATGGGTTAATGAGACAAAGCCAACACATTTAATTGAGGGAAATCTTGCCTCGCCAATCCACTGCTTTTCTTTGAAGGGTTGAATAAACATGTGGATAAAGGTGAGACAGTTGATATTTTGTATCTGGATCTTCAATTGACAAAGTACCTCATGAATGATTCCTCAGGAAATTAGAAAGTCATGGGATAGGAGGTATTGTATCATGGATTAAGAACTGGTTAAAAGATAGAAAACAGAGAGTAGTGTTAAATGGTCAGTATTCTCATTGGAGAAGGGTAGATAGTGGGGTTCCCCTGGGGTCTGTGCTGGGATCGTTGCTTTTTACCGCTGCTTTTTAACATATTTATAAATGATCTAGAGATGGGAATAAGTAGTGAGGTAATTACATTTGCTGATAGTTATTCAAAGTTGTTAAATTGTAAGAGGACCTTACGGGACTGGGTGTCTAAATGGCAGATGACATTTAATATGAGCAAATGCAAAGTGATGCATGTGGGAAAGAGGAACCCAGAATATAGCCACAATATTGCAAGGGTACACATTAGTCACCACCCAGGAAAAGGATTTAGGTATCATCGTTGATGATACATTGAAACTCTCTACTCAGTGTGCAGCGATGGTTAATCAAATAAAATGTTAGGAATTACTAGGAAAGAAATGGAGAGCAAAAATGAAAATGTTATAATGCCTTTGTATCACTCCATGGTGCTACCGCACCTTGAATGCTGTGTGCAATTGTGGTCACTGCATCTCAAAAAAGGTATAGCGGAATTAGAAAAGATACAGAGAAGGGCGACGAAAATGAAAAAAGGATGGGATGACTTCCTTATGAGAAAAGGCTAAAGCAGTTAGGGCTCTTCAGCTTGGAGAAGAGAAGACTGCTGAGGGGAGATATGATAGAGGTCTATAAAATACTGAGTGGAGTGGAATGGGTAGATGTGAATTGCATGTTTACTCATTCCAGAAATACTAGGACTAGGGGGCAAGTAATGAAGCTACTAAGTAGTAAATTTAGAACACCAGAGAATATATTTCTGCACTCAACATGTAATTAATCTCTGGAATTTGTTGCCTGAGAATGTGGTAAAAGCAATTAGGTTAGCGGAATTTAAAGAAGGTTTGAATAATTTCCTGAAAGAAAAGTCCATAAACCGCAAAAACAAATGGGGTTCACAATTTCCACAAAAACCCCCCCCAAAAAAGTGGAAAAGAAACCAACTTCAAGAGATCAGTCCAAACACCAGGGTAAGATGCTCCGAAATCAAACTTTATTTGGACCCTACATGGTCCGTGTTTCGGCTTTTTAAAAAAGCCTTCATCAGGGGTCAATCTGTGAGGTTGAGAAGAGACAGATAGGCAATCAAATGGTGTGGAGGTCCCCCTTGACGAAGCTTTGAAAAGTTGAGCACGCCAGCTTGAATAAGATAAGTGTCTTTGGATTACAATGGTAGACCTATGCACAGTGAAGTTTATGTTTAAATCTATTTTTATTAGATGGCAGTCATAGTCTACATCACATTTTACACAATTCTTCCATATATACTTAAAACCAAGTATTTGACAAAACTTTCATCATATGATTATACATATTATGGGTGAATGCTATCGCCTTGTCTCTTAAACTTTTAGTAACAAGAACATCTGTATTGACAGCTTTCACTATACATCTGAATTTGGTTATCTTTTATCCTTTTGAAAACTTTTATCTCCCCTCTCCCTCCCATTCTAACTCCCCTCTCCCCCACCCCCCCCTCCCCCACCCCCGTTCCTTTTAAGTCATAGCAGTTTAGTCAGTAGTTCAGTATGTGGCTGCGTGCTGCAGATGTCATTGAGTCCCAAAACGGACTCCAACGCTGCTGGAATTTCACTCCAATCCTTGACTCCAAGTCCCTTATAGACATGCGCTCCATACGTAATAGGGACACCATACGAGCATGCCACTGCTGCCATGTAGGGTATTGATAGGATAGCCACTCTGCCAGGATCGCTTGCTTACCAACAATTATCACTCTCTGTATAAATGCAGCATATCCTTTTTTTTTGAGGACACCCCCAAGTTTGGTTGTCCAAATAGCAACAGTGGTTCATAATGCCATGCTTGTCTCCATATCTTGGTGACCCAGGCTATGATTTGTTTCCAAAATTTCTGTATACCGACGCAAGTCCAAAACATATGGCCTAGAGTAGCTCCTGGGGCACCACATTTTACACAATCTCCCCAGGGCGATAACCCCATGTAAAATGCTCGTTTTGGTGGGATGTACAGGCGTAGAGCTATTTTATATTGTAATTCCCAGTGGGTCGCAAAATCTGTGACTCGTCTTATCTGCAGGACATGAGATTTCAGCTGTTGTTCCAAGACTGCTATTTGCAAATCCCCAGTCCACAAGTGTGCCAATCTGCGGTATTCCAGTTCTGGGGTTGTATCCCGTATATGTCTGTGATGATACGACATCGGTACTCTCTGCTGTGACTCCAAGGTAAAAGCTGAAGAGAGTTCTTCTTGAACATCTTCTGTCATCGATGTCCATGGTAGTGTAGAGACATAGTGGCTCAACTGTCCATAATAAAATTTATCACTGTCCAATAGTGTATATTCGTTTTGCAAGTCTGGAAACGTTCGGATATGACCTTCTCTAGTCACCACTTGTAACAAATATACTATTCCTTTTTGTTTCCACTTTTGAAATACAGAGTACATTTGACCTGGTACAAAAGCAAAGTTATCACAAATTTGTAAGTATGGTGTCACTTTTATATCAAAGTGGTGTAATCGGCACACCCATCTCCATATTGCTCTAGCTGTTGTCATAATCCCAGAGTATTTTAAGGTATATGGCATGGGTGCGCCTGTAGCGTGTAGGTAATTGCTAAAATGTAGTTTCGGGGTAAGGCTCAATTCTAGGGCTGTATTGGTGTAATCACTGGTATTCCTATACCAGTCATTTATGTGCCTCATTCCGCTAGCAACATTAAGATAGCGGAGATTTAAGAGTCCCAACCCTCCATATTCCACTGGTATACTTAAAGAAGTAACAGATAAACGGGCCTTTTTCCCTTTCCAAAGAAATGTCTGTAGCTGTTGATTCAAAATCTGTTCGTCTTTTCTCCTCAAATACAGTGGTATAGTTTGAAAACAATAAATCCATCTGGGGGCTATAATCATATTAAATAATGCTATTCTCCCTAGTAACGATACCGGGAGTGCACTCCAAGTTTGTAAACTTAATTTTGTGTCTGTAAGCAATTTTTGTAAATTAAGTTCATATAGTTGTGACAACTGATCTGGAATGCGGATTCCCAAATACTTAATAAATCTCTTCTCCCAAGTAAGGGGAAAATTATTCTTCCAATCTTGGTTATCTCCCTTAACTACCTCTAACGCTGACGATTTAGACATATTTAGCTTAAGACCTGATAGTTGTCCATATCTATTTATTTCAGTTAACAGAACTCGCATTGATCTAGGTGGGTCAGTGACAGTCAACAGCAAGTCATCAGCGAAAGCCAATACCTTCACCTGCTGTCCTGCCACCGATATTCCTGTAATGTTTCTTTGTTTCATGAGTGTACGTATGAGTGGTTCTAATGATATCACAAAGAGGGAAGGTGAAAGAGGGCAACCTTGTCTAGTACCCCTCATAATCTCAAACTCTTTCCCTCGTAATCCATTAACCAACACTTGTGCTCCTGGCTTGTAGTAAAGAGTCCGAGTCGCCCACAGAAACCAGCCTGTAATTCCCATAGCTTCCATAGTATGAAATAAGTATTCCCACCCTACCCTGTCAAATGCTTTATCTGCATCTAGGCTCACTATTACTGATGGGATCTCCCCCTCTTGGCTGGATGCCATCGCCAATAATAGGCGGCGTACATTATGTGTGGCTTGCCTATTGCACAGTGAAGTTTAAATAAAGGAGATTGTGTGAAATGCAGCATAGGAAGGAGGAGAGAATGAGTCAATGATTAAATAAAAGTGCACGAGCGCAGGTTCACCATGGGAGTGAAGTGACTAGGAGCCGTGCTAAGATAGATGAGACTCTACCCAGTGGCGTTCCGAGGGGCGCTGACACTCGGGGCGGATCGTCGATGCGCCCCGCCTCCCCGGGTGCAGCGCCCCCCAACGTACAGCGTGACCCCCCCCCCCAGCGACGGGACACCCCTCCACCCCGGCGAAAGAACCCCCCCCCCGGGGCAGAGGGAGCATGGAAACCAACGACGCTGACCGGCACGCAGCACCCCCCCAGCGGCGTGCACCCGGGGCGGACCGCTCCCACCGCCCCCCCTTGGTACGCCACTGACTCTACCTCTTATTAGCCTTAAGAGTGACTCCTGATACACTCTCTACTTGTTAGATTTTTGTGTTATTTCTAGGATAAGCAGCATAAAATCTGTTTTACTCTTTTGGGATCTTGCCAGGCAGGGGTGGACTGTGACAGTAAGCTGGGCCCCCAGGCAGTGAGGATGACCTGGGCCTCCCAACCGGTTGCTGCCCAGTGCCCCTCTCCCTCACACACACCACAGTCTCCTGAGCCTCATTGGGCCCTACCAGGTCCTACCTAGAAGGGCCCTGGTGGTCTAGTGGTGGCTTCATGGGCAGGAAAGAACCCCACTCTTTCTTGCCCATTACTTCTATTCTGCTCAGTGCCACCGTGTTTTCAAAATGGGCAGCCAGGACTTCCCACGGTAGTCTCGAGGGTCTTGACAGTCTGGACAGCCATTTTTGAAACACGGCGGCAGCGGGCAGGAAAGAGTGTTGTTCTTTCTTGCCCCCCACCCCCCACCACAGAGGCCACTAGACTACCATGGCCCTTCAAGGTAGGACTGGGGGGGAGGGGGGTGGTTGTAGTGTGCAGCGGCAGGCAACCAGGCAGAACCTGGGGCAATAGTGGTGCACCTTTGAAAGCAGCACATATGCATGGCCCTAAAGTAAGCAAGGCTGCTCTTTGACCTGGGTATTTGGTGCTTTCAAAATGTGGCACCCTAGGCAGTTATGTCTGTAGCCTATTCTTAACTCTAGGCCTGACTGGACCCCAAAAGTACCTGGGGAAGTTCAGTGGTTATTAAAAATGGTTTGTGGACTTTTCTCCAGGAACTTGTCTAAACCGCTTTTAGTTTTAAAAATCTTTTAAAATGCCGTACAACTATGAACAATACCATTGATCATAATACACCAAGAAAGTTCAAATTATCTTTCATTTTTATATTAATACTGAACCTCTTCCCACCACCACAACTACCGATAACCTGAGACACGAAGACCCTGTGCTCTTATAGTCTCCATGTGCCACTGTGAAATAATCAGTTTTATTCCCATCCTTCCTACTCCCCTTTCTGTCTCCAAGCCTAAAGACTACCAATATCCCAAATCTACTCTCACCTCTCAACTTCTAACTCATTTAGTACCTTCTCATCCTAGAGGAAAGAGGCTGCATAGAGGTGTCCCATGTCAACAGGAATTTCTTCTAGCTTTTAATGTGAAATTTTGCACCCTATAGGTCTGTCATCAGTAAAATGTGCAAACTATTTCTCCAGTGGCAAAAAGACAACAATACTCCTGTGTCCAATATTTCAATATAAATTTCTTACACAAAGCGCCAGGTTTTCCTATTAACATTTGAATTCCTTTATGAGGCTTGCTATGGACCACTTTCACATCCAGCAGTAGCAGCAAAGGTATAAGCAGAACTGATTAGCCTTTCAAATCTGCCATATAATTTACAATATTTCCCCAGTATGTCTTCTCTCTTCTACAACGCCCAAAATGTATGTATGTGTTTTTATCAGCCTTACATTTAGGATGTACTGGGTTTACCACTCTGCCTTCCTTAAATGCTTACATCTGAGAAAAGCGTGCCCTGTGTAAGGTTCTAAATTGACATTCTCTTAGATCTGCACTATATATCACTTGTGGTATCTCACGCACTGGTTCTCGAATATGAATCCTACCCTCCCACTTGTTGAAGAGTTAAATCCTTGCACCATCTTTCCACTATATCATCTGGGTGAGCTAGCCTCAACTATAGCCTTATACATCTTTAATTCTGTGATGTGAGCCCCTCTGCAAGTAAAAAGTCTCTCAGCTGATGCCCATAACAAGGTGAGAGCCCCAAGCGATCCAAAGTTTGTAAGTAATGAGTAACTTGGTAATAAGCAACAAAAAAAGTCACCTGCTTTACTTAATACTTTGTTTGAAGTTCTGTGTGTGTTGAAAACTGGCCATCTTCTTAAGAAGGTGTTCAGCTAGAGTTACTGCTCCCCAAGCCCATATCAAAAGCACCTCATTTTCCATCCCTGGCCTAAAATCTCTGCATTACCTCTAAATGGTAACAAGTCCTGGCTTTGGTCAGTTACTAGGCTAAACTTTCATCAACTTCTGGCAGGTTTGGGGCCCCCTGTGGCATGTGGACCCAGAGCAGTTGCCCTGTTTGTGTGAACACACACCTACCCCTAACACCGGCTCTGGCCTATGAAATGAATTTCCTGAGGAGTCTTTCATGAAGGACTTTGTCAAATGCTTTCTGAAAATCCAAATAATCAACTGGTTTACCCTTATACACATATTTAACACTTCCAAAACCTCTCACGGTTTGGTAAGGAAAGACTTCCCTTTACTGAATTTGTGTTTGCTTTGCCCCATTAAGCTGTGTCTGTTCATGTAGCAAGTAATGGCCTAACTTTCCACAGTCATATCACTCATGTTGTTTCTTTGCATTAAGATATATCCATTCTGTAAGCTGCATGCTTGAACCCTCACCTCTTCGAATTCTTCTCCTGGCTTTGGTCAGTTACTAGACTATCACTCACTCCTCTCTGATATTCAGCCAGTGGCAGGCAGCATGGTTAGCTGCCGGCGCTGACCCCAGATTTTAATTGCTGGGCCAAATCTGGTGACCGGCATTGAATATCTGTTTTCAGTTTTGTCTGTGGCAATTTAACCGGTTATGCCGATATTCAGAACTAACCGGTTAAGTGCTTAGGGGGAGATTCTATATATGGCGCCTAAAATATTGCCATGGAAATTGATGCCGTCTAAGCGTATTCTACTACTGCTACTACTACTACTTAACATTTCTAGAGCACTACTAGGGTTACGCAGCGCTGTACAGTTTAACAAAGAAGACAGTCCCTGCTCAAATGAGTTTACAATCTAAAGGACGAAATGTCAAGTTGGGGCAGTCTAGATTTCCTGGATAGAGGTATAGTGGTTAGGTGCCGAAGGCGACATTGAAGAGGTGGGCTTTGAGTAAGGATTTGAAGATGGGCAGGGAGGGGGCCTGGCGTATGGGCTCATAAATATAAGCGATGCCTATATTTAGGCACAGTATATAGAATATGCTTAGTTGATGTCTCAGTGCCTAAAACTGCGCTTCCATTTACACCAATGAAAATGTGGTGTAAATCCCGTCATGTAGATTTAAGCATACTGGGCCATATTCTATAACTTTGCGTGCAAATTTCAGAACACCCATTAAACGCCCATTTCCCCTCCCATAACCACGCCCCTTTTGAACTGCGCACTTTAGAATTTAGGCGCAGTTCATTACAGAATGCGCTTAGTGAGTTGTGTGTGTAAATTCTAATTATTGCCAATTAGTGCTCATTATTGCTTAAGGCGGTTATCAACACTGATTAGCTTGTTAAGCCAATTAAGTTATGTGTTATATAATGGATTTTGCCGTGGATCTCTAGGCGCACTATATAGAATTTGTGGGTTAGTGGTTAAAGATGGGCCTACTATTTTATGTGGCAAATCTTAACTTCTAAACTTAGCTGGTTAGTGCTGAATATTCATGCTTACCCAGCTATGTTGCGCAACATAACCGGTTAGTGGCTAGCCACAAAGCACTAATATTCAGCGGAGATAACCGGCAATCTTGTGCTGAATATTAGTGGTTAGCTGGCTAAGCGCTATTTAAATGTCCAGGAGCTGTTCCTGGTCAGTTAAATAGTGCTGAATATTGGGCCCACTGTATTTTGGGGTCCCAGCCACTCATATGTAGATTGCAACTCATACAAAACATGGCTATATAAAGCTGCTTGTTGGGCATAGATAACTCGGTCATCTTTCTGACAGTGCTTTTATTAGCAAACTAAACAGAAATGCTGTTGAAAAGCCAGTAGACGTGTCCTTGGTGTCTTCTAGAAATCTTGTCCTGGTTTGGCAGTTATTGTGATACAACTTGTCCTATCTATCAACTTTAACAGAAAGTAGATCATGTGGAAGGCTATACATAACTGGGCAATCCAGTTTAAATATTAATATAATCTAGGTAAGATGAAGATAGCCATTTTGTTTTCTAGCAATGCCATCTAGCTTGTCGTACTAAAAGCATGACTGCATCGGAGGTCTTAGATTATGTGACATTCTTGCTCAGGTTGTGCACTTTGAACTGAAGGTATGTCAGAGGCTTGCACAGTGTTAAAAAGTATATAAAATGTAGCTCTCTTAGTGGCCTTAACCTGAAAGGATATGTAATAAGTAATCAGTGACCTCACTAGTGAATGAAGTAGTGTGTTCATTATGAGGTATACTGTATGCTAAAGAATACCAGAAAACTTTGAAAATGAAAAATTGCTACAGCTTAGTTGTGTAGTTTTGTTGGTGTTGCTTTCCACAGCTTATATTATTACAATCTGGATTCATGATGGTGGTTCTTGAAGTTTATTCATCAAAAATTAACACAGAGGAGGGAATTCCAGCAGATACAGCGTGGAACAAATTTAGCAAAACATCTTTTCATATGGTTGAAAATCTTACTCACAAAATAGTGAAAAAGAATTGTCCTCTCGATGTTTGTCCAGCTTTTTATTTATCATCTATATTGCTTTGGCTTACTATGATTATTAATAATATCCTGTTGGAATGAATTTATCCTGTGGAAATAGCCTCAATAGTACTGACTCCCATACCAAAGAATCTAGATAGGGACCTTATACTAGTGGAGAATTTTAGACCTGTTGCTAGCATTCTTTGGACAGCAAAACTTGCTGTTTGCATATTTCACAACATGGATTTCATCCTAAGCATAGTACAGAAACAATGCTTTTAGTTTTAACAACCGAGATTAAGAAATATTTAGCAAAGGGCGAGAAGTTATACTAATGCAGTTTGACATCTCGCAGCATTTGACGTCATCGAGATGGGTATGGGCATTTAAATGTTTTTTTGCTATTAAGTACAGCAATATAGTGTTCGAAAGAGTGGAATGACTCTAATTGGAAACTGGGCTGTGGGGTCCCTCAGGGATCACCATTATCACCACAGCTTTTTAATATGTATATGAGTCATTTTGGAGACTGTTTGCAATCTTTGAACATCTTTTCTTTGTTATACATGGATGACGTTTTTGTACTGTGTCCAGTACGGAAAACCCTAGGAAGCACCTTTCTTTTGGCAAAACAATATATAACACTGATAGAGGAATGGGCATCTTCAAATTGTCTTAAACTTAACACTCAAAAGACCAAGTATGGTTTGGAGATCATCAAAAGTAGCTACTGAAATGATCTCTCTCTCTTCAGGAATATCTTTACAGATTGATTCAACATCTAAAGTGCTTGGAATAGTCTTAGGTTCGGGTTTAACGTATAAGAATCAGATTAGTACTTTAGTTAGGAAGTATTTCTTCCATTACATAAACTTCGTGTTATTAAATCATTTTTAAGTTCAACAGGATTTCGTACTATTGCATAGGAAATTTTGATTCCTTTGCTCGACTATGGTAACTCATTGTATTGTACTATCAACAAAAAGCAACTGCATCGATTGCAGCTTTTGCAAAATACTTCTGCTCGGTTGCTCTTTGGGTTAGGAAAGTATAGCAAAGTTAGTTCTCTTTTAAGACATTACATTGGCTAAGATTAGAAGTGCGTATACAACTTGCTTGTCAAGTTTTTAAAAGTATCTATGGAATGAACTCGGACATGATGGACAACTTTTACCATCTCCGGGTTTGAGTGGAAATCTAAGAAGTTCAAAAAACGTAATGCTTGACGTTCCCTTTAGAAAGGAAGTAAAACAGAAGTCTATTTGGGAACGATTTTTCTCCTTTCAGGAATCAAAAATTTGGAATCACATTCTAATTTCTAGAAGGATGATATCTAACTATTGTCTATTTTGGAAAGTTTTGAAAACATATTTGTTTACACAGTAAAAACTATATTGTTTAAGTTTAGAGAAGTAAAATGATGATCATATCTGAATGAGATATTACCTTTGCTGTAAACCATCTTAAAGACTTTGTTAAATCTGGCATAGAAGCATCGAAATAGAACAAAATAGAAAAATTGGGAACAAATTGACCCCAGATCTAGACTTGGATGCTCACACTAAATGTTTGATCCCGATGTTTAATATATATACACATATATTAAGATGTAAAATTTTATATATATATATATATATATATATATATATATATATGTGTGTGTGTGCGTGCGTGTGCGTTCGTGCACACGCGCTCTAGGTTCCCTTTTCCAGTTCTGAATTAATGAGTTGCAGGCTTCTGGAAGCCTTCTGTATTGTGAGTTCGTTCTTTCAAGTTCTAAATACGTCCTGCTTGATTGAACTTCTGTTATTCCTTGCCAGAGGGACATACCTCATTTGAGCTATATAAATACTTGTCTCTCTCAATTCTATGAGTCAGTTATCCAAAAAGCCACAGCTCACTGCTTTACTAGTTCCTGCTTTTATGATTCTGCACGGTCTTTGCATCCACTGTCTATGGAATTTCCTCTTCCACCGTACCTGTTATCTGTCTGAGGGTACCGCCAGCCACCTGCTAACAATAACCCTTTTCATACTGCTCTTTCTGCACTCGCTCTTGCTTCAGGGTCAGATAACTTCATTTTCAGCTGTATGCTTAGCCTCCCCCCTTTTTAATTGCAATCCTTTCTTGTTGGTGTAGAAGGCACTGCAAGCAGCTGTACTCAGGTTTTGAAAGTTTAAATTTTGTTCCTGTTCAGACTGCAATTCCACTTTTAGGGAGTAATTTTATTAAGTAATTTTTCTGCGTATGTGGCAATATAAGTTTCCATTACGTTCATTCCCACTATTCCAGGATGAGTGGGTAGTTATGTCCATCGACCAGCAGGTGGAGATAGAAAATACAGAACTGAACACCACTACATAGCTCCCTGCTAGCAGCTCAGTTCCTCAGTATCTTCTATCTCCAGCAGGTGGATGGACAGACTTCCTCTGTCTCTGGTTCTGAGGCCTTGCTCCTGGTCCAGTTGGTCAACTGGTTCCCAGTTGAGCAGACATACCTGGTGGTGCTAGGTCCCTGTCATGCCTTCCTCCTGGGGTGTTCTGCACCTTTTCCCTGTTTGTCCTCTGTGTGAGAGCCTGCTCAGCAACCAGTCTACTCAGAAGATGAGGAGTCGCAGGCAACACAGTGAGTCTGGCAGGCCAGTACTGCTGCCGTGCCATGCTCTGAAAGGGGGGGTGACTGTGTCCCCGGGTAATGTGGACCCAGGGTGGTGGGTCCTTTCTGCTGTGCTTCAGACCGTGGGACATCGATGGGAGCACTGTGTGTCGGTGCTACAAAAAAAAAACCCAAACCATGGAGGAAGTGGAGGAGCAGTTTAATGATTAGATCAGTGGTGTGAGAACCAGGGGGGAGCCTGGTTGAAATCTCACAACTGCTTCTTGAGGTCTTTGGCAGATACAAACAGACTGTGTTTCCTCCGAAGACAGAAAACTGCCTAATCTACCTGAATGTTAAAAACAAAACAAAAAAAAATATTTTTTTGCTTGTTTGTGCTGTGCTCCATTAAAAAAAAAAGCGGATGTGTAACGCGGTGCGCCACGTTTTCCCGCGCAGTGGCAGTCTCTGGCCATGGCAACCCCCGCTTAGTGTGCGACCTGCTGCCCGTCTTGCAGTGAGCGGTGTTCCTCCTTGGGCCGCTGCACAGTGTGCAGTCTGGTTCCGAAGTGGAGGAGCTGATTTGGGGCTTGCACATACAGGGCGCGCTCAGTCACAGCGGCGCATTTCTTTCGGCTCCAGTCCCCGGTGCAGGGCCTTGGCGCTTCGCCTCAGGAGGCGGGAATGGCGGTCACTTTGGTTTTTTCGTCAGAAGCGAAGCCCCTGCGCAGGCAGCTGTGTAGATGGGAGTCCCTTCGGGGGGGGGGGGGGTGGCCCTGGGTCAGGGCCAGCCCTTCGTCTGCTCTACCGGGCCTTGGGCTGGTGCTAGGAGTCTCTTCTCCAGCAGACCTGGCAGCTCCGGGGAGAGAGAGGAGATGGGGATCACGACTGCTGCCCCGTGGAGACTTAGTCTTAGATTTCGCTGCTAGGAGGCGGCCTCCTGATTTCAGAGGCCCTTGCAGCGCTCCCTTGGGGAGTTTCTGGAAGGTAGTCAGGTGGCTAGCCTTATGAAGAGCCTCAGGGGCCCGTCTAGGGTATTTTCCCATTCACCTGGACATTCAGGTCCTGCTTGCTGCAATATGGAGTGCGTCTGACACAGGCCTACTGGTTGGAAGGACCGTGGCCTGTCCTTTTTCTCTGGTGCTAGAAGGAAGGAGATGTTCCCTTACCTAGGTTGGACTCGGTGTCTGCAGTCACCTAGAGTATTACCCTCCTGGTGGTTGGCGGCCTTGCCTTGAGGGATCTGCTAGATAGGAAGCCGAAATAGGCTTTGCAGCATACGTTGAGGTGACTGTTTTGGAGCTGCAGGCTTCTATTTGTAGCCCCCTAGTGGCATAGGCCTATTTGCAGTGGCATCAGCAGTCCTTTTCCCGGGGCAGTCCCGGGCTGCCTGGATGGAGGCGGGCTTAGCCTGTCTGATGGCCACTGTGTATGTCATTCTTAGTTTTTCAGCCACAGGCATGTCATTGACGCTCTTTGTGAGGCGTCAGTTCTGGCTGAGGGCGTGGGTGGCCATTGCCACTTCAAAGGCCTGCGTGGTCAGGTTACCCTGTTGAGGCACATTTCTCTTTGGGAATGACCTCAGAAATTTGGTTCAGGAGCTGTGTGAGCAGGCCCCAGCGTCTTGCGGGCTCAGCAGGTGCCCTGTTTCGTGACAGCTCCATGTGTAGGTCTGGCCGTCAGACCTTTGGCCAGAGGGCTCAGTTTCGGGCCCGGCTATCTTCCTTCCGGGGAATGGAGAGCCGGCAGAGCACTGAGAGTGAGTGACTGCTGTCTCCTGGCAATCCCAATGTACCCAGGCTATATGGTCCCTCCGGGCCTACAGGGTGCCGCTTCAGGCCTTTTGGGATGTATGGAGGCATATTTTCAAAGCACTTAGCCTTCCATAGTTCCATAGAAACCTATGGAACTTTGGAAGGCTAAGTGCTTTGAAAATGAGCCCCATGGTCTACCTTTTCCTCAGCTCTGACACTGGTTATTCTGGGTGATGGCTTCCTGTTGTTCTCCCCTCCGGTAGCTCCTCTCTTCTTACAGTCTCGTTGTCGAGGGACTCTGGCAGCTCAGAGCAGAAGCTCAGTTGAGGTGCTGCTGACCCTTCAGGCCATTGTTCCCATCCCTCCCGTTGAGCGGTCTGGTCGGTTCTCCTATTTTGGGGTTCCCAGGAAGATGGGAGCAGTGCAATGCAATCGGGATCTCTAGGGGTCCACCGGTGTCCGTTTTTGGATGGTGA
Source organism: Microcaecilia unicolor (assembly GCF_901765095.1). NCBI lineage: Eukaryota > Metazoa > Chordata > Amphibia > Gymnophiona > Siphonopidae > Microcaecilia > Microcaecilia unicolor. The sequence continues at coordinate 151,566,591 of NC_044039.1, read as the reverse complement.
CCCTGAGGTCTGTGCTCCCGTCCGTTCAGAGAGAGAGTTGTCTCTGCTCTTGAGACCAGGGAGGCGTAATTACCTTCCCCTCTGCGGGCTGCTTCTGCAGTTCTTTTCCAATTCCGGTCCCGACCATTTGGTCTCCTCACGGGCCCGGGGACCTTTTCCTAGGTCGTGCATGTAGCGGTCTTTCTGCGGGGACGTAGGTTTCTTTTCCTCCTGCACTTGGACAGCTGGCTAATCGGAGCCTCCTCTTCTCAAGCCTGTATAGAGGCTCCTTCTACAATGGTTCACCTCCTGTTTCGTTTTTTCTTTTCTGGTTTGGATGTTCAATTTCATTGGGGGCAGCTGGCACCAGCACACCAACTTGGAGCTTCTAGGTGTTCTTTTTGATTCCCTGTGAGCTTGAGTGTTTCTCACAGGGGGACAGCGCTTTAACTTAGCATACTGGATTCTTTGCTTCTGCTTCGTTCCCAGCTTCCAGCCTGGGATTTTTGTGCAGCTCCTTGGTTCTGTGACAGCGGCCCTGGAAGTGGTACCCTACCCTCTGATGCAGCCAATTTATAGGGCCCTGTTCAGTTCCTGGTCTCCGATTTCAGAGGGTTACAGCCTCTGGCTTCTTTGCTCCTGGCGGTCGGACAGACCTGAGGTGGTTGTGGCTTCACCAATTGTTGAACCTACTACTACTACTACTACTACTAGGGAGGCCCTCCTCACTCCTGCTTTGGGAAGCGGGGTCTATGGTTGACAGTCTCTTGGGCTGGGGGGCCCTTTGCGGGGGTCCCCTGGCATGGCTCTTGGCGCATTGGCCCTCTATCTTCTGGAGCTGTGAGTGGTGCGCTAAGCTCTGGAGGCTTTTGCCCCACTGTTGGGAATGCTTTGCTTTGGGCCTTTTCGGACATTGCTATGGCACTGGCCTAGCTAGGTGGGGACTCCTAGCAGTCTGCTGGTTCTGGAGCCCAGCTGGTTAATGGCCGGGGCAGAGAGACACATGTTGTGCCTTTCGGCTGCTTTGAGGGGTCCCTCTCGTGGGGACCGACCATCTTAGCTGGCACGCTCGGACTTCCAGTGATTGGGAACTGTCTGTCGAGCCGTTACAGCTGCTGATGTGTTGATGGGGCTTAGTTCTCTTGGCCTATTCCTATGTCATGGTTCCTCGGTTCTTCAGCCGTCGCAGGGAAGAGGACTCTCTGGGTCTGGACACCCTGCTGCATTTGTGTCTGAGCGAGAGACTCCTGTAGGCTTTCCCCTGTGCTGAAGTTAGGCCGACAGTGGGGGAGAGTGGCAGACCTTCGGGATACAGTGCTCCTAATCTGCAGCCTGGACATGGCTCTAGTGCTATGCAGATCTCATGAAGCTCCTAGTTGGGGAGCTACTGCGATTCCTTCAGGTTCGAGGTTCTTCTGTTAGGGCCTGGTGGTCATGGAGGATTCTTCTCCCTTTGGTCTTACAGCCTGGCCCTTGAGAGGTCTCGGCCGAGGAAGAAGCATTATTGGATTCAGTCCTGGCTTTCCTGCTGCAGGCTAGGAAGCGCTCTTCTTCCTTGGCGCCTGCCAGTACTTTGCTTCCTCCCTGGGCCATTTCCTGACATTTTTGCGGGAGGGAGTATCAAGGGCTAGCGCTGGGTTCCTTGTGCGTTCCAGTGGCAGCCCTGGCTTGCTTTCAGGGTCGTTGGCAGACCTCTACTTTAGTGGCTTTTCCGGTTGTGATTCATTTTCAGAGAGGTGTGGGTCACTTACGCTGCCCTTTGCGTGCCTTTTCCAAATGGGATTTTATGCTGGTCCTTCAGGTGCTGCAGCACTCTCCATTTGTGCCCCATTGCTAGGTGATCCTGATAGTTCTCATGTAGAACTCGGTGTTATTGGGGCGCTTCCGTTGGCCTGTTGCTTCTTGCAACTTCAGGCTCCTTCTTAGGCCCTTTCTTTGTCTTTGTTTTGGTGGCGGGGGTCTCGTTTTGGGCAGTACCATCTTTCTTGCCTGAGTGCTTGTTGGTTTCTTTTTACTTAGTCGTCTATATGCCTCTTGCAGGCTTCTGGACTTTCACAGGGCTCTCCTGTGTTTTTTGAGGTTCCCGATGTCTTCCGCCTTTTGTATGGACCTTTTGTGCAGTTTGGTAAACAGCAGTTGGGTCTCATGGCATCCAAGGCTTCCTTTGCCCGGTGGGTGAAGGTGGCTGTGGTCTCGGCCTGTATTTTGGGAGGCTCTTCTCCTCTTTGAGTTGGAAGGCACACTCCTGGGCACGTGACTACGTCTCGTGTAAAGGCTTCTCTGCTTTCCTTCAGTAGCATGATGGTCAGAAACGTCAAATACTGACAGCTGTTGCTAATCTTACACAAATGAGACGTAAAGGGGTAAGTTCAGTAAATTGATGCCGGCATGCTGCAAAAAAAATCCTCCCAATGCTAATTCTGTAATGAGCACCCGTTATAGAATAGTGCTGTGTCGATTTCAGCACCAAAACTTACACCTGCTCAAACCAGCTGTAATTCCTGGTGCCCAATTTGGGTACACATCTCCAGTACTCTATAACGCAGGGAGTGCCCCTGATCGCCCATATACCTTCCATTGCCACACCTCCTTTTGAGTTGTGCACCATGGGATTTGAGCGCACATTGTCATAGAATAGTGAATAGCAAGATGTACGTGCAGATCCAAATTGGTGCCAGTTCGCACCCAATTATTGGCACTACTTGGCTTGTGAGCTAATTTAGTTGGGTGAACAGCTTGGATCGGCACCTGATTTTGGGCTCTATATATAGAATTCAGGGGAAAGCTTTTTTACTTAAGTCGGGCGCTTTCATTGGGAGCCACTTTTTATCTTAGCTCCCTAGAAAATATAAGTATCAAGATTCTAATTGCATATTTTTGGCACTAATTAAATTTAATTGGACTTTACGCGCAATTGGAAAAAGGGGGTTTGGAAATGGGAGGGACATGGGTGGAACTGGGTTGTTCCTAGCATTTATACGTGTTATAGAGTAAGGGGGGGATAGGCGTATACATTTGCACCATGTTTCAGTTGGTGCAAATGGCCACACCTAACGTTACGCACAACTCCTGGACGTAAGTGCTGTTCTATAAACCATGCCTAACTTTAAGTGTGGCTTATAGAATAGTATGGTTTTTGGTCCTGTTTATATATAGAATCTAGCCCATAACGTGGTTTGAGATAGATTAGTTTATTCCACGCTTGTGAATACAGTCAAAGCGGTTTACATTTTCAGGTACTTTTCTGTCCCAAATGGGCTCACGATCGAAGGTTATTTCTACCAGGGGTAATGGAGGATTGACTGACTTGCCCAGGTTCACAAGGAGCTGCAGTGGGAATCAAACCCAGTTCCCCAGGTTTTCAACCCACTGCATTAACCATTAGGCTACTCCTCCAGGGACCAGATTTACGCCTATGCTTACTAAGGTGCATTGTAGGCACGTTGTTTAAATGCGTGTAAATGGTTTACGCGCGTTAAATGCTAACGCGTCCATAGAAATGTATAGGCGTGTTAGTGTTTAATGCGCCTTAACTTTAAAGGCACGTTAGAAACACTATCACACCTTAGTAGACCTACCCTTTAGTTTGGCTGTACTGAGGTAGAAAGCTTATTTTTCTTCCTGTCCTTTTCCTTTTAAAAATTACTTTATAGCATTGTCTTTTCCTCCTTGAAATAGGCTTGGGATTTTATTTATTTTTTTTTTTTATTGTTTTCATATTGTTCATGGTTATGAAAATGTAATAAAAAGCATGTGTGCCGATTATAACATTACTACTCACTGTGCATGCTTTTGCAGATGTAATGTCCATGCCTTAAATATTGATGCTGTTACTGCTGGATTTGGGCTAATATTTTATAAAAACGTGTAAGTGCCTGTGTCTTTTTATAAAACAGGGCCAAAATAAATGCTTTCCTGCTGTATTAACCTAGTTTCCTCTTATAAAACCATCCTCAGTGTTTTACATGCTCGAGTAGGTTCTTAGAAAATTATCCCAGCGTATACATAAAAGTAGACATTCAAAAAAATGTAGCATCTCCTTTATACAATATACGAGGCGGCAAAGAATCATAAATAGGTGGGAAAATGTGGGGTACAAATGTAACAAATAAATATGCACAAATTTCTACTGGTACATAACATGCAAATTCAGTTCTGCCTTGGAGCAGCTGTAACTTTGCGTGGGAACTTTCAGGGAGGCTGTTGTGTAAAGGAACATACATGCATATTGTTGGCCTTTATGAAACAGGCAGAGGCAGATCTTGTAAAAACAAAACAACAAAAAAATAGTCTTTATTAGGTGAGGTCTGCAATTTTACACCAGCTGAGTAATCCACTCTCCCCCCCACCAAAAAAAAAATCCTCTTTCAGTTGCTCTTATACATGTTTTAGTGCATCTTATATGTTAATGTATTTTTAAGTTATATTTTTTAGCTGTATTTTTTAGTTCAGATTTCTGTATAGAGACAGTATTTTTTTTTGTTTTGAGTGCAGTTATTAATGTAGTTTTGACAGGATGAGTTTTTATATATTTTTAAATTTATTTATTTTAGTTTGTTTTAACAATTCTGATTGAATGTTTCTCTAGTTATTTTGCCCCTGATGCAGCACATGGCCATCTCGGGTATAGATGGTTGAAATCCTGGGAGCTTTTTACTGAATAAAGACTGTGTGTTGTTTACAAGATCTGCCTCTTTGTCTTATCTTCCACATTGGATTTGGTGGATCACCTGCCTTGTTGTTTTTTAACTTTATAAAACAGGTGCAAGAATCAAGATAGCCAGCCAGTAGGAAACTAGCACAACCATCACCACATTGAAAATCATCCATTCCATAGTGTCCCACAGATCAGTCCAGAGACTTGTGGGTTATGTCTGTCTGCCAGCAGGTGGAGATAGAGAGAACTTCTGAGGTTCACTATATGTGGTCATACATAGCTACCTAAACCTTGGTATTTTCTCTGTCTAGCAGGTGGATGGTCATATCCTGCAGTTCTGTATTGATAGGCTCCTGGCCCTTCCCCTGGGTCAAGTTGAGCTGTCTTGGGGTTGAGGTCTCCCTAGCTGGTGAGAAGGGTACACCTGGTGGTGCCGGGTTCCTCCTTATACTCCGCCTATCACCCCCTTTGGTGCTTGCCTGCTGGGTTTGTTTTCTGCTGTTCTCTCCTGCCTCCAACAGCGTTAAAAAAACAAAAAAAAACACCCCAAGAGTTCAGCAGCCGGAACAGCTGGGATCTTGCAGTGCAGGAGCGCCGGTAACCTCGCAGTGGGGTCTCAGGCTCATGTTAGTCAGGGTACTCTGACCCTGTCACCACCGCTGTTGCCTAAACGGCCATGGATGGAGCTTCTGTGGCTTCTGGAAGAGGCCTCCATGGTTTCTGATGGGGACAAGGACCTGCTTTCTTGCGGGTCCCATCGGGCCCTGTCGGTTGATGGCCCCCATGGCAGTGCGGCTGTTTTGCGGGAAGGAGCTCCCTGCTCTCATTATCCAGGTGCTAGTGGCGTTAAACATTTCCCCACCGGACTCTTCGGAGGGAACCGTGCCACCCCGTCTATTATGTCAGGGACTAAATGACCACCTAGGACGTTTCACATTCTTGAGGCTATGGAGGTCCTCATTGCAGCTCAATGGGATAAGCCAGATTCTGGGTTGCGGGTGGCGAGGGCTATGTCTCGCCTTTATCCGCTTCCAGCAGGGGAATTGGAGTCATTACAGTTGCCCGCCGTGGACTGCTTAATAACGACAGGTACTAAAAAGACCACCTTGCCGGTGGAGGTTGGCACAGCCCTGAAGGATTCCTAGGATCGGAAGTTGGAGTCTTCCCTTAAAATGTGCTTTGAGGTGGCAGCCCTGTGCATGCAGGCATCTGTATGCAGGTCTTATGCAGCCCAGGCATGCCTTCCTTGGGTTCAGAAGGCATCCTCACCGGAGGATCTAGTCAACTCTTTACCTTCTCTAGAGGCTAGTCTCGCGTATCTAGCAGATCTGTTGTATGATGTCCTTCGTGCTTCTGCTAAGAAAGTTTAGTTGGCGGTTACAGCTTGCTTTTGGCTTTGTCTGTGGCATTGGGCTGCCGACATGGTGTCCAAGTCTTGCTTGGCATGCTTGCTGTTCAGAGGTAAGATGTTATTTGGAGACAACCTGGAGAAGATCGTGAAGGATCTTGGGGATGCTGAAGGGCGACGTTTGCCCAAAGATAAGCCCGGCTTTTGCATAGAACCCTCTCGGGTCCAGATCCGGGAGGCAAGACATTATTGCCCTGGCCATTCTGACGCCTTTTCAAAGCCTCTCTTCCAGGTTAAGAACAGCCCTTTCCAGGGGAGCATTGTTCAGGTGGCCTGTCCGCCCGCCCTGCAGCTGCCTCACATCCCCAGTGATGGGGGCAATGGCCCATCCCTTACTGACGATAGGGGGATGGTTGTCCCACTTCCTGGGAGAGGGGGCCAGGGTACGAATGGGTTTTGGAGGTTGTGCGAGATGGATACAAGCTAGAATTTTTCAGGCTGCTAGTGGAGTTGTGCCTTGAGTCCCCTTGCAAAGCCATGACCAAAGTGGTGGCAGTCAAAGAGACTCTCTTGACCTTGCTGGACCTCGGAGCGGTCGCGTCCATTCCAGTAGCAGAACATGGCTGCGGTTGTTACTCCATCTACTTCATGGTACCAAAAGGGCAGGACATTTTGTCCTGTACTCGATCTAAAGGGCATAAACAGGGTTCTGTGTGTCTGGCATTTTCGGATGGAGACCCTGCAGTCGGTCATTGCGGCAATGCAACCGGGGGGAGTTCCTGACTTTGCTTGAATTCAAGGAGGCCTATTTGCATATTCCAATTTGGCCTCCTCACCAGCGCTTTCTGTGCTTTGTGGTGCTGGGCCAGCATTTTCAGTTTTGAGCCATGCCCCACTACAACTAGTATAAGGCTGTCGGGGGGGGGGGGGGGGGGGGGGGGGGGGGGGGGGGGGGGACAGAACACTCTGTTCTTCCCTTTACCAGTCTGGGAGTAAATTAGTTTCATTCTCGCTCAAGAAAAGAATCCAGTCCAGAGAGTTATGCAAAATAACCAAACCTTCCTGAAGGTTCTGTAACTTTACTGAAGGTTCAAATTCTTTATGAAACAAACAATTTGTAATCCAACTTGATAGCAGATGCAAATTATAAACCCAGAGCAAATTTGGGGATATGGTGTATCTTTTTAAATGCAATTTATAATCCTACAGTATGTACATATTTACAGTTCCTCCTGTTCATACCCATCCTTTTTGGGTGTAACAACCTAAGGCGGTGCCTGCAGCACTTGTGCAGCAAGCAGATCTTCTTGTGGATCTAACCTCCCTGTCTGTCCACACTTCTGTCCTCCCAAAGGATAGTCCTGTGTTTACCCCAGTGCATGCTGGGGCTTGTAGTCTAGCTTTTAAGTAATGCAATGGGGAAAATCAGAACTACATATCTCATCATGCAACAGGGTAAACCCAGCCCTGTCCTGCAAATCTGGATCCTGTTGGCAGCCTTATGATGAATGTATGTTTGCCTCTGACCCAATGTAGTGTTAATCTATCCTTGAAGCTAGGTGCAGTAAAAAGGCTTATCTCATTTTGTGTCCATGGGAAAACAGATTAGCACATCTGGCCCTTAACCAGCACTCGTTTTTCAGACAGGAAAAAATAGCCATAGTCCGGGCCAATTTTCCATCGGGTGTTGCAAGCGATCAGAGAAGAGGGATTGTTTAGGAGATATTGGACATCAGTCTAGCCAACTCTAAGCAGCATTAGTGTTGTGTCATTGTGGAAGTGAATATCATGGGCAAGCAATACCCTGCCAATTATGAGTGGGATAAGGGGGGAGTTACGTTGTGCTTGAGACATTGTTTGAGTGGTCCAAGGGCCTAAAAAATGAATAACTGCTTTCCTGAAATGGTTTCTTAATTTCTCCTTCAAAGGGAAAAGTATTTCATCTGATTTCTAAATTACTTTCAGTTCTGCTTCATCTGTTTGCTTTGCTGTCCCATAGCCAGAGACTGAGTCATTTTATAACCAGAGAGCTGTGTGAGGAGGATCCAGTACTAAACACTGGGAGGAGAGAAGAAGCAGAAACTAAAAGGAAGTACATTAGAGAGGAGCTTGCCAAAAATAAATGTGATTAAAAAATAGTTTAATGCAGTTGGTGCCTTTTTTGTAAAACTAAAGTTGAAAAGCGCATGCTTATAATGTGACAAAAATGGTATGGTTCCTCCATTTGCAAACTTGTGCAGCTATGTGGCTGTGAGTGGTGGTGTGTGTGTGTGTATATTTGTATGTTTTATCTTGTGTGTGAGTGTGATGGGGGATTATATCTCGTGCCATGTACATATTCTGCTCCCCCCCCCCCCCCCCATGCACTCACATCCTCAGTCTCCACCTCCCTTTCACTTTTTCCATCCCTTCCTCTTTTCCCTTCCCACTCCCACACTCCTCTATCCTCTCCCCCCTCCCCCCCTAATCCTGTCAGCAGGCTGTGCAGATGTTAGCTGCCGCCTCTCTTCACCCCTCTGCTGGCAGGACATGGGATCCCCAGTGGCAGGCAGTACTCCTCTTTCCCATGGCTGTGGCCTCATGATTTTTGTGCTGATGGGATATGAGATTTCCCCCTCCCCCTTTTTACCATACCCCTTCCTTCTACTGCTGATGTGGGATGTCCTCACCTCTTTATTCCCTTACCCTTGGCCTTAATTGTTCTGTCTGTCTCCTGTCTTATCTAGATTGTAAGCTCTTTGAGCAGGGACTGTCTTTTTGTGTATGGTGTACAGCGCTGTGTATGCCTTGTAGCGCTATAGAAATGATAAGTAGTAGTAGATGTAGTCCCCATCACCCTATTAAAGATAGCAGTTCAGCAGGAGTTGGAGGCCCTGCCACACCTCTTGTGGGGGCAGGGCCTAACTCATCTGCCATGGCTTTAGAAACAAATTGACCTTCACTTTGGGCCAACATGCAAACTTTTGAGGCTGATAAAGGTTATGACCTTTCTAGAAGAAGAGATCCCAGGTGTCCCAAAAGTTTATTTTTATTGAGGTTTTTTTTAGGGAGCCTGTCAGGGATGGAGAGTGGGTGTTCCTGCCTTAAACTGCACATCTCCATTTCTGCATACTAACTGCTGAATGTATGGATAATATACCGCCTTTCTGAGGTTTTTTTGCAACTACATTCAAAGCGGTTTACATATATTCAGGTACTTAATTTGTACCAGGGGCAATGGAGGGTTAAGTGATTTGCCCAGAGTCACAAGGAGCTGCAGTGGGAATCGAACTCAGTTCCCCAGGATCAAAGTCCACTGCACTAACCACTAGGCTACTCCTCCACTCAGGAATGCCTACAGCCTAGGTGGGGGTAAGTGCTCCTGTGCTAATTTTAAAAATGTCCATGTGCCAATGCCAACATTAGCACATAGCCATTAATGGGGGTGGGGGAGGAAGAAAATCTGGGTTTTTTACAGCTGTGGTAAAAATGCCTTAGGGCATGCTAAGGCTATTTGTTACTGCAACTTAGTAAATAGGCCCCATACTGTGTGTGTAGGTGTACCTACAACAAATCATTTTAACATAGTTGACTTTGCAGTTATGTTAAAATACTGCTTTGAAAAAAAACAGCAGCAAGAACACTCCCTTTCTTGTTCTTCCTGTCCTACATGATCATGTGAGTCCTCTTTACACAGCCCTTCTTAATGTACACCCAGGGCCTGCTTAACCATTGGACCAGGTGAGGTTTTGGCCCAGGGTGTCAGTGAATAAGGGCACCAAAATAGCCAGCCTCTGAGTCTGACCTCACCTGGGCTACAGGTTGTCTTTCCTCCTGTCCCCTCCCTGTCAGTGGACGGTGAGGGAGCAGTGCCAGACCTGCAGTAAGGGGACAGAGGAAGGAGAAAGGGAGAGTGGGGGTGCTGCCGCCTAAGCACATTGGCTTATGGCACCACTGTCCATTTGAAACAGGTGGGAAATCAGGAGACGAAAGGCAAATTTTGGTTCCAAACAAGGCAACTTTATTGCTAGCAAGTGAACAGCACCGAGTAGCCTCGGGACACTGTGTGTCATAAATCATCTGACGCTTACATTTATACTTCCCTACTGGGCCTGCGCATTTGGCCCCTTACACGTCATACCTGTCATGCGCAGTAAACATTTGTAGTTCTTACAGTACAAAATTGTAGTCCCAGTACGTACACACGTCATAACACTGAAATGATACTGGCAAGAAAAACGAAACTTAGCAGCTTATTCTGTACACACACAATGCTCCTTTCTAGCACAGGAGATAAGGTGCGGCTCAGGAATGCAGGGGGGTGTCAGCACCCTCCAAGGTCGCCTATTCAGATGGCGTTGCTACGTGCAAGCTGGTCTTGTATAGGCCTTGCAAACTACTGTTACAAGCTATATATCTAATAGCCCTGCATTCTGTCTGTACATTAGTAAACAGCAAACTTGTCTTGTTAGTAAACAGTAAAACTGGATAAGGCACAAATGTCCAGTGCAGTAATAAGGTGTGGCCAAACAGCCAAAAGCAGAGGTAGAGTGCATAAGTAAAAGTCCATCAGTAGGCACAAAACATGAGGTTGTCCTGTTGCTCAGTAGTATTCAGGTAGTACCGGCGTTCCACTCCTTCATTCCCCCCTTTTGATACTTGAACATCCATTCTGGTGGAGAGTATCACCTCCATGAACCCTGAAAAGGAAAGAAAGGACAAGGATAGTTAGCGAGGGAGGCAACAAGCGAGCCCTAAGCCCTTGCGCAGCCGTTGGTTGCTTCGCCGGGGTTGAGACGGAGGGCCCCTAGTGGAATCCCCCCCCCCTTTGTAGCCGGTCTTTTGCTGGCACAAGGGTGATGGCCCATTGAGTGACTCAGGGGGTTCAAAGTGCACATCAGCCACAAGGTGCTTCATCGTCAGCTTCATCAGACTGGGGAATGGGGGAGTACATCTGGAGAGCCATAAGTTGGGCAGCAGCACGGCGGTCAGCGATGCTTTCCATGGTGGAGCGGAGACACCTGAAAACTAAGGGGAGAGACAAAGGTATTATTAGGCAAGACAGCAAGAACAGGCCACCCATGACGAGGAGGCCTTGCAGGCTCCCGGAGGTTGGGAGCCAGCTGGTGAGGGAGGAAGTCCAATCCCACGCACTGTTCCAGGTCTGGACGGGGACGTGGGCTAGTTTGACCATCCGGTCAGTTATCTCCCTGATGACATGGCTCTGGTCATCAATCTGTAAGCAGCAGTTACTGAGGTTAAACTTGCCACACACCCCGCCCTCCTGGGCTAAGAGGTAGTCAAGAGCCAAGCGATTTTGGTAGACGGCGGTAATGAGCTTAGTGTTCTGTCGAGCTAGGATATTGAGGGCCAGGGCAGAATCGTTAGTGAGGATTTCGAGTACGGCCTGTAGGCGAATAATGCGATTCAGCATGTAGATAGGGGTGCGGTACCCGTAGGTACCATCTTCAGCCCATGTGGCCGGTCCATAGTAGTGAATGATACGTTCAGGCGGCCACTCGTTGTCCTTCCAGTCTCCAATCTGGACTTTGGGCTTGATGATTGGGAAAGACCGTTTTCGTCGGGTAGGGTTATCAGGCCCCTTTTCCACGTATAGGGGGATTCCCAAAGTTTCGCCGACTTGTATGGGCAGAAGGAAAAAACTAGGTCGGACCGTGCCCAAGAGGCAGGTACCATACCAGCGGGTCGGGAGTTGTTCATAGGCCCTGCGTCCGCAGATATAGTAGTAGCCCGCCGGGGCTACCCACTTGAGGGAGGCGTTCCCTCCGTATGTCCATGTCGTGTTCAAGGTGGGTTCTGTCCAGATAGGCTCCGGGGCGGGAGGTTGTCCGTTTGCCACCAGGTCGTCCGGCTGCCATTATACTGAAGAACCCCCGTACAAGCAGAGTCTCCCACTGGTACAGAGTAACGCTTCGATGGCGCTCGACTAGCGCAGAGGGTACCTATGATATTTGTTCTCAGGGCCCATTCGTACGGCTTCGGCCGTTGGGGAAAGGTAATGTTAGTGGTGTTGAGTGCATCCCATGTGTGTTGTCGGATCTCTCTCGCCTCCCAGGGCCATTGTTCACCCATGTCGGTGCCTCCACAGACGAAACAGTTGGCAATTCCGAGGGAGAGGGCGATGTTTTCAGCCAAATTGAGGAACATATTTCGGGCTTCTGGGGAAATGGGGAATTTAGTCTCGGTCTGCTCAGCACGAGCAATTTCATCAAATACGTCTTGGTAGCCGACAACAGTAGTCTGGTAGTGCGTAGGAGGCTTCGTTTCGAGACTCTGATATATGGTAATATATGTCAACGGATCCATTCCTCCGCCGTCAATGCCGAGGCCCCACGTTCCTCTCCAGGGCATGTCGTGTCCTCGGATGGGCCAGTCTAGGGACACATAGTTACCAGAACCTCGACGAAATTCGCCCAGGCCGGCGCATCCGGCATATCCTCCTCCCGTATAAGCACATACTCGGTCCCAGCCCGAGGCTCGAGTGTCGCCGGCGCATGGGAGCCACACCCACGGGGAGCAGCATCTCATGTCTGGACTGAAGGGGCAGACATACTTGTGGTCCTTAACGTATGCCTCTCGCCAACTCTGGCTACCACACTTGCGAGACCAAGGGTGCTTGTCCATGGCGGCACAGACGTCGAAGGTGAGGGTTGCTACAGTTTGGATGCCACCGACAAGGATACGAGTAGAATTAATGTAATACAGAATGCCATCTCCCTCGACTCCCGGAGGTCCGGCCACATACGCAGGGAGTCCTACGCTGAGGGTGACATTGTAGTATCTTGGTTTGGTAGGGCTGTGGCAGATAGTGAGATTTCCTTGGAGGCATCTGTGGAACTGTTGGAGGCCATTCGGAGTGATGAGGGCACAAGTCGGGAGAAACTGGCAATCGCCTTCCGGGGGCTGCGTCTGGTGAATGAGGGTAGTGACTAGGTGATATCCTCCCTCTATACGGTGGCGCACGAGGCGCAAACATTCAGTGCAATTCAGGCTCAGGGTGGCAGGATGATAGCTCGGAACTGCACACAGGAGAAGGAAGATGGTCAGCATTATATATGTGGTGGGAGGTATCCGAGCTTTTGCAGCAAGAAGATAATGAGGCCCACGATGAAGGCTGCGATAAAGAGAGAGCCAAAAACGCAGTGGGTCCAGAAACTGAGTTCCTGTTGCTGGGCAGGCATGAATCTGGTGGTTCACGTCTTTCTTAGAGTCAGCCGTAATGGAGCGTCAGGATGTTGGTGCGCAGTCCAACGCTTCAGGGTGCTGCTAGTGGGAGCAGCAGGCTTCAATCGGGTCCAATGTATCCACACTGGGCTTCCTGCAATTTAACAGCGGTGGAGGTCGTTAGGAGAACAAGGGAGGGCCCCTTCCATTTTGGCTTTAGGCAGTCAGATTCATCCCACTCTTTTACCCAGACCTCGTCTCCCACCCTGAACCTGTGCGTAGGATTGGTGAGGACCAAGGGAGCTACTCTTTCAGTGTACTGCTGGATGTCTTGCACTACCTGGTGTAAGGCTCTCATCTGTTTCACTAAGGAACTCTCACCCTGTATCTGCAAGGAGTCGGGAAAGGAGGGTAGTGGTGGTGGCCTAGCATACATCATCTCGTAGGGAGTAAGGCCGGTAGCCTTGGGGGTACACCTAAGATGCAGCAAGGCCAGTGGAAGCAGGTCGGGCCACTTGGCTTTTGCTTCTTGGCATAGCTTGGCTAGCTGGTTCTTCAGGGATCGGTTAGCCCTCTCCACTACTCCACTGCTTTGGGGTCTCCAGGCACAATGCAACTTCCAATCGAGACCCAGCCTTGTACTGAGTTGTTGTGTTACTTCACTAGCGAAGGCGGGGCCGTTGTCAGAGTTTATTTGCTTGGGGAGGCCGTATCTGGGTAGGATTTGATGAAGCAGTAGGGAAGTAACTTCTTTAGCCATTTCCGTTCTAGTAGGCTGGGCTTCAATCCATCCGGTGTAGGTACACACGGCGACGAGGATAGCTTTGTAGCCGCGCGCCGGGGGCATGTGTGTGAAGTCAATCTGGCACACGTGGAAAGGGCTGGTGCCTCGGAGAACATGTCCTGGCATAGGGCCGGGCCCCGTTCGAGGGTTGTTCCGGGCACAAGTCGCGCATCGGCTGGAAGCGTTTTTGGTCCACAGGGATAGTTTGTTGATGTAGTAGGTCTTCTCAAGTAAGCGCCCCAGGGCGTCCCTTCCCAGGTGGGTGCGGTCGTGAGCCTCCTTGGCCACCGTCCAGGCCAAGGCTTCGGGTATCCATATGCGCCCATCCTGTAGTATCCACCAGCCATTGCGTGACTGTAGACCCTCTTGTTGGGCCCATTCCGTTTCTTGGGGGGTGTAAATAGGGGTCTCCGTAGGGAGCTGGACGACGAGTACGGGGTCAGGAGGGTGAGAGGAGTAGGGGAGCTGACTTGCCCTTTTTGCAGCGTCGTCTGCCCGCTGATTTCCCCGGGCGATAGGGTCCGTTCTTCCAGTGTGGGCCCTGCAGTGCATCACAGCCACCTTCTTCGGCTTCCATACCGACTCGAGTAATTGGCAGATCTCAGCGGCATTTGCAAGTCCTTTCCCTTCAGCTGTCAGAAATCCCCTCTCCTTGTACAAGGCTCCGTGCACCTGGAGGGTGAGGAAAGCGTATTTGGAGTCGGTGTAAATGTTGACAACTTTTCCTTCAGCCCACAGGAGGGCTCTGGTGAGGGCGATTAGCTCCGCTTTCTGGGCTGATGTTCCGGGTGTCAGAGCCATAGCCTCGATCACATGGTCCTCAGATACCACCGCATAGCCAGCTCTTCGAATTCCCTCTATCACCTGGCTGCTTCCATCGGTAAAAAGGGTGATGCCCCCTTGCCAGGGTTGATCCTTCAGGTCAGGTCTGCTCGAGTGCACAGTGGCCATTACCTCTTCACAGTCGTGGAGTGGTGGTTCAGGGGCCGGAAGGAGGGTGGCAGGATTGAGGTTGGTCGTGTCCAGGATCCGCACCTCCGGATTTTCGCACAGGAGGGCTTGGTATTTGACCAATCGGGAGTTGGTCATCCATCTGGGTCCGTGGCTCTCGAGTAGGCCGCGGATGGTGTGGGGTGTGGTCACAAAAAGTGTTTGGCCGAATGTGAGTTTATTGGCCTCGTGTATCAGGAGACAAGCAGCCGCAATGCTTCGTAGGCAGCCCGGCCATCCTCGTGCCACGTTGTCCATGCTCTTGGAGAGGTATGCTACAGGGCGTTGCCAGGTACCGACCAGTTGGGTGAGGACTCCAAGTGCCAATCCCTTCTTTTCGTCGATGAACAAGTGGAACGGCTTAGTCACATCTGGCAGTCCGAGCGCTGGTGGAGCCGCAAGGGCATCCTTAAGGTCCTGAAGGGCTTTCAGTTCGCTTTTCTCCCACTGGAGATCCTGGCCCTCGAGTTCAGGCCCCTTCAGCTTGGCATACAAACTGTGGGTCAGGATAGCAAAATTGATGATCCAAATGCGGCAATATCCAGCGGCTCCGAGGAGTGCCCGTAATTCCTTCTTGTTTGCAGGAGTGGGTTGGTTGCGAATAGCTTGGGTTCGGGGGATACCGAGCCTTCGGGTTCCTTCTCGGAGGCGAAACCCCAGATACTCGACTTCGATCTCGCATATCTGCGCCTTCTTGCGACTGGCCCGGTACCCCTGGGCTTCCAGGGTCTTCAAGAGGTAGAGTGTAGCTTCAGCACATTCGGTGTACGTTTCACGGGCCACCAACAGGTCATCCACGTATTGGACGACCGGCCCATACTCGTCCTGATACGTCTTCAGGTCCTGGGCGAGTTGGTCGCCGAAGAGGGTGGGGGAGTTCTTGAATCCCTGGGGGAGTCGTGTCCAGGTAAACTGCTGCTTATTACCAGTCTGTAAGTCTTCCCACGTGAAGGCAAACAATTTCTGGCTGTCGGCGGCGAGGGGGATGGAGAAGAAGGCGTCCTTCAGATCAATGACACTGTACCACTTGGTCTGGGCTGGCACTTGGGCTAGGATGGAGTATGGATTTGGTACGAGGGCAACTATGTCGGCTACCTGGTTGTTGACTTTCCTCAGGTCCTGGACGGGTCTGTACTCGGATGTTCCTGGTTTCTTAACGGGCAACAATGGGGTGTTCCATGCGGATCTGATTGGTTTAAGGACTCCCTGTTGAAGGAGTTTCTGTAGATGTGTATGCATACTATGCCGGGCTGCATAGGGGATGTGGTATTGTCCTTGGTTGACAACTTGAGCATTTGGTTTGAGCTCAATCCAGATGGGGATAGCGTTAACGGCCAGCCCGCCGGGGTTCAATTCTGCCTATACATCAGGCACTTCATCCATTATGGCTCGCCTCTGCTGGGCGAAAGGGGTGTTCTGGTCGTAACGGCAGTCGCCGGGTCCTACAGTTGGGGGAACGTGTAGTCTCCATTCTTCTCTTACTGGACAGATAAGTGTCACTGGCCGATCTTCAAAGCGAGCTTCCACTTCACCCGTAGTCTTGAACTTCAAGGTGGCCTGGAGCTTACAGAGTAGGTCTCGACCAATCAAGGGGACCGGGCATCCAGGGATGTGTATGAACTGATGGGACACCATCGTCCCTCCGATCTGGACTTGGCGCTCTTTGAGGAGGGGGGCCGCAAGGGATTTCCCGGAGGCTCCCACAATTGGTATAGTTTCTTTCGTGGCTGGGGCTATGGCAGTGGTGATAACAGATCGCTGGGCCCCCGTGTCTAGTAAGGCCTTCATAGATTCTGTCCCCACCCGAATTTCCACCAGAGGGTCAGTGGGGACTCTGCCCTCCCGGTTTCTTCATGCTGTGCTGTCTCGGGTAGCATCCACAGCCATCTGCCATTCCCTCCGGTCATCCCGTCCTCTCTCTCTTCGGCCCCTTCCACGGCCTCGCCTAGGGGCCCCCGTGCGGTCGCCGGTCTCCTCCTCTCTCTGCCGGTCCCATGATTCCTCTTCTCTCGGGTTGTCCCGTATCTCCTCTGGACAATCAGCCCACCAGTGTCCTTCTTGTCGGCAATTTGCACACTGGTTACGCCCTATGGGGGACCGCGTTCCTCTTGTTCTCCTGCCCCTCCCCTTTGGTCTAGACCTCATTCGTTCTTCCAGCACCGTGGCCAACACATCTGCCTTCTCCCGCATCCGTCTGGTCGATTCCTTCCGGGCCTCCACCTTCTCCTCCTGGTCGCGATATCCGAATACGCGATCAGCTATAGCTTTCAGTTGGCTTAGGCTCATCCCTTCGAACCCCTCCGTTCTCTGTAGCTTTCTTCGTATATCCGGTGCTGACTGGCTAACAAAACTCATAACCACGGTTGGGAGGTTCTTAGGGTCTTCGGGATTTATCGGGCTGTGCCTTCTGAATGCTTCCATAAGTCGTTCAAGGAAGTCCCCTGGACTCTCGTCCTTTTGTTGGACTACACTGTGGATTTTTCCCATGTTGGTAACCTTCTGCTTCCCCTTCTTTAAGGCGGCCAGGTACGCCTGCTGGTATCGGCGGATAAAGGTTTGGCCTTCGGCGGTTCGGTAGTCCCACGTAGGGGCAGCGATGGGCGCCTCCGTTTCTATTAGGTTCTGTAAATTGGCATGGGCCGGATTCGCATCCCGGATGGCTTGCTCCATATTTTGTTGTAAAAGGCGGCGTTCTTCAGAGGTCAGGATGTGGGCGCTCAACTGCCTAAGGTCTGCCCAAGTTGGATTATAGCTGTATATAATGCCTTCCACCAGCTCTATCAGCTGCTCGGGTTTCTGGTCGTAGGACGGCCCATGGAATTTCCAGTTATACAAATCGGCACTTGAGAAGGGAACGTGGCTATAAACTGTTGATTCGATGGGCTGGCCCCCCCCTTCCGCCGGGTTAGGGGTATAGGTGGTGGACTGTCGAACTGGGAATAAGTGGGAGGTTCCCCCTTTTCGGTTGGACGGAAGGGCCTGGGCCTGTTGCGGACTCGATTGGGGGAACCGAGTAATGTTCTTCACAACCCGTTTACTCTTCCGTGTGGTTGCGAGGCCAGGTGACTCAGGTGAGGCTGGGCGGGACGTCTCCCCGGCATCCGACTCTGACCCGGAAGTCTCGGCGTCAGCGGGGCCTTCTGCTAGGCCCGTAAGGTCAGGGTACATAGGAGCATAGGGCGGCGGCGCAATGTCGTCTTCGTATGCCTCCGCCGTAGCAAGTATCGGGGCTTTTGGAGGCTTCTTCTCGGCCGAACCCTGAACTTTCCCTGCGGTTTTCTTTGGGGGTTTTTTTCTAGAAAGTGTGTTGGTGGTACTGGGCGTAGTTCCTGCCTTGACTCTGGTAGCAGGGGGCGTGGTCTCAGTGGCTTCAGTGCTAGGGGGCGGTAGGCCGTATGGGGGCGGTCCCTGCGGCCTTCGGGACGGCAGCGGTTGCCGAGCTTTGGAGAGCGAAGGCATGGGTCGGCAGGGTTCTAAGTTTGGTTTTCCGGCCTTTTCTCTGCTTTACCAACATAAGGGCGGCCTTTTCTACCTTCCGTTGGGCCCAAGCCGGCGGATCCCGGACTACATCCAACCACGCTTCTATGTATGGAATGTCCTCGGGACAGCCTGGGTTTCCCTCAATTATAACAATATTCATGACCGCCGCCACTTTTTCATACTCGAATGACCCTTCCGGGGGCCATCCAGCAATTCCTAGCCCTGGCCACATAAATTGACATCTCTGTATCATCCCGGCCCTGCTACATTTATCTAGGTCGAACACTTCGCTAAAGTGTTCCGTCATTAAATCTAACGGTGAGGACCCACCCCCGCCCATCCTAACCTGAGTGCCAAAGGACAGGTGACGGACAAAAGGGGGAAAGGGGAGGTGGAGGAGTAAGGGGTCTCGTTCCACCAGACACAGAAGGGTCAACACTCGGCCTGACCAGGACGCGGTCGCCCGGCCTGGAACTGCAAGCCCATTCACACACTTTCATACGCCACAAGAAACCCTCCCGTTCGCCGCTCGGTTTCGTCGTCGGAGCCTAGTGAGTTTCGGGACCTAGTCGGATACCAATAGTCCGTATTAGTCACTGGCTAAAAGAGGGTGATCACGCCTCTTCTTCGGTCCTTACTGGGCCGGTCACTACGTAGAGTATACTCGCCTGTCCGCCGGGGTCGCAGGCTGCGCCGTCGTACGCTTCTCTCTGAAATGGAAAAAGGTGCCTTGTCGGAACCACACAGCCCCCTCTACAGTCAGGCGGAGTGGATCGGCCCTCCTCCGGGAGATGGACGCTGAAATCAGCGGTGGCCACTCACCACCTTCTCAGGTGGGGGTCGATGACCCGATCCGACCGCAGTGGGGGAGGGGAAGAATATAATCCGATTCCCCTTTCTACTTCTGTCCCATCTGGGTCGCCAATGAAACAGGTGGGAAATCAGGAGACGAAAGGCAAATTTTGGTTCCAAACAAGGCAACTTTATTGCTAGCAAGTGAACAGCACCGAGTAGCCTCGGGACACTGTGTGTCATAAATCATCTGACGCTTACATTTATACTTCCCTACTGGGCCTGCGCATTTGGCCCCTTACACGTCATACCTGTCATGCGCAGTAAACATTTGTAGTTCTTACAGTACAAAATTGTAGTCCCAGTACGTACACACGTCATAACACTGAAATGATACTGGCAAGAAAAACGAAACTTAGCAGCTTATTCTGTACACACACAATGCTCCTTTCTAGCACAGGAGATAAGGTGCGGCTCAGGAATGCAGGGGGGTGTCAGCACCCTCCAAGGTCGCCTATTCAGATGGCGTTGCTACGTGCAAGCTGGTCTTGTATAGGCCTTGCAAACTACTGTTACAAGCTATATATCTAATAGCCCTGCATTCTGTCTGTACATTAGTAAACAGCAAACTTGTCTTGTTAGTAAACAGTAAAACTGGATAAGGCACAAATGTCCAGTGCAGTAATAAGGTGTGGCCAAACAGCCAAAAGCAGAGGTAGAGTGCATAAGTAAAAGTCCATCAGTAGGCACAAAACATGAGGTTGTCCTGTTGCTCAGTAGTATTCAGGTAGTACCGGCGTTCCACTCCTTCACATTGAGCTGGCCCTGTCTACACCCACACGATCCAGGGCTGGTTTTGAGTTAGCTTGCAACTTTGGCAGTGTAGGGTCACTCACTCAGCCACGACCACTACAGGGCTAGTTTTGAGTTATCTTGCAATTTTTGCAGTGTAAGGTCACTCAGCTATAACCACTACAGCTAATTTTTAAATGTAAACAGGCTGTGTTTTTACACACACACACACACACACACACACACACAAAAAGACTATAGTTTGCACCAGCCATCAGGAAGTTATAAATAGCGTGCATACATTTTGGAAAATCAATAACCCTCCAGCAGTGCTTGGCATTGTTTTACTCCCCTTGATTGGAGCACCCATGGGACCACCTCTTAACTGAGCAGTAGCTGTGCACGCTGTGGAAGCCTATAGATATTTTTAGCCGGATAGAAGTTGTCAATCCCGGTAAATTGCTATTTTACCACAATATATGGCTTGAAAGCTGTCTTCCAGAAAAAGATGCTGTACAATTCAGCCGGTGAAGCCATCCAGTAAATTACTTTGCCTAGTATATAACTATAATAACTATAATTAGGTGCTTAAACGCGTTCACCCGTTCAGTAGCCCTGCAGGCGTGAAGGCTGACCGCAAAATAAGCTGTCAGCAACACGTTCTGGTACAGCACCCTGCTCTTCTGATGTCACCTTCCCAACCTTTTACATTCAGCTTGTAAAGAGGTATGACCCCCTCCCCCCCCCAACACTTGGAAAGGAGCGCACTTATTTTTGTCTGCTAGTGACAGCCCCCCTCCCCCCATGCTTCATATTCCTAGAGGTCCTTCTGCAGAACGGACTGGACTCCTCCTCCACCACCACTGCTCGCTCAGCCCCTTTGGAATTGGCAGCTTGAAGCTGTGGTAGGAGCCGCTTGTAATGAAATTTGTTTTGTGGCTTTTCAATCCGAGAGCTCCACTTCCTTAAACAAGCCACCCGATCTTTCATTAAGATTTCTTGAACTGAAGTCTTTTTCTCCTGACTATGTTCTAGAGAAGCCTACCAGCCCCTGTAACTAAAGTTTTCCTGCTGTTGCCTCTGGCTGCTGGACTATCCTGTTGTGGTAGTCTCCGTTAATCATTAGCAGGCGCCGTGTAACCACATACTGTGAAAGCGTTTAGTTTTCGCCAGCTTCCGAGCTGCGCGGGGAGCGTGCGAGACACGGACGATCGGAAAGCTGAATTATCCGCCCAGCTCACGCTCTTACTTGGGCTTGCTGCTGACCTTCCAACGCTCGGATCTCCCTGTGAATGGACGAGGGACGGGGAGTGTGTCGGCGGTCTCCTCTGGGCGCCTGCAGCGTGGGAGCCTTTCACGTGCGGAGAAGCTCTCTGATCCTGCTGCTCTTTCTATATAGACTTTCCGCCGCCCTGGAAAAGTCCTCAGCCTGACTCGCAAAGGTAAAGATTAGGATATAGTTAGTCTTTGAAGGACAGTTTGGGAAATCGGGGAACTTACTCTCCAGGGTTGTAAACTCGGAGACCTTTGAAATCAATCACATGAAAGCGTACATATATTTTTTTGCCTTTTGAGCTGTGAACCGTAGTCTGTTTTTTTTTGCCAGGGTTTTCATAAGAAACTTAGGAGAAGCCAGCTTGGTGCGTTTCCTGGGGGTGAACTCGGCTGGATGGACTACCCCCCCCCCCCTCTTTGTAGTGCACTACCTGTGGCGGCTCTGGAAACAGGTGCAGGTCACAATTAGTTTCACATTCCAGAGAATCTGTGCTGTTTTCCTTCAGTCTTCTATGTTTCACAGCGCAAATAATAAGCTTCCCCCCACCCCAACACACACACATACCTTTCACATCTGCTGTTGTCACATCTTAGGAATTCAAGTAGACACATGCAGGATGCATGCAAATTAGGGGGGGTTATTCTTTTGCCCTAAAGGCCTGCGCCTACCAAGTTCTAGATTGCTCTGTAATTTTTTCTTTGAAATTACCATATCTTGGCAAGATAGCATGTAGATGGGGAATGGGGATGTGGATATACGTGAACTGTGGGGACAAGGACAAACTTTGTCCCTATGTCTTTCTCGAAAAGCTTGAGACTAGCCTTAAACAGGCTATTCCAACTAGATGGATCCGGATCTATAAAATGCTAGTATCAATATGTAAAAACTTAACACATCTTAGAAAACTGCCAACTTCAATGGTTAAAAAAAAAAACTGCAGAAGCAGCTTTTGGATTTAAATGAAGCACTGTTAAATGACATAGATTGTGTCTTGTCTGCCTTTGATGTGGCAACAAGTCTTGTTTGCTGACCAGACTCCTACTATCAACAACCTCCTTCCATCACGTGCCCAGGTGCGCAAACATCTTACAGTTAACTGCAATACATTCATCCATTGGTGCTGGCATCACGGAGCATTTTCAACACTTGACATTTATTTTCCTGTTCATCCACTAAACAATGTTGGTTTTCTTCTACACACACGTCTGAAAGACAATCCAATTATCTTCCCAGTTGATGTAAAAACACAGGCAACCAAATGGTTGAGAAGGTTGTACCAAAAGCAGGCTCGAGTCCATCAACAACTCGGGATCCTCCACAACCCACATTCCCAGAAAACGTCACATCTGTGGAAAAGCACCCCTCCAAAAAAAAAATTGATACTAGCAGTCAGTTTTATGAGCGACATTTTTATAGAACAATGCCTCCTTTGAAGGCTATTGTTAATGAATTGGACAGTTATTCATGTTCGAGTGATACAAACAATGGTGTTTTGGTTTTTTTGGAAAAACAAGCAAACGTGCTGGCCAAAACTGGCAAAACATGTACGGGGGATCCTGTGCATTCCTGTTAACCAGTACGTCTTCTGAAAGGACATTTTCTGTTGCGGGAAGGACTATGGAAGACAGGAGAACTAGACAGAATCCTTCATCAACAGATTAAAAAATCATAATGGTGCTTCATAGGGCATATTTTTCCCTTGCAAGGACATACAGAGTGGAGTTGTATGTTGTCCCCCTGGACATTTTAACAGGGTGGATTAGGGTTCCTTGAGGTAGTAGAAGTCAGCTATTGTTGAGGTTGGAAGGGTGGTAGTGGTGGGGGGGGGGGGGGGAGATGGTTATAGTTGTTTATAAATCACAAATAGAAAACAAGCAACAGATGTACGGAATATTGTCCCTTTTTATACTTTTAATAAAACGATTTAAATATAAAATCAAGTGTTCAAGGCTCGTGCAGATGAGGACACAGCCCCGGGGACAGAACTTGCAGGGACAGAGCCCGCGGGGATGGGGGGGGGACGACAAACTTTGTACCTGTGTCATTCTGTAATGGCAGGTAGGCAACTATGGTGCGGGAGTGGGGAGAAGTAATCTTAGATCTAAGTGAAGTGTGGGTGTGCCTGTTTCCATTTCCACCTGAGTTCAAAACTCTGAAGGAAATGGAGGCCCTAGGTTAGTGCTTCCAAAACGTTTATCCAATAAGATCCGGTTTTAACTCTTAGAAATTCATGTGATCTTGGATGATGATGATTTAAACAAAGAATGGTTATTTCATTCTCCCCTCTCTCTCTCTCTCATCCACTTCCTCCTCTCTCTGCTTCTCCAAACATGAATTCAGCAGCAGCCAGCACAGACTATATGTGATAGTATGTGCACACAGATCCCAGTACTGTACACGGGTTTCCAGCCTAACAGGAAGTGAGTGAAGGATTGCCACTACTGGACATAGGTCAAAGTGGAGGCCCAGAGGAAGGGGGAACAGCTCTGTTTCTGTGACTCCACTTGATGTCTCAATCCACAGTTCGGTAGCCACTGACCTAGGCAAGAAATAGTGTTAACATAGTAGGGAAGGGAAATGGGACTTGATATACCGCCTTTCTGTGGTATTTTGTAACTAGTTTCAAAGCGGTTTACATATATACAGGTACTTATTTTGTACCTGGGGCAATGGAGGGTTAAGTGACTTGCCCAGAGTCACAAGGAGCTGCAGTGGGAATCAAACTCGTTCCCCAGGATCAAAGTCCGCTGCACTAACCACTAGGCTACTCCTCCACTCCAGTTTTTTTAAACTGAGGGTCCATTTACTAATTTGCATTCTGGCCATAATGCAGCCTTAACACAAGAATTTTTGCTACAGTGCATGTCAGTGAGTTGTGAAACATGCAGATCTGTGCAACAAAGCTCATTACTATGCAGAATGAATGCTGCAGCCTGTGTTAAATTCATAAGCCCTGTTATTCATTGATGGACGCAGCACAGAAAAAACACTTCCCAATGCTCAACACTAATAGCATGCAAATTATATATGCGCTGTTAGCGTTGAGCATTGGGAAATGAAGGGGAAGGAATGTCTTTGGGGATCAGGGAGCCCATTATTTTTTTCCAGGTTAAACGAGGACTTTGTACAGCACAAGAAACAGGATTTATGAAAGGGTTTCTACTCTTGTTCACTGCCTTTGCTCCTCTCCCTTAACTCTGTCTAAGCACTCACCACTGATGCCCGTCCGTCCGAGCAGCTCCTCCGCCGCCTGCTGTAATAACGAGCCTATTCTCAGGATGTACAAGGAGGGAAGGGGCCTGCTACAATTCAGGGAGGTCGTGACAGCCCATCTCTACCCCTGCTGCTCACGGAACCATGAGATCATTATCGGGTTGTTTAATCTCTCTCCAGACACCTTAAAGCCTGCTCACGTTTGCTAATAAGGGTCACATATTTATTAAGCTAAGCCTTAACATGAGCCCTGACTGACAAGATTGCCTACCAATAACGTTTTGCTTTTTAACTTCTCTTCCCCCTCCTCACCCCTTTACTTGGGTGTCCTACTGCTACCACCCAGAAGCAGGCCACCTTCAACCCCTAAAGGTTCCAAGTACTCCAATAATAAGTTTTATACACAATCAAATAATACATTTAAAATAAGCTTTTACACATAAGACTATAAACGTATACATCATAAACCACGAGAAGATGCGTTTGCACTCTCTCTGTGTGATGGTGAAGAAGTGCAAGGGGAAACCTAAGGACTTGCCCTCTGAGTCCTAAGTTCCTTCACCATTTTGGCAGGTTATTCATTCTCTCGACGAGTTCTGGATTCTCCATTTGAATTGCTTGAAGCTGTGCCATGGAGGCATATTTTCAAAGCACTTTGGGAGGCTAAGTTCCATAGGTTTCTATGGAACTTTGGGAGGCTAAGTGCTTTGAAAATGAGCCTCATGGTTGACTCAATTGTAGCTCTAAGTCCAGACCAGTGTCAAAGTCCGCACCTCCCTATTGCATTGTCCCAACCCGGAAGTGAGCTGCAGTGCTCTCCATCACAGGTCAGTGTCGAGACTGGGGACGGAAGCTCCCGGGTGACTGCAATGCCCGGGTTATCTCTTCAGGGAGGAACTGATGAGAACCACCGGATTACAGATTCCTTTGCTGTAGTTACATTACCCTCTGCTTTGTCTATTACTCTTGTCATGAGATGCTTGGTCACCCGCCTGGGGTTACCCCGTGGCCACTTAGAGGATCTATTCCCTGCACAGCTCAGGTCTGCCTGCACCTGTAGCTCGTGCTCTACACTAGCACCCTCCTCCCACCGACTGGGTCACAACCGCCTCTGGGTGAGTCTCCCACTCTCAGATTATCCCCAGTGATTTCTAGGTTACTGGAGCCACACTCCCAGTGGTCCCAGAGTTCCCCGAAAGCACTCACAGACCCAATGCACAAACCACCAGGATTCTTTATCAGTCCAGGCAGGCAGAACGAACAAACAAATGTTTATTCTCAGAACTTGGAACAGTGGACAAAAAATGTGCAATTAGTGAACAGTAACAAGCAACTGAAAAATGGATCAATTAGAAAACTAAATATTTGCATACTTCCTAGAAAGTACCTGGGGAGATCAGGACATATATAGCTGTTCACCAGTTATCAAATATAACTTTTTTTTTTTACAGGGCTTCAGCAAAGAGGTCTCTATCTCTTCCCCTGGGCTGAACTGAAAACCAGTAAAGTCCAAATGAGATGAGCTGTTGGGCCAATCAGAGCCCAGTCAACAAGATTTCAAATATAGATTGCTTCTTGCTTCCTATTTGTGTCCAACTAAAAAAAAAAAAAAAGCACTCGTAGAAACATTACGGCAGATAAAGGCCACATGACCATCCAGTCTGCCCATCCTCTGTAACCCCTAATTCTTCCTGTTCCTAAGCGATCCCAGATGCTAGATCCCATGCCTTTTTAAATTCTGGAACAGTCCTCGACTCCTCCACCGGGACGCTATTCCACTCCTCGACCACCCTTTCTGTGAAATAATACTTCCTTCGGTTACTCCTAAGCCTTTTCCCTCTTAACTTTGTCGTCTGCCCCCTCATTCCAGAGCGCTCCTTCATTTGAAAAAGGCTCTCTTCCTGTACATAAATGCCCTTGAGATATTTAAATGTTTCTATCATGTCTCCTCTCTCCCTCCTCTCTTCCAGCGTATACATGTTGAGGTTCATAAGCCTGTTCCTATAATTTTTGCATTCAAGACCGCTTACTAATTTTGTAGCCGCCCTTTGGACCGACTCCATCCTGTTTATATCTTTCCGTAGGTACGGTCTCCAGAACTGCACGCAGTACTCCAAATGAGGCCTCACAAGAGACTTATGCAACGGCACTATCACCTCCTTTTTCCTGCTGGTCATGCCTCTCTTTATGCATCCAAGCATCCTTCTGGCTTTGGCCGTCTCTTTTTCTACCTGTTTGAAAGCTTTTAAGGTTGTCAGGCACAATCACCCCCAAGTCCCGCTCTTCCTTTGCACACTGAAGCAATTGTGCCCAGATGATTGATAGCCCTGCACTGTTCCAAACAGCGCTCTTAAAAATAGCAGTAGAACAGCACGGCTTTACCTCCTCTACAATCAGAGATAATAGCGTGCAAATTTATGTACGCTTTTATCTCTGATCATAGTGCTGGAGGATTGTGCATGTGCTCAGGCACAATCCTCCTGCACTTGTTTGACCGGTCCAGGCTGTCAAAAGCTCAGACCTGTCAAACACGGGCTGGAGGTCCATGGAACGCCAGACCCCAAGCAGCAAGGCCCTGGTGGTCTAGTGCCCCCACCAAACCCGCACCCCAAGCCAGAGACATGGGAGCTGGAGGTCCAGCGGACCACCAAGTCCTTCTGACCCCCCTCCCCGGACACAAGTTCATGGGTGTCTGGAGATTCGGTGGATCTCCAGCTCCATAAACCTCGAATCCTCCCGCAAAAAGCCCTGGTGGCCCAGTAGGCCACAAATCAAGCCCCTCCAACCTGGTGGTCTAGCGGCCCTCTTCCCCCCCCCCCCCCCCCCGGTACCTTTGTTGGAGGAGAGAAGTAGTACACTTCCTCTTGAAAATGGCGGCATCCTGCCCAGTGCATTCTGGGATGCGCTAAAAACGCTAGCACGGCTTAGTAAACAGGGTCCTTTATTATATTCTGCTTGTATGGTAGGAGAATAATTTTTCATCTACCTCCCCCCCCTTTTTGTATATTGCTACTATGTGTTTTGCTTATCGTGTTTATACTTATTGTTTAAATGCAAATAAAAAAAATCATAATTCACATATTAAGACTGTAAAACGTAACACATTTATGCCTATGTTTACTAAGGTGTGCTATAGGCGCATTAGTGTGGTTAACACACGTTAATGGTTAACATGCTTTCAACGCTAATGCATCCATACAAATGTATAGGCGTGTTAGCGTTTTAACGTGCCTTAACTTTAAAGGTGCATTAAAAACGTTAACACACCTTAGTAAGTATACCCCTTACTGATTTTAAAATTTCATTAAAAACAAAAATATGCTACATATTTGCATTTTACTTTGTAAAATAGTCTTAAAATAACAAATACTTTCTTTACGGGTTTTTACTTCCATGTTCTATTGCATTGATATTGGCCACATTTTAGGGTTGTTTTTAACATGCACATGGGTAGAGAATTATTTTTAATTAAACTTTAATCAAATTTACAGTTTTCTAATATGTGCAAAAAAGTTTCCTGTATTATTCATTTGTGTTTAAGACTTATTATTGTTGGTATCTTTATATATTTAGTTGTGTTTGTACCCCTGAAGTAGCAGTAGGGTGAAACATGGCGCCATTGGGTATTTGAGGACATACTGCTACTACTATTTAACATTTCTAAAGCGCTGCTAGGGTTACGCAGCGCTGTACAATATAACAAAGAAGGACAGTCCCTGCTCAAAGGAGCTTACAATCTAAAGGATAAAAATGCAGATTTGTTGTGCAGCTTGCTATTTTGTTATCTCATCTTATAGTACCAAAGATGCCAATTGGTTTCAGTTATGACAGGGGATGTTTGATGATGTGGACCACCTGTCCTTTAGATATTGGGTTCAGACCACAATTTCTTTGGCACAGGCTGTTAGATGGTTCCAGTACCAACTTGACCTAGATTTAAATAGATGACTAATGGATCTTTTTACTAAGCATGCACTCAGAACTGAAAAGAGCCTTTAGTACATTGTGTAAGAGGTTAAAGGCGTCATGGCCCTATGTTTGCTCTTGCAGAGGAATTGTAGATTTATTTATTGATTGATGCTTACATCCCACATAATCCAAATGTTAATTATTTAGTTCTGTTTGGATTACAATAATTAAGACTAGAAATGTATACAATATATATATGTATATTTTCAAGTATGAAGAAAACAAACGGCAAGATTTTGAAAAGAGCAAACCAATAGATATAACATTTGCTGTTTAGTTCATTGTCTAACAGTGCAAAAGTTTGTTAAAAAGGAATGCCATGAGAAATTTATGAAATATTAGATAGTTGGTAATCTCTTTTTATCTCACTTGGGATGGTGTTCTCACATTTTGAACCTGTATGTGAGAAATCTCTGTTCAATATGGATTTATATCTGTTTTTACAGCTAGGAAAATGTAGTATGAGATAAACTTACCTACCTTCAATACGTCTACTAGATCAAGAAACTATCAGCTTCATCATGTAATCTGGGTTTATGTAATAGATAATTTTGTAGATGAATGTACATGTTTTAAAGATGATTCTGGCTTTGATTGGTAGCCAACGTAATTTAGATAATAATGGGGATGCCCTATTGAATTTTGAAGCTTTGCATACGAGTCTAGCAGCAATATTTAGGGTAGTTTCAAGTTTTTTGATGAGGGATTCCTTATTCCCTAATTAGACTGAGTTGCAGTAATCCAATTATGAAATGACTAATGTTTATAAAATGTGAATGAAAAGTAGAAAATGGGAAGAAAAATCTGAATTTTTTTTCAGCTTCCATAAAGTTCTAAAGGTTTTGGTTACTATGGAATTAACTTGACCTTAAAGATATGAAGAGAGAGAGTGGGAGGTTGACCACGGATACCAAAGACTTGAACAATGTATTTGGAAATAAAAAATGTTTATTGGAAAAATGACTCTTCAGTCGCTAGGCCCGCATCAGGAGTCTGTTTTAACAGAAAACTTCCAGTGCCCTGATGTGGTGGAATACCGAATGGTCTTTACACATAGGCTATATCCAATCTCCTGATGGAATAAGTTAGATAATGGTCTTGAAAAAGACCTTTGGTTTGAAAAGATCGTGTTGGTGAAGATAGACTTTTAGCGTTGACCTTCACATAACAGGAATTGGTCGATGATGATCCCAAGAATTTTCAAATTGTTCAATAGATAGATCATTTGCTAGTAAAACTGGTGCAGTTGTGGAAGTTGTTAGGACTAGAAATTATGAGAAATTTTTTTTTCTCCCTGTTTAATTTTAGATGGAAGGATGTTGCCCAATTCTCCATGAGATCTAAGATTGATTGAATGTTGGAGAGGATATCCTGAATTTGAGTGTCAAAAGGGAAGATAAATAGTCATGTTGTCAGTGTATATAAAAGACCGCAAACCTGCCTCTAGGAGGTGTCCTAGGGGTTCCATCATGATGCTAAAGAGAATGGGAAATATTGGAGATCCCTGTGGAACTCCACAATCTGGGAACCAGGCTGGAGAGATGGATCCTCCTATTTTAACTTTGTATGTTCTGGATTT
The DNA here is from genome assembly GCF_901765095.1 of Microcaecilia unicolor. Classification (NCBI taxonomy): domain Eukaryota; kingdom Metazoa; phylum Chordata; class Amphibia; order Gymnophiona; family Siphonopidae; genus Microcaecilia; species Microcaecilia unicolor. The sequence continues at coordinate 151,536,568 of NC_044039.1, read as the reverse complement.
GGGGAACCCCGTGGGCCACTTATGAACTTCTCTGCAGATGCCCATTGCATTCAGAATTCCTGATTACATGTTGTGATCTACCATGTCGAATTATGGTAAGATAATTTTCCTACCCGTGCTTAAGATTCATCTGAATTTGCATATTAATGTAATGAGAACTGTTTCGGTACTGTAGTTGGGTCTAAATCCTGACTGTGTGATATGTATTCTATTAGTAGTTGTTTTCCTACCAAGCCCTCCATTACTTTCAGAAACGGGGGTATTGACGCCACATGTCTGTAATTGGATGTTTCATTCCATTTACTTAAAGGATTTTTAGGAATTGGAGTTAAAATTATATTTCCCTTCTCAGTTGGAAAGAAGCCACTTTTTAACATGGAGCATATGTAATTATGTAGGATGTTGATGAAAAAGTAGCTTTTGAGAGAATGTAACTAGGGCATGTGTCAAGAGTACAGTGCAAGCATGAGTATTTGCTGAGGAAGGATCTGTTCTTTGTGGTAGAAGGAGGATTGAAATAGGACCAAATCCTATCAGTTTTTATGCCTTCGTATTGACGAAATTGCTACAAGGATTGGAGCTAGTTAGGCTTGTTCTAATTTTGGTAATTTTTTCCTTGAAGAATGGTGCTAGGTCAAGGGCAGATGGAACAAATTCACTTGATAGTTGGAAGTCTGTGTGTGGTATCACGTAGATTAAATTATAAAGCCTAGAGTGTTGACCCTCACCAATGAATTTTTCATAATATTTGAATTTGGCAGATTTTATAGCTGATTTTGTATTTTGTGAGTGCTTTCCTCCATTCGGTTTTGTTTTCCTCAGTTTTATGTTTGTACCATTTCCTTTCAAATTTTCTGCATAATCTTTTTGCATTTATAATGTTAGTATTAAACCATGGTGATGATTTAGTTTTCTTTTCTGTTTTTTTTATTTGTTCAGGAGCTATGCACTCTAAGGTCTTTGTTGTTTTATCCCAGAATCAGGAAAAATTACTTGGATTATCTAGAAATAAATGTGAATTGACTTGGAACTGGGACCAAAATTCTGTTATGTCTGTTTTGCCGCTTGTTATATAAAAGTCGTAAATTTTGAGCACATTTCACTCCAGTTAAGTGTGAATGTTAGCTTTTTGTGGTCTGACATTGTTGTAGACGTCCAGTCATAATTATCTATGGAATGTGAATTCTGGGAGGGGAATCTGAATGAAAATCTAAAAGAATTCCTTTCTGATGGGAAGAAAGAGCTGGAGGACTAATACAACTCCAAGAACTTAGAAAGTTGTTAAGTTCCTTAGTATGAGGAGTATTTAAGCATATATTGGATACAAATTCAGGAAATAATGATTGCGCATCAGTCCAATTTCCAGGATTTGATAAAATAAAATTGCAGTTGGGTGATTGTGTAAGGAACCATCTTTGATTTTAAAGGCCAATATTTCAAGAGTGGGAGATGAGAAATCAGGGTATATTAGTTCAATTAAGAAAAATGATGTATAAAGGAGAGCAATGCCCCACACCTTTTCTTGATTCTAGGGAGGTAGAGTAATTTGTAATCAGGGGGACATAAATTATATATGATTGGATCTTCCTTGGATTTCAGACATGTTTCCATGATGAAAACTAGACCTAAACTGTCTTCAGCAATCCAATCCTTAATCAGTTCAGGTTTATAACAACGGATCGGGCATTTATGTATGCGTCAGGGATAGGGATAAAGGTGTTATTGATGGTATTTGCACAACTTATATTTTTAAGCTGTTGTGTATTTTTTAGGTTATTTGGATGAAAATCATCCTTGTAAGGATCTGAATGCTGTCTATGATATTAGAAGGTTGGAGTGCGGTTTAACAGGAACAATTGGTCTTTTCAGTTTACGTTTAGAAAACTTGAGTACTGGGATATTGAAAAACTCATCTAGAGCCATATACATGACAACTCAAGAAGAAATGAAGGAGAATAGTAACAATAGTGCAATGTAAATGCTAAATTATATTAAAATTTAGAACAATAACTGTTATAGTAGAAAGTATTGTAACAAACTTGCAGTTCAGTTATGGAAAATTGTTAGGTCAGATGAAATTGAAAATACGTCCAACGGTTATAATGTACAGTGGCCATTTTCTGGCTGTTAGCGTTTTGCTTTCAGAGGTGTTTGGCCAGTGAGAAAATTTTTGCTTTGGTGTTATCTGCTCGCATTTGCTTGGCTTCCAAATATTTAAAACATGAACCTATAATTGCATTTTTCCTCCTTAAAGGCTAGTTGGAGGAAGGGATAGGGAATGGGGACAGTGGGAAAATTAGTAGGACCTGATTTGCTTAAGAACTGTGTCTGACTGTCCAATGACAGTCATCCAGACTTGATAGTCCACATCAAGTGGGTTTTAGCCAGATTATGGAGCCTCACCCAAGAGGTATGGTTTGCTGGATATCCATAATGAATATACATGTGGTTATACCTGCATATATTAGGGATAAAAGTAAGGCTTCAAGACCAGGCTGGGAAAAAATGTTCTGGAGGAAATGCCTTGTTGACTTCATTCTTTGTCTTTTGCAGTGGCACTGCCATCAGGGTACACATGTCAGCAAGCATGGAGCTCAACAAGTAATCTAAAAAGCCAAGGACAGGGAGACGCCTGCAAGAGACAAGTAGTGTCTGTGGCCTCATAAGTAAGGAAGAGACAGGGCCACCCTTCTGCCATCAGAGACTGTTCACAATTAGCAGAGTAGCAAATGTGCTCATTTTCTTTGCATCATGGTTAATGAATGGGCAAGTACTTAGGCTGGTGGTTGGAGAAGGAGGGACAACTTGTGTCTTTTTTTACAGAGGTTTCCTTAAGATTTTAGCTACTGATCTGATAGAGGTGGCAGGTTGAGGAGCAAAGTTGTGGATTGTCAAGACTGAGTGATATCATTGGAGGTTAGGGTTCTGCAGCTGGGGGCCTAAAATTCCCGTGCAAGTGTGTGGTTAAATATGGATCTCAGAAGTAATGTTTTCTTTATACCTTCACATTTATCTGCTTTTTTGGCAACTGAACGTATCTGTTAGGTTGCCAGAACTGGTCCCGCTTAGAACCTGTGAAGGAATATCTCCAGTGAATGTCTTTGTACCTAAGTTATTAGTTTACTTGCATTTTTCTTTTGGTTTCTCTTGAATTTTTAATTTTTCCGATATATATTTGTAACCACTTATTTTGTGGACTTTGGGAGTATTTTCTTTGTGTGAATGTTGCTACTAAGTTGTCTTGTATTGGGTTTGGAAGATGCTTCCTTTCTGTACAAGTTATATTAACTTGGATGGAAATGTGTAAAACTTCATAAAATAAAAAGGAAAGAAAGAAACACAGGACTTGAGAAGCAGTCAGAATGAATTCTTAATTATTTGGACACATCTGAAAGCTGAGCCTTTTTTGCAGCAGAATCTAATAATCCTGGTGGGACCTGTTCCAACATTCACTGGAGGGGTGGTTTAATAGCACTTACTACATTGGAGGTTGGTAAGGAAAGAAGATCGCCCTGCCAGTTGACACACATGAACCTTAAGTGATCTGCTGTTTGAACTGTATACATGCTTTCTGGGGAAGAAGGGGTGTAAGGGATGGGGAGAGAGAACCGGATTCAGAGCGCAGGGGTTGTTGCTGTTCAGTATAGTGGTCAATCTTGGGACAGTCTGAGATGAGGAATTTTGTGCTGCTCAATCAGAAGTTGACAGTTGAGTGATGAATCTCATTCAAGTAGTGGACTTTTAGTGAGCTGTAAAAATACAAAACCAGCCTGGTGGTTTTCAGTCTTGGGGGTGTTCAGTAGGCTGCATTCATGCAACAAAGCTTTCACTTGTGATTTCTACTTCGGTGGGTGATCTTGGAGTCAATCTGGGGTAAGGAAGTCACATTGGACACTCTGTGCATTGGAATGTATCCCCCCCCCCCCCCCCCCCGAGGTTCATGTCCAGACTCCTAGAATGAATTTGTGAAGCTGCATAGCAGAAGGGATCCCCATTGGGTCATGTAATGAAGTGGATGGTGGGCTGTGCTCAGGATTCCTGAAATTGGGGGTGTTTGCACTACAGGGGCTGGGTTGTCTGACCTCTTCAGCTGGCTGGCTTCTCAGCTGAACCTTAAACAGCCACCGGGTGGTCAGTGGGCTGCTTAGGAAAGTGAAACAGCACTGACAGCACATTTTTTCAGAGCTTATCAGAGAGGGAATGTCAGGATCTGAACTGCTTTGGAGTTGTCAGTTTGGAAAGGACTCCCCCTCCCCCAGTCCTGCCAACTCCCTCACAGCTGTTTACTGAAGCCTTTCCCCTCTTTCCTTGGGATTTTCATATTTCTTTACCTGGTAGAAAGTGTGATCTCATGGTAATGCACAGTGCTGTGTGTTGCTGATAGTTAGTACATTTCCTGGTCCTTGATTTGAAGCAAGAGTTTCAGAAGATAAAAAATGTCAGAGAAGCAAAAAACCAACAAACAATGCACAGTCAGAAAACAGAGTGGAAAGAATCAAGAAAACTAAGCAGTATGGTAGAAAGTCTTTAATAATGTATAGTTCATTTGCTGGTAACAAATGCTGTGTGAGCCACGTGTGAATGCCATTTGCTCAACAGAGTTTTTGACCTGCAGAAAGGAATTGACTAGATTTCATTGCTGGACATTTGAAATTTTGACAGTTAAATTTGAGATTCCCTGTCAAGGTAACATCACATCTCCCTGAATTAGGCGCAAGCTGAAACATGGTTGTGTTGGGTAGGTCACTTTTATACCAGCTGTTTTGTGTTCTTGATTTTTTCCAACTCTATTTTCTGATTGAAGCAATGGTGTCCAAGCTTTGACCCCCTCCCCATAAAGGTTGTGGAATCAGTGCATTGGGTCACAAACAGCTCTCCCTCCTTCAGACTTCTACACTGACCTGCAACTGGTAACCAATGTGGGACCTGTAAACATGTGCATTCAAGACCCCCACCCTTCTGTGCGGGCTCCTGGTTGCTTGTAGGCCCATGTCCTATCTCTGGCGCCCTCTGTACAGAGGCTAGGGGCCCATCTCTGAGCTTCTGTGCTGCTGATGTTGGTGTTTTCTGGCTTTAGTTGACTTGGAAAGGGAGAGTGGAGATCTGTTTATTCTAGTTGTTTGTGTATTTGCAGTTTTCTAGTATTACATTGGGTCATATTGTATAAAAGCTTAAGACAGTGCTGGTGCAGCGAAGGGCGACTAAAATGATAGCGGGGATGGGACGACTTCCCTATGAAGAAAGACTAAGGAGGCTAGGGCTGTACAGCTTGGAGAAGAGACATGATAGAGGTATATAAAATAATGAGTGGAGTGGAACAGGTGGATGTGAAGCTTCTGTTCACGCTTTCCAAAAATACTAGGACTAGGGGGCATGCGATGAAACTACAGTGTAGTAAATTTAAAACAAATCGGAGAAAATTTTTCTTCACCCAACGTGTAATTAAACTCTGGAATTCGTTGCCGGAGAAAGTGGTGAAGGCGGTTAGCTTAGCAGAGTTTAAAAAGGGGTTGGACGGTTTCCTAAAGGACAAGTCCATAAACCGCTACTAAACGGACTTGGAAAAATCCAAAATTCCAGGAATAACATGTATAGAATGTTTGTACGTTTGGGAAGCTTGCCAGGTGCCCTTGGCCTGGATTGGCCGCTGTCATGATGCTGGGCTCGATGGACCCTTGGTCTTTTCCCAGTGTGGCATTACATATGTACTTACATCAAAATACTTGATATAATACCAAAGCTGGAGTCAATGGAACAAATCTAATGTATGTAGCTCATTAAAGACCTCAGCAGTGCTACTCGGTGAGCATAGGTTAGCCTCCTCAAGCTTTAGGCACCATATCTGACACTGGTCTTTTTAATAAAGTATGCATATATTTAAACTTCCCCTTAAGGTAATGTTTCATATAAATGTTTTTACTGTTTTTGAACTTATCTTGTGTCGGCTCAGAGACACTCATCCGACATGATTCATGTTTCGTCATGCACTTTTTCAAGGATACGTCCCCACTCTTTATGCCAGATCCATCCTGCCGACAACACTCTTCTATGGCCAAAATACAACATAGGCAATTTTAGTTCACAGAGGAGATATACTGCAAAAGGGGGCAGAACACCCTGGCCTTTATATTTCCTGGTTTTCATTTTACCATTGCATGTACTTTCAAAGAAAAGGTGTACAATGCAGGCTCGCGGCTACAAGTTTCTGGTGCTATTATTCTTTGGAGCATTTTGTCATTTTTTAAATAAATGCAGGGGGATGACCCTAAATACACTTTAATTTTTGCTGATATGGTTGGGGAAGGGAGATAGGGAAGAAGAGAAATAAAGGAGACCATATGTGGGCAAATTAATTTTATGTGTGTGTGTGTGGGGGGATTTATGTGGAGGAAGATAATTTTATCTTGGGGAGTGAGGAAATGTTATATGGGGGAGGAAATTTTGTGTGCAGCCCCCTGTGCAAAAAGGTTGCCCACTCCTGATCTACACATGCACACACACACATTTTCAACTCTGCTACACTTTTTTTTTAGCATACATTTTATTGCGTATGCATTCTGAACATTAGGAGTAATTCATGTGAAGGAGTATTTTTGAAAGGACGCCCAACTCAGAATAGGGTCTTCCAAGTCAGAATATCCCACTTGGGGATTAAGGAGGTGTCATGCCTTAATCCCTCCAGTGGACAGTTGCTCAATTAGAGCACCTTTGTAACCTGGACATGCCTGAGCCAGGTCTAAATAATGCTGTCCTTCTTTTTAGACATGAATGTTTCTTCATCTTCGATAATTGTTGTTGGACATCCAGATTTTGGACCCTCCCTAGGCCTGTCTAGAACATGCTCCCTTACTATATGGCCATCTGCAGTGGCGTACCAAGGGGGGGGGCGGTCCGCCCCGGGTGCCAGTGGGTGGGGGGTGCCGCCTCCCGTGGCCATTCCCGCGGCGCCGTACATTAAAAAAAACGGCGAAGCAGCGTCGCAGGCAGCGCCTCGCGCCCTGCTTGTAAAAAAAAAATCAAATCTCCTTCCTTCTCCTCCTCGTCTTGACGTCGACTCGGGCCTTCCAATCAATTTGATTAGAAGGCCCGAGTCGACGTCGAGACGAGGCGAAGGAAGGAGATTTGATTTTTTTTTTTACAAGCAGGCCACGAGGCGCTGCCTGCGACGGTGCTTCGCCGGTTTTAACGGGACTGAGGTGGGGAAGGAGAGGGGCGAAAGGGACTTGGGTGGGGGTGTTTAGAGGGGCATTACTTATGTACTTATGTACTTATGTGCAGTGAAAGTGGAGGACACCAAAGGCCCAGCATGAAGTAACTACTTCTGCAAACATTGAATGAAAACTGAGCACTATCCAAACTAAAGTCAAAGAGCAGGAGCTGGGATCACAGCACTGCTTGTATGTACTGCAGTGCTGCTAAGTTTAGAAGTCACCCCCCCCCCCCCCCCCAAAAAAAAAAAAAAAAATCCTTGATCCAAGTTTGAAGCATTCTTGTTTTGTTAGTTGTTAAGAGGTAATTTTTCCAAGTTGACTGCTTTAAAGCGTGGGCACATAGCTGCCTTTTCTAAAGTTTGGTGTGTTTATGATGCTTGGAGAACCACTTCCACTTTGGGGTCTGGTTCTTAATTGGGTCCTGCATTCCAGGGGAGGGGGGTTTGGGAGATTTTGGGTAGGGGAGGGGTTACTTTATGCAGATTGTTAAGCTGTTTCAGCAGTTGTAAAGCTCGTTTTGTTATTGGTTATTATTGGTTATTCTGCTTAAATAAATAGAATTTAAAAAAAAAGAAATATTAATAGATTAAAAAAATTAATGGCAAAGAGAGAGAAAGCTAAGAAGTGTTATGTGTTTTTGGTTTTTCCTCATAAAGCTGTAGTTGTGATATGCTTAAAAAAAAGGTCATTTTAGGTAGATTATGTGGCATTTACGCATGTGAAATGCTAGCTAGCTAACCTGTAAAAGTGATTTTCAAAAAGTCACTAATTACATGTGTATATCTGCAACCATAGCTGTGGAGTCGGTTCACCAAATCTTTGACTCTGACGTCTCTCTTTTTCTACTGTCCAACTCCAACTCCTATGTATAGAAAATTAATTACAGAAGTGTAGGATATTTGTTTATGTACAAAATGAGGACTAATAAACCACAAAATATATTTATTTGAAATTTGGACAAAGAACCTGAACAAAAAAAAATGCTGTCAAATAACAATATGCAGTACATTTACTTAATATTTTTTATTTATAAGTAATTCAAAATAATAAGCAAAACTGAACAATTTGTTCAAGGAAAATAAATCAGTCATAAGTTACAAAGGGGCTCATTTTGAAAGCACTTAGACTTACAAAGTTCCATAGGTTGCTATGTACCTTTGTAAGTCTAAGTTCGTTGAAAATACGCCTCAGTGTAACCTATATCTTCATGATAATGTTCAAAAATGTTACATTATTGTAATATACCCGGCGTGGCCACGTTTCGCCCTCAGGCTACGTCAGGGGTACAAACTATAAAAAACAAAACACAAGTATAAAAACATGTATAACCATACATATTAACAATGTCATAAGCATGATTCAACTAATAAAAGGCAATTATTTAAAAAAAGGTTCAACATATAAAACAATCCTTTAAAAGTTCTAAAAAACATGTATAGACATACATGATATCATCTGTAAAACAAATATTTATAATTATCATTAAAATCATACATCACGTAAAATTTTATCAGAACATCTACAATTACTCACGTCAGACGGGGGCGGGCCCAGGTCAGGAAAGCAGAGACGTCCTGAAGACTGGCGGCGATCAGATGTTTTTGCCCATGCAGCGCCTTCACACAGAGGTGAGAGGTGCTGCGTGGGCCTGGTAAGATGGGAGGGGGCCCGGTGGAGGGGGGAGCGGCGGCAACGACCTCAGATGGGGCAGGGCACGGGGGCGGAGGATGGCAGGAGGCGGAGCTGTGGGAGAAAGTAGAGAGGAAAGGAGGAGGGTCGGGGCTGCTAAAATTTTGATTTTTGATACAGGGGGAAGTGGGGAGCAGCGGCGACCGCGGGGGGGGGGGCACGGGGGCGGAGGATGGCGGGAGGTGGAGCTGTGGGAGAAAAAGGAGAAAGGGAGGGGGGGGGCCTGGGCTGATAAAGTTTTATAAGTTTTGTGCATTTTAATGCAGGGGGAGCAGCGCTGACCTCGGGTGGGGGGGCAGGGACACTCCTGACGAGCGTTTTTGCCCCCTCCCCCCCATTTGTTTTTTTTTTTACATTACAGTTTGGAAGCCGGGCAGCCCTAACGAGAGGTACAGACCTCTCGTTAGCTTTCCCTGGAGTTTTCCTGCATTAGGAGGCAGATGCACTAAGGTTTAATGACCCTTTAACGACCCTTTAACGAAGAATTTTCGAACCGTGGCATGCATTAAAGGCCATTTTCCGACCACGGTAGCAGAAAACGAAAACGGAATGCAGATGAGCAAATTGTGTAGAAACCCCATAGAAACGAGATGCATCAAAGTTTTCCGACTACCCTAACGCAGGAAAAGTGCCGGAAAGTTAACGACAGGTCTGTACCTGTCGTTAGGGCTATCTGACTGAAAACTGTAATGTAAAAAACAAAAAAAAAGCGAGGGGGGGGGAGGGCGAAAACGTGCATCAGGGGCGTCTTCTATTGACGCCCGAGGTCACTGCTTCTCCCCGCTCCCCCTGCATCACTATAAAACTGAAAAAAAAAAGTTTGGGAGGGGGCAAAGGCGCTCGTCAGGAGTGTCCTTTAATGACGTCCTTGCCCCCCCCCCCCCGCCCGTGGTTGCTGCTGCTGCTCCCCGCTTCCTCCGCCAGCATTAAATAAAAGAAAACAAAAATCAAAGCTTCGGCCCCCCTCCCTTCCTGTCTCTCAACTCTTTCTTTCCCCACACAGCCCCGCCCCCCCCTGCATTACCAGGCCCATGCAGCGCCTCTCACCTCTGTATGAAGGCACTGCACGGGCAAGAAGAACATCGCTGCAGTCTTCAGGACGACTCTCTCCTTTGTCTTCCCTGCCCTGGCCCCGCCCCCATCTGACATAGGTTTCTTACGTCAGATGGGGGCGGGCCCAGGTCAGGGAAGACGGAGAGAGATGTTCTTGCCCGTGCAGCGCCTTCATACAGAGGTGAGAGGTGCTGCACGGGCCCGGTAATGCGGGGGGGGGGGGGAGCGGCGGTGACGACCTCGGGGGGGCGGGGCACGGGGGCGGAGGGAGGCGGAGCTGTGTGGAGAAAGAGTTTAAAGACAGGAAGGGAGGGGGGCCAGGGCTCCTAAAGCTTTGAGTTTTGTTTTGTGTTTTTATTTAATGCTGGGGGAGGAAGCGGGGAGCAGCAGCGGCGACCACGGGCGGGGGGGGGGCAAGGCCGTCCATACAGGACGCTCCTGACGAGCGCCTTTGCCCCCTTCTGATCCACGTGTTTGTGTTTTTTTTTTTTTGGGGGGGGGGGTATTGACGTGTGTGACATGCGCAGAGCAGCCAGCATAACGCTTGGCTGCTCTGCGCATGCTTTAGGGGCCGATTACTGACGGGGATTCCACCAGATTGATGCATTGTACTTTCAAATACCGCACCGAACATGTGCGACTTGTTTTTTTGCTGCATTGTTCGTTTTTTTAAAAATTCAGTAACAGCTTTTACGTTTTTTGTTTTTTTTACGTTTGGTTGATGCATCTGGCTCTAGGGCAAGCGGAAAACTTTAGTGCATCTCATTCCAATAGGGTTTCTAAACAATTTGCTCATCTGCATTCCGTTTTCGTTAGCTGCTGTGGTCTTCGGAAAAAGGCCTTTAATGCATGTCACGGTTTAAAACTTGTTTGTTAAAGGGTTGTAAAAGGGTCGTTAAAGTTTAGTGCATCTGGCTCCTGGTTTCCAGAGAAACACTGTTTGTGGGCCCTTTCTCCATTTAGACCTATAAAAGCTGGTCATGAAAATGACAGACACACATTATTTACAACAAGTTGTATGATTGCATCTGTCGTCATTGTTACTGTGACTTTTTTCAGTGATAAAATATATTGTAATTGATGTCTGAGAAGTTTTTTTTCTGGTTCTTTGCCTGGCTGTAAGTACTGGGCCATTGGCTCCTCGTTTTTGCTGTCATCTTTCTCACTCACAGCTTTGAATAATTCTGGATGAAAGTGTAGTAAGGGGATCCTTTTACTAAGCTGGGGTAAAAGAAGGCCTGCGTTAGCGTCAGTGCTTGCTTTTGAGACGCGCTGAGGCCCCCTTTTACCGCAGTGGTTAAAGGCGATCTTTTTTCCCCCATAAAGAAATGATTGTGTAGTAAGTGAACCACTTCGGGCTCTCACACTAACTCAGCAGTAACCGGGCAGTGTGGTACTGCCCAGTTACCGCTGGGTAAGCACTGGCGTTACAAAACTAGAAAATATTTTTGTAGCGCCGGAAATAACGCGCGCGGGGGTGGGAACTACCGCTGGGCTCTTAAAGTAGCCCAGCAGTAGTTCTAGTTTGGCGCACGGTAAGCCTGTTTTAAGATTGGAAGATCTTGTAGGAGCACTTTTTATTACTGCCTGAATACGTGCTGATCTTGCCATCACAGCATTTGTCATCTTCCAGGTCCTGTGTTATACACTGAGGTACAAAGTTTTTTCCATCTTGAGCCATCAACCAGTCAGAGAGCATGTCACATCGGGTTGGTGAATTCCTATTGCTTAATGGCCCTGGAAAAAGTGAATTGATATTAGGTTTTGACAGGACAAAAAAAAAAGTATAAAATGATAAATGTAACCAAACATTATAAATGTAAGTTTTTGTTTTTATTTTTAAGATGCCGTCGCTATATTTGTACCGACATTGGCTCTGACTGCACCCAAAATTGTTTTTGACTCTGACTTGACAACCCTGTCTGCAACATGTGTAGATTTCGTGGGGGCAGGTTCTGGGTGTAGTGGATTTTTAAATTGCGTGTTCTTTCCATTTTACAAGGAGAATGTATGGATTTTAAATAACTTCCCCATGTCATTTACAAGTCTGAATTTCCCCAGGATTAAATTGAGGCTTAATCCTTTGGAGCAGGGGTTTCGAGGAGTGAGGGGGAAAACTATGCTTAACTCTCTTGCTCATCTCTCTGGCCTTCTAAACTACTTGAAAAAGGCAGGATTGTGAGGCTTAGACCTCGGCTTCCTAATGAGCTCTTCTTATATCTGCCGTTTTACAAAATCTGGCACTTACGCTTTTTTTTTTCTCTGCTCCTGTTCTACAGCAAAATATTTGTGTTCCCTACATGATGATCTACATATTTTACAAAAAGCTCTACATTCAGTGAGTCCTTTATAAAATATCTGTTAAGTTTTGAACAGTTGGACCTGGATGCCCCGTTTTTGACCTAAGACATCCTTTGCTGAGGAGGTTTTTGATCTACTTGCTTTCTTGTTTAACTTAGGTTATACTTGTTTGTGTTTATATGCCAGAACATTTGAATAAATATGTCTTTAAAAAATCATCAGGTCTCTGTTAAAAAAAAAAGTTTTGGAAGTCATTTGCTTCCAAATGCAGCTGAACTACATTTCTGCACTGCCCGCAGGCTCCTCTCTTATTAATGATTTACAGATCCTGATGTGTTCCTGCTCAGCAGTTGCTTCCGCTTTCACCCATTGATATTTCCAGATCTATGAAAACGTGCTTAAAAGCTGACTGTTTAAATGCTCCCCAGTGTTTTAATTGTAAGCCACATTGAACACAATTTTTGTTAGGTGGATTATAAATTTTATAAATAGAGGGAAAATATGTTTTTATTTCATTTGTCCTTTCTTTTTTTTTTTTTGTCCTCCACCATCTAAACCAGTTAGTGTCCAGCAGGGAGAGACCAGACTTCTTGAAGTGTACCAGCCTGGGATTTACAGGATTGAAAAATACCTTTTTTAAAAAATACTGTTTCCCCTTTACTCAGGGCTGGGGTAAAGGTAGTAAATAATGTAAACAACAGTTTTTAGCCTTGTTGAAGTTTAATTGTTAAACTCTCAGGGCACATCATGAAACCCCAACATATCCCCCCCACACACACACATACATTTCCAAAAAGCTGTTTGCCCAGGTTAATGCCTGTTTATGCAGGTAAATGAGCTATTTGAAAATCACCCCTATCTCTGCGAGTAAAAGTACTAGCTGATGGTTCTGAGTTTCTGGCTATAGGGATCTATTGTATTTAGACTGCAGTTGCTCATTGCCACACCTCGTCTGCTTAATGGTTAAACTGGCATTTCTTTTTTTATGAATTGCAATACATGAGAGCATTTATATCTCCAGATGTGCATTTTATGCTAAATTCAGAAGATCATATGAGAAGCTACAATTCCACAACAAGTTATCAATATGCTTTTATATAACAATGAATATTAGCAGTTCGAGTTTAAAAACAAGAAAGATTTCCCCATCCCCCCCTTTAAATTTCTCTACTCTTGCACGTCCCTGGCAGTGCCTCACATTCTCAATTTGAAGTTGTTCAACAGTGTAGGAACATTCATCGCCAAAGTCTCTAAGAAAGAATTGTTTTTTTTTGTTGTCTTTTCCCCATCACTTCTAGTGTCCTACGCTCCATTCTTAACAACTCACACATTTGGTTCCTCCACAAGACCGAGTCCAGAGGATGCTCACTAATCCAGTGTTTGATATCGAGCAGGCTTTCCGTATGCATAGCACATAAGCCCATTTCTCACAGTTTCCTTATCCAACAGACATATCCACAGAATTTTGAGCAAGTTCTCTCCCCTAACATCAGAAACAGATGCCCTGGCAAATTAGTCCAAAAAGCTGCTGTCTCAGAGCAATCCCACACACACAGTGCTGGAAAGTGCTCTCCAAATGTCCACATTTTCCACATTGCCTGGATGATATATTTCTTCATCTTATACACTGGGAGGAGGGGAAGAATGTACAGATGATTTAACATCTCAGTGAAGGCACTGCATTGACTGCCTGTTCAATATTGAGTGCAGTATAGAATATTAATGTTGGTTTTTAAGATTTTGGATGATAATGTTCCTGTCTATTTTAAAACAAATTTTGACATCATAGGAACCAGCACTGTCTTTAAGACGTCATGGACTCGGCAGCTGATTCAATGGTCCTTAGCAAGGACTCATTATGTGGATACTTCAGATAGTGCTGGTCCTGTTTTCCTGGTCCTGTTTTATGGAACAAATTGCCAGGCACCATTCAGGTGATATCATCAGTACTTGATTTTTAAGAGGAAGTTGAAAACGCATTTATTTGAACAGGCTTATGCGTGATGTTGATCGAGAGTTAATTTGGAAGGATGTTCATCATTGCTAATGTGTTTGTGGCTAATTTTTTTTCTTATGTATGCTTCATTTGTAACCTGCTTAGATGATAGGCGGAATATAAACAAAATGGATTTCACATAATTTTGCACTTTCTGGTAAATCCAGTCCCCCTTTGACTGCTGTCTAGAAGTCTCTCTTGCTAGATCTTGTATCCATTTACCTACTGTGCTTTAAAAGGGAGGTTTGATAACCCTTCGTAAAACTATCTTGATATTACCAATTAAGCCTTTATCTACAGCTTCTAGAGGCCAGTAGGAATCAAAATCTGAATCTTCCATGCTTTCAGTATGTTCTACATCAACTCTGTTGACAAAAAAACCACCAAAGTGGAGAAACAGGAACTACTATGAATGTGTAGAATCGGTTATATTGGAGTAGGGGTGTAGGGGCAGCTCTTCCAACACAAACCAGTGAGTCAGAAGTCTTGTCGCACACAATCTTTATTATCATACTAGTAAAAAAGGCCCGTTTCTGACACAAATGAAACGGGCGCTAGCAAGGTTTTCCTTGGAGTGTGTATGTTTGGGAGAGTATGTGAGAGTGACTGAGAGTCAGAGTGAAAGTGTGAGTGTGTGAGAGAGAGAGTGAGTCTGGGTGTGAGTGTGTTTGTGAGAGAGTGTGTGTGAGAATGAGAGTGTGTGTATGTGAGACACAGTGTGAGAGAGAGTGTGTGTGTGTGGGCAACAGAGAGAGTGTGTGTGAGACACAGATTCTCTGTGAGAGTGAGTGTATGACACCAAGCGAGTGTGTGAGTGACTGTGTGGCACATAGAGAGTGAATGTGATACTGTGTGAGACAGTGTGTGTGAGAGTGAGAGTCAGAAAGACATTGTATATGAGAGAGAGAGTGTGAGCCGTGCCCTCCCAATCCATGGCCATCTGTCCCCTGCCCCCTCCATTCATCCTTTTCCAGCAATTCCCCTCTGTCCCTGAGCCCTGCCCTCCCAATCCATGGCCATCCATGTTTGTCTGTCACCTGCCCCCTCCATTCATCCCTATCCAGCATTTCCCCTCTCTGCCTGAGGCCTGCCCTGCAATCCATATCCATCCATGGCCATCTGTCCCCTCCATTCATCCCTATGCAGCAATTCCCCTCTCCCTGAGTCCTGCCCTTCCAATCCATGCCCATCCATGCTCCTCTGTCACCTGGCCCCTCCATTTTTCCCTATCCAGCATTTCCCCTCTCTGCCTGAGGCCTGCTCTGCAATCCATATCCATCCATGCCCATCTGTCCCCTCCATTCATCCCTATCCAGCAATTCCCCTCTCCCTGAGTCCTGCCCTTCCAATCCATGCCCATCCATGCTCCTCTGTCACCTGGCCCCTCCATTTTTCCCTATCCAGCATTTCCCCTCTCTGCCTGAGGCCTGCTCTGCAATCCATATCCATCCATGCCCATCTGTCACCTCCATTCATCCCTATCCAGCAATTCCCCTCTCCCTGAGTCCTGCCCTTCCAATCCATGCCCATCCATGCTCCTCTGTCACCTGGCCCCTCCATTTTTCCCTATCCAGCATTTGCCCTCTCTGCCTGAGGCCTGCTCTGCAATCCATATCCATCCATGCCCATCTGTCCCCTCCATTCATCCCTATCCAGCAATTCCCCTCTCCCTGAGTCCTGCCCTTCCAATCCATGCCCATCCATGCTCCTCTGTCCCCTGCCCCCTCCATTCATCCATTTCCAGTAATTCCCCTCTCTCCCTGTGCCCTGCCCTCCTAATCCATACCCATCCATGCTCCTCTGTCCCCTGCCGCCTCCAGTCATCCTTTTCCAGCAAGTCCCCTCTCGCCCTTCCATGACCCCCCCCCTCGCATCCATGCTACTCTCTCTGCCATGTCCCAGCCTGGCCCGCCCTCTTCTCCCCCCCCCCTTCGCATCCATGCCCCCCCCTTCACATCCATGCCTCCCCCCCTTCGCATCCATGCCCCCCCTTCGCATCCATGCCCCCCCACCCCTTCGCATCCATGCATCCCTTTTTTTTTATTTTTTTATTCTTTTTAACTTTACCTCTGTGGCGGTTCGTGCAGCGAAGCGTCAGGGAAGGAGGCGGCGCTCCCGACGTCTAGCTTTCCCTTCGCTGTGTTCCGCCTTGTTTTGAAGGCGGAACACAGCGAAGGGAAGGGTAGACGTCGGGAGCGCCGCCTCCTTCCCTGACGCTTCGCTTCCGGATTTGTTTGTTTAGACGCGAGGGCGGGGCAGAGACGGCTGGATGGCTTCACACCACGAACGCCACGAACCCTACAGCCAGGGACTCAGGGAGTGACGTCAGATGGCTTCAGAACGTTGTCCTCATTAGAACGTTCACGGTGCGTTTTATTATATTAGATGTCATAAATACATTTAGAAGACTCTTCTAGATGTATTTATGACAGGAATGTAGCCAGCCCCCAAATTCTCCCACGCCCCCTTTTGGGTTTCATGTGAGAGAATTTGGGCACGGATCTTTATAGAATCATACACAGCCAGATCATGCGCAATCCCAAATTAGAGCCAGTTATTGTAGTGGAAACCCTGGGCAGAAAGTAAACCAGACAGCAAAAATATAAAAATATACAAGTAAAAAAAAAAAAAAAAAAAGACCCAAACAACCAAAACCCCCACTGGAGACGACACCAGAAGCAAGTTGCAGAAATTGCAGAGCTGCACACAGAGCTATAGCTTTCCGGTATCCCCAACCTCAACAGGAGACCCCTGAGACTAAGCAAAGTTCAGTTGCTCTCATCCCTCCCTCTGCTCCCAGGGACTCATCTGTAACTCTGCACACTCAGCCTAACGTATGCTCAGAGCTGTCCATAGGTTTTAGTCTCGCCACACCTTATGCCTGGAATAGGCTTCCTGAGTCATTACGTCTAGCTCCATCCCTGGCTGCCGTCAAAACCGGGCTAAAGGCCTACCTGTTTGATGCTGCTTTCGACTCCTGACTTGTAACTTTTATCTTATCCTTATGTGTCCTTCTGTCTGTTCTTCCCTTATCCTTTTTATTTATTTATTTATTTATTTATAATAGTTCAAACCTTATTCACGAGATATCTCTTGTACAAGAAACACAGAGATATTATCTGAAATAACAAAAAAATATTCTAAAGTAAATATTCCTCTTTTCTTAGACCACTAATTTAGAGGAGGAGGTCAGTAAAGTTGAGGAGAACATGTATCATATTAGTTCATAATAGGCAATAAGGCCTGGACCCAAACCACGGGCTATTTTACAATTACTTTACTCAACACTAGTCCCGAAAGTCATTTGGTAATTTTCTTTAAAGCAATAAAGCTTTTCAGCTGATCCAGTTCATAGAAAACATATTTGTTACCCACATATCTTATCATACATTTGCACGGGTATGCCAATAAAAAACTGGCCCCAGTGCTTTAGTATCTTCTCTTAATGCAAGAAGCTTTCTCCGTTTTTCCTGAGTTGCTCTTGTGACATCCGGGTAAATCCACATTATTCACCCAAGAATTCTTTTAAAGCATTTTTTAAATATAATTTCATTATTGAGTTCAAGTCTTGCTCGAAGACTAAAGAAACCAACAACGTAGAGCGAGTGTGGATTTCTGTTAAGGATTGGTCTAGGAATGGAGTCAAATTTTGTAATCCGGAGGCTTGTTGCATTTGATTCTCTGGTTTTCTGTTTTCTTCCTCTCTCCTTTTTTGCGGTATTGGAAGGTAGTAGATTTTATTTATCGGGGTAATATGGTCAGAGGAGTAATTGAGAATATCAGACAAATATTTTTTAAACAATTCGAGAGCACTCAGTTCTACCATTTTAGGAAAATTCAATATTCGCAAATTGAGCCGTCTGTTAAAGTTTTCAAGCTGGTCGATTTTGTTATGAATAATAACTTTATCCTTAATTAGGCACTCAGTTGTAGTTTTTAATGAACTTAGTTCTTGTTGGAAAAGCTTCCCTTATCCTTTTTGGTCCTGTCTGTTTGTCCTGATTTAGATTGTAAGCTCTTTTGAGCAGGGACTGTCTTCTTCGTGTTCAATTGTAAAGCGCTGCGTACAACTGGTAGCGCTATAGAAGTGATTTATATTAGTAGTAGTAGGGAATGGGGGGGCTTTGTATGCCATTTCTCCGAGCATTGGAGGGAATCGCTAATGGCCTCATTTACTTTGCATTTTAATACTAATGAGCTTGTTTACATAGAATCTTTGGTCTCTGCTTCCGTGAACGGTAACAGCAGCGCTAAAACTTTTTGTGCATTAGGCGCAGAATAATGTGCATGCTAAACTAGCTGAAACCAGCTTAAATGATACGTTGCAAGCCTGGTTAGCTTTCAGCATCGGACCCAAAGTCATTTAGGGGCCCTTTTTTTTTTCTTTTCTGTATTTATAAGTTTCATATTTACATTTACATAACATGATTAGAAAATGGGGATAAAAAGAATAATAGAAAATTAGAAACAATAAGGAAATTAGCCTGAAAAATGGTCCACAATTTTGTGAGACAAGATGCTAGGAAATAATATTAAAAAGAATAGTAGATGAATATGATTAAACTAAGAGGGGGGGATGCAAATATGGCTGCCAGCGATTTCCAGCATTCAAACTGTTGGTGCATCCAGACTACGAACATCTCGTTCATGAGTTATTATAAATTCCTGCAATTTCCTTGGTTCAAAGAATATGTAGTTAATCGAGTTTAAGGATACTAAGCACCTGCAGGCAAATTTTAAAAGAAAAGTTCCATCCAAAGCGAGAATTCTTGATTTTCAGTTCCATGAATTGTCGTCGTCTTTTTTGAGTTTCCTTATTCAGATCAGGAAATATTTGTATTTTAGTACCAAGAAACAATGCAGAAATATGTCTAAAGTATAATCATAGTATATTATTCCTAATTAGGGGCCCTTTTGCGAAGCGGCGGTAAGCCCAATGAGGGATTACTGCTCGCTAAAAGGGAAGCACTGCCGGGCTATCGCAGCAGCCTGGTGATAATTCCCTCCCCCAGTGCATGCCATTTCCGGCGCTGCAAAAATATTCCAATTTTTGTAGCGCTGGTGTGTACCCTGCGGTAATCGGGCAGTGCTGCATGCTGCCCGGTTACCGCCGGGTTAGTGTGAGAGCCCTTGCAGCCACCTCAGTGGGTGCTCCCCTCCCCAAAAATGGCCGCGCGGCAAGTGCTTCACTTGCCGCACAGCCATTTCTTGAAAAAAATCCCCTGGCTTTTATTTGCTGCGGTAAAAGCGTGCCTTGGCGTACTTCAAAAACACTCACCAGCACAGGCCCCCTTTTGCCGCAGCTTCGTAAAAGGACCCCTTAGATTTTTTTTTTTTACATTTGTACCCCGTGCTTTCCCACTCATGGCAGGCTCAATGCGGCTTACATGTGAGCTTATTTTTGGGTGAAATTAGAGGTGGAGAGAGTGGTTGAAAGCTATTTCTCGCTTTCATGGAAGCTCCTGGGCTTTACAGACGGTTTGAGAACCACTGTGGCCGGGTTGATAAGCACTGTCGGGTTCATATCTTTTATTGTCCTCTCAGTATGGCTAAGCTCCAGTTTTTGTACTCCTACCCTAACAAAGATAATGTTCAAGCAACTTTCTTTAAACTAGTCCTTTTTTTTTTTTTATTCCTGTTACTCTGTCTTATCTATCTGTATGTTGCATCTTTGCTTACACCCTATGCTATTAAAATGTTTTATTGTATATTGTGTTGACATTATAATGTAGCATACTGTGCCATGCTTTGTATTGTTGTTTGAATATTTTTACTGCTGTAATTGTCTATTGCTTATGTTTGGCTTGTACACCGCATTGAGTGAATTCCTTCAAAAAGGCAGTAAATAAATCCTAGTAAATAAATAAAAGGCTGAAGCCATCTACACCCAAGGAGGTTTAATTGGTTCCCTATGCAACCATAGTCATCTTGACACACTCAAAATACATTACTTTATATGATGGCAAGCTCCGCCTACTGACTTCAGACCAGATAATATGGGTCAAGCACGCTGCCTCTGTCTCTTGTTAATTAAATCTCCTTAGGGAGACCCATGAAAAGAACCCTACCATTGTAATACACTCAGAATATATACATTTAAAACCAGATTTTCAGTATGGTGTAATCCCCCTCTCGGTTGGCATGGGGTAAAGTCAGGTAATAATTGCAGAAATTATCTCTGAGCTTCCAAAGGGGATGAAAACATCATGGAATACCCACAAATGAGCAGGGTACTGCAGTGTAAAGCAAATGTTTTTCTCAGCTAAGCTTTACACAAAGGACCCTAAGTACGCCTCTGTGCTGCTTACCCTGCTAAGTAGTCTTGAAAAAGTAAGAGTCTTTTCCTTTGATACTTGCCATCTCCTTGGTGGTGATATGCCCGGAGTGCCAGCTCTCTGTGACCAAATTTAAGGAACTTAGCTATGATTGCATGTGGCCATATCTCACCATCCACCATGTGACACAGACGGTGGGCACGCTCGATATGCAACGGGATCAAATGCGCAGTCTCACTTTAGCTCCGTGGTGATCCAGGTTTCTAGAAAGATCATATTAGCTCCGTATCCTTCACTGACTCTGAGAAGCCCAGAAATTATTCTTCCTTGATCGATTTTTTTTTCCGGATCTTCAAATTTATCGGCATATTTGGTAAGAGAGGCTTTTAGCACTAACTGTTCATGTGTTGTGCCTAATCTGTCCTCAACTGCGCCAAGCTGTTCCTCTTACGTTGTCAGGCGACTTTGAACTCCACAACCCTCTTAGAAAGAAAGGCAGATTTTTTTTTATGTAAGCCATCAAATTGACCCTTTAGTGCTTGCACAACAGCTTCCATAATTTTTGTGTACTAGCATAGGGTTAATTGGCTCCGTGTCCGCCATACTTTCCACCATCTTGGGCCCATCTGTGTGATTGAGCTTCTTCTCTTTCTTCCCACTTTCGCTGCTATCTCTGTGGAGGTCTTGCAAATATATTTATCCATTGAAGGAAATATCAGGTGAGCATTAATTCTGCAGAATCTTGATCTATTGAGAAGGATTGTTGGCGAGCTTGGGAACCCGATTACTGCCAGGTAACCCCCTGTGGAAATATTTTTTTTGTTGCTGGAAATGCCACATGCTGAGATTGGAGCTTCCGCCGGCTCCTACATTGGGCTGGTAGTAGCTCCAGATTGGCACGTGGTAAGGCCACGGTGGGCTTACTTCCACGTAGAAAAAGGGCCCCTTAGGCTATTGACATGGCATAAGTGGGTGTGCCTAGGTACTGGAATATAAATGTCAACTTACACTAATATTCTAGGCACCCAGATGTTATAGAATTTGTGTTTGGCATGCTGCATCTCGGCTTCCTTTATAGAATTGCCCCCTTAGTGGGCTGTTGCCATTGGTGTTTTATTTAAATATTATAAATTTTATAGCTCCATCTGGTTCAGGTCATCTACTGCTCTGCATTTTAGATTTCCACTTATAGAGCCCATTAAAACTGTTCCCAGAGTACTTGACTTTGGCATTGCTGTGAGAATTGTTTTTACAGATTGTTAGCTTGATAGAAAACACAGGGCAAAGCTTCCTCTACCAACCAGCTAGTTCTCGTGCCTCTCTAGATCTAAGCTTTGTTTTCATGCCTCAGGTCTCCACCCAGAAACTGATTCCCCTTCAGTTACAGCCAGATGATCAAAAGCCCCGCGCTGTTCAAAATAGCGCTGAAACAGAGCAGGCATTATTAGACCTATGATCAGAGGTAATTGCATGCAAATTTAGGCACACAATTCTCTCTGATCATGGGGTAGAAGTGCGGGAGAATTATGCCTGAGCATGCGCTCAGCACAATCTTCCCACACTTGTTTGACAGGTCTGGGCTGTCAAAAGCCCAAACCTGTCAAACACAGGAGCTGGAGGTCCATGGGACCACCAGACCCCAACTACCTCTGCCCCGAGCAAGGCAAAATGGGGGCTGGAGGTCCGGCGGACATCCGTTCCTCCCATCGATCCCCCTGGGATGCGCTGGGCGGGGCTTCACACCATATAAGAGAGTTTCTCCCTTATATGGTGTGAAGCCCCACCCATCGCATCCCAGGATACACTGGGCAGGGCTGGGCGCCGCCATTTTGCGGCATCAAAGGAAGAGGAGGGAGGCAGGCAGGCTACCTCCCTCCTCCAACCGAAGGTAGGGGGGGTGGGGGATTGACACTGGACCACCAGGAACCCTTGCCAATGCTGGGGGGTTGGGGGGGGCTGGAGACCCACCGGATCTCCAGCCCTCCCTGAACCTGGGGGGGGGGGGGGATCGTCAGGGGGACCTAAGGTCCGCCGGACCTCCAGCCCCCGGGGGGTCTTTGGATTTGCTTTGTTGGGGGGAATAGGGGCCTGCTAGCATGCAAATGCATGCTGCACAGGGCTCACCATTCCTCCCCAATGGTCTGCAAACCCTAACGCCAGTGTCCCAATCTTTGGCGCTGATCATTGGGGATGAATATGTTTAGCCCTGTTTTGCATGCTAGTTGCATTCAGAGCCCTCAAGCGCGTTGTTTCACATGGTCGGGGACTCTGATCGTGGGGTGGTAGCAAACGCCGGTGCTAGTATGGTGCTAACAGCCTCTAGTGCCTGCGTTTGCTTTTGATCATCCCTATGTTAGTGATAGCAGCAGAGCTTCCCTAGCCTCTCTCCAAACCAGAACTCTGTTCCCACCAGAAGACAAACGACCAATGCACTGGGCCTTTGTCTTTTCTCATGTCCACTTTGTGTTATGTAAGTAGGTGTTCTAGGCTGCAATATCTTTCTGGTGTTTAGAATAATTTAATGCCCTTACCACATCTTATTCATGAACTGTGCCCTGGCTCGACTAGTTGGTGGGGGTAGACTTTGGTTTAATTCCACTGTTCTAATACTGGTTGGCTTATTTATTTAGGGCCCTGTTTACTAAGCAGCGTTATAAGCATGTTAATGTTTTTAACGCGTGTTAACCATGTACGTGCCTACAATATCTCTATAAGCGCCTACATGGTTAGCATGCTAAAAACACTAACGCACCTTAGTAAACAGGACTCAATCATTTGTTTTTCACCGACCACCTAAACAGAGTACAATAAAACATTCATAATCATAAAAATCTACGTAAGACAAATAAAACCTTCTAAACAAAACATCATCATCTTTGCACAATCATACAATAAAAGCCTGCATAAAAAGGAGAGGTGCCACATTTTGCAAAAAGACTGTTGGTATTGTCCTTTTGTGATGGTCTTAAGGAGTTTATGTCAAGTCTGGGAAGAAGCAATAGGAAATGCCCGTTGGACTTTGTTCTGTGCTGAGAGGAGCTTCCTGATTTATGGCCAATGAAAGAAAGAGAAAATTTAAAAGGTTGTAGAAGAAACCTAGGGAGAAATTGTGGAGAGAATGCATGTATGTAAGGAGTGTGTGTTCCTCCCAAAAATATGCAGCTCCACAGGACAATGAGACAGGCTCTTCAAATGCACATTTGAAATGCCAGTAACTGTTTCATGCCTTCCAGAGGTGGAAAACTAATGGTGTTGGATGCATAAACTTGAATATATGCTTTGTGCTCTCAAACCTCCCCTGCTTTTTGTATGTCTTTAGCAAAACTCTTTTGGAAATGAGGTTCTTTATCAAACATAGTAAGAGACTGTGCCCTCCTGATTGCATTGCAAGAGCCACAGGTTAGCTTAGACTTCCTCTTCTCAGGTCAGCCAGGGCAGCTCTGGATAGAAAGCAGTCAACAATTGCCCAAATCCTGTATAATGGCAGTACAAGGTGACCCTTTAGAAGCAGCAGTGTATCAGAATACATGATCTTAGCCAAGGATGTCACAGCACTGAATATGACAGCAGAGAGTAATGTTAAATATAATTTACTGGGAGGACAGAAACGCACGTAGTGTGTTGACTCGGACATTTATTATTATTTTTTTTGTTACATTTGTACCCTGCGCTTTCCCACTCATGGCAGGCTCAATGCTGCTTACATGGGGCAATGGAGGGTTAAGTGACTTGCCCAGAGTCATAAGGAGCTGCCTGAAGTGGGAATCGAACTCAGTTCCTCAGTTCCCCAGGACCAAAGTCCACCACCCTAACCACTAGGCCACTCCTCCACTACAACAGTTCCAGGACTGGTTCTATTCCGTGTCTTTGCAAGCAATACCATGGAAGGGTTAAAAAGAAAAGTCTGCATTTTTAGAGATGACACAGGCACTGAATATATTTAGATTTTATATAAACATAAGTGATCTGGAAATTCTAGAAGACTGGCTGAATGCTTGGTAGTTGAGTTTTAATGTGAAGAAGCACAGAAAGATCCACTGGGCTGTAGGAATTCAAAGGAGTTGTATGTGATTTGGGAGGGGGGAGGGTAAGAGAGGCTGTTTATGCACAAACCAAGTGAGAGACTTTGGGGTTTGGTGTTCAGTGATCTAAGGGAGGGAAATAGAAGGATGTTAGGCTGCACAGATGGGCCGATGCTCAGAACTCCGACTGCCGAAATAGCGCCTGATCAATATGGGAGCAGCGCAGAAAAATAGCTCCCCAATGCTCGGCTGTAAAAAGATGCAAATGATATGTGAGCTGTTTTGACTGAAAGCAAGGGAGAGGAACATGCCTGGTGGATGCACACAAGAGTTGCGATAAACACAGCTATTGTATGCATGCTCTAGGCAAACCTGGAAGCAAAACACACGCCTTTAAATATAAGCTTTTCAAACATTTTTTCCACCTGAAAAGCTTATGTTTAAGCGCAGAAAACAGTGTACTTTCACTTTCGGGTTCGCTCTGACTCACGTAAATTTGTCTCTCACTACCACTGCTTATTGGCTTGCATGGTCTTCCTTCTGTTTTCAAATTAAGTAAAAACTGGCAGCTTTTAAAGCAAAAGTTGTGCTCCGAGCTGATGTTAGGTTTTTGGCGGTAAGGGCAGCTTTGTTTTGTGTGCTGTTCTCTTGAGCAGTGGAAGGGAAGAGGAACTGGCCTACATTTGCGTGCTATTTGCACTCATCTTTGGCGCACACGTTGTCTCCTGCACTAAAACCGTCTGAGCATTGTACGCTTACTAATGCTGACACTAGGTTTTGAGCATCGTCCCAAGAGAGAGACATAACCAACAGGAAAAGGGGTCGATAATTCCCCTGTACAAGCTATTGGGGAGGCCTCACAGGAATCCTGTGTTCAGTTTTAGAGAATGTGTCTCAGTAAAAATACAAAGCGACTAGAAGCAGTCCAGATGAAAACAATCAAAATAGTGTGGGATCTACTCTGAAAGGCACATGAGACAAGACTTGAATATTAATCTTGGGGGAATTCTAAGCAAAAATGATACATATTCTGCCTCATTTTTTAAATAAACATTCTACCATATTCTGCAGTTTTTGTTTTGTTTTTTTAATTTGTACCTGTTACATGCTTGGCTCTTACATACCCTGGACCTGACTCCCCAGCTTTCTGCTTAGTCTAGACCCCAACCTTGGCAATCTCACTCCCCACCCATCTTGAGCTTCCTTCCTAGGCTTGATCTCCCCCTCCTCTGACCCTTGGCAGGTTCAGTCCACATTATTGCCCATTCCCAAGGGTGGACACCCTAGCTTTTCTCTCTCACCATACTACCCCCTCCCCAGCTTTGTAAAATCCCTCTTTTCCACCTGTGCTACATACCTGTATCTCTTCTGAGACCACTCCCTCCCCACCAAATACACACAAAATCATAGCTGTCTTAACTTTTCCCTGAATACTCCACCATGATAGCTTTCTCGCAAAAACCACCACCCTGTCCCATGGCATACATCCTTCTCCCCTTCCCCATATACCTCTCTCTCCCTGGTTCACACCCACAGCACATTACAGTCTCGGTGGAATCGGGTTCTCAATGTTGGCAACACAAGATACAGACAACAGTGATGTTCAAAAACTCCCTATCTCAGTGACGGAAAAGGAACAGTAACAGCAGGTTTATCATTATTCCTCCACATTGTTGTTTTAACTACAGATTCATCTGTCCTAAGATGTGGCCTGGTGTGCTGATTTATTACAAGAGGAAGAGAGTGCAAGTGCATGGCCTTCTACTCTGCCATTTTGGTGCTGAATGCAAAATTTGAACGGTGTGTGACACCTTAAAGCCCCTTGATCAAATTCTGCATTCATTGCTAGGTGGCAGACGAGAGCACAGATGCTCTCCTCCTCTTGTGGTTAGCGCCAGGGGAGGGGTGCATGTGCATTGGGAGTGCTACAAGAGGGGGAAGGAATGGAAGATAAGGGATTTGTCCAGTGGTGTGCTGGAGCCGGCTCGCTGGTTGTTAACTTTGCTTCCGTCTTGCGAGCCGGCTCTCCTCCCTCCCTCCAGATCCGGTCCCTCATGTCACCGACCTGGCTCTTCGAATTCTTCGGGGCAGGCAGTCTTGTCTGCCAGCTGCCAGCGCTGCCGGTTCGTACTTCAAAAATGGCCACCGAGACTTCCAGAGGCGTCCTCGCGAGACTTCTGCAGAAGTCTCGGCGGCCATTTTGAAGCGCAAACTGCCAGCGGGGGAGAGTCAGTGCTGGCAGCGGGCAGGCAAGACTGCCTGCCCCGAAGAATTCGAAGAATCAGGTCGGGTCGGTGACGTGAGGGACTGGATCCGGAGGGAGGGAGGAGAATTCGCCGAACAACTCGGGAGGGGGTGGCAGGGGAGAGAAGGGAGTCGCTGGGCATTTTTGGATGGAGGGGAGAGAAGGGTCACTGGGTATGGGTGCATGCAGGGTAGGGGAGAGGAGGGTCACTGCTGGACATGGGAGAATGGAGGGCAGGGGAAAGGAGGGTCACTGGGTATGGGTGCATGGAGGGCAGGGGAGAAGAGGGTCACTGGACATGGGTGGGATGGAGGGCAGGGGAAAGGAAGGTCACTGGGTATGGGTGCATGGAGGGCAGGGGAGAAGAGGGTCAATGGGTATGGGTGCATGCAGGGCAGGGGGAGAGAAGGGTCACTGGACATGGGTGGATGGAGGGCAGGGGGAGAGAAGGGTCACTGGACATGGATGGATGGAGGGCAGGGGGAGAGAAGGGTCGCTGGACTTGGGTGGATGGAGGGCAGGGGAGAGAGAAGAAATGCTGGACATGGATTGGAGGGGAGGGAAGAGTGAGGAAGGAGATGAGGGAAAAGGAAGAGGAGAAAAACTGCACAGAAGCTGAGGACCAGAAATGAAGAAGAAAGGAGGAAAGGAAAGAAATAAATGGAAAGGAAGCCCTGGAAACTGAGTTAAGAGGACAGATAGCAGCAGAATCGGATACTGGGCCAGCATGATCAGAAAAACTGTCACCAGACAACAAAGGTAGAAAAAAAATCATTTTATTTTCATTATAGTGTTTGGAATATGTTCACTTTGAGAATCAGGTGCTCAACATTAAAAGTTTATATTTATTTATTTATTTACTTATTAATGGCATTTTATCCCACATTAAACATGAATTAGATTGGAACCTGGGATCATTTAATTTTTTTTTTCCTGGAGTAATGCATTGCCCCCCCCCCCCCCCCCCAAGGCTCTCTCCCTGGCTATAGCCAGCTCTGCAATTTGGGGGGGGGGCACAGAGGGGGACCGGGGAGAGAGCCTGTTGTTAAACATTTACCAGCACACCACTGGGTTTGTCACAGAGGGGAGATGCCAACAGCACAAGCCATCACCGCCTCCTGATCCCTGCGCCATTCTGTGTAAATTCCACAATGCGCCATAGCACAAAATTCTTCCGTGAATAGAAATAAATACCTAAAGGAGACGAGGGACAAAGGAAATAAGATACAGAAGTTTAAATACTCGAAAGCCAAAAACCTTTACCAAAGGAAAGAAAGCTATAGAACTGGAGACTATAATCTGAAGCCACAAGGAGGTAGATTCAAGAGCAAGGAAAGGAAATACATTTTCACAGAAGGGTGTGGTGAATGCCTGGAATGCCCTCACAGAGGAGCTAATGGAGACAAAAATAATGATGAAAGGTCTAAACAGTGTGGAATATACAAGAGGATCTCTAATTGACAAAAATAGGAAACCAGAATATGGGATGCTTCTGCTCAAAACAGTGAAATGACTTTATGTGTACCTAAGAAGGCTTTGGGGGAGGTTAGCCTACATGGAGCAGTTGTTAAAACTCTGACAGGTTGCTGGGAAGACCAGGCAGACCATTTTATCTGCCATCATCTTCTATCTAAATGGGCTGAAGCTGAGCCAAGTAATGACTGGAAAGGAAAAGGTGACAGTACTGATACTTCATATATAACACCATGTTTGTTTTCTTTTATTTGAATAAGTGTAATTCTGTCATCGTTTAACCTCTCAGAATACTGCCCTAGTGTACAGACAGTCTGTGTCTGGTGCTGTTATGTGTGGAGGTGGAGTGAGAATCTGTTCCAAGCTGGAAGAAACTGGCCTTACCATGTTTAAGGGACAGGACAGGGAGGGAAGTCTTTTGTTTGCTCTTTCTCCAGGAGGATGATTATATGATCTGGTAGGAGGGATTCTAGCTGTTGCAGGTACTGTGAGTGTGCGCTGACTCAGACCTGTGCTTGGTACAGACCTTTCTGCTGCTGGGACTGTTCTGTGGAGTGGAGACAGGAGCAACTGTGGCCATGAGCATAGTTCAAGAATACCTCTCCGTGCTTTATGCACTTACAAGTGCTGGAATTCAGGATTTGAGGAAAGGAATTCAATTTGCCTACTCTTTGATTCACTTGTCCCTTTAACGTCATAATAAAAGCCTGCCTGTCAGATGTAAAACCACTCACACTTTTGATGACCCTTTCTCCATCTCCATCCAATATTCAACTAAATCTGACACCATTCTTTTGCTACAGAGGGTGATTTATGGCGGTCATGAGTCTGGATGGAAATAATAATATTGATTCCTTGGAACTATTTGGCATAGTGATTTCAGTGTGTTTTGAGTGGCTGTGATTTAATAGTTTAGTGGTAGAACTGAAATCATTTGGCAAAGACACACTGCTGTTCAGCATCTAGTTGGCCCATCACTGGTAACATCATCCTTCACATTGGCTTGGTAGTAGGGAGCCTGAATTTGAAAGCTGATTCACTTCTGTTTATTAAGGAGCAGATTTGTCCGGTTGTTTTGGCCTTTAAGTTAAGATGAGTCTAAAAGTTATGGCAGCTTTGTTGGCCAGTATTTTTTTGGGCACTATTGCAGTCACTGGTTTTATTCAGTTTAGACCACTGCAGTCTAATGGGTCTGCCCACTTATGGTGTGTGAGCCCTAAAAATGGGGAAAACATTTTCAGAAAATTATAGAGCTCTCTTCTGGGCTTCTAGCATCATGAGACTTCATTCACTAATACCAGCAGTTCCTCCTTTCTTAACAGCACAATACCTTTGTTTTCAACTGATCTCCTTGTCCTCTTTGTAATTCACTTCTCTGGGTTTTGCTTATGACATGGCTCTCCATCTCCTCCTTTGCAGTCTTCCCCGATATGCCTATTGTGATAGATTCCTTTCATTGACTTTCTTAGTTTAAAATGATGATGTCATCTATCCCATACTGTCCTCCAATCCACTATGTTGACGTCCCTTGTTGTCCCTGCTACCAACTGGGATATCCACACAATTTTTCCCCTTCTCTCTTTCTCTGTTCTCTACTACTACTTATCATTTCTCTAGCGCTACTAGACGTACGCAGCGCTGGAGTAGCCTAATGGTTAGAGCTGCAGGGCTGAGAACCAAAGAAGCCTGGTTCAGATTCCACTGCAGCTCCTTGTGACCTTGGGCAAGTCAATTAACCCTCTATTGCCTCAGGTACAAGCTTAGATTGTGCCTCCAAGGACAGGCAAATACTTAATAGACTTGAATGTAACTCGTGAGCTACAACTAAAAAAAGATGTGAGCCAAATCCTGATTTTTAAAAATTATCCAAATTTCTGCTGTGACATTGAGTCTCTTTCATCGTCCTTCCAAACCTAATTATGTTTCTCATAATTAGTTGTCCCTCTGTCATTTTGTAAGCAAAATGTGCAAGAACCAGTAATTGCACTGGTCCTAGTCATCGTCTATGGATGTTTTGACATGCCCTGGGCACCCTTCTAACAGTGTTCTTCCGGTCTCAGATTATTCAGTGTACCTGAATGTAACTCACCTTGAGCTGCTACTGAAAAAGGTGTGAGCAAAATCCAAATAAATAAATAAAATTCTGCACCACTTTCCTGCCTTCCACTTATTGATGATGATTGTTTTCCTCTGGAAGAATGATGACTGATTGTTTGCTGAAACTGCAGCTCTCCCAGTAGAGCACAAAGATCAACCCTGTGGATGGCTGCTGCGGAATGCACCTCCTGAATTTTCTTCTTAGGTGTTGATTTCCTGGTTTCTAGTTTCTCTGCCCCTTTCCTGTGTCACTGGATTGTGAATTTACACTTAATTTGTGGTTTTGGTACTGATGTGAGCCCTCAAGGTCAGTGAAAATACCTCCTCGGCTTCAAAATAAAAACTCTGACTTTATAATATATGGTAAATGTATCATTTTTTTGTTGAGATTCTTTGTTCAGACTTCAAATAAATATATGTTGTGGCCTATTAGTTCTAATTTTGTACACAAAGAAAAATCCTGTTTCTGTAAAACATCAAATTTCTCTCAGATTTACTATACATAGTAGGAGTCAGGGTTGGGCAGTAGAAAAATAGAAGAGTCAAGAGTCCAATGTTTGGTGTACCGATTCTGCAGCCCTGCTAGAAATGAACCTCAAGTTGGTCACTTGGGAGCTTTAGATGGCTGGATTTGGAACAAACCATCTGCTCAGAGTTTTTTTGTTGTTTTTGCACACTGCCATTATTACATTTGGAGCCCACCTGCCCTGCTAAGGTTTAGGTTCAAACTTTTTATTAAACAATATAAACCTTTTAAACCTTTATATTCAATAAAAAGTTTAAACCTGAAGCTTTATATACAGGGTGAGACAAAAAAAAAAAAATTAACCCCCTAGAGATTTTTGCTGTTTACTCAGTAACTGCTTGGAATGTCAGAGTGAAATTTTACAGCTTTATTTGTTGTTACTGTCTACATTTATGTGCCAAGTGGAATGAGACAATGCAGTGACCACCCAGCGATTTTTGCGCGTTCAAAAATGTTTGCACTGTAAAACTACCATTATTTGAGAGGGGGAAAAAACGGGGTACCAGCTTACTGTTAATGATATCACAGTGATGTAGACTTTTGTAAACAATAATTTTGAATGATTTGTATTTGATATGATATAATTTACAGATTTCTTTTAAAATTATTTCGGATCAGAGCGGCAATCGTGGGCAAGGTGTTGGTAACGGACAAAATGAGAATCTGTGTGAACAAGGTTTTGGAACTGCAAAGTCAGCACTGTGAAGATTTGTCAACATGACTCAAAAATTCTGTTTCATTTGAATGGCGTTATTTTACTGTGTTAGCTGGAACGTTTTTAGCACATAAAAACCACTAAGTAGTAACATAAAATGTCAGTAACATCAGCATAGCTTAAGATAATTAAATGTTGTTTAATAGTAATACGTAAGTACGATGACTAAGTGCATAAAATTTCGCGTTGAAATTCAAATCGGTTGCTGAGAAAACTGCAAACAAATTGTAATGGGTTACTTTTTTTTTTTTTTGCCACACCCTGTAGATCTGGTTTCTAAAGAATGAGATTCTGATTTCCAGTTACACTACAACATGCTCTCTTTCCTCTCTCCCTTCCCGCCAGCAGTAGCAACCTCTAAGCCCTGGGTGACCTTGGCTTTCAGGAGGAGGTGATTGGAAATCTTGTTCGTTTCTGGATTTCCTGCATTGCCTGGAAGTAAAGGTCAGCTGACAGTTCCGGGTGATATGTTTTTTACTGGACTAAAGTAATAACTTAGCCTGAAACTGGTTTGACAAGCTGCTTGGTTCTCTCCGTCCATTACAGCTTGGTTCAGTTAACCCTGCAAGTCACATTCCTCTCACAGGCTGAATCACAAATGCAACACAGTATTTCTTTCCACTTATTTCATGGAAAGGAAACATTCTCTAGGATTAAAGTGAGAGAGGTGTGTCTTTCCCCTTATTTGTTACCAGCATATAATCGATGCCACCTTGGAGAATTCAAAAATGTGTTTTACACCAGTGTTTCCCAAGTCGGTCCTGGAGTACTCCCTTGCCAGTCAGGTTTTCAGGATATCCACAATGAATATGCATGAAAGAAACTTGCATAGAATGGAGGCAGTGTATGTAAATCAAATCTCATGCATATTCATTACCACATTGATCTATTGGGATATCCTGAAAACCTGACTGGCAAGGGAGTACTCCAGGACAGACTTGGGAAATGCTGTTTTACACTAATGCACTCATCTGTTGGGTGGGCAGCATTGAGTCTGCCTTTTGTTATCTAATGAAAAAAAGATGATCCTTTTTCTGTTATGGTTAAGGCATGCTTGGCATTAAAGGTGCATTTAGCCAATTTAATTCTTGTTATATTGCTTTAGGCGCCTTCTGAGCTCTGTCTTCTCCTTTTACATAACTAAAGATCCATAGTGCTGATCCTATTTTGCCTTTAATTCTGTTACTTGTTTTGCCTTCTTGTGTAAAGCTAATGCATTAATTCACCGCCTTTTCCATGAAGCAATAGTTTCTGGTGCTGCTCCCGAGTTTAGCCCTTGCAGCCTCCGACTGCCTCTTTGAGAATGTCATTGAAAGGTTGGCATCTTATGCATTTTGCAAACCTTATGAGGTACGCGAAGGTGTCTGTTGTGTCCCTCAATCTCTCCTCTCCTTTGAAGTAGACATATTTTGTAAAAGTGTGTGTTGGTGAGTACTTGGTTGGTTTTGGCATGTAAAAAATGTTTGTGTAGAGAAATCACTTTTGCATGCATACACCTATGAATTAACATAAATACAATCTATTTTGCATGTGCAAAAAGTGTGTGTGAACAATGTGTGCAAAAATATGAATAAGTGAAAAAAAATGAAAAATGCAAAACCTTTATTTCTCCGAGGACAAGCAGGCTGCTTGTTCTCACTGATGGGTGACGTCCTCGGCAGCCCCTCCAATCGGAATCTTCCTAGCAAAGACCTTTACTAGCTCTCGCGCGCCCGCGCGCACCGCGCATGCGCGGCCGTCTTCCCGCCCGAAACCGGCTCGAGCCGGCCAGTCTTCTTTCGTCCGCACTCGGTACGGCTGTGTTTTTTGCCGTGGTGAGCC
Organism: Microcaecilia unicolor; assembly: GCF_901765095.1. Lineage (NCBI taxonomy): Eukaryota > Metazoa > Chordata > Amphibia > Gymnophiona > Siphonopidae > Microcaecilia > Microcaecilia unicolor. Next base: position 151,503,144 of record NC_044039.1, on the reverse strand, counting down.
CCGGAGAGTCGACCTCGCGCGTCCGTTATTTAATCGATGTGTTTTTTCTTCGGAAAAGTTTCTTTTCGTTCGGAAAGTGCTCCGGAAACCCTCTTGGGTTTCGTTTGCCTCTTCCCGTATTTCCAGTTTTTGCCCCGGTAAGTTTTCTTTCGTTGTCGGGGTAGGCCTCTTTTCGGCCTCGGTCGAGATTTTTCTCCCTTAAAGTTTTGGTGCTCCAAATTCGTCATTTCGGATTTTGACTTCGCCGGCGTGATTTTTCCGCCCATGACATCGAAGCCTTCCAGCGGCTTCAAGAAGTGCACCCAGTGCGCCCGGGTAATCTCGCTCACTGATAGGCACTCTTCGTGTCTTCAGTGTCTGGGGGCCGAGCACCGTCCCCAGAACTGTAGTCTGTGTTCCCTCTTACAAAGGCGGACTCAAGTAGCGAGATTGGCCCAGTGGAACGTTTTGTTCTCGGGCTCTTCGTCGGCATCGGCACCGGGGTCATCGTGTGCATCGACGTCATCAGCGTCCAGACCTTCTTCCTTGGCTGCCAGTGCATCGAGTGCATCGAGTGCATCGGCCCTCTGCATCGGCGCCGAGACATCGGATAGCTGCATCGACGTCGGTGGTACCGGGACCTCGTCTCCTGATGTCGTCGGACGGTGGTGCATCGTGTGGAGTGCAGGTGAGGGCTGTCCATTCCCCTGCTGGTGGCGGTGAGCCCTCGGGTGGGTCTCCTCCTACCCTGAGGGCTCCTGCGGTACAGCCCCCCCGAGACCGACCTCCTTCGGCCTCGGCCCCGAGGAAGCGACGGCTGGATTCTACGTCCTCCTCGTCGGTGCCGGGGAGCTCCGGTGACATGCTTCGGAAGAAGTCGAAGAAGCATCGACACCGGTCCCCTCCCCGCGTCGGCACCGAGAGCTCTGGGTCGCCGAGGGAGTCGGCACCCAGCAGGCATCGGCACCGAGAGGACCGCTCACCCTCTGTTCAGGAGGTGTCGATGCGCTCCACTCTGGACAGCCCGGAACAGCCTCCACGCCCGGAACAGGTTCTGACGTCGACGCCTGCATCGACCTCCATGCCTTTCTCTGCAGCCGCTCTGAACGAGAGCTGTTGCGCCCTACCCCTCCGGTACCGGCGGTGCTTGCGCCTCCGGTACCGTCGAGCGTGGCGCCGGCTGGCCCATCGCCCGGGGTGAGGTCCCCGACGTCGGTACCGCGTGCGGTGCCGACTGCGGCCACCTCCCAGGAGGGCTCCCCGACTACGTCGGCGGAGGGAGCTTCGCCGATGCGGGCGAGGGAGTCTACCTCTTGACGCCCCCATCGTGGACGTGGCTCCACGGAGTCGAGCCGGGCACGGTTGCAGACGCAGGTCCGTGAACTTGTGTCTGACACCGAGGGTGAGGCCTCGTGGGAGGAAGAAGAAGACCCCAGATATTTCTCTGACGAGGAGTCTGAGGGTCTACCTTCTGATCCCACTCCCTCTCCTGAAAGACAGCTTTCTCCTCCCGAGAGTCTGTCTTTTGCTTCCTTTGTCCGGGAGATGTCTACGGCCATCCCCTTCCCGGTGGTTGTGGAGGACGAGCCCAGGGCTGAAATGTTTGAGCTCCTGGACTATCCTTCTCCACCTAAGGAAGCGTCCACTGTTCCCCTGCACCATGTCCTCAAAAAGACATTGCTGGCGAACTGGACCAAGCCTTTAACTAATCCCCACATCCCCAAGAAGATCGAGTCCCAGTACCGGATCCATGGGGACCCAGAGCTGATGCGCACTCAGTTGCCTCACGACTCTGGAGTTGTGGATCTGGCCCTAAAGAAGGCTAAGAGTTCTAGGGAGCATGCTTCGGCGCCCCCGGGAAAAGACTCTAGAACCTTAGACTCCTTTGGGAGGAAGGCCTACCATTCCTCTATGCTCGTGGCCAAAATTCAGTCTTACCAGCTCTACACGAGCATACACATGCGGAATAATGTGCGACAGTTGGCGGGCTTGGTTGATGCTCTTCCCCCTGAGCAAGCCAAGCCTTTTCAGGAGGTGGTCAGGCAGCTGAAGGCGTGCAGAAAATTCCTGGCCAGAGGAGTTTATGACACTTTTGATGTTGCGTCCAGGGCCGCTGCTCAAGGTGTGGTGATGCGCAGGCTCTCATGGCTGCGTGCCGCCGACCTGGAGAATAGAATCCAGCAGCGGATTGCGGACTCGCCTTGCCGTGCGGACAACATTTTTGGAGAAAAAGTCGAGCAGGTGGTAGAGTCTCTCCACCAGCGGGACACTGCATTCGACAAGTTCTCCCGCCGGCAGCCTTCAGCTTCTACCTCTACAGGTAGACGATTTTTCGGGGGAAGGAAGACTGTTCCCTATACTTCTGGTAAGCGTAGGTACAATCCTCCTTCCCAACAGCCTGCGGCCCAGGCTAAGCCCCAGCGCGCTCGCTCTCGTCAGCAGCGTGCGCCTCAGCAAGGCCCCGCGGCTCCCCAGCAAAAGCAAGGGGCGAGCTTTTGACTGGCTCCAGCAGAGCATAGCCGACATCCAAGTGTCAGTGTCGGGCGACCTGCCAGTCGGAGGGAGGTTGAAAGCTTTTCACCAAAGGTGGCCTCTCATAACCTCCGATCAGTGGGTTCTGCAAATAGTCCGGCAAGGATACACCCTCAATTTGGCCTCCAAACCTCCAAATTGTCCACCGGGAGCTCAGTCTTACAGCTTCCAGCACAAGCAGGTACTTGCAGAGGAACTCTCCGCCCTTCTCAGCGCCAATGCGGTCGAGCCCGTGCCATCCGGGCAAGAAGGGCTGGGATTCTATTCCAGGTACTTCCTTGTGGAAAAGAAAACAGGGGGGATGCGTCCCATCCTAGACCTAAGGGCCCTGAACAGATATCTCGTAAAAGAAAAGTTCAGGATGCTTTCCCTGGGCACCCTTCTCCCCATGATTCAGCAAAACGATTGGCTATGCTCTCTGGACTTGAAGGATGCCTACACACACATCCCGATACTGCCAGCTCACAGACAGTATCTGCGATTTCAGTTGGGCACACGCCACTTCCAGTACTGTGTGCTACCCTTTGGGCTCGCCTCTGCGCCCAGGGTGTTCACAAAGTGCCTAGCTGTGGTAGCAGCGGCGCTTCGCAGGCTGGGGGTGCACGTGTTCCCATATCTCGACGATTGGCTGGTGAAGAACACATCCGAGGCAGGAGCCCTGCAGTCCATGCAGATGACTATTCGCCTCCTGGAGCTACTGGGGTTTGTGATAAATTACCCAAAGTCCCATCTTCTCCCAGTGCAGAAACTCGAATTCATAGGAGCTCTGCTGGATTCTCGGACGGCTCGTGCCTATCTCCCAGAGGCGAGAGCCAACAACTTGTTGTCCCTCGTCTCGCGGGTGCGAGCGTCCCAGCAGATCACAGCTCGGCAGATGTTGAGATTGCTGGGCCACATGGCCTCCACTGTTCATGTGACTCCCATGGCCCGTCTTCACATGAGATCTGCTCAATGGACCCTAGCCTCCCAGTGGTATCAGGCTGCTGGGGGTCTAGAAGACGTGATCCACCTGTCCACGAGTTTTCTCGAATCCCTGTATTGGTGGACAATCTGGTCCAATTTGACTCTGGGACATCCTTTCCAAATTCCTCAGCCACAAAAAGTGCTGACAACGGATGCGTCTCTCCTGGGATGGGGAGCTCATGTCGATGGGCTTCACACCCAAGGAAGCTGGTCCCTCCAGGAACGCGGTCTACAGATCAATCTCCTGGAGTTGCGAGCGATCTGGAATGCTCTGAAGGCTTTCAGAGATCGGCTGTCCCATCAAATTATCCAAATTCAGACAGACAACCAGGTTGCCATGTACTATGTCAACAAGCAGGGGGGCACCGGATCTCGCCCCCTGTGTCAGGAAGCCGTCAGCATGTGGCTTTGGGCTCGCCGTCTCGGCATGGTACTCCAAGCCACATATCTGGCAGGCGTAAACAACAGTCTGGCCGACAGACTGAGCCGGATTATGCAACCTCACGAGTGGTCGCTCAACTCCAGAGTGGTGCGCCAGATCTTCCAAGCGTGGGGCACCCCCTTGGTGGATCTCTTCGCATCTCGAGTGAACCACAAAGTCCCTCAGTTCTGTTCCAGGCTTCAGGCCCCCGGCAGACTAGCATCGGATGCCTTCCTCCTGGATTGGGGGGAGGGCCTGCTGTATGCTTATCCTCCCATTCCTCTGGTGGGAAAGACTTTGTTGAAACTCAAGCAAGACCGAGGCACCATGATTCTGATTGCTCCTTTTTGGCCGCGTCAGATCTGGTTCCCTCTTCTTCTGGAGTTATCCTCCGAAGAACCGTGGAGATTGGAGTGTTTTCCGACCCTCATCACGCAGGACGAAGGGGCTCTTCTGCATCCCAGCCTCCGGTCCCTGGCTCTCACGGCCTGGATGTTGAGAGCGTAGACTTTGCCTCTTTGGGTCTGTCAGAGGGTGTCTCCCGCGTCTTGCTTGCTTCCAGGAAAGATTCCACTAAGAGGAGTTACTTCTTTCTGTGGAGGAGGTTTGTCGTCTGGTGTGACAGCAAGGCCCTAGCTCCTCGCTCTTGTCCTACACAGACCCTGCTTGAATACCTTCTGCACTTGTCTGAGTCTGGTCTCAAGACCAACTCTGTAAGAGTTCACCTTAGCGCAATCAGTGCATACCATTACCATGTGGAAGGTAAGCCGATCTCAGGACAGCCTTTAGTTGTTCGCTTCATGAGAGGTTTGCTTTTGTCAAAGCCCCCTGTCAAGCCTCCTACAGTGTCATGGGATCTCAATGTCGTTCTCACCCAGCTGATGAAACCTCCTTTTGAGCCACTGAATTCCTGCCATCTGAAGTACTTGACCTGGAAGGTCATTTTCTTGGTGGCAGTTACTTCAGCTCGTAGAGTCAGTGAGCTTCAGGCCCTGGTAGCCCAGGCCCCTTACACCAAATTTCATCATAACAGAGTAGTCCTCCGCACTCACCCTAAGTTCTTGCCAAAGGTCGTGTCGGAGTTCCATCTGAACCAGTCAATTGTCTTGCCAACATTCTTTCCCCGTCCTCATTCCTGCCCTGCTGAACGTCAGCTGCACACATCGGACTGCAAGAGAGCATTGGCCTTCTACCTGGAGCGGACACAGCCCCACAGACAGTCCGCCCAATTGTTTGTTTCTTTTGATCCCAATAGGAGGGGAGTGGCTGTAGGGAAACGCACCATATCCAATTGGCTAGCAGATTGCATTTCCTTCACTTACGCCCAGGCGGGGCTGGCTCTTGAGGGTCATGTCACGGCTCATAATGTCAGAGCCATGGCTGCGTCGGTAGCCCACTTGAAGTCAGCCTCCATTGAAGAAATTTGCAAAGCTGCGACGTGGTCATCTGTCCACACATTCACATCTCATTACTGCCTGCAGCAGGATACCCGACGCGACAGTCGGTTCGGGCAGTCAGTTCTTCAGAACCTGTTTGGGCTTTAGGATCCAACTCCACCCCCCGAGGGCCCTGTTTGTTCTGTTCCAGGCTGCACTCTCAGTTAGTTGGTAAATTTTTTAGGTCAATCTCAGTTATGTCCTCGCCGTTGCGAGGCCCAATTGACCATGGTTGTTGTTTTGAGTGAGCCTGGGGGCTAGGGATACCCCATCAGTGAGAACAAGCAGCCTGCTTGCCCTCGGAGAAAGCGAATGCTACATACCTGTAGAAGGTATTCTCCGAGGACAGCAGGCTGATTGTTCTCACAAACCCGCCCGCCTCCCCTTTGGAGTTGTGTCTTCCCTTGAAATGTATTGTCTTGCTACATACTGGACTGGCCGGCTCGAGCCGGTTTCGGGCGGGAAGACGGCCCGCGCATGCGCGCGAGAGCTAGCAAAGGTCTTTGCTAGGAAGATTCCGATTGGAGGGGCTGCCGAGGACGTCACCCATCAGTGAGAACAATCAGCCTGCTGTCCTCGGAGAATACCTTCTACAGGTATGTAGCATTCGCTTTAAGGACAAAACCAGATTTTTTTTGGCTGTACACATCCCTAATATTTAGGTTCATTTCAGAGGGCTTTTCATACAGGCCCAGTACCACTTTGGTAGCCCTTCTCTAGACTATCAGTATTCTTTTGGAAATTCAGCCTCAAGAAATGAACACAGTACAGATGTGGTGGGGGTGGCGGTTATATAGCAGTGCACTGCAGTGGCGTTCCTAGGGGCGCTGACACCCGGGGCGGATCGCCGATGCACCCCGCCCCCCCGGGTGCAGCGCCCCCCCCCCCGGAACAGCGCACCCCCCCCCCCCCCCGGGTGCACGCCGCTGGGGGGGGGGGGTGCCGCGCGCCTGTCAGCTCTTCGTTTCCATGCTCCTTCTGCCCCGGAACAGGAAGTAACCTGTTCCAGGGCAGAGGGAGCATGAAAACAAAGAGCCGACAGGCGCGCAGCACCCCCCCAGCGGCGTGCACCCGGGGCGGCCCGCCCCCCCCTTGGTACACCACTGGTGCACTGTGATATGTACAGTCCTGTTTCGTCCACTGGAAATCAGCATTGCAAGCATCAAAATGCTTTAGGAATAGTGTCTTAGGTCAGGCTTGGCATGGTCTTTCACCAGGAGTGGAGTTACTCAGCCCAGAGATTCTTAACCTTTTTTTTTTTTGTTCCCGCACCCCTTGAACTGATCAATGAAACCCTCGCACCCTTTTTCTAAACCACAGGTCCGCTAATGATTACTGACAGCTATGTATGTTGCTGTTAGCTGCTAACTACGCTAACTGATAACATATCACTGAAATTACAGTAGTACACAGTTCTAAGACAAAAGTCACACTTAAAGCTATAGTGCTACATAATATTGTTGAATGATGTGCCTGTGTAAATACTAAGTGACATTTTCAGCCCGAGGAATTTACCCAGGTAGCTATTAAGTTGCCTGGGCAAATTTCTTTGAAAACCGTCTAGAAAGTTTCAGTAAATTGCTTCTGATTTCAAGACCCTTCTCCATACCTAGGTTGACTTCTTCCCATACTCCTAATTAAGAAGCCCTGTGCTAAGCAGTTCTTGTGGTATTGGGATGGACAACCAGACTGTGAGAATTATAGTAGCCTCGGTGCATTCCAGCTCCTTTTCTTTGGGAGGTCTAAGGTTGATTGCAGACAGTCTAGCTCAGCAGTTACATGCCAAGGAGATGAGTGGACTGTGGGTTTAAAGAAAATTTAACACTTAAAGTGTTCTGAAAGGCTGAGTGGTTAATTTAGAAAATATTTCAGAGGCAGATCGCCATTCCCTTCTCTCTGTCTTCAATCATTTTGTGGCTGACTTTAAAAGCTGGTTAACCTCAGCAGAGGTTTTGTTCCAAATCCAGTCATCTAAACCTCCCAAACGACCAACTTCAGGTTCATTTCTAGCAGGGCTGTGGAGTCGGTACACCAAACCTTGGACTCCGACTCTTCTAGTTTTCTACTGCCCAACCCTGACTCTGATCTGACTTCTACTATGTATAGTAAATCTGAGGGAAATTTGATTTTTTACAGAAAATCGCCCTTGTGTTCTGCCAGTATTGTGGGATTCCATAGCACTTAAACTTGTAGCTAGAATGACAGGAATATGTTTTGAGTGGGGTCAGGTATGAACCCTCGGAGATTGGAAAATAATGCACATAGATTTGAAACTACATTGAAACTTTGACACACAAATGCAGATGAGAAATGTCTGAGGGTTCTTTGTACCCATGGCAGTTTTCCAAGGATTGCACACACACATGTTTTCCCTTCTGAAAATTAAGTATAGTCCATAAGTATTTTGCACCTTGTTGGTTTGAAGATTTCCCCTTTTATGACTCTTCCTTTTACATGACTGAGGTTTGCTGGTTGATTTGTAGTTGAATTTTAATTGAACAGCCACTTTTTAAAGGATTGCAGCTATGAGAGGGGCCCTTTTACAAAGACGTGCTGAAAAATGGCCTGCGGTAGTGTAGACGCGTGTTTTGGTCGTGCGCAGAATCATTTTTCAGAGCATCTGTAAAAATGCCTATTATTTTATTTTTGCCGAAAATGGACGTGCGTCACAATGAAACTTGCCACGCATCCATTTTGGGTCTGAGACCTTACCACCAGCCATTGATCTAGTGGTAGTGTCTCACTCGGTAACTGGGCGGTAATGGTATACTCGCATAAAATGCTGATTACCACCCAATTACTGGCCGCGTGCCAGAAAATAAAAATATTTTCCGTCACGTGTATTGGATGCTCGTCAAAAATGAAATTACCACAAGGGCCACGCGGTAGCCAAGCGGTAATTCAAAATTGACGCATGTTGGGCATGCATAGGCGCCCACATGCCTTAATAAAAGGGCCCCATAGTGTGGAAGGAAGTAGACTGCCTCAGGAATGGTCAACAACAAGCCAGAATATATGAAACAGTTGTTTAACTTAGAGTAAAATGTGTCTGGCTACCATTGTGCAGTCCTAGCAGTGTCAAAACAAGATGTTTCTCAGGTTGCAATCCCCTTCCTGGTAACAATTTAATTTTCCTCAAGAGGGTGTGAGACATTGCTTGGCAACAGAGTGGACACCCCAGAGGGAGTAGAAACCTTGAAAAGACATCTCCAAAAATGAGAAGAATGGTCTAAGGTCTGGCAGATGTGAAAAAGTGCAGAATGATACACTTGGGGTGTAGAAATCCAAAGAATGTGTACAAAATAGGGATGAGAGATTGGTAAACACAGCTGAGGATAGAGACCTTGGGTTGGTAGTCTCTGAGGATCCCAAGGTGGCAAAACAACGTGACAAGGTGGTGGCCATGGCCAGAAGGATGCTAGAGAGAGGTATAACCAGCAGAAGAAAGGTGGTGTTGATGCCCCACGTACAAATAATTGGTGAGGCCTAACTTGGTGTATTGTGTTCAGTTTTGGAGGCTGTATGGATGTAAGAAGGCTAAGGATGTAAAAAGACTTGAAGCGATTCAGATAAAAGAGATGAGAATGTATTGTGACTTCAGCATACACACGGATAACCCATCCGACTCATACGCTTCTCAATTCCTCAACCTAACCTCCTCCTTCAACCTCCAACTGAGCTCCACCACCCCTACTCACAAATCTGGTCACTATCTTGATCTCGTCCTCTTTTCTACCTGCTCGCCCTCTAATCTCTGCGTCTCTGCTCTTCCCATTTCTGACCATCACCTGATCACATTCACACTTCATCACCCCTCAGTCCCGCCCAACACTAACCACTACCTCCAGGAATCTCCAGGCTGTTGACCCCCCCCCCACCTTATCTGCTACTATCTCTGATCTCCTCCCGTCCATCACGTCCTCCGAGTCTGTTGACAAGGCTGTTTCCAATTACAATGCCACTCTCTCCTCCGCCCTTGACACCCTTGCACCATCTGTTTCCCGTCCCACAAGGCGCACTAATCCCCAGCCCTGGCTTAACCCTTGCATCCGTTACCTTCGCTCCTGCTCCCGATCGGCTGAACGCCTATGGAGGAAATCCCGCACCCATACTGACTTCATTCACTACAAATTCATGCTATCCTCCTTCCAGTCCTCCCTATTCCTCGCCAAACAGGACTACTACACTCATTTGACTAATTCCCTCAGCTCTAACCCTCGTCGTCTCTTCACCACCCTCAACTTCCTCCTCAAAGTGCCCTCCGCTCCCACCCCCCCCCCTCACTCTCTCCTCAATCACTGGCCGACTACTTCCGCGACAAGGTCCAGAAGATCAACCTCGAATTCACCACTAAACCTTCTCCTCCTCTTCATCCTATCACTCACTCCCTCAACCAATCAACCCAGGCCTCCTTCTCCTCTTTTCCTGATATCACCGAAGAGGAAACTGCCCATCTTCTCTCCTCCTTGAAATGCACCACCTGTTCCTCAGACCCCATCCCCACCAACTTACTTATCACCATCTCTCCTACTATCACCCCCCCCCCCATCTGTCATATCCTCAACCTCTCTCTCTCCACCGCAACTGTCCCTGACACCTTCAAGCATGCTGTAGTCACACCTCTCCTCAAAAAACCTTCACTTGACCCTACCTGTCCCTCCAACTACCGCCCCATCTCCCTCCTACCCTTCCTCTCCAAAATACTTGAACGCGCCTTTTCTCGCCTCTCATACCATCCTCGATCCGCTTCAATCTGGCTTTCGCCCACTTCACTCGACAGAAACGGCACTATCCAAAGTCTGTAATGACCTGTTCCTCGCCAAATCCAAAGGTCATTACTCCATCCTCATTCTCCTCGACCTATCCGCCGCTTTTGACACTGTCAATCACGACTTACTTCTTGACACTCTGTCCTCTTTTGGGTTCCAGGGCTCTGTCCTCTCCTGGTTCTCCTCTTATCTCTCCCATCATACCTTCAGAGTACACTCTCATGGTTCTTCCTCCACCCCTATCCCGCTCTCTGTTGGAGTCCCTCAGGGTTCTGTCCTTGGACCCCTTCTTTTCTCTATCTACACCTCTTCCCTGGGCTCCCTGATCTCGTCTCATGGCTTCTAGTATCATCTTTATGCTGACGACACCCAGCTTTATCTCTCCACACCTGACATCACTGCGGAAACCCAGACCAAAGTAACGGCCTGCTTATCCGACATTGCTGCCTGGATGTCCAACCGCCACCTGAAACTGAACATGGCCAAGACCGAACTTCTTGTCTTCCCACCCAAACCCACTTCTCCTCTACCTCCTCTCTCTATTTCGGTTGATAACACCCTCATCGTCCCCGTCTCTTCTGCCCGCAACCTCGGTGTCATCTTCGACTCCTCCCTCTCCTTCTCTGCGCATATCCAGCAAATAGCCAAGACCTGTCGCTTCTTCCTCTATAACATTAGCAAAATCCGCCCTTTCCTCTCTGAGCACACCACCCGAACTCTCATCCACTCTCTCGTTACCTCTCGCCTTGACTACTGCAACCTACTCCTCACTGGTCTCCCATTTAGCCACCTATCCCCCCTTCAGTCCGTTCAGAACTCTGCTGCATGTCTTATCTTCCGCCTGAACTGATACACTCATATCACCCCTCTCCTCAAGTCACTTCATTGGCTTCCGATCAGGTACCGCATTCAATTCAAGCTTCTGCTACTAACCTACAAATGTACTTGATCTGCAGCCCCTCCTTACCTCTCAACCCTCATCTCCCCTTACGTTCCTACCCATAACCTCCGCTCTCAAGACAAATCCCTCCTTTCAGTACCCTTCTCCACCACCGCCAACTCCAGGCTCTGCCCTTTCTGCCTCGCCTCACCCCACGCGTGGAACAAACTCCCCGAGCCCATACGCCAGGCCCCCTCCCTGCCCATCTTCAAATCCCTGCTTAAAGCCCACCTCTTCAATGTCGCCTTCGGCACCTAACCTCTACACCTCTACCCAGGAAATCTTGACTGCCCCAACTTGACATTTCGTTCTTTAGATTGTAAGCTCCTTTGAGCAGGGACCGTTTTTCTTTGTGTATTTTGTACAGCGCTGCGTAACCCTAGTAGCGCTCTAGAAATGTTAAGTAGTAGTAGTAGTAGAATGGTATGGGGTTTGCACCACAAGATGTATGAGAAGAGACTTAATGACCTGAAGATGTATACCTTAGAGGAATGGATAAATAGGGGTGATATGTTAGACATTCAAATATTTGAATGGTATTAATATACAAATAAACTCTTTCTAGAGACAGGAAGGCGGTAGAACTAGAGAATATTAATTGAGGTTGTGGGGGGACGGGGACTCAGGAGTAGTGTCAGGAAGTACTTTTTCATGGAGAGGGTGTTAGATACCTGGAATGCCCTCCTGCAGAAGGTGGTAGAGAGGAAAACGGTAATGGAATTAAAAAATGTGTGGGATAAACAGAAAGGAATCCTGTATGGAAACAGAATGGAACCAAACAAACTTAGTGGTGCTTAGTTGGCAAAGCCAATAATTGGGAAATAAAGCCGGGGCTGGACATACTTCTGTGGTCTGTGCCCTGAAAATAGCAAGGACAAATCAAGATCCAGTATGCATATGTATATCTCATCATAACGTGGGGCTCATTTTCAAAGCACTTGGACTTACAAAGCTCCATAGGTTACTATGAGGCGTATTTTCAAAGCACTTAGACTTACAAAGTTCCATAGTTACTATGGAACTTTGTAAGTCTAAGTAAGTGCTTTGAAAATACGCCTCCATATGCTTTGAGTTTATCTTGTTGGGCAGACCAGATGGACCATACAGGTCTTTTATCTGCCTGTGTGTTATGGGCTTCTGATATCTCCTAGGGAGGATGTGGTTTAGGGAGCGCGTGCGCTGCATCCTTTTTGGATATTTCTAATGGCTGTCCAGTTAAAGATACTACAACGTGTAGATTGTGATTGCTATAATGAATGTGTGCATACAGTGCCATCAAACCAAATCACTAGTGAAAGTTTTAATTTGTAATTTTTAAAATCATTCGCCTATGTAAAATAACCACTAACAGGGCATTAAGGTTTCCAGAGCCATGGGAAATGGGGGTTCTGTGGGCACAGTTAGGTTGAGGGGAAAAGGAGTGCATATATAGACAGTTTTGAGCTACATATCCATTCTTACGCCCCTGCTTCTCCAAATGCATTAACGTTGGACCTGCTAATTTTCAAAGGTGGGTAAAAATGGAAGGAAAAGGATTTTTGGTTTTAGCTTACTCCTTTTCAGTAGTAGCTCAAATCCAGTTGCATTCAGACATTGCAGGTATTTGCCTGTCCCCAGAGGGCTAAGAATCTAAGGGGTTGATGGCAGAAATTGCAGATTAAGGTTTGCTCCCCAATGCAGTGAGCAAACCTGCAGATAGATCCAGCGCAAAAAATGTGCACTAATGTGGTAGAGCACACTGGACATGTATGTGCACATGGGTCTGCACAAGCAGCAGCTGTGTCTTGCACACGTATCTGCATGTATGCCGGAATGCTATTCTGTGCATAAATGGTTTGCAAAATATCATTCCAACATATGTGTGAATGTATGCGCATGTAAGTGTGGGTGCTGATAAGTTTTTTGTGCTCAGATGTGTGCAGTTCTCAACAACCCAGCACACCTCCCCCCTCAGTTCTGTGTTTTGTTTTTGGTTTTTTGCCCATGGTCTTTATGGAACCTTGAAAAAAAGTTATGGGTCTTGTATGCTTGCAATAAAGAGAAGAAACAGACATGAAATCCTCACTAATGCTGACCTGACCGCAGAAGCATGAGCTAACCTTTTCTATCTCATCAGACCTTTCATTAAAGTCCTGGCATTGAGCTCATCCTTTTGGTGCTATATAGCTAGTAGCCTCATTAGCATGTGTTCAAATGTGCTGTGTGTTGATCTGTGCAAGACTTTGCACATGGTTAGCTCCTGCACAAAACTCGATTTTGCATTTTGTGCCCATAAAATTGTGTGCTTAAGCCAAGCTAACCAGTGCACAGACTTTTTTGCATTGGCTCTTAAGTCGTACCTGAGGTAGTGAGGATTAATGGGCCGATGATCAGAAGCAGACGCTAGAGGCTATTGGTGCCATATTAGCACCTGTGTTTGCTGCCACCCCATGATCAGAGCCCTCGAGCGCATTGAACAATGCGCTTGCGGGCTCTGAACGCAACTAACATTTAAATGCATTCTAAACAGGGCTCTTAGCGCAAGTAGCTTTCAAATGCATGCTAAACATTCCTCCCCAATGATCAGCGAGTAGTTCGCCAAACGTTGATGCGCTGTCTGCAGCAAGCCCAATGCCAGCTTGAGCTGGTGTTAGAGTTTGCAGACCATTGGGGAGGAATGGTGAGCCCTGTCCAGCATGCATTTGCATATTAGCAGGCTCCCCATTCCCCCCAATACAGTCCCCTGCAGCAGCAGGAACCCCAACCCCCACCCGACACAAGTTCACGGGGGGGGGGGGGGGCTTGCGATCTGGTGGATCTCCCATCTCCCTAACCCCTCTCGCACCCCCCCCCCCAAAAAAAAAAGTCCTGGTGGCCCAGTGGGCCGCAAATCAAGCTCCCCCAACCTGGTGGTCTAGCAGCCCTCATCCCGTCCCCTTGTACCTTTGTTGGTGGAGAGAGGTAGTACACTCCCTCCTTTTCCAGCGGTGTGAAGTCCCGCCCAGTGCATCCCAGCACGCACTGGGCAGGGCACTGCCATTTCAAGGCAGCACACTGGAAGAAGAGGAAATGTACTATCTCCCTCCTCCATCATGGGGTTGGGGAAGAGGGCCGCTAGACCACCAGGTTTGGGGGGGGGGGGCTTGACTTGCGACCCACTGGGCCACCAGGACCTTTTGGGGTGGGGGATGCGAGGGAGGGTTAGGGGGGGCTGGAGATCCACCAGATCTCCAGCCCCCTGTGAACTCGTGTCATGCTCAGGCACAATCCTCCCGCACTTTACCCTATGATCACAGATAATAGCTTGCATAGATTTGTGTGCTATTATTTCTGATCATAGGGGCGGTAAAGCCCCACATTGTTTCAGCACTATTTTTAGAATGCTGTTTGGAACAGCATGGGGCTTTCGATCATCTGGGCATGTGACTTTCCAGGGCCACGAGAAACGACAGTTGGATTTGAACATGGCTGCTCTTCCTATTTAGTCTGCTCCTCTGCTCTATCATGTCTCTCTTAGAATATGATTTATGGTTAATTAGCATTTGATGTAGCACCATTACTAATGAAAGTCAATACAGTTCATAACAAAATTGCAAAGCAAAAACCCCAAAGAAGATAAGAAAAGAATGCCAGTAAATGATAGAAAAGATTATTAGTAGTGTACACTGAAGAAAAGAGGCTAGACATTGTACTGCTTCACAGTCAGTTGCTCAGGCAGTTTTCCCCTCCCCCCTCCATGATTGCTCATCTGTTGGCTCCAAAAGCCAGTGTGAAAAGATGAGGCTTAAGCAAGACTTACATTTTTTTAAGAAGATAATTCGGCTCTAATTGCAGGAGGCAAATTATTCCAGTGAATAACTGCTGTAGAAATAAAAGGCTTTAAATGTAATGGACCCCAGCCGGGAGGGGGGGGGGGGGGGGGCAGTGGTATAACTAAGTGATGATATATGGGGAGAGCGAAGCGTCCTAGAAGGACAGTATAGAGTTACTAAAGTTGTATAAAATACTGTACTCATTTAAAGCACCTACATGGTTGGCACCTGGACTGTTCAGGAATATTTTTAAGGGGTTAGTCTTCAGTTTTCTATCAGTTAAGAATATCTGGGCTGTGTGTCATGGGCTTTGATGGAGAAAATCCCACTCTTTTTACTAAAACCACTTTACTATACATGTAACTCTTTTGGACACCTGAACAAATAAAATGTCTGAATCTTTAAAAAAAAAAACAAAACCCAGCATTTCTAATGAAACATTTCAGTTTTTAGTGTTATACCACACTGCGGAGTTTCTGGTATGTCCTGTCACTAGATGAACCCTGGTGGCTGGAGGCCTTTTGACTGCCATGTATTTCAGGGCCAATGAACCTGAAACTTCATTATATTATGGAACTCACCAGTTGCCTTTAGAGGACTGAAACATAGTTGTTTTTATATGCCTATAATAAATATTATGTAGACTTATGCTGAACTGAGAGTTCCTGTTTCCACTGGACTTTGCACTAGCCTGCTGGAGACCACGGGAGCCAGCGTGCTAGCAGTCACTTTGTAGTCTCAAGTATTAATCTTTGTACTGATCATTTAGGGATTTTTCATTCCATCAGGTTTGTTTGATTAGCCTGGCAATGATCAATTATCTCCAATTTTACTGTAGATTAGACAAAAGTAATATCTTTAAGCTACTGTTAGGTTTTCAAAGGCAACAGTGTCCAAAGTTTTTGTGGCCAAAAATGGACGTGTGGCAAAACTAAAACCAGCGCACGTTCATTTTCGACCTGAGACCTTACTGCCACTCATAGACTTAGCAGCAAGGTCTCACGCGCTAACCGGGCGGTAAGCGTCAGCACGCGTAAACTGCCAGTTACCTTCGGGTATGCGCCACGCATAGAAAATATTTTCTACCGTGTGTTTTGGACGCATGTCAAAAATGGAATTACCGCCCGGGGCATGCAATAGCCAGGCGGTAGTTCCAATTTGACGCACGTTGGACGCGCCTTAGTAAAAAGGGCCCCTTATTTTGTAGGTGTTGTGGGCTCACGCGCTGTAATGCAACTGCGCTAACTGATTAGTGCAGAAATGCCACCTCTCCACCCCACAGGCACACTCTCCCTCTATGAAAAAATATAAAAGTGTTTTTAGCGCGCAAATAGCATGTGTCAGTTGGGAACTTACGGCGTCCTACAGTAAGATCTTTTAAACTGGAGAAAGCCTTTGCTAGCGCTTACCGCAGCTTAGTAAAAGGAACTCTTAGAGATTTAGTAAAGGGGATTGACGAAGCAGCTTCTCATTTTTGTAAGTTAGTCAGTGTAACATGGATCTTCACCCAAATTCTATAAAGTTGGGTGCCCAAATTTGTGTTTAGCATGCAAATTTGCATGTGCAAGTTAAAGAATTGGGTCAGTTGTGTGCATAAATTAGTTTAATAATGAGCAAATGGCCTTAATTGATGCTAATTAGCTGCTATGAATGCAATTGCCCTTAGATGGTAGTCTAGAAGTTGCGTGTGCAGAATTTATGTACAACTTCTAGAGGGAGTGTGGCCATGAGAGTGGCATGGATGGATCGGGGCGTGTCCAGGATGAACGTGCGCACATTGTAGAATACTGTTGAGCTGGCAGAAGTGCTTGTGCCTAAAGTTACGTGTATAAAAGGACACTTATGCTAGTGTTCTGTAGCAGCAGTTAAGTGTGCAATTGCAGTTATAGAATTTACGCTTGGCGTGTTCTGTTGGGGCATCTAACCTTTCTTGAATTTACTTCATTATGTATTTTGTTCTAACTGAAATGTTCAATTCCTAGTAATGATTACTATCTCCTACTACTACTACTTATTTCTATAGTACTACTAGATGTACACAGCGCTGTACACTAAAATAAGTATCTTTTTTTGTGCTTTGCATTGAACTGACCAGGTGTTTGTGGAATATATTGTATGTATGTTATGAACATAAAAATCCTGCTTCAGACACTCTTCTGTATAAATCCTGCTTACCTTATTGTACAAGTAAACCTGAAAAAAAAATTATTTATTTTATGTTCAGCACTTGATATACCGCAAGTGATCCCTGAGGCGACTATGTGGTTTACAATTTCTATTACAGGTACTTTACACTATCCCTAATCCCTAATGGACTCACAATCTAAGTTATATAGTGTACCTGGGGCAATGGAGGGCTAAGTGACTTTCCCAGAGTCACACGGAGCTGCAGAGGGAATTGAACCTGGTTCCCCAGGGTCTCAACCCACTGCTGACTCTCAGGTAGCAGTGGGAATCAAACCCAGTTCTGCAACCTGCTGCACTAACCATTAGGCCGCTCCTCCCCTAGATATTAACTAGTGAATGGATATGATAAAGTTTATAATTCTGTTGCACTCTTAAACTTCTAAGTTTCACAGAAATATATAGGGCCCGATTTATTCAGCCAGTGGCGGGCAACTCGTTTCCTATCCACCACCAGTGTTAAACCCAGATATTCAATGCCAGGCCGTATCCCGCTACCAGCATTGAATTTCTGGGTTTATTTTGGCAGCTAAAACGTTAACCAGCTATGCCGATAACTGCTTAACTTTTTAGTGGTCAGAGATAGGCCTGCTATTTAAGCAACCTATTTTGACCACTCAACATAGCCGGTTAGGTGCTGAATATCCACGCCTAACAGGCTTATGTTGCATGACCTAGCTGCTAACCGGGATATTCAATAGAAGATAACTAATTAGGCACTTTAACACTGTTTAACCATCCAGGAGCCATTCCTGGCTGGTTAAATAGTTTTGAATTTCGAGGGGAATGTGTGTATGAATACATGCATACAGTTATTATGTATACATTGACAGAGCAAATGTGCAGGACTCCCCAAAAGTGAAAGTAAAGCCATTATATTACATTGTTTGGCATGTAATGGTTCACTGTTCTTGTGGCTTACCCTAGTGATCATGCTATTTGCCAGGCAAGACTCTCTCCAGCTGTGCAGGGAGAAGAGATTCAGGAAAAGCCCCCCCCCCCCCCCCCCCACACCAGTTGTTTTCTATCCAGACAGCTGTTGCCTGCCAGAGCCTGGTATTTCACAGTCAAAGCCCCATTGCAAGGACAGAGCAGAATTTTGAGAGTAGGAAAGGTGAGCCAGTTCCTCTCTGTGCTGGCAGGAATTTCACTGCCAGGTTTGACTGGGTGATGGCTGGAGGCTGCAGCTCCATGTATGCAGGCATACCAAGTCACACACCTTCTCTAGCTCACGCTTAAGATGCCCAATCTCACGCATTGGTGTTCTCCCTCCACAGCTTGATGCAGCATCTTTGTCTTTCCTTTTCTCTTCTCCTTTTCTTTGCTCCTCGATGTCTCTTTCCTCTTCCTGACTCCAGTGCTTCTCCCTTCTGACCCACACGGGTGCAGCCTTCCTCCCTCGTCCTTAGGATTCAAGCCTTTCTTCTTTACCGGTAAAAGGTAGCGAAAAAGCAGTCTGCACTGGCCCAGCTTTTTCCCTCTGTTGCAGCCCACCCAAGTTGTATCGGAGGGGCAGACCATGGCAGAGGGAAAAAGGATTGGTGCAGGCTGCGTTTTCGCTACCCTTTTACTGGCAAAGAAGAAAAGCTTGAAGCCTAAGGACAAGGGTTGCTGAGGGAGGAAGAGGGAGGAGGGCTGCACCCATGGGAGTCAAAAGGGAGATGTTCTGAAGTTGTGGGGGATGAAAGGATTGGTGTTGGACTCACCAGGGATGTGTGGGAGGGGGAAATTGTACAGGACTCACCAGTGGGGGTGCTGGTGCTGGACTTACCAATAGGGGGGGAGAGGGAGGGGTTGAGCTTCTGGACCTGTAGGGAGAGGAGGATAGGAGAGATGCTGGACTAGGGAGGACTGAGGAAAGGGGGAGGAGACGGAGAAATTCTAGCCTGTGGGAAATGGATGAAAGAGAAGGGAAGAGATGCTGGGCTGGGTCAGAGAGAACAGAGACAGATGCTGAACCACATGGGGGTGGAGTGGGTGAAGCATAGGCCAGAGAGAGACCATGTTGTGGCCAAAGGACAGAGAGTGGGGAGAAGGGACAGGAACACAGAAGGGAGATGCTGGGCATGGGGGAAGCATTGGGACACGAACACAGATGGGAGATGTTGGATGAGGTGTGTATGCAGAAGGATAAAGCTGGATACAGGGCGTGAGTATGAACAAGTACACAGCAGTGATGTTAGACACTGGAACGGATAAGGACACAAAGAGACGATGCTGGACATAAGAGGATAAGGAAACAGGGACAATCCTGAACAAGGTCGGGGAGGAGAACATAGACACAAAGGAGCAATGATGGATATGGAGAGATAGAAATACAGAGGGGCAATGCTGAACATAGAGGGAGAAATTTATTTATTTATTTATTTTAGTACATTTATATCCCACATTTAGACACAGAAGATAGATGCTGGCCAGTTTAAGGTCTATGGATTGCCGGTCAATTAGTCGTGGTACAGTTGAGCGCCTAGACTTTTGACTGTGCGGTACAATTGATCACATTACAATTAATTGCACATACAATTGATCATGAACACAAGACTTCAAAGTACACTGGTAGCGACCACAAACTTCAAAGTGACTCAAACACAAGGCTTCAAAGCGTTAACTAGTGAAAGTTTCTCGAAAACAGGGCATCAAGATAAGACACATGCATATAATAAGATAGGTGAAAACAGGGCATTAAGTAGCAGAAAAAGATTAAAGTGAAACGCTTTAACTAGCATTACTATAAAATTTTTGTGCTTTCTGTTACTAGCATATTTAAAAGTTGTAATTTAGAAAAGGCGTTCGATTGCATTGGAATATGTAAATAGTGAGGAAAACCTAAGCTTATAGACAATGGTTATTGATTTTTTTAAAATTAAAAATGCAGCAATAATAAGATCTATTGGAAGCGTGACAGGTCAAGAACGTCAAGTTGTAGGGCACGCTTACATTACAGATAGACATAGCATCATTGCAAGAAAACGTGAACCAATGGCGTAGCCAGGGGGGGGTGTCAGGGGAGCGGCCGCTCCCCCAAACAGAGTTCTGCCTGCTCTGGCGCCTATTTTTTTCTCAATGTGTTGCATTGAAAATGTGCGCCAGCTCCGTCGTAAGTCCACTCTCGTGCTGCTCTCGCTCCCCCGCGCCGTCAACCTGGCTCCGCTTCTGACGTGAACATAATCACGCGGCTGATGTTGCCCATGTTGAAGTAGCCAAGGTCATACAAGGAGCTAAAGAAAAAGCTTTGACCACTCAGGATTCGGGTCACCAGATTGTCGCACAAATATCCATGGGAATTTCTTCAGCTGTTGCTGCTGAGCCACCGGCACAAAACGTAATAAGTCATACTACGTTGTGTGCGACAAAGCGCTACAATGCCACTTCCGAATCCACAATCTCGACAAGAACTGGAGATTCCAAGAGAGGTAATTATGCTAGACAATGGAGAAGAGTTTTTAAAATATGACAGTGGTGCTGATGAAAATAGAACTTTAATATTCAGTACAAATCGAAAAATACATTTACTTTCTCAATTGCAACATTGGTATGGTGATGAAACTGTTAAAACTGTGCCCCTTCCATTTCAAACAACTTTACTCCAAGGGATTGGAAATGACAACGTCATTCTAGCAGTGTTTGCATTGCTGCCTAATAAGACTGAGGAAACGAGTCTTGTAGTTCAAGCGGGTTTTTTTCATGACCAGATTTACTTTCAAGTCTGTAGTAATACAATCTGTATACACTTTGAAGTCTCTTGTTTGTGATCAGTTGTATATGCGATCAATTGTAATGTGATTAATTGACCGCACGATCAAAAGTCCAGGTGATCAATTGTACAGCGACCAACTGATCAGTGATCAATTGTTCACGATCAATTGACTGGACACCATGCTGCACAGGGAAAGATAGGGACACAGAAAGAGAGGATAGGGACACGGGGAAGATGAATGATATACTTGGAGAAAAAATAAATGTCAAATGGACAGGTTACACTGACAAGAAAAGACAGAAGAAAAGAAACCGAAACCAGAGACTAGGACCAGCACAAAAAGAAAAATGAAATGACCAAACAACAAAGGTAGAAAAAACAATTTTATTTTCTATTGATTGGAATATGTCAGATTTTGGAATGTGCATCTGTCAGAACTAGTTTTAGGCATGGCTGGAGCCTGTGAGAAAACCTCACTCATTGGCCTTCAATCTCCAGCATTGCCGTGATAAATCTCCATCATTGGGATGGGCCACTTTTGGTGTCTCTGTGTATGGTTGAACAGGCACCTGTGTGAGACTGGTCAGCTCTCTGGACTACTCCCAAATACCTGGCTTGTGTCCATGAGACTGGGAAATTTCAATGTCACATGTCAGTAACCAGGATTTGTTATGTGTCTTGGAGGCTGGAAATGTAGGCCAGAATGTAGTGAGTACTTAGCATGAACAGGGTAAGAAATATGCTGCAGTGAGAAAAAAATGAATGTGTCTTTCTGTGAGGAATGGGCGGTTGGGTGCAACCTTACCACAATGAGATAGGGAGAGATTTCTAACTGCACTGAGGGATGGACATTGGGCATCCAAATGGCAGATTAAATTTAATGTAGACAATTGCAGAGTAATGCACATTGGGAAGAATAATTTGAATCATAGTTACCTGCTAGGGTCCACTTTAGGAGTCAGCACTCAAGAAAAATATCTAGGTGTCATTGTAGACAGTACACTGAAATCTTCTGCCCAGTGTGCGGCGGTGGCCAAAAGAGAAAACAGAAAGCTAGGAATTATTAGGAGAGGGATGTAAAATAAAACCAAAAATATTATAATGCCTCTATATCTCTCCATGGTGCAACATCACCTTGAGTACTGTGTTCAGTTGTGGTCACTTTATCTCAAAAAAGATATAGTGGAATTAGAAAAGGTTCAAAGAAGAGCGACCAAAATGATAGAGGTTATGGAACTGCTTCCACATGAGGAAAGGCTAAAGAGGTTAGTATTCTTCATCTTGGAAAAGAGATGGGGTGGGGGGGGGGGGATATGATTGAGGTCTACAAAATCCTGAGTGGTGTAGAGCAGGTGGAGGTGAATTGAGTTTTCACTCATTCAAAAAGCTCAAAGAACAGGGGACACTCAATGGGAATACTTTTAAAACAAAATAGGAGGAAATAGTTTTTCACTCAAAGAATAGTTAAGTTCTGGAACTCATCGCCTGAAGATGTGGTAATGGTGGTTAGTGTATCTGGGTTTAAAAAAGGTTCGGACAAGTTCCTAGAGGAAAAGTCCATAGTCTGTTATTGAGATGGACATGGAGGAAGCCACTTCTTTGCCGTGGGATTGGGTTTCTGCCAGGTACTTGTGACCTGCATTGGCCACTGCTGGAAGCTGGACCATTGGTCTTACCTGTTCTTATGTTCTTAATTTACTTGTAGGAAAGGATGGAGAGTAGCTATTGGGTGGAGGAGACCTCTGGTAAGAGGTGGCGGTAGGGGAGTGCTGGGCCCTGTCTACACTCAAGAATGAAGAGTGGGAGAATGGAGTAGAGATGAAGCTTGTGATAGAGGGTGGGCAGTGGCCATGGTAAGGAGAGGAGGGCTGGAGAGTCTTCCTTTTTTGAGATATGGACAGTGCTTGCAGTGAGAGATGGATATGGAGAGGGGTGCCCACCTGTAGGTAAGGGCTGGAGTGTGGTGTATCTTCTTGCAGGGATGGGTGGCTTAATGAAGGTTGTTTTGACTGGAGTTAGCATGACCAGAGAGGAATGTCTGGATTTGTGAACAGTGTACATTTTCTTGTACAGTTCTCAGGATGTTTACTCCCCTGCTTTCTGCTTCCACTGTGATTTGTCTACTAAAAGTTTTCACAAGGCATGCTGTAACTGATCTCTCTCTCTCTCTCTCTCTCTCTCTCTCTCTCTAAATTAATTTAGCCTGATGGTTTGTAGAGCTGTTCCTGTAGTAATATATAAAGTGGTATAAGAAAGGAATTAACCTGTTTGATAGAGAAATAAACGGGCTTGGGGGGGGGGGGGGGGTGTGAGATTCACTGGTTCTGGTCCATACTGTCTCTGGTCAGACTACATTTCTGACCTGGTGGTGTGATACAAGATATTTGGCTGCTATTTCTCCTACCTCCTCAGCATTATACAATGTGTCTTGCTCATTCTTATGGTGGAAAGTCTTTGATTTTTGCTGTTGGTTTTGGGAAATCGTCATCTCGGCTATCTTTCTATTTTGCACAGCATGGAGATGTGTTGCTTTCAGAGTTTGGCTTCTTGAAGCTTTTCATTTCAGGTTTTGTCTGCATATTGGTTTCAAATTTTTCACTGATTGCTCTACCTTAGATGAGGGTCAGTCTGTGTTTTGAGTGTTTGACTGAGGTGAGGTATTCTGTAGATCCCTACACATTAACCCCCAGATTCTTTGTAGCGTGACTGAAATTGCGTGCGCAAATCCAGTCATATTCTGCAATTTAAATACTTAAGCCAATCAGTGCTGATAATTGCCACTTAAGCAATTGACACTAATTGGCATTCATTAGAATTTATGCGCATAACTTGCTAAGCATATTCTGTAAAGTTTATGCGTGTAAATTCTAATGCGCGCTGCCATAAAGGGAGCGTGGAATGGGCATTCTGATATTCTGTGTGCAGGGTTATAGAATATAACTGCTCCGCGCCTCACTTAGGCGCCAGTATTTCTACCGATTTTTACTTGGCGTAAATGGACGTGCCTAGAGTTAGGTGCAGGCATGACTGCTAGGTGTATTCTATAAACCGTGCCTAAATCTAGGTACGGTTTAGAGAACACACCTAGGTGCAAATATTTTCTGCGCAGATTTTTCAGGCGCCATATATAGAATCTAGTCCTATACGCTGATGAAGTTCATCTTGTTCTGAGTTCCCAACTGCACCTCCCAGTAGGAGGCATATTATTGTTCTGGCTTGTTGTCACCTTCACAGTGTTGCCTTTTCATAAATAGGGTTGTGTCTGTCTGAGTCCTGACATGCTGTGTCTGTTTACAGAAGAGGAGGTGTAGCATTTTTGTTGGGGTGCTGTCCTAGGCTGTGTAGGCTAATAACCCAAGAGAAAAGAACTGATTGAATACTATTGGATTATTTTAATGGTAGTGTTATTGGCGGGGATTGCTTTCATGAATGTGTCCTCGGAGCTTATCCTTGTCTCTTTCTCTGCTTTCCGGCGGGTGGGGCCGGGTTGCATATTGACATCCAGTTTCCTGTGAGCGGAGGAGGGCTGAGTGGATACAGGTAAGGGCAGTGATGTCATGGCTCTCCACACCTCCTGGGTTATTGAGAACTGGGAGTTTCCACCAGAGGGGAACGGGCTGCTGCAGGCTGAGGGGAGTGAGTCAGACAGGGGAGAGGCTCCCAGCGCCTGCTGTGGGAACTGGTGCCAGTGCAGACTGGGGCAGGAAAGATGTTCCCACTGGAGGAGAAGAGTCGTTTTGAGGGACTGAACAGACGCCTTTCCAAGCTATTTGGTAATGAAGCAGTTGTAAAAATAATGCAAGATGTAGTACTGTTTGTTGAGGCAGAGTTTAATGGAGTTGGTACAGTTCACAGGAAAAGCTTTGAGATGTTTTCTTTTAAGGGGCTGCTGTCTGCAGGAAAAGTCGCTAGTTCAGGGAAGTGATGGGGGAAACTGACTCTCACTGTCCCACCTGATTCTAGGGATGGAGACGGAAGAAGGAAATGGCTACAGAGCTGACTTGCTGATATGTGTTTGCCAGGAGGTTATCTGCAGTTTGTCTCGTATCAGAGCTTGGGTGCAGGTCAGCTGGGAGTTGGTGATACTGGAGTTTGTTTCTGTACTTGCAAGTTGATAGTTTGAATAGCCTGATTTAGAGCGGAGGCATATTTGAATGCACATGGGAGCTTGATCTGGTTTCAGTAGTGTTTCTGGTCTCTCTTCTGGGAAACGCAGCTTATTAAAGTTCTTGAGACAGAAGTGATAAGAAACAAGTACAGAATATTTTGGTGGTGTTTTTTTTTTTAATGGACAGAGTGTCCATGTAGCATATGTTCAGGACTCGGGTGGTCACATGCAGGAGGACGATAGATATCCAGAGGTTCTTCCAATCCACCTGCACATCCTGTTCTCCCTGTGATGTGCAAATGGAAACTGTGTAGCATGAACCGGACCAAGTGCTGATGACCCAAATTGGGATGGTCGCATATTCCACAGGTAACTTACCTGTGGAACCCTTTTGTGTGGCTGTAAAATTAGCTGTCATTCCCTTCTGTGCAAATCTGTGTCTGTTAGATTTTAGAAACAATTGCAATGTCCGGTTTATACATGCGTTATTGATATGATGCATAAAGAGGGCAATTTTCAAAGCCACATCCCCCAATATAAGTGTTTTAAAAATTGCAGACTATGTATGCCAGCAAAAAAAGCAAAGCACCATATGTTTTTTTTACCCACACTTTGCAGAGGTATTCCTTGATTGAGTTAGGTGTGGGGGGGGGGGGGGGGGCCAACGCAGGTAGCTCTTGCATTTTCCAAATTGTGTGAGTTACTTTTGTTGGGCAGTTCTGAAAGGGGAAGTCTGCTTATAATATGTTTGCTTAATTCTTTTCTCCTTATTTTAATTGTTATTGGCAGGACTGTATTGTTATAAACTTATTAATGCAAATCACCTAGATATTGTGCATTCTTTTAAAGTCAGCAGTCTCCAGCAATCCCTCAGTCTCACATTATTCCACCTGGACCTGTTCTCGATATCTTCCAGTTTGGCCACAAGCTCCTGATGGTCCTCTTGTATCCCCTCCAGTCCATTCTGAAACTCCGACACTATATCCTCCATTTGGGTCTCCACACCCTCGAAACGTGTACCCATATCTGCAAGATCCGCTTTCAGTTCTTGAACCGCATCCTATATCTGGGTCTTTACCGAATCAGTTTTCACCTTCATTTCCGCCATCCACGCCTGCAATTCAACTTTAGTTACTGAAGCCAACACCTCCACCACCAGCGACAAAGTGCGATCAGCAGTCGGACTCTGCTCTCCAATAGAAACGCCACGGCCTTCCTCATGCACCATACATGCACCATGTGAGTCCTTGCTCAAATGCAGGTCTCCTGCTCGAGGGGCAAATTTAGCATCTTTCCTGCTGCCACTGCTCTGTCCTAGACCCAGTAGTACTGGTTAAAGCTGACCTGTGTTGCTGGTGCAAGATTCTGGTCAGCCATGGAGATAATAAACATGTGAGATGTGAGCCTGCACCTTAGCCTGCGTGTTGAGAATGGCTGTTATTTATGTATTTAGCAAAGCAATGAAGCTAAGTGGCAGCTTCCTCACATACTGAGTTTAGGTCATCAGACCATCCCTCATTTAGTAATTTAGGAGAGGATAGTTCTCGATGATGTATGGCAGTGTCTGAATTCTCATCACAGCTACATGAAAGCCTCAGCAGGAAAGCATGTAGTCCTTGGATTATTCTGAATCTCCATTCAGCAGGGCCCAGTCTCAATCAAACCCACTGTGGCAAATAGAGAAACAGGAACAAGGCAGAAGAAGATAGAGGAAAGGATGTGGGGCACGGTAGAAGTAGATGGAGCGATGGGGTAGGGAGTGAAGAGGAGAGAGTGGGAGAAGGTGAAGGGATTTGGATGGCACAGCAAAAGGGTAAGGAAGTACAAGTATCATGCTACCTAGCAGCCACTGCCTCGTAACAAGCTCGTAAAATGGACAGTATTCTCGTGGTACTGGTAAAACTGTGTTACAACTGTCTGGTGCTTCTTTGGTATTAAACCACACCAGGCTTTGAATAGTTTTTCATGTGTGTGTTTGCTAGGCTGGTTTCTATTTATTAATGACTTTTCTTACTAGCAAGGAGCCCTGGGCATGTAAATGGGGGGAGTGCAATGGTGTAGGGCAGCCATGCAGTGGTGTTGCTAGACCTTGTAGTTTGGGTGAGCCCAGAGTTAACTTGGATGGGCCCTTCCACTCCCCCTGTAAATATATAAAATAGATTTTTTATAACCTTCCCTTCTGCTTCCCCCACCCCACATCCAACATCTCTCCCTCTCTCCCCAGCTCCCTCTGTTCTGAACCCCCTCCCCGATGTACCTCAGAGGCATCTGCAGTGATTCATTTTTGCTGCCTGCGCATGCTGTCTGCTCGGTCCCGCCTTCACTGATATCACTTCCTGTTTCCTTACTGGCAACATGCGGCAGATGGATGCTTTCCAGAACAGCGCAAGCAGCGAAAATGAATCATTGCAGCCACCTCTGAGGTACACCAGGGAGGGGGGATCAGAGACGGGGCAGATACCTTACCATCAGCAGAGGAGAGAGAGGAGAGTGGTGCTGCCACTGGGTGGGCCTGTACCAACCCAGGCCAATCAGGGGGTGTTAGGTAGAAGGTGAGGTATGCAATGAAAGGAATCTCTGAGGTGAGGAATGGTCTGTGACAGCAAGTAGGTAGTGTCTGTTTCATCCCCTCACTATACCTAATAAGAAAGTTCAGGCCTCAAGTGCTGCAAACAAGCCAGGTTTTCAGGATATTCATAATGAATATGCATAAGAGAGATTTGCAAACAATGGAGGTAGTATCCGCGTAGATCTCTCTATCCCTAATGAATATGCATATGAGAGATCTACATGGATACTACCTCCATTGTTTGCAAATCTCTCTTATGCATATTCATTATGAATATCCTAAAAACCTGCCTTGTTTTTAGCCCTGGAAGCCTGAACTCCTGTCTCCCTCTACTAAGATATTGTGATGCAGAGGATCTTTGACTGGTTTTGCTCAGCATTCTTGTAATCCCATTTCTTATATCCTATTGTGTGTTTTGACTCCTAGAATCCCAGAGACTTTCAACAGTTTCGTCCTCCAGCAGCAATGAGAGAATCTCCAGCTCCGCTTCCCTCAGCACGGATGTCTCTGACTCAGAGCGCCCTGTGAGCCTGGTGTCCACCACCTGGTCCGAATCCCCACAGGACAGCCGCTACATTTCAGAGAGTAACGGTGTGGAAGTCGGCATGTCCCAACCACCCAATGGCTTCAAGAACCAAAGGCTGGATCTGCACCTGGAGTTACTTCCCAGAACGGAAGAGACCCTACAAATGGATTACAGAGATACAGAGACTGCCTGGTCTCCTAAAAGTGGCCAGGCACATAGTCACATAGGGAGTCACCGAAGTTTAAGAGGCTCTAGATCTCTCTCCCCCTTTTCCTCCAAGGTCAGTCATAAATTGAGTTACATGGAGCGTGTAGTCCTGGAGCTTGTGGAGACGGAGCGGACATATGTCCGAGACTTGCGAAGCATTGTAGAGGTGAGTGTGTAAGCCCTGTTTTCCCCCCCCCCCCCCCTCCTAGTGAAGCATCTGTGAGAGCAGGGTATCTGTTAATCTCCCACAGACCTTTTAATGCCTCGCCATGTGTGAAAAGGAAACGTACAGCTCAGTTGCAAAACGTTTAGGGCTAGAGTTATTAATGCTACTGCTTTAGCGTGTGTTGTTTGCAGGTTCCGTTTTATGCAGTGGGACCCACACCCAGATGATGAAAAGCCCCTTGCTGTTCTAAACAGCGCTGTAATAATAGCGCCGGAACAGCACGGGGCTATAATGCCCCTATGATCGGAGCTAATAGCAACCAAATTTAGACACGCTATTAGCTCTGATTATAGGGGTAAAAGGGTGGGAGGATTGTGCCTGAGCATGCGCTTAGGCAAAATCCTCCTGCGCTCGTTTGACCTCTGAAACGCAGGAGATAGAGGCCCGTGGGACCCCGCCAGACCTCCGCCATTGGTTCAGCCCTGGTGGCCTAGTGCCACCCCTAGCCCTCCCCCTCCAGACAGTGACACGGGAGCTGGAGGTCCAGCAGACCCTCCAGTCCCTCTCCCCCCCAGACACAAGGGCACGGTGGGCTGGAGATCTGGTGGAGATTAAGGCGGGATCAGCCCTAAAACAGCTGCTGATCACAAAGCATGCTAGCAAGACTGGACTCTCACACAGCCTGCAGGGGCAGAGAGGGAGGGCTAGCCCTGGCTCAGAGCTAACAGCCAATAGGGAAAGCTCACAAGGCGTCAATCACAGGATACTGCAAACTATAGGAAAAACAGCCCTAATACACAGTGCTATCTATTGCACACACAATGCAATTGAATACAGATAAAACTCATATTAAATATACTTCACAATATACCCTGCCTCCATGAATACCCTTAGAAGGTAAAGAAAACAGATTACTAAACCTAAGGGATCTGGAAGAGATAGTTAAAAGAAAATGGTCATTTAAATAGAGAGGAACCATGCCATGTAGGACCTTGTATAAAAAAAAAAAAAATTAAACAAAATTTGTGCATGAATGGGAAGCCAGTGCAGATTGATATAAAAGGATGAAAGTATATCAGACTGTTTTAGAGAGAAAAAATCAAACCATGTTTTGGATGGTTTGAAGCTTTTTCAATAATGAACATAAATAACAGTGCAATAATGTAGCAGACTGAGCAATAAAGGGGAAAGGGAAATGGGACCAGATATACCGCTTTTCTGTGTTTTTTTGCAGCTACATTCAAAGCGTTTTACATATTATATTCAGGTACTATTTGTACCAGGGGCAGAGACTTAGATTCCAAAGATATCTTTGTAATTTATTTATTTGGAGCAACCTGATATACCACCTAATGTGTAGAAGTGCTGCTGAGTGGTTTACAATTATCAAAATAAAGTAAGAGTCAGAAGACAGAAAAAAATGGATATATTGCACAGGTAAAGGTCATGGAAATAGGGATTCAACTGTGTTCACCAAACATGAGTTGAAGCAACCAGTCTTAATTTGTTTTTTAAATTTAGGCTTCAAATGGAAGGTAGTTCCGAAAGTGTAGCCCAAGGTAGGAGAGGGCTGTTTCCTGCAAAATTTCTAGATGGAGATGTGAGGGGGAGGTAAGGATAGAAGCACCATTTGAGAGGGGAAGAAAAGTAAGGTATAAGTAGGTTGGAAAGATTGTTCTCTAACGCCCTAGACTATCTTTTAAATACAAATGTGAGAATCTCTTAAATTTGAGACATGCTGAGATCGCAAAACTTCTGCTGATGGACTGAGTACATTTTGGAAAAGTGCTCTTCAATTATTGGTACTTAATGTGTACAAATGATGCCTGCATACCCAATTTATAGCACCCTTTATAGAATTTAGGATAGAGGTTAGTTCTATAACAGTGCACCTGTTTATATATGCACATTCTTTAAAGGAAAGTAGGGGTCTTTATGGAAGGAGTGGCCTAGTGGCCGGTTCAAATCCCGCTGCTGCTCCTTGTGATCTTGGGCAAGTCACTTAACCCTTCAATGCCTCAGGTACAAACTTAGATTGTGAGCCCTCCTGGGACAGAGAAATATCCAGTGTACCTGAATGTAACTCACCTTGAGCTACTACTGAAAAAGGTGTGAGCAAAATCTAAATAAATAAAATAAATAAATGGGAAGCCTGAGCTCTGAAATCATTCAAGGGTGACATGATCAAAACGTTGAGTGTTGACCAACAGTTTGACAGAGGTAGATTGAATGAGTTGATGCAGCCAGGAACTTTCCAGTATTTCTCTGCCTCCAGCAGATGGTATATGTAGATTGATTCAGCAGTTCGTTTTTTGGTTTTTTTTTTCTTTTTCCTTCAGTTTTTGGGCCAGACTCCCCAAGCCTCTGATTACTGCCCTGGGCTCTGAGGCTGAAGCTTTTCAAGGGGACACCCTTCCAGGATTTGAGTCAGTCAGACCACAGGTTGAGGTATAGGAAGGCTGCGAGTTCCTCTTTGGCAGCTCGGAGGCAGGAGGGAGACATAGAGGGGCATAATTGAACCATATTATTGAAAAAGATGGCCGGCCATCTTTTCGTTTCGATAATACGGTTCGGGCCGGCCAAATGTCAGAGATGGCCGGCATCGGTTTTCACCGATAATGGAAACCGAGGCCGGCCATCTCAAACCCGGCCAAATCCAAGGCATTTGGTTGTGGGAGGGGCCAGCATTTGTAGCGCACTGGTCCCCCTGACATGCCAGGACACCAACCGGGCACCCTAGGGGGCACTGCAGTGGAGTTCAAAAATTGTTCCCAGGTGCATACCTTCCTTACCTTGGGTGCTGAGCCCCCCCCAAATCCCCCCCTAAAACCCATTCCCCACAACTGTACACCACTACCATAGCCCTTAGGGGTGAAGGGGGGCACCTACATGTGGGTACAGTGGGTTTTGGGGGGTTTGGAGGGCTCAACACTTACCACCACAAGTGTAACAAGTAGGGGAGGGGGATGGACCTGGGTCCACCTGCCTGAAGTGCACTGCACCCACTAAAAACTGCTCCAGGGACCTGCATACTGCTGTCATAGAGCTGGGTATGACATTTCAGGCTGGCATAGAGACTGGCAAAAAAAAAATGATTTAAAATTTTTTTTTTGGGTGGGAGGGGGTTGGTGACCACTGGGGGGAGTAAGGGGAGGTCATCCCCGATTCCCTCCGGTGGTCATCTGTTCAGTTGAGACACTTTTTTGAGACTTGGTCCTAAAAATAAATGGACCAAGTGAAGCCGGCGAAATGCTCCTCAGAGCCAGCCTTCTTTTTTCCATTATCGACCGAAGCCGGCCATCTCATAACCATGCCCCCGCCCCGCCTTCCACACCCTGCTGAAACACCCCCTTGAACCTTGGCCGGCCCTGCGACGGAAAGCAATTGAAGCCGGTGAAAATCGGCTTTCGGTTATACCGATTTCGCCGGCTTCAGGAAATGGCCGGCCATCTCCCGATTTGTGTCGGAAGATGGCCGGCCTTCTCTTTTGAAAATAAGCTGGATATTGGACTATGTTGGGAGAAGGAGATAGAGGGGAAGAAAAATTGCTGCACCTCAGAGGGAGGGAGACAGAGTTTTTACTATTCTTTTTATTTTTGTGAAGAGCTATGGGCTATTTTGTTACAGGAGTTATTTTGTTGAGAGACTATTTTGTCAAAGGATATTTTGTCAGGGATTATTTTGTCCAGGCTATTACGTCAGGGTGCCTGATACAATTTTCTCATGAGTGCGCTGTAGCTACCACTAGTGCAGAGCTCTGTGCGCATGCGCCTGGTGTGCTCTCACATATTACGGCCCACATTTAAGTACAGCCTGTTTGTATGCTGTTTGCTTTCTTTTTCTTATGCTTGCCTTAGGAATCTGTGTGCTGAGTTGTAGCGCATGGCTGTACCACAGGGTTATTGCATCAGCCCTTGAAATGGGAAATGAAGTGGGCAGGATTTTGAGGGTGGCTGCTTTACAAGTAGATATTGGAGGATCTCCTAGATCTGTGGTGCTCCAGAAAAGCTGTAGAAAGTGTGAGAGCAAACACTGAATTGTGAGCACAGTATGCTAAAGAGCATAGTGAGATTGGCCAGCCCCAGAAGAGGCTGTAGGGAAACAACAGGCCTCTGTTGGGATTGCAGTGCTATGCAAAATGAGTGTTCAGTGTGGTCACAATATATCAGTATACATGTAAACAGGTGCAGCATTAAAGTGATAATAGACAAAATTTAACAAGGAGCACGAATGAAAAAGGGTCAAGGCAGTGATTATAAAGGTCGCAAGAAATTTCTGAGTGACCATATATATAGCTGTCCTGACTGCTGACGTCTTTTTACTCCTTCTGTTTTAAATTGCTTGAGTTGAATTACAACAGGGAATGTTTTTATAATTTTGCTGTTGCAATTGAGTGCTTGTACTGCGGTTCCACTTGTTTTGGTTGTGGTAACACTGCAGTATCCTGTCAGACAGGAATGTGGGGAAAAGCCCAAAACACTGGGAACATCCCATGTGAGCATAGGAACACAACACACATTTCACCATATTGAGTTATCCAAGGTGCAAAGCTCTGCTTTCCTGAGGAAGTAGAGGGTGTGAATTACGTGTTTGGTGTTGCTTTGCTTGTGGTGTGTCCCAGGTAAAGGACTGGGGGTATTCCCACGTAGTTTTTGGCTACATGCTGCAATATACATTGTGTTTTTCCTGCTTATCTTTCCTGTACTGTATGCTTTGCGCACCCAGGTCAAAACGTCTGCACCCCTTTCAGGGATTTGGAAGGCTCTTTGTTCCTCAGTACATCTGTAGGTTTCAGTAATTGGATGTATTTAATTGAATTGCATTTCTTTTTAATTGTGAGAGCCAGGTACTAGAAATTACCTTTTATGAAATTTTTGAAGCACCATTTGGATCATTATTCAAAACTAGGATTTAAAAACTGGTGCTTGGCTAAAAACGTATCTTTCTTAGGCATAAGTGTGTTCTCCTTTCTTTCTACCTGCTGTTGGATTTATGGTATCACGATAATGTCTGCAGGGGTAGTCATAGGTTACAAGTAATGTTGAAAACAAAATGAGAAGAGACCAAAAAGCACTAAACCTAAAAACTCTTCTCTGCTTTAAAGAACTCATTCAAAAATAAACACTAAACGTTAAAAGGAAAAAGCTTCAAAGCCCCACTGTTAATAATCTAAAATTTATCAATAGCTTAAAGGACAGTCACTTAATTGGCAGAAAAAGCCTTCCATGAAATTCAAAACACTCTTGTGCCTGACAAGTATAAGTAAAAATCTTATCTGCACTCAAAGTGTGGCAAAACCTCAAAATAAAAATATAGTCCCACCAACAGTGGGTCAGCATTTCGCCACAGTTCTGCATCAAGGAATCATAGGCCGAGCTTCATTGGTAACCTGTGGATTTCTGGATTTGATGTAAGGTGTTGATAGTGATATTCAAGATTGCATGTCTCTTTACTACAGCCACATACTTCTTCACTCCTGTAAATACGTAGTCTACACCCTCTGTCAATAGGATGAATGAATTTTGTATGGATGAGGGCAGTTTCCTGTTTTGGGCCTACCCTGTGGAATGCTCTTCCTAATCATTTGAAGGGCATGATCTTCGTGATTTTCATTCACATCTCAAGACTCACTTATCTCAATTATCGATTGATGTGCATAGTGTTAGGACTCTTGTAAAGTGATATAGCTAAACGCTGACTGGGTGAAGGCTTTTTGTTGTTATAACTGATGTGTTTATTGTGTTTGTTATGGATGTGTGTGTGTTTGATTTATTTGTTCTATGTATATGTTTGATTGCACTTCGCCTTGAAACTGTGATTTGGCAAGGAATAAACATTGTAAATAAATATATGCTTGGAAGAAACTCTTACATGCTGAGGAACAGATCTTCTTGCTGAGCTGATGGCTCTAGTGAAGTTGCTCATCGCCTTTTGGGTGACACCTACCTTTTAAAAATGTTTGCATGCCCCCACTTGTCTGCATTGTTTCATGCTGAGCTATCAGAAGAATCAGGTAATAACTAGAATGGTTCTAGACAATAGAGAATCTGGAATTAGACCAAGAGGAAGGAAATGGAGCTCAGAAGAGTGCAAAGGATCATCTGTGCTCCAAGTGCATACTCGGCAGCTGTGCTCCGGGTATGGTGTTTGCTGTCTTATGATGACATGTGTTATGTAACATGCGAGTCAGAGCAGAAGACCTGATCAGATGTTTTGCTCTGTGTGAAACAGGATTACCTTGGGAAGATTATAGACGCAGCCCAGGAGCTCCCTATGGGGCCAGAGCAGGTCAGCGCACTCTTTGGGAACATTGAAGACATTTATGAGCTGAACAGGTAAGCTCTGAATTCTCCTAATAGTGTTTGTTATAGTTACTGTGGGAAACCTGAGGCTTTAATACTAACTAGTACAAAAGTTTCTTCATTCTGCAGAATACTAGCAAACTGCCTGTTTACTGTCTCCCCCCCCCCCCCCCCCCCCCAATCATCTGTGCACATTTGTACTCCTCTGTCCACATACCTGCTGACCTACCACTTCATCTGCATATCTGTGCCTCCTTCCACCCACCAGACTCCCCATTTGCATACGGCTCCTGCCTCCTTCCACCCACCAGACTCCCTATCTGCGTATGGCTCCTTCCACCCACCCACCAGACTCCCCATGTGCGTACGGCTCCTGTCCCCTTTCAGCCACCCACCGTCCCGTGTCACTGTCTGCCTGTGGTTCCCGCCTCCTTACAGCTGCCCCCACTTTCTCAGTTTGTGTATCACTGTGTTCTCCCTAACTTGCACCTATCCCGCTCCCAAACCTGTCCAGTGCATTGCACATCCAATGGTGTTTCAGAATAAATATAAAAGAGAAATTTGCATACAGTGGAAACTCAGAATATGCAAACTTACCTCATGCATATGCATTGTAGGTATTCTGAAAAGTGAAATGGTTGTGGACTTCCGAAGACAGGTTTGGAAGCTCTGAGGTCAGCTTTGTCTCACATGAATGCCCCTGGTCATAGCAGGGACATTCAGATAGAGCCATGATGGATCTGTCCTTGGTAATGAGATCTGGATTTGATATGCAGAGTTTTCTTGTAGAGCTCATTGCCATAAAATAGTATTTCTCAACCCAGTGGTCAGGACACACCAAGCCAGTCTAGTTTTCAAGATATCTATAATGAATATGCATGAGAGAATTTGTATGCAAAATTATTTCATGCATATTCATTGTGGATATCCTAAAACCCTGACTAGCTGGGTGTGTCCTGAGGACTGGGTTGAGCACTTCTGCTGTAGGATATTTTGAAGTTAATTGTATAACAGGGTTTAGAGGGGTTAGACAAATTTACGAAAGACTAATCAATCACAGACTATTTAAGCTAAAAGGGATGTCACCTGAATTTAAGTCATCTGACTACTGGAAACTCAAGGGGTTCACAACCCCAGGTGGGCATCTCCATTTCTTTTAAGCAACCTCTTCTTACCCTTGTTGGAAACCAGAGGTTGGTGTGACCCAGCTTGGCAGTGCCTATGCCAGGGGCTCCCAAGCCTGTCCTGGGAGAACCCCAGCCAGTCAGGTTTTCAGGATATCCACAATGAATATTCATGAGATTTGATTTACATACACTGCCTCCTTGATATGTGTTCTGCTTTGGATTTACAGCCTGTCTTACAGACTGCTCAATGATTACCGTGGATTATTTTGGATTCCTAATAAGATATATGAAACCTTTATTAGAGGAACTAAATTCTACAATTGATTAATATATACATATATATACTGGTTAGCACCTATACAGTGATTAGCTATATGAAAACAATGGTTACATCACTGATCTCTCATCTCTTAGACCAGGAAAAGAAACAAACACAATGATTAAGACAATTATTACATTACTGGCCTCTACATCTAAGCAATGCAAAGAGTTCTTTGACCAGGAAAGAAACAATAATTACATACATACAATCATCACTGATCTCTCATCATCCAGGCTCTTTTTATCATCAGCTGGGGGGGGGGGGGGGGGCCCGTTACACACACAGCGAAAGAGCTAGGAGCTTTTTGGACCAGGAACAGATTTCTGCGCAGCCCTTAAGTTGCTCACAGATGAACCCCACTGTGCTGTGACAAGCCCTCCCTTTTATTCTCATGTCCAGCTTTGGAAAGTTACAGAATATACATGAGGATGCAGTCCCAAGTAAACAAACCACTGGCCAGGTGGCTCATCTCCTGAGCTTCGAGCATATCCTGTTTCCCTCCTGCACAAACTGAATTGGTTAGAAACATGTCTTATCTTCCACATTCCAACTTGGTTTTTGTATTCACAAGGAAAGTTACTTTCGGTCAAAAGACAGGATTTCAGAGTGTATTATCGGACAAAAATAAGGTTGAAAAGCAATCCTGTAAGATGACAAACAATGAATGAAACAGAATTACTTCTAAACAATACAGACCCCCAAGTGCACTGGTCGTACAAGACAGGGTTGAAAAACAATCTTTAAAATTCTATTCCATTACAATATGCAAATATATTCATGATTATTGATTGTGGATAACTGATTGGCTGGAGTTCCCCCATGACAAGCTTGGGAATCACTGGCTTGGGGTCACTGTTGCTAACACCATGTGAGGTGGTAACTAATCTTTCAGTCCTGCCTCACTGGCACAACAGCCAGGGCAGCACTGAAGGTGGGAAACCAAACCTTGCAACCCCCTACCTATTGCTATATCCAACCCCACATCCAGAGATGGTGTCAAGGCCCGAGTGTGTGGCAGCACTTGGGCACAGAGCCTGCCTACATTTGAGTCTTTCTAAATTGTTTCTCTCTTGTTTTTTAAATATATATCTACCCCAGCTCTGGGACTGTTCCCTTATCATAGGAGGTGGGTAACAGCTTGTGGTGCTCAAACTTCACCTTGGTTTGCATGCTCGATATTTTCACCTCTGTTGGAGTGTCTGTTTGCGTGGACTAACTGAGGAGATTTTGTGCATCGTAATGATTTTTTTCTTCTTCCAAGCTAATGATTTGGGATATGAAACCTTCAAATATAGTCATACTGCATGCTTGTGTAGGCATAATCAGTTGCAGTGGTTAACATGATTTTTAAACATTTTGTGTATTCCTAGTTGAGAGTAGCATGGGGAAGAGCATTCTGGGTTTTAACAACTTGTTTCTATCCCTCAGTGAACTCCTGCAAGATCTGGACAGCTGTCACAATGACCCCGTTGCAGTCGCAAATTGCTTTGTGGAAAAGGTAAGGAAAGATGGAAACTTTGTACCTTTTACTTAGTGCCAGGATAGTAACTGTGCTCCTCTGGCACCAGGTTGCTACCAGGAGCACTCCCGAACTGCTGGCATCAGCTCCCACACATGCCTCTCATGTTACGGGAGCAGACACTACTATACAGCACACACATGTGAGTGCTGGCATCTGCTAACGTTATGAATAGTTTTATAAATGTCACAGACAGAATACAGGGCTATGAACCGTGTAGCCCTGCTCCCCCCCCCCCCCCACCTAGCCCCCCAAGTAATCCACTAAACCCTCACTGTGCTGAGGCAGCAAAATCTTTAGGACACCTTATGGCACATACTACCGGAATTCTGTGCCAAAAAAAAAAAAAAAAAAATTCTGTGCACAAAATTCAAATTCTGCAAGTTCGTCATAATTTAAACGATATTACAGCCCCCCCCCCCCCCCCCCCATACACAGATACCATCCATATTTTTCCTAGCATCTATAGCATTAACCTTTTTTCCAGTCCCCATTCCCTGCACCCACACCACCTCCATAGTTTTTTTTTCAGCCCCCCCCCCCCCCCCGTACCCACACTATCTGTAGTTTTTTTTCACAGCCACTGCCCATCATACCCGCACTCACTAGGGAACTAGGAGTTGCATCGGAAGTGCCGCCTCAGTTGCATCAGAAGTGTCTCTTCGGGGCAGGAAAGAACGCGACTCCTGCCTGCTGTTGCAGCTATGGGCCAAACTTGCTGTGAAGTCTGGTGGCCATTTTGAAAAAGAGGAGCACTGGCCAGAGAATGGCAGCAGTGGGCAGGAAAGAGTGGGGTTCCTGCCCTCAAAGAGGCCACTAGACCACCAGGAAGTGTTAAGGTCGGCCTGGGGAGGGCCCGCCGAGGCTCAGAGGGCCAGCCAGCCTTCACTCGTTCCTTCACCGTGGCTTTACTGCGGGCTAAAGGGTCTTGATTCTGCACAAAAAAGCTGAATCCTGCATAGCTGGAGAATTCTGTGTGAATTCTGTGCTGCGCAGTCCTGCAGAATTCCGGCAGGAGTAGGCACCTTTTTTTAGCCACCGTGGTCAACATATTTTCTTAAATGTCAGCTGTGATATGTTCAGTGCTGCTACAGAGCAAGTGGCAGTGCTGAACAAACGTATAATGTGGTCACCAGTGGCTGCTCAGTGTAGCACCGATATTCAGCCGCTACATGGGTTTACCTCGGGACCACATTTGCCTGACAGCGGAGTGTTTGCTGATATAGATGAACTGTATAGTGACTCACTATTGCCAGTGTGTAAATAGCTCATGGCTCCCACCCTAACTTTGCTGTAATTGTATGGATAGTGCCAGGCCATTTAGAGTGATTTTCAGCAAGCACAATCCCCCCTTGGATTCTACAAACTTGAGCACATAATTGTGCACAGAAGTTATAGAATAGTGCCTGCTACGTAACACTGCCACCTGGATCAAAATTCACAGGACAGGATTGATCCAGTCATGGGTTTACCTTGTTGCATGCAGGGTTTTCCCCATTTCATTCCCTAAAAAAAAGAAAAGCATGACTACAAGTCCCAGCATGCACCGGGGTAAACCCAGGCCTGGATTAAACCTGCCCTGCGAATCTGGATCCAGTTGGCAGCGTTAGTGTTAAGTGTCTAATGTAATGTGCATTAAATACCAAAAATTGGATGGGCCTTAATTGATGTTAGTTGCCACTAATTTGCCATTGCACACATAACTGTACTTAGGCACTATTAAAAATTAGCGCTTAAGTTCAATAGCGCATAACTGCAGAGGGGCGAATGAGCAGGTCTTGCAGTTGTGCATGTAGGTTATAGATAGGAGTGGCCCAAGGCAAGATGTTGCCCCCCCCCACCCCGGGCCGAGTCAAGATACCGTCCCCCATTCCTCTACCCCGTTCTGGAGTTTGCCTTCTTTTCTTCATGTTTCAAAAGCTGGTGCTGGCAGAAGCAATTCCCATAAGCTACCCTTCCGTCAGCACCGGCCTTTTCTCTACTGCAGCCACCTCTGAGGAAACAGGAAGTTACATCAGAGAGGCGGCCACAGTAAAGAGAAGAGATGGGTGCCGGTGGTAGGGCAGCATATGGGAATCTCGCCTGCCACCAGCAACTTTTGGAACATGAAGATAAAAAAGGTAAACTTCATAACGGAGTGGAGGAAAGAAGGGAAAGATGCCGCTCCCAAAAGAGTGCCGTCTGAGGCCCCTGCCTCAGATGGCTAATGGTCGGGCCACCCCTAGTTATAGAATATGTTGACTTGCACATACCCATTTAGGTGCGCTCATTTGTGCCAGTCATATGGCTGGCAGAAGTGCTTGCCCCTAAATTTGGAAACTGCTGGGGTTCTCATTTTTTCGCTCCCCTGAAGCAGCTTCAAAGCAAGCGAAACAGAGTACTCCTGTTGGGATTTTAAAGATAAATACTCTTCTCTTTTTGGTTATTAAAAATGATTTGAATACAGTACAATAATGTTAAGTTTACAACAAGATTGAAGGGAAGGCAAATGGGGCTTGATATACTGCTTTTCTGTGGGTTTTGCAACTACATTCAAAGCAGTTTACATACTATATACAGGTACTTATTTGTACCTGGGGCAATGGAGGGTTAAGTGACTTGCCTAGAGTCACAAATTCCCCAGGATCAAAGTCCACTCACCATTAGGCTACTCCTCCACTTGTGTACTTGAGTACTTGTGGCTTCATTTTGTGGAGAAGGGAGTACATGAAAAAATTCTTTTTGTGATGAGAATAGAGTTGGCATTCGAAAATTTGCAAGTAATTATTTAAAGTTGATAAAAGGTGTGTTATGACATTCCTGGGATTTGTTTTTTTTTTTGTTTGTGTGGAGTTTTGACCAGTGATTACAATTGAACTGAAAATTATAAGACAGCCCTGACTACATATTCTAGGTCATATTTTTAACTGAAGTCTTTTTCTCCGTGTTTTTTTTAAATTTAGCATGTAATCCGTCTACATAATACCAATCCAGTAGATTTTTTTGTTGATTTTTTTTAATCTAGATTTTTTTTCCTGTCGCTAACCCTCTTGATAATTTTGTTGAATCATTTTATTAAGCAATTTCTGCTTATTTCTGCATGTAAAGCAGAAATTGTTTAAAATGGTCAAGTGTGGGTGTAAGTACATAGACTGGAAACCAAAACCATAAACAAGCTCCCTCCCCCCCCCACCCCCCCACCCCCCGTCCGACTCCTAGGTCCTTCCCTACCTTGGGAAGGCTTGGTGGTCTGGTAACGTCTTCCAGGGCAGGAACAAACCCCACTTGTTCCTGCCCCGTACCATTGCTTCATCGCAGTGACTGCTGAGACTTCCCATGGCAGCCTTGTGAGACTACTGTAGGAGGTCCCGGCAGCCAATTTGCGATTGGAATCGATTCCAAAATGTCTGCTGGGACCTCCCGTAGTAGCTATTGTGATGTGGAGCAGAAATTAGTGGGGTTCATACCTACCTTCAAAGAAGCCACTAGACCACCAGGCCTTCCTATGGTAGGCCCGGGGAGGATCTATAGGTGGGATGGGGGTGGGGGGTGATTGCGAGGGGTAGGAATGAGTTTCAGGATTTGGTGCCAAATCTAATTCGGTCAGCCTCTAATTGGGGGTCACCATATGAGCTTAATTTATAAAGGCCCATATTTGCCTGTGCTGCCTCTTTGGACATGTTACATAGGTGCTTCCATATGTCTCTGTACAGTGAGGCACTCATTTGCTGTGCACTAGTATTATGAGTTAAGCACTGTACAATGTTTCTACTCCTTGGAGCATAGAGTCTAGTTGAGACAGGCAGGCAAGACACATGAAGAATAACAAATAAGAAGTTAAGGGCGTATGGCTTTGAAGGCTATTTCACACAAGCAATCTCTATTTTATATAAGAACCCTATGGCGAGAGTGTTGGTCAATGGAGCGTACTCTCGAAGCTTTGTAATTAATAGAGGAACCAGACAGGGATGCCCTTTGTCCCCTTTACTTTTTGCTATCACGTTGGACCCTTTGGTCAGAGAAATTATGGGTAACACTGAGATTGAAGGTATAAAATTGGGAACCAGAGAATTTAAGATCTCGGCGTTTGCCGATGACATTTTGGTTCATCTAGCTAGACCGGAGAGATCGCTGCCGGTGTTGATGGAGGTTTTTGAAGAATATGGGGCCTTCTCGGGATTTAAATTGAATTTTCAAAAATCAGAGGGATTGCCCACAACTAATACGGTAAGGGAGCAATGGAAGGGAAAGTTTCCACTAAGATGGGCGAATAAGGAGTTTAAATACCTAGGCATAACACTAACCGGAGATCTGAGTAGATTATATAGACAGAATGTTGATAAGTTACTGCAGTTTCTCCGAGGACAAGCAGGCTGCTTGTTCTCACGACTGGGTTGACGTCCGCGGCAGCCCCCACCAACCGGAAGAAGCTTCGCGGGACGGTCGGCACGCAGGGCACGCCCACCGCGCATGCGCGGCCGTCTTCCCGCCCGTGCGCGACCGCTCCCGCCAGTTACTTTTTTTCCGCGACTGGAGAGAGTTGTGCAATTGCCTCTCTCTCCGTTCAGCCGCCGGATTTTTTGACCGCGTTTACGCGGATCGTTGCTTTGGATTCCCGTTCGGTTCCTCTTTCTTTGTATTGTTAAAAAAAAAAAAAAAAAAAAGAAAAGATTTTCGCGCGTGTGGAGCACGCGCTCCCCTTTTCCCTCGCTTCCAGCGGGGACGCCTCGTTGCGGCCTAGTGGCCGCTCGGTCGGCTAGTTTTTCGTGGTGTGATTTTAGCCACCATTGCCGACTTTGACTTCGCCGACGCGATTTTTCCGTCGATGTCCTCGAAGGTCCCGAGTGGATTTAAAAAGTGTGGTCGCTGCGGCCGGCCGATCTCGCAGACCGACACCCACGCTTAGTGCCTCGGGCCG
This sequence comes from Microcaecilia unicolor, assembly GCF_901765095.1. Taxonomy (NCBI): domain Eukaryota; kingdom Metazoa; phylum Chordata; class Amphibia; order Gymnophiona; family Siphonopidae; genus Microcaecilia; species Microcaecilia unicolor. The sequence continues at coordinate 151,460,689 of NC_044039.1, read as the reverse complement.
GAGCACAATCTCAAGTCGTGCGCGCTGTGTCTCGGTCTCCGGAAACGGACTCAGGTTGCGAGGCAAGTTCTGCGGGACCGTCTTTTTGGAACTTGCGCCGGCCCCTCGACGTCGACCTCGACGGCATCGGTATCGAAGGCCGGGTCTTCGGTACCGGTATCGATGCCCGAGACATCGGCACCGATGGCAGCGACCCCAGGAGAACAGGTCCCGTCGGCCCGCCGGTCCGCCGGTGAGAGTGGGGTTGAGAGGCCGCGTGGGCAGTCGGCCCCGGTCACTCCCTCAGCTCGTGAGCCACGGGACCGAACCCTGTCGGACCCGGTACCTCGAGACCGAGGGGGATCGACCTCCTCCTCCTCCATGCCCTCCGGCGCCGGTGACGTGCACCGGAAAAAAGATAAGAAGCGCCGTCACCGGGAGCCCTCGGTGCACCCTGAAGAGGAGTCGACGCCGAAGCGTCATCGCAGAGAGGAGAGATCTCCGTCGGTGGTGGAGGTGCCGACGCGTCGGGGTTCCGGCACCTCGGTGCCGTCTCCTGGCCCCCAGCAGCTTCTGGCACCGACACCCTTACCGGCCCCACCGCCTTTCCCGGCAGCGGGCCTGGACGAGTGCCTCAGAGCCATCCTTCCGGGGATCCTGGAAGGGCTGATGCGCCAGGCTGTGCCGGCGTCGGGGGTGCTTGCGCCCCCGGCGCCGATGACTGTGGCGCCGGCGAGCTCTAGCCCGGCGCCGGGGCTGTCGACACCGCCGCCGCTTGCGGTGCCGGTCTCGACCGCCACGCAGGTGGAGGCCCCGTCGACGTCGATGGAGGGAGCTCCGTCCCCGCCGGCGCGGGAGTCCACCGCTCGACGACACCGAGACCTCGGTGCCTCGACGTCGAGCCGGGCCCGGTACCGGACTCAGCTACATGAGCTAATGTCCGATACCGAGGATGAGGACTCGTGGGGGGAAGAGGAGGACCCGAGATATTTCTCCTCAGAGGAGTCTACGGGCCTTCCCTCGGACCCCACGCCGTCACCGGAGAGGAAGCTCTCACCTCCTGAGAGTCTCTCCTTTGCCTCCTTTGTGCGGGATATGTCTATAAGCATTCCCTTTCCCGTGGTCTCTGTGGAAGAGCCGAGGGCCGAGATGCTCGAGGTCCTCGACTATCCATCACCACCTAGAGAGTCCTCCACGGTACCGCTGCACAATGTCCTGAAGGAGACGCTGCTTCGGAACTGGGTGCGACCACTAACTAACCCCACCATTCCCAAGAAAGCAGAGTCCCAGTACAGGATCCACTCTGACCCAGAGCTCATGCGGCCCCAGTTGCCCCATGACTCAGCGGTCGTGGATTCTGCTCTCAAGAGGGCACGGAGTTCGAGGGATACCGCCTCGGCGCCCCCGGGGCGGGAGTCTCGCACTCTGGACTCATTTGGGAGGAAGGTCTACCAATCCTCCATGCTCGTGACCCGCATCCGATCTTACCTGCTCTATATGAGCATCCACATGCGGACCAATGTGCAACAGCTGGCGGACCTGGTCGATAAGCTCCCGCCGGAGCAGTCCAGGCCATATCAGGAGGTGGTCAGGCAGCTGAAGGCGTGCAGAAAGTTCCTGTCCAGGGGGATTTTTGACACCTGTGACGTGGCATCTCGTGCTGCGGCCCAAGGTATAGTGATGCGCAGGCTCTCATGGCTGCGTGCCTCTGACCTGGACAACCGCACCCAGCAGAGACTGGCTGACGTCCCTTGCCGGGGGGATAATATTTTTGGCGAGAAGGTCGAGCAGATGGTTGACCAACTGCATCAGCGGGAAACCGCTCTCGACAAGCTCTCCCACCGGGCGCCTTCAGCACCCGCCCCCGCGGGCGGGCGTTTTTCCCGGGCTCGGCAGGCTGCACCCTATTCTTTTGCGAAGCGTAGGTACAACCAGCCGGCCCGAAGGCCTCGTCAGGCACAGGGACAGCCCCAGCGCGCTCGTTCCCGTCAACAGCGTGCGCCTAAGCAGCCCCCTGCGCCTCCACAGCAAAAGCCGGGGACGGGCTTTTGACTGGATCCACGGGAACATAGCCGCCCTACAAGTGTCCGTACCGGACGACCTGCCGGTCGGAGGGAGGTTAAAATTCTTTCACCAAAGGTGGCCTCTCATAACCTCCGACCAGTGGGTTCTCCAAATAGTGCGGTGCGGATACGCCCTGAATTTGACCTCCCTGCCTCCAAATTGTCCTCCGGGAGCTCAGTCTTCCAGCTCCCATCACAAGCAGGTACTTGCAGAGGAACTCTCCGCCCTTCTCAGCGCCAATGCGGTCGAGCCCGTACCACCCGGGCAGGAAGGGCAGGGATTCTATTCCAGGTACTTCCTTGTGGAAAAGAAAACAGGGGGGATGCGTCCCATCCTAGACCTGAGAGGCCTGAACAAATTCCTGGTCAAAGAAAAGTTCAGGATGCTTTCCTTGGGCACCCTTCTGCCACTGATTCAGAAAAACGATTGGCTATGTTCCCTGGATTTAAAGGACGCATACACTCACATCCCGATACTGCCAGCTCACAGACAGTATCTCAGATTCCGCCTGGGCGCACGGCACTTTCAGTATTGTGTGCTGCCCTTTGGGCTCGCCTCTGCCCCACGAGTGTTTACAAAGTGCCTCGTGGTGGTAGCGGCCTACCTACGCAAGCTGGGAGTGCACGTGTTCCCATATCTCGACGATTGGCTGGTCAAGAACACCTCGGAGGCAGGAGCCCTCCGGTCCATGCAGTGCACTATTCAACTTCTGGAGCTGCTGGGGTTTGTGATAAATTACCCAAAGTCCCATCTCCAGCCAACTCAGTCTCTGGAATTCATAGGAGCGCTGCTGAATTCCCAGACGGTTCAGGCCTACCTTCCCGAAGCGAGGGCCACCAATCTCTTGGCCCTGGCTTCGCAGACCAGAGCGTCTCAGCAGATCACAGCTCGGCAGATGTTGAGACTTCTGGGTCATATGGCCTCCACAGTTCATGTGACTCCCATGGCTCGTCTTCACATGAGATCTGCTCAATGGACCCTAGCTTCCCAGTGGTTCCAAGCCACCGGGAATCTAGAGGATGTCATCCGCCTCTCCACCAGTTGCCGCACTTCACAGCTCTGGTGGACCATACGGACCAATTTGACCCTGGGACGTCCATTCCAAATTCCGCAGCCCACGAAAGTGCTGACGACGGATGCATCCCGCCTGGGGTGGGGAGCCCATGTCGATGGGCTTCACACCCAGGGTCTGTGGTCCCTCCAGGAAAAGGATCTGCAGATCAACCTCCTGGAGCTCCGAGCGATCTGGAACGCACTGAAGGCTTTCAGAGATCGGCTGTCCTGCCAAATTATCCAAATTCGGACAGACAATCAGGTTGCAATGTATTACGTCAACAAGCAGGGGGGCACCGGATCTCGCCCCCTGTGTCAGGAAGCCGTCGGTATGTGGCGTTGGGCGTGTCGGTTCGGCATGCTTCTCCAAGCCACGTACCTGGCAGGCGGTAAACAACAGTCTGGCCGACAGACTGAGCAGAGTCATGCAACCGCACGAGTGGTCGCTCCATTCCAGAGTGGTACGCAAGATCTTCCGAGAGTGGGGCACCCCCTCGGTGGATCTTTTCGCCTCTCAGACCAACCACAAGCTGCCTCTGTTCTGTTCCAGGCTTCAGACACACGGCAGGCTAGCGTCAGATGCCTTTCTCCTTCATTGGGGGACCGGCCTCCTGTATGCTTATCCTCCCATACCTTTGGTGGGGAAGACCTTACTGAAGCTCAAGCAAGACCGCGGCACCATGATTCTGATAGCGCCCTTTTGGCCCCGTCAGATCTGGTTCCCTCTTCTTCTGGAGTTGTCCTCCGAAGAACCGTGGAGATTGGAGTGTTTTCCGACTCTCATTTCGCAGAACGACGGAGCGTTGCTGCACCCCAACCTTCAGTCCCTGGCTCTCACGGCCTGGATGTTGAGGGCGTAGACTTCGCTGCGTTGGGTCTGTCTGAGGGTGTCTCCCGGGTCTTGCTTGCCTCTAGGAAGGATTCCACTAAAAAGAGTTACTTTTTCAAGTGGAGGAGGTTTGTCGTTTGGTGTGAGAGCAAGGCCCTAGAACCTCGTTCTTGCCCTGCACAGAACCTGCTTGAATACCTTCTGCACTTATCAGAGTCTGGCCTCAAGACCAACTCAGTAAGGAATCACCTTAGTGCGATTAGTGCTTACCATTATCGTGTGGAAGGTAAAGCCATCTCTGGAGAGCCTTTAGTCGTTCGATTCATGAGAGGTTTGCTTTTGTCAAAGCCCCCTATCAAGCCTCCTACTGTGTCATGGGATCTCAACGTCGTCCTCACCCAGCTGATGAAACCTCCTTTTGAGCCACTGAATACCTGCCATCTGAAGTACTTGACCTGGAAGGTCATTTTCTTGGTGGCAGTTACTTCAGCTCGTAGGGTCAGTGAGCTTCAAGCCCTGGTAGCTCATGCTCCATATACCAAATTTCATCACAACAGAGTAGTGCTCCGCACCCACCCAAAGTTCCTGCCGAAGGTGGTGTCGGAGTTCCATCTTAACCAGTCAATTGTCTTGCCAACATTCTTCCCCAGGCCGCATACCCGCCCTGCTGAACGTCAGTTGCACACATTGGACTGCAAGAGAGCATTGGCCTTCTACTTGGAGCGGACACAGCCCAACAGACAGTCCGCCCAATTGTTTATTTCTTTCGACCCTAACAGGCTAGGGGTCGCTGTCGGGAAACGCACCATCTCCAATTGGCTAGCAGACTGCATTTCCTTCACTTACGCCCAGGCTGGGCTGACTCTTGAGGGTCATGTCACGGCTCATAGTGTCAGAGCCATGGCAGCGTCGGTGGCCCACTTGAAGTCAGCCACTATTGAAGAGATCTGCAAGGCTGCGACGTGGTCATCTGTCCACACATTCACATCTCATTACTGCCTCCAGCAGGATACCCGACGCGACAGTCGGTTCGGGCAGTCGGTGCTGCAGAATCTGTTTGGGGTGTAAATCCAACTCCACCCTCCAGGACCCGAATTTATTCTGGTCAGGCTGCACTCTCAGTTAGTTGTTCTTCGTAGGTCAATTTCTGTTGTTCCCTCGCCGTTGCGAGGTTCAATTGACCTGGGTTCTTGTTTTGAGTGAGCCTGAGAGCTAGGGATACCCCAGTCGTGAGAACAAGCAGCCTGCTTGTCCTCGGAGAAAGGGTATGATACATACCTGTAGCAGTTGTTCTCCGAGGACAGCAGGCTGATTGTTCTCACCTACCCTCCCTCCTCCCCTTTGGAGTTGTGTGTTTCATCTTTTGCTAGTCATTCAACTGGCGGGAGCGGTCGCGCACGGGCGGGAAGACGGCCGCGCATGCGCGGTGGGCGTGCCCTGCGTGCCGACCGTCCCGCGAAGCTTCTTCCGGTTGGTGGGGGCTGCCGCGGACGTCAACCCAGTCGTGAGAACAATCAGCCTGCTGTCCTCGGAGAACAACTGCTACAGGTATGTATCATACCCTATACGCGACATAAATTAGCAGTATGGGAGGGGCTACCTATAACATTAAGTGGGCGAGTTGGTTTGTATGCAATGATGCTCTTTCCAAAATGGCTGTATGTACTAAGACAGCTGCCCATAGTATTACAGACTAAAGATATAAAGAAGCTTCAAGGAATGTTGTCTAGGTTCTGTTGGAGTGGGAAAAAGGCTAAAGCTAAATTGGACTATCTTTATGGGAAAAGGACAGAGGGAGGTTTGGGGTTGCCTGATATTAAACAATATAATTGGGCCTGTTTGGCTCGGCACCTAGCGGATTGGGTTTTGGAAACAGAAGAGCATACGGCATGGAATATTGAGTGTGCTTTGTTTAGACCATATCATCCCTATTATATGTTACATGTTGAGGGTAAAATGTTACCTAAGGAATGGCGCCATCATATTTTATTACACCCAATGCGAAGTATATGGCAGTACATATTGAGGAGACTAAATAAGAACCCACGGTGCACGGATCTCCTCCCACTAGTTGGGAATGGAGCATTTGAACCAGGGAATGTTCACCCGAAATTTATCAAGTGGGCACAGGAAGGAGTGGTATTAGTGGCGGATGTCATGCAAGAAACGGGGAAGGCTATATCCAGGGAGGCTTTAGAGGATATGGTGGGAGTAGAGAATGTGACATGGTATGATTATTATCAGCTTCATAGCTATATTGAGCACTTACATAGAGAAAAATGTGATAAAGGGATGTATGAGCTACTGGTGAATTTGTTTCTGCCTCAGGGAAGAGAACAGACTACGGTGTCCACACTGTATAAACAGTTAAGTATGATTGCCCCGTACCGTAGCTATGAGGCAGTGGCTAGACGATGGTCTGAGGATTTGAGGGTAGAGATTAGCAGTGGAGATATAGCCCAGTCATTGAAGGAGATTGTACATAAAGTGACTAGTGCTAGACATAGGGAGATACAATTTAGAATCATTCTGAGAGCATACTTCTCTCCCATACAGGCTTATTATGCAGGTAAACTGCAAGAAACACATTGCAGTAAATGTAATTTTCAGAGAGCAACACTGTATCACATGTTTTGGGGGTGTTCTGTTATTAAAAAGTTTTGGGGTTCAGTGCTGGAATATTGCGAGGCTCTGCTGCATAAGAGGCTTGGGCTTACGCCTAAAACTGTTGTGCTAGGACTGAGGGGAAGTGGGTCAATTATGCGATACAAAGAAAGTTTATTTATATATAAGGCACTTATTATTGGGAAACAATGTATTTTACAATACTGGACACAAGAAATAGGACCATCCTTCTGGCAGTGGAGGAGTTTGCTTCATTCCCTGGTGCGGATGGAAGCACGTACTACGAACAGTAGTCCTAGAAGTAAACACCGCTTCTGGGAAGTCTGGGGACCGTATGTGCAGGCTCTATCAGGCAGAGCTCGCAGCCTATTGGTGAACACACTCACTGGGGGGGGAGGAATGGAAAGTTAATGATATGTATGCCTATTGGAATTATGTTGATGTGACAACATTAAGGCAAGGGTATAGGGGGGAAGGGGGGTGGGGAAAGGGAAGAAAACTAACTAAAGTTTGATGACACTTCAGTTAAAGGTTTTGATAAAGAAGACAAAGATTTGTATTAAGTATATGTTTATTGATCTATGTATGTTGTAAACTGTGACATCAATAAAACAGTTTAAACATAACAAATATGAAGTGTGAAATAAGAGAAAAAGAATAGTGTAGTTCAGGGTATGTGACAGCTGTACAGAGCTTGTTCACCTGCAGAATGTTAGTGTTGACGATTTCTCCCCCAGTCATCCCTGTCCTAAACCACCACTGATTAGATACGGGATAGGCTCGTTATTTGCTCTCCCTCACTGTACTTGCTGACACGCTTCTGAAGCCTTTTTGCTTTATTTGCAGAGCCAAGATTTTGATGTTTACACACAGTACTGCACCAACTATCCAAAGTAAGTGCCTGTGAATAACTATAGAAAACTATCAGAGCACGATAAGGGACTGTAGGCTGAAAGTGCGCATGTTAGTCACTTCTAACCTGTCCCAACAGGAGAGAGAGAACAGGGTGAGGTGGGAGGCTCCTAAAGAGGGTGTGTGCGCCGTCTAGGGTTAATAAAGCTGTGGAAAAGATTTCTGACTGGCTTTTGTTGGTGGATTTTCATTTTGGGTATTTTCCAGTCAGTATAAGGAAAGGCAGTACAGTGAAAAGGAGAACTCAGATTGTGAATCAGATCCTGTTTCATAGGCCGAGAATGGTGAAGGGACAGATGTGTGATCAGGATCATATATGCAAATTGAACAGTGGAGGCTCCTGCCCCCCCCCCCCCCCCCCCCCCCCCACACACCTTCCCCACTCCATTCAGCTTTTCTGTGGCACATATTTACATTTTGGAAATTGCTGCTCAGGTTTTCTTGGGTCTTATTCCAGTAACTGCACCAGAGTAAACTTAGACCAGCAGAGTTAGAAAGATACAAACAGGGTTTGGGAGGAGGAGTTTGGCTAATCACCAGGTTCTTTTACTAACTACAGATCTGATCTATGGCACCATCCAGATACTGCAGGAAAGTTTAGCTTTGGTAACTAGATAAGGCTTGGTGCTCTCCAAAGATAAAACAGAAGTGTCTTTGTATGAGAAGATTTTCTTAGTGCAGTGCTAGTGAGGCAATAAGTCACTTGCCAGCAGTAGAACATGTGTTGAGATTCTTGCATATATTTGTTTGTCTCCCCCGTTCTGTGAACATCTGTCCATCTTTCATGTCTTTGCACATTGATTCTTTGTTTTCTTCAGTACCCATAAGAATTTTCTGACTGTGGCGGTGCCATGTCTTGGATGCTCCTATCCCTGTGATACCCACAGTAGCTAGCCCAGCTGTTCCAGCAGCACTGGGGTTCTCTACCCCAGCTGTGTATGTTCCCCCCCCCCCCCCCCTTGGTTTCCTCTGTCTTGCCCTCCTCATCCTATCTTCCTGTTTTCTTGCAGTTCTGTAGCAGTTCTGACAGAGTGCATGAGGAGCAAAGTGCTGGCCACCTTCTTCTGGGAGAGACAGGAGCAGCTCAACCATTCACTCCCACTGGGCTCATTCCTTCTGAAACCTGTCCAGAGGATCCTCAAGTACCACTTATTGCTGCAGGTAAACTGCTGCGTCACAAGTACATATTCGCCTACCCTGCACAGAAATCCTCCTGCTGGAATAAAGTACAAACTGACTCCTGCCCCCCTCCGAGGACAGTGCAGCCTCCTAGCACGGACCGCTGCCTCTCACCCGGTCTCTGAGGAGACTGCAACCTCCTAAATCCAATGGAACAACTGCCATTTTAGAGAAAATGTATGTGGCAGGTCCACTTACAGTAGTTCCTCCTTAATTGTCAAGTTCACATGCGGAAGGTGAGAGAGGGGAAGTCTGTTGTGCATATGACTGGTAGTTGGAGATGAGTAATGATATTGGTGGAAAGCCTGGAGAAATTTACTGGGTCAAAAATACAATATCCATAGAGGGAACAGAGCCAACTACAAAATAATTCAAAATACTCTGCTCAACTTTCTGACGTACGTGTGACCACTACACAAAACCACATCTAGTGCTAAAAATAAAATACAGCGCAAACAAGAGAGAGAGAAAAAAAGCAATGAGTAAATCCTCAGTGCTCCCTCTAAGGCAAAGTCACAACAACAGGGACTATAGCAGAAACTATCATATACCCACTCCCTGTCACTAACTCAAAATGCAATACGGGTGGAGAAAAAAGCCAAATGACATAAAAAAAAGAAAAAACTCAACTACAAAAATGTAATCAGTCACAGTATGTCAATAAACAGTCAGTACAAGCCAGTGTGACTGCAAAAGACAGAAACAATGGTACCGGAAGGAATAGTCTGAAACACAAATAAATATATGTACAGCAAACAAATATAACTTAATTGAAAAGTTTTCAGTACATGCATGCAGTCCAACCAACACCAGATAAAAAACCCAACAAGGGACCCCTCGTTTCGCCGAAGCAGCATCAGAGGTAATGAAGCTTTGGCAAAAGGAGGCTTCTTTGTCATTTTCTTTTTTTCTTGTTTGTGCTGTTTTTTTGCAGTTCATATGATTTTGTGTAGTGGTCACGTGTATGTTGAGCAGAATATTACTTGGGATATTGTATATGGGGTGGCGGGAGGAGGTGGTGGTATTTCCTGATAATGTCGACATCAGGATGTTTTGCATATGGGATGCTGCATTCCTTGATCTTTGGCTGTTATATACCCTGTTCCACGCTGTCCTTGGTAGATTTTGAGCCCCCCCCCCCCCCCCCCCCCCAACAATGTGCAGAGCTGTGACTTTTCCTTACGACAGGTAGAACTGTTGGGGGAGGGTGAGTGTGATGGGGGTCACTGCACTCCTCGTAAACATGCATCCCATCAAAAATTGCCACGTATCTATGAGGCAAAGAAGTAGCTAACTGAATAAAAATGAGACTGAGCAGTGTTAAACTCTACAACACTTTTTGACAGCCTGATTTTTGTCCTCACACATTTTCTGCCTGTTTTACATTCTCAGTGTGTGTTGCTGTGATGTTCTGGCTCATGGTAAAAGTCCCTTACGTGTCAGGAAGATTACAAAGGATCCTGTGGGCAATGCCAAGTGTTATATGGTTTATGATTTATTTTTCTTAATATAGGCCTTTCTTGCAGGTATAACAAAGCATATGAGCTCAGTCCCTACTGTTCTTCCATCTATGTGACAAAATAACCTGAACCTCGTGTGCAGTATATGCAATGCAAGTTACAACATCTGGCTTTCTGTGTTTCTGCGCAGGAGATAGCAAAGCATTTTGACGTGGAAAAGGAAGGGTATGAGGTAGTGGAAGAGGCCATTGACACAATGACAGGAGTGGCCTGGTACATCAATGACATGAAGAGAAAGCATGAACATGCCATTCGGCTGCAGGTACAAGTGACAGCATGTTGAGTGTTGGCTGGAATGTTGGCTTTCTTTGCCAGATTGTTTAATACCTGTAGAAGCCTTAGCTTGTAGAATCAAATCTCCACACAACAAGTGAGCATTCCATTATGTAGCTTCCCACTATTCCAGAACCTGTGGGATAGTTGTGTCCATCAACTAGCAGGTGATCAAATCTTGCTTCTTTACTTTAAGGCAACTATGTTCTGTTTGCAGATTTTTATTTAATCCACGATGCATTTCATACACTTTTACTGTCATTTGTCACATCCAAAATCAATTATTGTAATACTGGTTTTGCCAGAGTCACCCAAATCATTATTAAGAAACATCAATCTCTACCAAACACTGCTATTAGGCTACACTAGGGCTCATTTTCAAAATTCCATAAATGCTTTGAAAATATCTCTCTGTCATGCTGATAAATATGAGCTTGTATCTCCCCTTCTTAAAGAACATCATGGTTGCCTGTCATTTTTTGCATTCAATATAAGACATTGCTGCTGGCTTTCAAGGCTTTTCATATTGATTCTCCTTAATAGTCAGCTTCCCTCATCATTCTTTACTCTTCTGCTAGAGTTTTACATTCTCTTAATGATCACCATATAGTTGTGCCTGGCCCACAGTTAGCCAAACATGAAAGAACCAGGAATAGTGCTTTCTGTTTCTTGGCACCAATGCTATGGAACAATCTCCCTTCTGACATCCATGCAGAATCTTTGTTATCAAAATTTTAAAAACTGATAAAAACCTGACTTTTTCAAAAATCTTTCAGTAACTAGCACCCTCTATCATCCCTTCTCTGTTTCTTGACTCTCCTCTCCCATGCCTAATTTTTTATTTATTTATTTTATTTATTAATATCCAGAACAATTCTCACAACACCAACTCAATTCCACATGTACACAGTATAAGCTGGATAAAGTTTTATAATACATAACTTCAATATCCCCCCTGCCCCCCCTCCCCTCCCCTTACCCAACTACCCCCCCCCCAACCCTCCCTTCTCCTACCCGAAAATCTTAACAGTTCAAAATTTTGCTTCTGGCTGTGGGAGTGAGAGTATCCCAAAATGGGGACCAAGATCTGCAGAACATTTCACCTTTCTCAGAGGCCAAATCTCCAATTCCCCTTTTTTCCAACGAACAACATTGAATCATGGCCGCCCTCCAATGGGCCACGCTTGGGCCTTCCTTGTCCATCCACCGCTGAAGGATAATTCGTTTTGCCATCAAGATGGTAATTTTCAGGAATGGTTTGTACCCCGGAGTTGCTGGTCTCTGCATTCGGAAGATGTCGAATAGTTGTGCTGGTGTTGGGCTCCACTTACAGGACCACATCCGGGATACGTGTGTGCTCAGTAATTTCCAAAAGGCCTGGACGCGGGAACAGAACCAGAACATGTGTCCCGAATTGGCGCCATCTTTCCCACACTTCAGGCATTGATCTGTTGCCCGAAGGGTGGCCCGGAATGCTCTGTGTGGAGTAATATGTAATCGCAGCAGAAACTTATATTGTATTTCCCACCAGGTCACATTTTCCGTGAGCTTGTACACGGATCGAAGACATGTCATTATTTGTTCCTGGTGTAGTTGAAGGCCCAGCTCCTTGTTCCACCCCCCAGTCACCCTGGATAAGTCCATTTCTTTCATTGAGTCTCTTAAATGTCTATGAAAATAACTCAGGGGGATTTGCAATTGCGCCTCTAGTCCCAGGAGCTCAGCCAACTCGTTCCATGACTCCTGGCTGAGCGCCGCTAACGGTAAGCTGCCCACATAATGTCGAATTTGATAGTATGCATCCCATGCCTAATTTTGTTAGTTTGTATTTTTGCTTACTGTAGCTGTTTGCTTTCCTATTTTATATTGTAGTTCTTTTCTGACCGTTTTATTAGTCTGTAAACCGCTTAGGTCTGTTCTCAGCTTTAGCGGTATAGCAAATGTTGAAATAAATATGAAAACTGAGCTGAGACATCTCTCTTTTGGCATCCAGTCTAGCTTCTCAGTATTTTCTATCTCCATCAGGTGAATGGATACACTTTTCAGCCTCTGGTTCTGAGTGCTTTGCTTCTGGTTCAGTTGGTCAACTGGTCCCCATTTGAACTTTGCGGGTGGCTTTAGTCTGTAGAGTCAAATCTAGAGTTTCAGATCCCTGTTTCTGGTGCCCCGCAAATTTTTTTTTTCCTCCCTTCACCTCCCCCCTGTTTCCCATGGAGCTCTCCTTTTCCAGCACAACAACCTTAGGAAAAAAGAAGAAAGAAAGAAGGAAGGAGGAAAGAGATTTGCTGGCGAACATGGGACAGAATGTCAATCCTGAGCCTTTCTCATATGTGGTAAGGCTTGTGGGGTAGCTTGGAGGGAGCAGTCAACAGTGAGCTTGGGGGGAGCAGCCGGCTGTGGTAAGTCTGACTAAAGTTCGACTCGGAGGGCTGCAGGTTCTATTTGATACAAAGGAGGGATCCTGACTCACTGCTTTGGGACACGTTGTGCTGAACTTGTAACAGTCGGAGTGAATGGCAATTCCTGTTGAGGCAGTTAAGCAGTATTCCTGCTCTGGGACCCACTGGCCGGCATTGGGGAATTGTAGTGTGTGCAAGCTGGGAATCCTTCGAGATGCAGAGGAAATGGTCAGTGGTAGCACATCTTTGGATTTGGCGCAACATCCGAATATGCTGGGGTCTTCAAGCTCTGTGGCAGGGCCGTTGCACAGTTTGATGCAGGAGAGCGTGGGAATGGGTACCATTTTGTCAGGACCAACTGGTAGTGAGGAGCAGCCTCTGTCTAATCATGTGCGGAGCACAGCCACCATTTTGTAGCCTTGGGGCCTGACCGAGCATTCAGGTGCATTGGGATCTTTGTTTTCTCTGGAGTTTATACTGCTCTTATACCAGGCCAATTTACTAAAGCAGGGATAGTCAGTTGCTGCAAGGGTGCTTCAGTTTCTCATCCCGCTGCCCCTCTTGTTCCTAAGAGATCTCATTTAGACCTCCAGGATTGGGCAGATGAGGCTATCTCTGCTTCTTCCTCCTTATCTGAGGTGGCCTCTGTCTATTCAGAGGAGCCATTGTTGAAGAAGGAGATTATCTGAAAGTACTGAGGTTCTTTAATAAAGAGGATCTTGGTACTCTTATTTCTTAGGCATTGGCAGTGCTTTCCCTTGTGGAGTCTTCTGCTTTGGCGTCAGGAGTTCCATCTTCATCAATCATGAGGGGGCTTAAAGGTCCTTCTGTGGCCTTTCCGATTCATCCAGACATTCAGGACCTGATCACAGCAGAATGGGTCTCACCAGATGAGGCTGAGAATAGGAAGAGCCATGGCTCACCTCTACCCATTTTTTTCCGGAGTAGAAAGATAAATTGCAGCTTCCCAGGGTGGACTTCCTGGTTACGGCAATGACTACGAAGACCTCTTTGCTGGTGGAAGTGGGCATTACCCTAAAAGACCTACAGGGTAGGAAGCTAGAATGCTCGCTGAAACAAGCCTTTGAAGTGGCCTCTTTGGGCCTTCAAGTGACAGTGTGCAGCTCGTTCCTAGCAAGAGCATGCCTGAAGTGGCATCAGCAGTCGGCATAACGCTTACCTGGAAGTGAGGTTGGCCTACTTGGCAAATGCTATTTATGTCATGTTAACAGGTTAACAGCTGCTTTTGAGCTCTGCCAACTGTTCCTCTTTAGTTGTGTGTGACAGCTTCCTGAAGAAGCCGCTGGCGAAACACGATTTTGTGTTGAGGATTGGAGCTGACCTGGATTGTGAGTCTGAAGTGGACAAGTATTGAATAGTTTCATTGGATCCTTTTGGATTTGATTACATATTTGGATACTTTTGAACTGGTTTCTAGTTAAATTTCTCGCCCTATCAGGAACCACAGCAGTCTAAGAAGATTGACTGTTCCCTTTAGAGAGCTTCAGTACAGATAAGTTAATTTTTCCTCTCTTAAAAATTGTCATCGTTCTGCTATATTTGAACTGTCATGATGACATCCTCTCTGATGGGGATCATAGTGCAATGATTGAATTTGGTGACTACCAGTCCTTGGTTAATCACATACACTTGTTTCTGAGCCTGCTCTCACTTATTTATTGCTATTTTTATTTTATACATATTTTGGATTAGTCATTAGCACTTTGGTACTATTTGTTTATTTTTTTAATTTTTTTTGTTTTTTGCTTATATATTTGCATATACTCAATGCATTAACTCATATGGCCACTGCTTCAGAGGTTCCTATATTTTGTGGTGCTGGGCCATCACTTCCAGTTCAGTACTTTGCCTTTTGGTCTCACCATGTCCCCAAGAGCGTTTACCAAGGTTATGGTGGTGATGGTGCCAGGGAATCAGAGTTCACCCGTATCTCAATGACTGGCTTATTCGTATGTCATCCTATTCGGACAGCGTGTCTGCGACAGACAAAGTTGCCCATCTTCTGCAGTTGTTGGGTTGGGTGATCAATTTCGAGAAGAGCAGACTAACTCTTGTCGCAGATGCTGGAGTATCTGGGCGTTCTATTTGACACAGCATGGGAGAGGATCTTCCTCACAGCATGCAGGTCGAAGCTGGTTCAATAGAGTAGTCTTCTCCTCCCTCAAGGCAGGCCCAGATTTTGGGACTATTTGGGTTCTGGGGTCAATGATGGCAGCAGTGGAAATGGTGCCATGGGCAAGGGCTCATATGTGACCGTTACATGAATCTCTTCTCAGCTGCTGGTCTTTACAGAAGTATGACCTTCATCTTCCTTGGATGCTGGTTGCCAGATGGAGTAGGCAGTGGTGGTTGTCACTTAAGAATTTGACCGTCGGAGCTCCAATAACACAATGGGAGGTGGTGACAATGGATCCCAGCAAGTCAGGTTGGGGAGCTCATGAGTTCCATCTGCCACAGGGCACCTGGACGGAACAGTAGTCTCAGTGGTAGATAAATCGCTTGGAGCTCAGAGCAGTGTGGGAATGCCTTACGTGACTTCATTCCTTTTCTGTTGGGGGCTCCAGTCCAAATTTTCTCCGACAATGCAACGGCAATGGCTTATATCAACAAGCAAGGTGGGACCCACAGTCATGGTGGCAGAGGTGGCTTCCCTCATGAGTTGGGCGGAGAAAGATCTTCTCTGATTGTCAGAAGCTCACATTGTAGGGTCCTTGAATGTGTTGGTGGACTTTCTCAGCAGGCACACCTTGGACCCGGGAGGATGAGAACTAGCCAACCAGGGGTTTCAGCTGTTAGTGGACTGAAGGGTTCTCTTCTTCTGGACTTGATGGCTAAAAAAAGGAATTCCTAAGTGCCTGAGTTTTCAGCTGTTGGAAATAATCGGGCTCGATAGTGATCAATGCCCTACTGCAGTCCTGGCCAGAGCCACATCTACTGTATGTCTTCCCTCTTTGGCTTATGGTAGGCCACATGTTAAAAAGGATTTCATTACATCGGGGTTGAATAATTCTCATAACCCCGGATTTCGGACCCCATTCAACTGCGGGAGTGGGGTCTTCTCTGTCTTCCACAGCAAGGTCCAGTGCTTATGAAGAATCTATGCCCCTTTGGTCTTACAGCTTGGCCATTGAAAGGGTTCAGTTGAGACAAAAAGGTTATTCTGATTCAGTGCTTGGAAACTCTCTACATCCATGGCATATGCGAGGGTGTGGAGGGCATTCAAGCGCTGGTGTTCTGAGTGTGGACTTCTCCCTTCTCTGCTCAGGTCACGCACATCCTAGCATTTCTCCAGACAGGCCTTCAGAAAGGATTGCCATTGGATTCTCTAAAAGTTCAGGTTGCGGCTTTGACCTGTTTCAGGGGCCAATTACAGAAGACTTCTCTTGCGACTCACCTGAATATCATTTGATTCTTGCGGGGAGCGGGCCATTTGTGGCCTTTCTTTCATATGCCATGTCCAAAGTGGAACCTTAATTTAGTCCATCGGGGCTCTTCAGAAGTCTCCTTTTGAGCCACTCCAGAAGGCCTTCTTGAAAGATTGACACTAAAGGCAGTGTTCTTGGTGGCTGTTGCATCAGCACATATAGTTTTGGAGGCGCTCTTTTGTTGAGATACCTTTCTTTGCTTTTCGGAGGCAGGGTCTCCCTGCATATGGTTCCTTCCTTTCTTCAGAAAGTAGTATCCGCATTTTATCTCAACCAATCTGTGGAGCTTCCATTCTTTCGCAGAGAGGATGAAGAGGCTTAGTATTCTTCCTTGAAACTTCTCAATGTGTGTAGAGTCCTCATTAGATATCTAGAATCCAGTCATGAATTAGTTTCAGAAATCAGATAGACTGTGCTTTTTGGTAAGCAGAGGCCTCATGACTTTCAAGCCACAATTGCTAGACAGCTGAAGAAGACTATCGTGTTAACTTATTTGCTTGTGGGAAAGTAGGCTTTTCAGGCCTTGCGGTCTCATTCTTCGAGGCGTACATCGACGTCCTGGGTGGCAATTACCCTACTGTCTCCGGCAGATATTTGCAAGACAGTGACATGGTTGACGCTACATATCTTTGCCAAGCACTACAGGGTGGACGTTGCAGTGTGCTCGGAAGCCAGTTTTGGGACTTTGTGCTCAGGGTGGTAGTGCCAGGACCCTACCCAATCTAGGGATTGCTTTTGAACATCCCACAGGTTCTGGAATAATGGGAAGCCACATAATGGAAGGAGAAATTTAGGTGTTAATTTTCCTTCCTTTTAGTCCTTCCCATTATTCCAGAGGCTTGACCGAGGTTTGGATCAAATAACAACTGTCGCCTTGCATGGTGCATCCTTCATATCTCTTGTTCTCTACAAGTTGTCCAGAAATTAGAGAGGTCCACATATGTTTGCTGGTCTGGTTAGTGTTAGGTTAGTAAGTTGTTTAAGGTTGTTGTGTTCTGAGTTTCTTTACATGCAGAAATTGCTTGGTAAAATGATTCTACATAAATTGTCTACATAAATACTGAGGAGCTGGACTGGGTGCCAAGAGAGATAATATCTCAGCTCAGTTTTTAGTTGTCTATCTTCACCTGCTGGTTCATGGACACAAATATCCCACAGATTCTGGAATAGTGGGAAGAACTAATAGAAAAAAAATATCAGGTAAGATATAATTTTTCCTTTTCTTTTCTGGAGTGCTTCAGATAAAAAGATTAAACTCTAGGTTTTTATACATCGTCTAATTATGTTGTTGACAGGTGATGGTATTTGGATGGTGAGAACTCTGCTCTTTTCTACCCATGTAGGAAATTCAGTCCTTGTTACTGAACTGGAAAGGGATGGATCTGACAACCTATGGCGAGCTGCTTCTAGAAGGGACATTTCGTGTTCAGCGTGCCCGGAACGAAAGGACTCTGTTCCTTTTTGACAAAGCCCTGTTTATAACCAAGAAACGTGGGGATCACTTTACCTACAAAACCCATATTTTCGTATGTAACTAATCCTCTCTGTGGCCTCTTCCTCTTCTGTCTGATTTTCTGTTATTCTCAAAGAAGATGGTGGTATATGGCAGAGTAAGAACCTATATGGTCACCTCATTCATTCTGCAGTCTGCACATTTAGAGGGACTAGGCCAGTCCATTTATACCAATGTGAAATGGGAGAAAGCTTTACTCACCTTATGTTCCACCAGCAGAAGGTGACAATGTATTACTTTACCTGATTTATTACATAGAAACATGGAAGTTGTCAGCACTCAGTCCACCCAGTCTTCCCAGTGGTACCCTGCTGCTGTGCTGCCTCACTAAGGTCCCTTAGGGGGTCTTTTACTAAAGATTAGTTCGCGTTATCTACAGCAGGGCCCATAGGAATAAAATGGGATCTGCTGCAGATAACTTGAGCTAACCCCCTTAATGTCTATCTTGTGCATGCTTGAAGTCTGACACTGATTCTGTTACAGCTGTAGTTAGAAATCTGTTCCAGGTGTCCATGACCCTCTGTAAAGACACATTGCCTCATGTTCCCTTTGAGTTCCCCTCCCCATGTCCTTAATTTAATTTATATACATCATTTATATTTTGTTTCACCAGAGAAACCAGCACAAAGTAGACTACAATATCATTAGAACCAACCAACTATCAAAGCCTGGCAGTTAATCACAATAGTCATCACTACAGTCCTCGACAAACTATCAGCTTCAGTATTATAACTTATAACAACATAAATATGTATCCATCATCCACTACCCATTAACTATGGATTTAGAAATAAGTTTGAACGGAGTTCTCATTCTGTGGAAAAGGCTTGATTAACAGGATATCAATAAGCTACCTGCAATATTTCATCATTTGTATCCTTTTTTTCTTCTGTCCCTTCTATCTTTTGGAACCAGAGGGATGTCTGTAGCTCACCAAGTCTCTTGATAATTTACTGAGGGTTTTCTGCTTTTGCAGTGTTCCAGTCTGATGCTGATTGAAAGTAGCAAGGACTCTCTGTGCTTCAGTGTGACCCATTATAAGAACAATAAGCAGCAACACAATTTGCAGGTAGGAGCTGTGGCAGGGGAATCTGAGAGACATCTGGTTATCCTGTGGCTGGTACTGGCAGAACATTCTCTGAAAATCCTTTTCTTCTTTCACTGAAGGCCAAAACAGTTGAAGAAAAGCGACTTTGGACTCACCACATAAAGAGGCTGATCCTGGAAAACCATCATGCAATTATTCCCCAGAAGGTAACGCTAAGGGGCAAGAGGGCAGGAGAGGAGATGGGAAAGGAGTTATTTCATTTATAATCCCCATCACCAGATGCTGAATGAGGAGGAGGGGGGAGAGGGATACAGAAAACAAACAGCACCAACGTAAGAACATACAGTAGCAACACTATAATAGATTGAGTACCAAAAAAAGCAACAAAATACCAGGTTTCTAATGTATTGGGATCCTGTGAGGGACACTGAAGGCCTGTTTCCATTGTTTTTCTCGCTGCCGACGATGCACTTCTGTTACTCCCATCTCCAAGGAAATAAGGTGTCGTAGCGAGGAGAACCACCTTTCCTAGTGTACATTTATCATTGCACAGCTGTAACTTGTGCTTAGATGTTTACATTTCCCTCCTTCTCTCTCTCTTTGAATCAGTAGTATGTTTGATAAAATTATTGGTACGCTACTTAAACTGCTGCACAGGCCAAAGCTGTGTACAATCATAAAATTCCAAGGAAAGTAGGAAAGAACGCCAAATTCTAGAAAGGATAGGTATTCATTCTTACTGCCAATAAATATGTAATTACAGTTTACACACAAACAAATATATAAAAATATATATTTCTTACATTTTAACCTTCATGTTCTGTTGATAGCTCAGAGGCATTCCATACCCACATGCTGCACACTAAAAGCAATACTAGAATAGTGGGTTTTAACAGATTTGAATTTCTTTAATACTGGTTCTGACCAGACCGAAGATGGAAGAGCATTCCAGAGCTTCGGTGCAAAAAAAAGAAATGAAATCTGAACTCCTGGTGGATTCCTGTTGTGCCTGTCTGGGAACTGGTGAATCAAGTGATCTGAGAGGGTGAGGAATGATCAAATTAGCAAGATAACTAGCTTGTCCGGTAAGATATGCCATATGAGCAAGACCCAAAATGTTGAACCAGATTCGATGCTGAACAGGGAGCCGGTATAGTCTGATCAAAAGTGGAGTGACTGAATCGTATTTACGGGCTCTACCTAACAGAGACAGGTGGCTGAGTTTTGCATGCTTGTAACCTTTTCAGTTGAGATTTATTCACACCAGTGTAAATAGAATGTAGCACTTCCAAAACATTTTATTACATTCTGCAAAACTCTGTACTCCCTAATAGCCATAGTCAAAATTTGACTGCTGAATTTGGGGAAAGGACGGGAGCAGATAGTCATGCACTCCCGCAGAAACAACAACGGATGCTTGGCAGCACCAACTTCACACTCCCCTCTCACATAAGAACAATGACGGAGGGTTTCAGCAGCTCCAACATAACATTTCCCAATTCCATCTTCCCTCCCACCTCCTGTCACTGTCCAATATCCCCCTTTCATGTTCTCCCTTAGTTCCTCCTTCTGAGCATTCTTCCTTCTCTCAAACTCCCCACCCTCTATCCCACATTGGTGTCCTGGGAGGAAAAGGGGACACTGGTTTAGTGATGTGGTAGATGTAGGGATGGCTACTTTTAAAATATAATAATAAATGAAGTAAGAAGAAGATTCGATAAGGTAGAGGGGGGAGGGAGGGGGGTGGGAGGTATAGCTTCGGGTAGGGTAATATGTGTAGGGGAGGGACATGTGTATTAGTAGTTAGGAGAGCAATCCTCTGGGGGGAAAAATACATTAAGAGAATTCGTCTGAAGTTGTTATTGGGTTAGTTCATAAAGCACACCCCGAGAAACAATTATTAGAGTTTAAGATAAAAGTTTATTGTTAATAGTTATACAACTGTCCTGTAACTGTACATATACACACTCATAAATATATAAGAAGACAAGAGGAAAGGGATAGGGGAGAAAAGATTGAAAAACTTTGATGATAGAAGTCCTAGGCTTATTAATATGTGACAGAAATATTTGTTATCAGATTTATATTGCTTGATCTGGATTTGTTTACCATGTGAATTCATCAATAAAAATTGTTGAAACAAAAAAAATGTATATATATAATAATAAAGACAACCTGCTCAGCTCCTCATTTTTGCCCTCCCCTTCTTCAGTCAGCATGGCTTCTACTGCCTCATTGGACCCTTCTGTTTTTACAGCAGGGGCTGACCCACAGCTCAGTCACCATGGCAACAAAAGCTCACTGCTAAGACTTGTGGGTTGGAGACTGAGCCAATGTTTACTGCACATCCAGGCCCCGCCTCCTAGAGAATGGGATTACTCTGGTGCCTCTGATCCACATGCATTAACAAGAGAGTGCTACCATCCCTACCGCAGACGGGCCTCAGACTGGCCTAGGCTTGCTAACCTTTCCACACACACCATGACTTGACAACCTTAAACTTGAGGAGAAGGGTGGTGGCTTGACAGGTAGCCTACCTCGTTGCCACTGCTTCTTGCTGTGCTATCTGCACAAGTAATTGATGAAAAGACCTGTACAGATAGTGGAACAAAGGACAGGAGTGTTTTGTCATCCACTGTGGATCTTTGGTTTTCTTCCTATTTTTCCACAGACCATAGAAAGCACCACCCAGTCCCAGCCAACTCATTGTGCTTTTTTCTCATATGATGCCTTTCAGGAACTACCAGTGTTGGCTATGGGTCTTAGTGTGATCCTCCATCTTCCCTCCTTTGGGTTCTAGTGTACTCTCTACTTCCCTGCCATCAGCTCTTCTGTGCCCTTAGGGGTGGGGGGGGAAGCAGGAGCATCTGGCCTCATTGGTCATTCCCGGCCTGTCATGCTTTGTTCATTTGCCCTGCTCCTGTTGTCCTCATTTTGGTCTTCTGTGGCACTTCTTCATTCCTACCCCCCTCTTTCTCCCTTCTGTTCTTTTGGTCCCCACTGTCTCTCACGTGTGACCCTTCCCCCCCCCCCCCCCCCCCCCCAAAATCTTTGCATGTTCCTCTGTGAAATGTTTCAACAGCTCTTGCCTTCCACCACATGGTTATGGTAATATACTTTTCCTTAGAAAATGATCCAATGGGAAGTTCATGCACATGTTTTCACCTGCTATTGAATATGCACAAATTTGCTGACCTATAGAATGTGCACATAAATGCTAGGAGGAATGTCAACCACCACAGTGGACAAACGAGGACCACTACGCACACAACAGGTCAAACAATGGAGTAATGTGGTCAACAGGCCAGTTCCAAACACACCAGGACAATGGTATTAGTTACATTCAGTTTATTCATAAAATTTATTGACTCGACATTGCACCGTGTTTGGCCAGAGTGCCTGCCTCAGGAGTCTTTATTTAATTAAGAAGTCCCAAGTGTGACAAAAAAAGCTTCACGAAGATGCTAAAAATGGATACAGTTTTTATAAAGACTATTGAATATAAAGCACAAACAGTGCGGTGTATTGCCGTGATCGCTTTAACGGTTCACATAGCAATCACAGCAATATGCCATGCTGTTTTTGCTTTGTTGAGTCAATAAATTTTATGAAATAAACTGAATGTAACTAATACCGTTGTCCTGGCATGTTTGAAAGTGTCCTGTTGACCATATTACTCCATTGTTTGACCCACATAAATGCTAGAACAGCCATTGCTAACCCAGTCCTCAGGGCACACCTAGTCCCGTTGGGTTTTCAGGATAGCCACAATGAATATGTATTAGATTTACATGCACTGCCTCAATTGCAGTGCATGCAAATCTACCTCATGAATATTCATATATCCTAAAAACCTTATGGGACTAGGTGTGCCCCAAGGACTGGTTTGGGAATGGCTGTGCTAGAACCTTTTCAACTTTCTTGGAAGTGCCTCTGCTCAGGTAGATGTTGTATGTGCATAGGTTTATCCATATGTGTTTTTCTGTGTCTGTGTATTTGTAAGTGTATCTGTGGGTCTGTGTATATTGGCGGGTTTCTGTGTGCATGTGTGTAACTGTGTTTTCTCTGTGACCAGCAGGAGTGGAGAGGGAAGGTGCCGTTTGAAACGAGTGATTCTCTAACCATTCTGTTTCAGTGTTTCTGTGTTGCAGCTGCTTGAACTCCTTCTCCTATAGAAATGCATTGGGCTATTTATCCTCTATCCAGTGTGGCCCATTTTCAAATAAATTGTCTTTTCACCCCCCCCCCCCCCCCCCCCCCCACTCCAAATATGCCAGGTTTTCAGAGAGTTAGTTTGGTTGTAGACTGACAGGCATTCTTTTGACCCCCATTTTTTTACCCCTTTATGTATATGTGTGTGTATATATATATATATATATATATATATATATATATAAGTTATTTCTAAATGTACGTAACACTTTTACCCACAGAAATACATTTTAAAATTAGCTCCTTTGTGTATGGACAGTTGGTAATCCTATTTTGGCCCCCTAAGTTTCAGTGGCATTGCTATCACACAAACTCTGCCTAACAGTCAAACATTTCATACCAGATGTTTGTAGTCATTCTCCTCACGATTCCTATGTATTAATTACCAGCAGCAGTATTGGGCCTTTTTATTCTTTTGCAACCCAGTGGAATGCTGTAAACATGTCCGTCAGAGTGGGAGCAAAATAACTCTCCAAAAATTTAACAGTACAAAATTATGGCATTGGGTGGGAGGTGGAAATTGGCGAAAAGCCATGTTCTGCCGATGGCGGTCGAAGGTTTCAAAGCTACTGACAGCCACGGGCAGAATTAAGCCCAAATACTCAAAGCCAGGCCATGTGTAGGCACTGGCATTGAATATCTGGGGTCAGCTGCCGACTTAGAAGTTACGGAGGTGCTGTCCGATATTCTTTGCAAGCACTGGTTAGCTATGTGGGCAAAGATAGGGCTGCGTTTTGTGTGGTCCTATATTATCATGTCATTAAAGATGGATATTTAGAGCTTTACTGTCTTGTTACTGCTTGTGGCCCAAGGAAAGAGAGGAGAAGAGAAGAAGAAAGTGCAGTGTCTTGGTGCTTTTTAAAATTTGTGTTACATTTCTCTGACAAACTCAGTTAGGATTGCTAATGAAAAATGCATGATTGATCAGCAGCAAAGGTTTAACCCTGAATGATTACATTTAAAAAAGGAATCACAAAATTACACCCTCATCTTTGGCTCTCCTTCCTGACCTGACCACAGCTGTCTGTGTACCCCTCAGGCCAAATGATTTGCCCGTTCCTGTTCTCAAGCCATCTAGTGTGGTGATATGGTGTTTAGGGTTTAAGGATTTTGAGTGAGCGTGTGGATGTTTTAATCTAAACTCCCATATTAAGCCAGTGCAGAGCTGAGAGTTGGTGTTATTAGTATGGGGTGATTTGTTCCCCTTTTGAGAGGGTTGGGAGTGATGTACCTGAACTGCTGTAATCTTGCTTTTCAACCTTCCTTACACACCATCACCCCTTTCCCAGCTGTCAGTCAGGCAAGTTTGGCTACCTGTAGGAAGTCTTTATCCTTTGTGCCAAGAGCTGTTGAAAGCAGGAAATCAGTCCTAAATTTTTTTATGTCATTGGGTGAGACTGTGAGACAATGCACATCTGAGTAAAGTCTGTAGGTACTTCTTCCACACAGAGTTTACATCCGTTTTCAAAAGGAAACATTTCCTAATGAAAATTGCTTCTGGAAAAGTGTGTGACCAGATTTGCTCCTGCTGTTTGTGCAGGTATCTTTACACGCACACCCTTTTTAGAACTATTTGAAGTATCAAAGTTATTTGTGTAGATTTACTGTGTGTCACAGCCCTGACCCAGGGACGCTGTCTCAGTATGTATGCCCGCTATATACGTGTGTTGGTTATACATGCATAACTGTACACGTGTAGTGGGCGATTTTCAAAATCCCTATTTCCATCCATAAAACTCTCTCCACGTGTAGAAGTGCTTTTGAAAACTGTCCCCTATGGAACTTGGAAAAGCAAGCTCTTATATTTAGCTGGAAGAATATATATTTTGAGGAAAGAGTATGGGAGATTCACATTAATGTATTTTGAATAATTATAATCTTTCTGCCTGATATGTTCTAGTAAAATGTCTCTTCTTTTTTATTGTAGGCCAAAGATGCCATCTTGGAAATGGATGCCTTGTGTAAGTGTTCTGTCAGCAAGCTGAGATGTGTGTTTTCAATAACCCTGCTTTCCTGTGTATTTTCCATTATGTAATGCAGCTGCTTTCATGTTATGTCTGATGGGAACAACATGTTACACTCTAGGCCGGGGGAAGGGGGCAACTACGGTCCTTGAGGTCCGCAGCCACGGTTCTCAAGGGTCACCACAACCCAGTCAGGTTTTCAAGATTTTCACGATGAATATGCCCGAGATTGATTTGCATGTATTGTTTCCATTATATGCAGGTAGATCTCATGCATATTTATTGTAGCAGTCTTGAAAACCCAACTGGTTTGTGGCCTTCGAAGACCATGGTTGTCCACTCCTGCTCTAGGCCATAGGATGTTGTCCCTGGTCAAATAAGGCTAGGAGGAAAGCCATTGACAAAGCCTTGAGAAACCCACCGGACCTTTCCCCCCTTCCCTCACTCCCTTCCCATTGCTAAACTGGGAGGGAAGGGGCCAGAGACAGAGAATTTGGGCTGCACAGAACTTGGACAGAAAAAATTGGCTAAGCTGCTCAAGTGCACATGTTTTTTGTTTGAAATTTTAGGATAATGCCAACATCTTTTTTTTTTTTTTCACCTTTTCATTCCCCCCCCCTTTTTTAATTAGCAATTATTTTAAACTTTGTGTTTATTGTGAAGATGTCATAGAATACATACAACCAACCAACCAACCAGTGATGATATAGCTGGTTCTAATGCAAATGCCAAAAAGGTGGCAAACATCTGGAGTTACCAGACTGGTAAAGGCCACAATCACTGGCACTTGGTTTCTTTGTTATTAGGATTTGCTTTTCCTTCGTGTGCTAGGCATTAACACTCGCTGCTCCTGCCCTAACGAACAGGGCAAACACGATAAAATTGAGAGACCAAACTCATTTTCCAAAGATTAACTAGCTGCCCTCAGGAGTTTGCCAGTTAAACTTCTACTTTAAGAATTTTTTTCCCCCACCTGAATTTGCAAGACAGGCACATATACCTGGTCAGAAATGGAAAATCTTCATGGGCATTCCTGGGCTGGTATAATGGCTTAACAAGTTTGCACGATTTTTCAGTGCTTACCAGCTACACTGAGATAGACAACTCCAGTCACGCAAATAGCTATTCATAATTTGACTGGCTAGATTTAGGTGTATTTTAAGCCAGAAAACCTAGCCAGGCAGGTATGTCTGAAAATTTGCTAAAGATGACCAGTGTTACTTTATCTGCTTAGTGGAGTTTTGAAAATGAACTTGTCAGTTATCTTGTGTTTATTTTATTAACCATGTAGAAGACAATTTATGGCCCTCTGCGGCAGTGGTGTGACCTCAGGGTGTGGCCCGGAACTCCCCCTCCCCTCCCTCCCCCACACACACTTTGGGCTCAGGCCCCTTCAAACTTGTGCACCAGAGTTATAGCTGGTGGGGATGATCAAGCCCCGCCAGCCGAAGAGATTCGCTGCTGTCTAAGATGCCCATGCTGTCTAAGCAGCAGGAAGTCGGTGGGCTGCTCTGGCCACCGAATCTGGCACTTCGGTGCTTGTTGAGTTCATGCATTAAACTGAGCACGTGGAGAAGTGTCGGCATCGGAGGCTAGAGCATCCACTGCATTCCTCACAGGTGGGGTCTTCAGTGGTGATTCTTTTCAGCTGGCAGGGTTTGAGCATTCCTGCCAGCAAAAAGGTATAATGTGGCAACAGTGTGTGTGTGTGGGGGGGGGGGGGGGGGGGAGTTGAGAGAAAATGCTCCCTCCAGTCTGCCCCTGGGCCCTCTCTAAAAATTAGGTTCTGGTTACACCCCTGCTCTGTGGTATATCTAGTATCTGCAAATAAATAACATGTTAATATTTAAACGGTTTTTATTGATGATCAAACATTTGAAACGATTTATGAAAAGCAAACATTCTGTAATCATAGTGACACATCATATGCATTTATGTACATCTTTACTGTATCATCAATTTTTTACAACATTTACTCCCCTTCTACCCTCCATAAATAACATGTTAGATGCAGCCATACAGTACCATGGCAAGGCATATATCAGGTTACACAGATTGGGACTGTGGCTAATCTCTATATGGTGTTACTGAGATGGTACTTTTAGCATGGAGAGAAACAGAAGATGTGAGCTCCAGGCATTCTCTTTCCTGGGATTAAGATCCTTATTTGTTCTGTGGAACTGCCTTAACACTGCCACTTCACTTGTTAGTCTAAGGTGAGACCTTTCTGCTCCAAAACCCTTCTTAAATCTTACACACATAAAGCAGTATAAAGTCTCTGTACTGTGGACAGTGCCTACAGGAGTGCTTCCAAAGCAAAATGTTTGTTTGTTTTGTTTGTTTATTAATAAATAGATTTTGTCATCTTGATCTTCTTATTTTAAGTGCTTCCAACAAAAGAATTTTTTTTAATTGTCGCTCTGTCCTGCTTTCAGACTCGAGTCGTTACAAATACAGTCCTGAAAGGATAAAGAAAGCAATGTCTACAGATGAGCAGATGGTGATGGTGCCTCAAGGCCGCAGGCAATCAGGTGAGCAGAAAGGGGAAAAGTGTTTTGTGATAGAAGCACAGAGGGTCATTGGACGGGGCGAGTGGCGCACGTGCTTACTCGTCATATTTTGTATGTTGTTCTTTTATGGAGGGTTGCTGTGCAAGATGTCCACATGAGCTGGTGTCTCAGTGCTGCACTGATGCCTGGTCACTGCCAGAGCTGTTCTAATCGGGGCATGCCCCTGCGCTCACGGAATGGGTGCTTGCATACTTGGACCTAATGCTGTGGGGAAGAGGGAGGGCAGTGCCCAAAGACTCTCAGGCCTAGCTGAGAATGGCTAATAAGCACTTGTAGGCTGACAGTTTCTGTTTGCAGGGAACAGTGTCTACATGCTCTCAAACCTGTTGCTTAGGGGAGATGGTGGAGAACAGCGTCTGTGCACTTCCCGATGCTGGCACTTTGCTGATGGGGTGGGGGCATTGTCCTTGTACCCTTGCAGCAGTGCTTGCATGCCCGCGTTGCTGGTACTTGTAGGATTGGTGCTTGCATACTCAAAGAACTACTATTTGGGGACAATTGATTTTTTTTTCTAGTGTTGTGTTTTGGTGCACAGGTGTTTCTGGTGCTGTTGCTTGATTGGGGAGGGGGGGGGGGGGTCTGTGCCAGAGTGCTCTTGGTATTGGTATGGTACCTGAGTATTTCTAGGGCTGCTGCCTGCTGGCCTTTGCTGAAACATTTCTGGAATTGTTGCTTTCTGAGGGAGTGGGATGTCTGGAGAGGCTGCCGCTGGGTGCTGTTGGAGATGATGGGTGCTTGGATTCTAAGCAATTTAGTCCTGGTGATCTGGAGCCAAGGAGGGGGGTGTTCAGATTCTTTCTGTAGCTCATACAGAGCCCTTTCATGGCTGGTACTGGCAGTAAGTGCATTTTACTCTAATGTGTTTGCAAGGTGGTGAGGAGAAGCTCTATAATATAAAGTGTAACATGATGAAAGTCCAGGTGAAAGGCTACCGCTTGCACTGTATGATGGGGGCCAGGACCCACAGCTTGCACTGGTAGCTACACTCGATGAAGCGTAGGTGACTGCCACCTTATTAATTGCAATTGCATTATGAATCTAATGGGTTTTCATGTCCTGCTCTTAGAACCCGTTCATTACAGGCTCAGTGCCATCAATACAAAGGAGACAATGTACTTCCAACCTCAATATGATGGTTCATCGTCCAGAAGTAAAGGCCGCAGACAGTCTGGTGTGAGATCAATTCATTAATATAGTGACTGACACTGGTGGGGGTTTCGATGAAATCGGGGAACGATCAAGGGCGCTATCCCCAATCTCGAACGTTTGGTAGAGGGCACTGTGCTAGAAGGGTGTGCTGTTGTAATTGACCGCTGACTGAAAGTGGACGGGGGCATGATTGGGATGTGGTTTTGCGGTGATTGGTGCTCTCTGAATTGAAGCAGGGGTGCAGTTGAAGGGTGGAGGGTTAAAAATTGGGGGTGGATGCTATCTTTGAGTTAAGCAGCAAGTGTTAGCTTTATGGGTGCTTTTGAGAGAGAGGATCTGCTGCCCTGAGAAGCGAGAGCAGAATGGGAGCTACAGTGTATATGATATAGAGGAAAGATGGAAAGATGTCTCTTAAGACTTAAAGTAATTGTTACATGTGATTTGTTTTACCTAGAACCAAGCAGGAACATCCTGAAACAGCTGGGTGAGAAGGGTAAGTGAAATTTCTCCACTCTGCCATGTGCACACGCCCAGAGATGCCCTACTGATCAGAGGACCATACCTGACACTCTGAACGGCCTCTCTTTTCCAACTGGGCTACAGGAGTGTAATGTGGGCTTGAAACTAGAGGCTGATGCATAATTGAAGCCTGCCTGCTGCTCCTTTTTCTTGAGAAGCTTCTTACTTTTGAAACTTTGATTTAGAGACTTGGAGGGTTTCACAGCATTTCCTTATGCTGCAATTAGTGTAAAGCTCTGATTTGTCTTGAGTCTATTTCTGTCTCCCAAGGGGCAGGTTAACTGTTCCTGACTTGGAGACACAAAATCTCCCATTAAAGGATGGGCTGGTTTGTGTGTCTGCTATTCCCATGCACCTGATTCAGGGGGATAGCCTGAGACTGAGCTCCGGCACATCTACCATCTACCAGAAGGCTAAATTTAAGTAATATGTAAGCCAGCCACAGCTGCTGTCACTTTACAGTTCTCTGAAATCTCTTACAGATTAACACTTGCACTGTATTTCTGAACACAGTGATTCTTAAATTTCAAGAACCTCCAGCAATATTGGTTTTCACGGTAATCAGAATTTGAGAGCAAACATATGCACTATTTCTATAAACTAAATTTGTCTGAGAGCAATCTTGGGAAGCCACTTCCTCCATGGATTGTGGACATAGTTTTTTTTTTTTTTTTTTTTTAAGTCTAATGCCACATCAGTTCCTTTGGTGATCTGTGGCTGGTGAACTCCATAGTCGGAGGTCAAGTTCAGGCTACTCACAGTGCACACACTGGAACACATTTCTCAAGCCATAGGCTTGTCATCTCCTTAGCAGCAGGGCACAGTGCATAGCTTTGTTATAGGAGAGATCTGATGAGTTTTTGGAGCTCTGGGATATAATAAATTCCAGAGCAGGACAGATTAGGAGTATGCAAGAAATGTAATTTTCTTAATTCACTGACAGTTGTGTAAATCATGTTACCTTGTCTTCTTACTAGTGATTTTTTTTCAGTGTATAAGGAGATCTTTGTGTCTTCCCTTATTCTATCTAATAGCTGTTCTGTTGCTTTGTTTCATGTGCTGTGACCCTGGCAGTAAATCTTAAGGTAAGAGAAATGGCAATAAAGACTTTTGTGAATGCCGCCTGCTGTCTTTCCCCTCTTTAAATATCCCCTTCTGCTTAGCTCCTCTCCATTACTGTAGACGAATCTCTCAGCTAGAAGGATATCCATTTTCGTGTTGTTTATTAATACATTGACTGATGTCCGTGGAGGCCGATTGAGTTTTGCATTTGGCATCGAAACTGACCCGAAATCCGGGTTCAGGTTTTGACCAAAAATACTTGTGCATGCTTGAAAAGGGAATGATGTTGGGGCATTGATACCGACATGCTACTGAAGGAGCCCTTGTTCTTACCGTTATACAGCATTCAGGCAGTGATGGAACACTCTTGGACACCAGGGATCTCCTGCAGCCCAGTACCGACACTCTGGTTTCTAGTCTTGGGCAGCCTGAGACTGAGCGGGAAGAAGCGGAGGAGGAAGATTCATTGGAGCACTTGAATCTGAGTGACAGCGGGAGGAAGGGAACAGGGGCAGAGCAGGCAGCCTCTGAGGAGGAGGAGGAGGAGGAGGAGTCGGTTCTGATGGGAGAAGATCAGGTAGCAGACTTTGCCAGCTCCCTGCTGGCTGCCATACACTGCTGGCACTGTAGGGCCCAGGCTTTGCTTTTCACACAGGGCACCATGGTGAAGGTTGGTCTCTGTCCTTTATCTTATTCTACATTCATGCTAAGCATGGCTGTTCATCCTCTACTAAGTCTAATCTCTTAACCCTTCCCTGGCTTTTCTGTGCTTGGCAATAGCTGTGGTTAATCCCAGAATTTGCAGCCCTAAAGTGAGGATCAGGTGATGAACTGCAAAGCACCCAGGTCTGTTTTGGGGTAGCTCATTCTGTCTGCACCTTAAGGGGTAGTTTAAAAAGTGTTTTCCTTATGTAAAAACATGTGTTCTACATGTAGAAGGGGAATCTTATAATATTGCACAGGGGGATACATGGAATGAGTGCACCTACTTTTACATGATCCTGGGGGCAGAGTTGCAATGTACACACTTCATAAAATATGAGAGAAATGCACAAATTTGCACCTTCAGGGAACAGATGTAACTTTGTACGTGCAGATTTGTGTGCTTCTGGGGCTGGTCCTGGGTGCCTGTGTTGTCTTTATAAAAGAGTGAACAAACCAGTGCCATCCAAAAATATGAGAGACAAATGTCAAAACCAATCCAAAACTCTCATGCACTGTGTCAGGAAAAATGTGAGCACCGTAAACATTTTGCAATATCAACCTCGAACCTGCACCGAATTAATTAAACTTTTACGTGCACAAAGTGACAACTATTTGCATCACCGATGCCAAATTACATAGTAAACCCTCGTCCCATTTAAGAGATTTTTAATTTTTACAAACTGCTATCACAAATCTCAGTTTCCGACATGACTTAATTACTTACTCGCTGATGTCATCTGTGATGTCATTGCGTATTGATGAAATGTCAAAAGAAGATAGAATTTAGAGTTGAAAAAGGATATGGTGCTAAAAGATTCATGGCTGAATTGCTGAGAAAAACTGATTTCTTTCTTCTGTGCAACGCCTGCTACACCAGATTGATATGGCTGGGTCTACAGACTGCATACCCAGCGGTGGTCAGATATTGCACTATGTGCACTGATGAGAACATTAAACTTGTCAAAGAGCTTGTGTTGAGTCAAGATAATGCGCCAGGAACACACAGAACTGTGTGCCAGATCGCGAGAGAAACTGGCATTGCAAAGTCATCTGTTTATGACATCATCTGTTGTGACTTGAAGTTCAAATGCTTCAAAAACAAAAAAAAATGAGCTCAAGACCTGACTGAGGCCTCAAAGAACAAGCATCTTGTCTGTGTGAAGCAGTTGCTCAGGAGGTACCCTGAATACTCTGTTTATTCATATGGTTCCCTAACAAAAAACTATTCACTGTTGCTCCAGGGCCAGAACCCGAAAAAAAAAAAATTCCCAGCCAATCAGCTTCTGTATAAATGTTCGTTTTCCAAGTCAGTAAATGATATCTGTTGGCATGTCATCATTTGGGTGTACCAACCTGATTTTCATTGATCCAGATGGAATAAATGGTTTATATTACTGAGACACTCTGTTCAGATAACACCTCCTGCTAGCCATTTGTTCTCTGTCTGGTAACTTCTTCACATTCCAGCAAGACAGTGCCCTAGCCCACCGTGTCCACGAGACTGTGGCTCTGCTGTCAGCGGAGACACCTGATTTCATCAGCCCACTGCAGTGGCCACTGAACAGTCCAAATCTTAATCAGGTGGACTTCCAGAATTTAGGGATTTTGCAGGATCAAGTCTACCGCTACCAGATCCGTGACAGCCATCTGAAAGAATGATTGATTGAAGAATGTTGCTGCTTTGATCAGAGTATCATTGATAGACCAGTGAACCAGTAGTGGGATCGCCTGGGTAAATGTATTTGTGCGAAAGAGGGATACTTTGAACATCAGACTCAAACATTTGGACTGTTCAGGTTGACATTAACTCTGTTAAAAACTTTAACTTTTGGGTAGTGTTATTTAAAAATTGACATCTCAGTAATGTTAAGGTGAATTTAATAGGACTAAGGATTTTAAGACTCTCTGGTTTTTATACCTTATGCTTATAAATATTTTCCCCTTTTGGTGTCTTTCCTCTCTAGTGGCCATTTTTGGGTACTGGTCAGGTGCATGTAAGCTTACTGATATTGTATTTTTAATTTTAAATGTTACACTGATCCAGTCATCTGATGAAACATGGCCATAACAAGTCTTTGAAAGTTTGCCTTACGTTGATGCTTGATATTTTTAGCTGCTTGTATTTTACATTGTTAATACATTTTAGTGGTTGTATTATGAATGTTGTATTTTTTAGCTTTCATCTCCTGTTGTGCTAGATTTACTGTTGTGCAGAGGTTTGACCTTGCTCTGTTGTATACTGATCCAGGACCCAAAAATCTAGGAGCCAGGCTTGTAACAACTGGGATTTTTATTAATTTATGCATATTTATAAATTGCGGATTCATAATGTACTCAAGATGATGCACAGCAAGTTGTATAACACAGTAGCAGGGAAGGAGCAGATAGGAGGCAATTGCTCTTTCCTTTCACCCACCCACCTACAGCCTACCATCTGGCAATGGAGAGAGGCTTTAGGCTGTGGTTGGTGGGGCAATGAGTGAGAAGCCACAGCTGCAGCTACTAAGGGTGACCTCAAAAGCTGTAGCCTTAACCTCTCTCCATTGCCTACATGTTCCCAGCTTTTACAGTAGCAGAGGAAAGTTTTAAAAATGTAGACATTACCGGAGCTTGTATCTTCAAGTCCATACTATATACTGCCTGCTCCTACCCCCTCACCACCCCCTCATCTGCCACAGCTGGACAGGTTGGATAATCAAGGGGCCGATGCAGAAAGCAATTGAACACAAGTTGTACATGCCTGGTACTGTAGAATGGAATTGTATGCAGGTGTTATCTCAAGTGGGTTTATTAAAATGTATGCTAACAAGCTAATTAAAGTTTTCCATGCAATGCCAAGAGTAAGGTGCCCACTTTTGACACGTGTACAATGCAAGATTTTTTTTCACCAGGTTCAGGACTGTGGGGAAGGTTTTGCGGAGAGGATTTGTCGATCTTTTGTGTTTAAGTAC
This sequence comes from Microcaecilia unicolor, assembly GCF_901765095.1. Lineage (NCBI taxonomy): Eukaryota > Metazoa > Chordata > Amphibia > Gymnophiona > Siphonopidae > Microcaecilia > Microcaecilia unicolor. Next base: position 151,426,717 of record NC_044039.1, on the reverse strand, counting down.
TGGTTTTGTCTTGTTTTGCTAATGGAAGGAAGCCCCTGAAAGTTTTAAACAGAGATGGGAAGCAACAAACATGCACATATCCAAACAAAACCGAAAGTGTCAGCACATGTTGACACCTTTTGTTCTGAGTCTAAATATGAGCCTCTCAAAAATTTTAATTGCAAACCATTTTTGAAAGGCTGATATTTAGGCACAGAAAAACAGGTGCTGATGTGTGCTGCCACTTTTTAAATTTTGGTTCAGACATGCGCACAAGAAGGTGTGCATACTCTAAAAACTTGTATGAATTCATCCAGTATTCTCTTTCCTCCCCCCCCCCCCCCCCCCCCTGCAGAATTTTAGCACATAAAATTTGCCTTTAATTAACTTACTGTATGCTCTACCATGAGCCTTCCTTCATTGGCCTCTCAAGAGTTGTCTTGAATTAGCAAAATTACTTGAGCTCAAGGAGAGACTGTGATGTCATGTTTCCTCTTCTGTGTTCAGAGCAAGGAAACCGGAGAGCAAGAAGTGGCAAAAGGGTTCAAGAGGCAAAACAGTCAGTCTTCAGGGAATGCAGAGAAACGCCGCAGTGTGGAAATGCTTTTTGCCCCAGAAACGGTGAGCATGGCATGCAAGTGTCCAATGGTATCAGGCCACTTGAGACCCTCCTCCTTATCTAATCTGTTTATAAAGCACCTGAGAGGTTCAGGTGATGTGGAGAAGTGTTGTAATATGGGAAATACTGCCCAGAAATTGTGAACACAGGGTGCTCATATGCTCTCCTATGTCATTCATATGCTTAACTGGATCAGTTGTTTAAATTTAATGCTGTTTCCAACAAAGCACTCTGAAGTTTTGCAGAACAATAATTTCAAGCAAGCTTGGTACAAGTACATAGGATCTCTCAGGAAGAGGAAGGGATAAGAGCTGGCATGGATAGGAAAAATGAATAGACTATTTCCTCAGCGACCCTCCAGACCGGTCAAGACGCTTGGGTTATGCACGCCTACCAGCAGAGGGAGACTGAGAACACAAAAACTGAACCAAGTATAAGCCAGCAGCCAACCCCCAAGCAGCCAGTAAATCTCAGTCTCCAGCAGAGGGTAGAACGTGCAGCCTGAGCAGTCAGTCTGGTCTGGTAGGATTAGAGATTCTGATTTTTATACCCTGTACTTAGAATTTGTGCTTCGGGGAAGCGGGTCCGGTGGGGCTCCCTGTTCCCCTAGGGGTTTGCACCCGTGTCCGGGTTTTGCCCCTGCTGTACCTTGTGTAAAGGCAGCCTGGTGCCTCGGCTCCTGTGCTACAGGAACCTTGAGAGCCTTAGCCCTTGTCAGTGTATAGCAACTGGGCTGTTTGCTGTGTGTGTGAAAAAAAAAAAAAAAGAGAAAAAGGAAAGTAAGCAGCAGACAGTGCTGTCCTGCATCAGAACATTTTGTTATTTCTCTTTTTGGGGGCTGGCAAGGGTTTTAGTGTGGTTTTGAGGAAGGGAGTAGAGCTGGGGCGATTTTGGCGGTTTGTGTGTGTACCGCTTTAAATTTAGCGATGTCGGCGGGAAAAGCGGCTCGTTGCCGTTCCTGCGCGCGTCGGGGGATTGAAACGCCCGGAGCTCCGTGCAAGTTTTGCGGTGAGCCTAAGCACTCTCTCTCTTCTCCTCCGGTTTTGTCTGCTGAGGTTTCGGGCAGCAGTAAGGGCCTCCCGGGGTCTGATTCAGGTTCTGGTGCGGTGACGGCGGTCCCGATTTTGGCGGGAACCGCCGCCATCTTGGATTTGGCTCCGATGGGGATCCCGGCCCAGCAGGTGGTGGAGGGCCCGGGACAGAATGTTGGGTGCTCTCCAGGGCCTTCGGGGGCTATGGGTTTCCCACCGGAGTTTGTCTGGTCGATGTTTCAGGCCTGGCAGGCAGGTGCTTCTCAGCCGGAGGTACAGAAGGGGGCAGCTCCTTTGGGGGGCAAGCGCCCACGGCTAGACTATGTGGAGGACCCTGATTTTTTGTCTTTCCCTCCCTCGGAGGATGAGGGTAGTGGATTGGGTGATGAGTTCCCTTTAGACGTTGATCCTGAAGAGGAGGGGTTCTTCCCAGGGGAGGATTCCTCGGTGGTAAGGATTTTTCCTAGGGATGAGCTTCCGGAGCTCATTGATCAAGTGATGTCTACGCTTAGGTTTGAGGCTCCTGAGCCGGTTGTAGCGGAGGTTAAGCAGATAGACCCTTTGGTTAAGGGTATTCGTAAGGCTTCTCGTTCTTTCCCTATGAATCAGGATCTGAGGGATATGATCTTACAGGAGTGGTCCTCTCCAGATTCAGCCTGTCGGGTGGTTAAAGCAATGGCGAGGCTTTATCCTATTCCCCAAGAGGATAGGGATTCTTTTAAATCTCCTACAGTGGATGCGGTGGTGACGGCGGTCACCAAAGCTACTGCCATCCCGGTTGATGGGGGGACTGCTCTCAGAGACCCTCAGGATAGGAAGTTGGAGTCGTTTGTTCGGCGCAGTTTTGATCTCTCGGCCTTGTCTCTGCAAGCCGCTCTATGTGGAGGTCTAGTGGCTCGGGCGTGTTTCCGTTGGGCTGAAAAGCTTTTGGATGGTCCCGCGCTGGACAGGGCTGCCGTGGTGCAGGAGTTAGCCAAGTTGGAGATGGGATCTTCCTTTCTGGCAGATGCTAGTTATGATTTGTTGAGGGCTTCGGCGAAGAATATGGCTTTGGTGGTTGGAGCTCGTCGGGCCCTGTGGCTTCGTGGATGGACTGCGGATGCAGCTTCTAAATCCAAGTTGTGTTCGCTTCCCTTTAAAGGGTCCATGCTTTTTGGAGAAGAGTTGGATAAATTGGTGCGTGGTCTTGGGGAGGCTAAGATTCCGCGGTTGCCGGAATTGCGACCTAGAGGAGGGGGTCGCGGTATGTCAGGGCGTGCTCGTTTGAAGGATGCCCGGCGCTATAGGCCAGGTAGGTTTAGTGCGCCGTTTAGAGGCAGATATTTTCAGCGTACTCAGCCCTTTCGTGGGGGTCGTCGAGGAGGACGTGAGGTCTCGGGGGGAGCTCTGTCCTCCGGTCGTGCTTCGCAATGAAGGTTTGCGGGTCCAGCCTCTGGTGCGAGTAGGTGCTCGGTTGAGTCAGTTTTATCAGAGGTGGGCCCATATCACGACAGACCAGTGGGTCCTCAAAGTGGTGCGAGACGGGTACGCCTTGGAGTTCGAAGAGTTTCTGCCAGATTTCTTTGTGGCCTCCCCATGCCGCTCTCGGCTCAAGGCCAGGGCAATTCGGCAGACTCTCCAGCGGTTGATAGATTTAGGGGCTGTAGTTCCGGTGCCGGTTGCAGAGAGAGGGACCGGTTGTTATTCGATTTATTTTGTGGTTCCCAAAAAGGAGGATTCCTTCCGGCCTATTTTAGATCTAAAACGAGTCAACGGGGCGTTGAAGGTTCCCTCGTTTCGCATGGAAACGTTGCGGTCGGTCATAGTAGCGGTTCAGTCGGGAGAATTTCTCACTTCTCTGGATCTGACGGAAGCTTATCTGCATATTCCCATTCTGAAGGCGCATCACCGGTTTCTTCGCTTTGCGGTTCTAGGACATCACTTTCAGTTTTGTGCTCTGCCGTTCGGTCTGGCTACGGCGCCGCATACTTTTTCCAAGTTTATGGTGGTAGTGGCGGCGGCTTTGAGGCAGCAAGGAGTATTGGTTCACCCATATCTCGACGATTGGCTGATTCGAGCCAAATCCTATCAGGAGAGTGTGGAAGCAACAGCGAAGGTAGTATCTGTTTTGGAGTCGCTCGGCTGGGTGGTGAACAGTGTCAAGAGTCATCTGGTTCCGTCCCAATCCCTAGAATATCTGGGGGTTCGTTTCGATACGGTGCGGGGCCTGGTGTTTCTGCCGCCCGTTCGGATTGCCAAGATTCAGGGGCTGATCCGTCAGTTTTCTGCCAAACGGTCTCCGTCAGCTCACGGGTATCTTCAGATTTTGGGGCTGATGGCGGCATCGATAGAGGTGGTGCCGTGGGCCAGAGCTCACATGAGGCAGTTGCAGTCAGCGCTGTTGGATCGTTGGTCGCCGCAGTCTCAGAGTTTGGAGGTCAGACTATTCTTGCCGGAGGCGGTGCGATTCAGTCTGCGGTGGTGGCTTCATACTCCGAATCTGGAGAGAGGGATGCCCTTGGATTCTCCGGATTGGATTGTGGTGACCACAGATGCCAGTCTGGCAGGCTGGGGAGCACATTGTCTGGGGCAGGTGGCACAGGGGCTCTGGTCACCGGACGAGGCCCTTTGGTCAATCAATCGGCTCGAGACTCGGGCGGTCCGGTTGGCGTTGCAGGCCCTGCAGCATCTTCTCGCCGGGAAGGCAGTTCGAGTTCTGTCCGACAACGCCACGGCGGTAGCTTACGTAAACCATCAGGGGGGCACAAAGAGTCGCGATGTAGCCGAGGAGACGGCAGAGTTGATGCAGTGGGCGGAGCTTCATCTGCAGAGTCTCTCCGCAGGTCATGTGGCCGGAGTGGACAATCTCCAGGCGGACTTTCTGAGCAGGCACACTCTGGATCCAGGAGAGTGGTCGCTGCATCGTCCGCTGTTTCATCGGCTGGTGCTGGAGTGGGGACTGCCGGTGGTAGATCTTATGGCAACAGCCAGCAATGCTCAAGTGCCCAGGTTCTTCAGTCGGAGGCGGGACCCTCGGTCCGAGGGGATCGATGCTCTGGTGCTTCCGTGGCCACCGCGTCAACTGTTGTACGTGTTCCCTCCTTGGCCTCTAGTGGGGCGCGTAGTTCAAAGAATAGAGCGATACGTCGGCACGGTGATACTCGTGGCTCCGTATTGGCCACGTCGTCCGTGGTTCGGCGATCTAGTGCGGTTGGCGATCAAGGGTCCCCTGAGGTTGGACGGGTCGGTGGTGTTGTTGCAGGGCCCTATCGTAATGCCCGACCCGGTTCCATTCTCGCTTACGGCCTGGCTCTTGAAAGGGACAGGTTGAAGAAGAAAGGGTTTTCAGCTAGAGTAATTGAGACTATGTTGCAGTCTCGTAAACAGTCCACGTCCTTTGCTTATGTGCGAGTGTGGCGGATTTTTGAGAACTGGTGTAGGGATCGTTCTTATTCGCCTTGGAACTCGTCTCTTCCGCAGGTGTTAGAGTTTTTGCAGGATGGGGTGGACAGAGGTCTAGCTCTTTCTTCTTTGAAGGTGCAGATTGCGGCCTTGGCTTGTTTCCGGGGTAGGATCCGGGGGGTTTCCTTGGCATCTGCTCCCGATGTGGTTCGGTTTTTGCGAGCGGTGAAGTTGATCCGTCCTCCTCTTCGTCCGGTAGTTCCGCCGTGGGATTTGAACTTGGTCTTGGAGGTTTTGGTGGGACCGCCCTTTGAGCCTTTGGTTACAAGTACTTGGAAGGATTTGACTTTGAAGACAGTGTTCTTGGTGGCTATTACGTCGGCTCGGCGAGTTTCGGAGTTGCAGGCTTTGTCTTGTCGGGCGCCCTTTCTGACCTTTTCTAAGGAGAAGGTGTCGTTGAGGCCGGTCCCATCTTTTTTGCCTAAGGTGGTCTCTTCCTTTCATGTGAATCAGGACATTTCTTTACCGGTTCTGGGAGATAGGCTCGGAGATTCTTCTCAGCGCCGTTTGGCTAAGCTGGATGTTCGTCGAGTTTTGCGGTCTTATTTAGTCAGGACGCGAGAGTTTCGGTCTTCGGATAGATTGTTTGTGTTGTTTGGAGGACCTAAGAAGGGAGCTGCGGCTTCTAAGGTAACAATTTCCAGATGGTTGAAAGAAGCAGTTTCTTCTGCGTATTTGCTCAAGGGACGTAGAGTGCCAGAGTTACTAAAGGCACACTCGACCAGGGGAGTAGCTTCTTCCTGGGCAGAGAGTGGTTTAGTGCCGCCACAGGATATTTGCAGGGCGGCGGTCTGGTCCTCGCTGCATTCATTTGTGAAGCATTATAGAATTGATGTGCAGGCCAGGCAGGATGCCAGTTTTGGGGAGGCAGTGTTGACTTCTGGGGTGCAAAGTTCCCGCCCTTAGATGTTTACTGCTTTGGTACTGCCCAAGCGTCTTGACCGGTCTGGAGGGTCGCTGAGGAAGGTGAAATTAGATCTTACCTGCTAATTTTCTTTCCTCTAGACCCTCCAGACCGGTCAAGAACCCTCCCGCTGTGTATATTTCTGGTGCTTTGTCCTAGTGTGCTTGAGAGATGATTGATATGGACATTTCTATGTTGCTATTGCTGATAGGACTCTAAATTGGGAGCTTTGGATTTCTGAAGTTCCATTGTTTTCCTCTGGGTTTCAGAGAAGGACCGCAACGCTGTGGCGTTCGGTTATTGGAAGCACGTTACCAAGAATTGTTTCTGAGTACAGGGTTCTTTGACCTTTCGGGGTTATAGTTTAGGTTTTTTCATTGGTTGCGTTTTGCTTTGTTAAGGATTTACTGGCTGCTTGGGGGTTGGCTGCTGGCTTATACTTGGTTCAGTTTTTGTGTTCTCAGTCTCCCTCTGCTGGTAGGCGTGCATAACCCAAGCGTCTTGACCGGTCTGGAGGGTCTAGAGGAAAGAAAATTAGCAGGTAAGATCTAATTTCACCATGGTCTTTATCTGCCTTCATTTTTCTCTGTTTGACATAACAAGTAAATTTTATATATTGCAGTGTCGGTCATGGTGTTCTGTCCTCCAAAGCAGTGATCTTCAAGTCATTCTTGGAGTACTTTATAGCCATTCGACATTCAAGATATCCATGATAGATCTGCATACAATACCTTCTCATGCATATTCATCTTGTGTATATTCATTGTGGATACCCTGAAAAGCAGACTGGTAGGGGTTATTCCAGGAATGACTTGAGAAACACCATTCTGAAAGTAATCGGCCCCCACCGCCCCTTGGTTATTCTCTTCTTGAGTATGATCAAAGAGTGCACTATATCGAGAGCCGCTTTTAAAAGTCATTTACTCTGACTTAACATATGCCCAGGGTTATACAATGTACATATTTATAGCTGTGTTAAAAAGATGCATTCGGGGGGGGAGGGGGGGGGGAGAGACACAATAATGTACACAGATTGCATTTTGAAATCTTTCCGTGCATAAAGTACCCTCAGAGAAAGCAGGTACAAATGTATCCTTGGGAGTTTTCAAAGTGAAAGTTTGTGGTGTACTTCTAACTTTGAAAATTGACTCAGACTGTGAGTATGAATTGCTGATGGGGAATACAGCAGTGTGGACATTTTGAAAATTATCCGACTGAACCTTGGTGCCCAGAAGTATCTTAGCATAAAATTAGTTGTAGGAATACATATCAATATATCAGATAGTTTTCTACAAATAACCCCATTTAGGCAAAATTAAAATTTCCTTGCGGTCTTTAGTAAAAACACTTGGCCATCAAATAGCAGTAATAACCAGGCAGCTGATTGCTCTGGAAATTCTTAGTTTGAGGAATGCGAGTATATAGAAGGGCTACGAAAAGGTTAATAATAGTAGACTCTGGAGTGCATGCTTTGTTTTTACTGTTTTCACAGGCTAGTGAAGAGGCGCAGCTGGTTGTAATGCAGGAAGATCAGCTCTTGGAAGAAATCCATGCTGACCTGGAGTCAGGTGACCTCTCAAAACCAGTTCTGGAGCCCAAAAAAGGAGACGCTGAGAATGGTCTGTATGTGGATGTGCATGACGCACTGGACCATGCAGATTCTGAGAACACTGAGGACCTCAAGCCTTTGAGCAGTGAAGATGAAGATGAAGAGGCAGCCGTTCATGAGGCTAAGACAATCCTTCCTCCATCTGTTCTAGACCAAGCTAGTATCATTGCAGAAAGGTTCATAAACAGCCTTTCCAGGCGGAGCAGCTTAGCTCTAGATGATGGAAAACTCATTGGCTGTCTCACACCACGACTGACCAGCAGGAGTGCCAGTGCCCCAAGCTTGGACTGCATTGAAAAATATCAGTGCCATAACAGTTCCTGTGATCTTCAAACCTGCCTACCAACAGAGGAAGTCCCCTCAGATCCTGTAAATGAGACGGAGAGCATCTCACCTCTCAGTGAGGTAGCAGCTTCTGGCCTGGAGAACATGGTTGAAGACAAATTTACATTTAAGAGAAGAGAATCCATCTTATCCAGACAAGACAGACTGTTAATTGATAAAATTCGGACTTACTATGATCATGCAGAGCACAATGATGCTACTTTCAGCATTAAACGAAGAGAGAGTCTGTCTTACATCCCAGCAGGTGTGGTCAGGAATTCTGTCTTTAAGTTTAACAGCCTCCCTAGGTATGACTGTAATGGAGATTTTTCCAGAATAAACAGAATAGACAGCACATCTAGCAACTCTGGTACTACGGGTGCCAATAAAGCTGCTTCCAGGGCATTTTCAGATGGACATGGTGACTCTAAACCTTCCAGTTTAAACCAGCACATGAATGCCTACGTGTCCAGAAGTACTGCTTTGGAAGATGGAGTCCCAGTTGAGGACACTGAATTTAAATCCCCTTCAAAGATGATTGAAATGTGGGAGGAGATGGAAAGGGCAGGCAGTGAAACTTGGACAAAAGACTATCGGGTTCTTACATCAGCAGGCAAAGAGAGTACAGAACCAGCCCTTGTTCATGGAGAAGATAATACTTCCAGAAACAGCTCCATGAATGAAACCACTGACAATGGCTTTAACTTGCATGAACCTCTTCTCATCCTTGAGGACAGTGACCTCAGTACAATAACGGAGGAATCTTTAGTGTCCTCTCCGCAGAGTACTTCCCCCAGCCAGGCAGTGCCTGATAAATTAACCTCTAACACAAATAACCTTGACCAGAACTTGAGCAGCTTAAAAGAGGACCCGCCCTTAAAACTTCCCCCCAAGATTATCCAACTAGCAAATGGCTTGGGTGAAGATATGACTGAGAAGATGAAGAACAGGGTCTACCAAATGGCACGGCAGTATAGCCAAAGGATAAAGAGCAACAAGCCTGTGATCCAGAGGCGATTAAAGGAGCTGGAGGAGGATCTGAGGAGGATCAGCCTGCCCTTGCTGCAGGAGGAGAAACAAGAACCCACTGTGAAAAGTAAGTGTTCAGTTTTTCAGAAAGTGCTAGTTTCTATACCAGGAGTGGGCATACAATGGAGGCAATATAGGCAAATAGATCTCATGCATATTCATTGGGGAAGTCTGGAAAACTCAACTGGGTAGTGGCCCTTGATGACCGAGGTTGCCCGCCCCTATTCTATATTGTAGCTTTTATCCTAAACGTGGTGGTTGTCCCTCATTAGAAGATTGATCATATGAAGTGCTAAATATTGATGTCTGGAACTTTAGTGCTAATTCAGATATGGAGTTAGCGAAATTCCAAAACATGTTTCTTTTTAAGACAAACCAGTTCTGTACGGACATTTTCTTCACTAGCTGATGGTGATTCTAGTTTTCGCTGCCAGTAGACAGCATTGAAAACATTGATTCTTTTCTGTCCAAGGGTAAGAGTACTTGTAAAACCAAACCAATAAAGCAAGTGTGCAATAATATATTTTTTTTAAGTCTTCCAAATGAGACTTACAATAACCTCCATCTTTTACAAATCTGGTTTGTAGGGAAGGAGACGTGTGTTAGTGTTTTGTCAGTCTGTTGTAAATAAGATTCACACCCATCAAACAGGATCCTGTAACACCATTAGAAGATTGAGCCTGTACAGCTGATAATCTGTAGAGCAGAAAGCTTGCATCCATTGTTTCATCACATTTTTATTTCTTTTCTAGGTAATCTGAAGTTGGCACTATCTCTTCCCAGCTATGATTATGCGACTGTTCAAGAGCATAGTCCCTTAATTCCTCCCTCCAGTAGTTCACCCAAGGAAAAATCACCAAAAAAGTTTTCCTTCAGCCCTTCCTCTCATAGTCCAGGGATTTCCCCACACAGATTGGACTTCAAGAGTCCACACAGCCCAGCCAAGACAGAGAAATTCCACTGGCCTGATGTGCGAGAACTGAGGTCAAAGTATGCTTCCAAAGCAAGTGTTAGCCAAGAAAATCTACTTCCTGTGAACAGGAGTCAGTCTGTACCAGAGAAGATAGCAGAAAAGCATTTGGAAGAACCTTTGGAAGGGCAAACCAAAGCAAAGATCGGTCATTCCTGCAGCATGAATGTGAGGCAGACAGCCAGCTTGGCTGACCAGAGGACCACACAAGGTGGGCAGTACTGTAGCGCCAAAAGCCAAGAAGAGCCAGAGGCATCTGAAGAACCTTCAGTAAATTCCAGCCTTAATCGTGTCATCTCAAAAAGCCACCAGAACCATAGGACAGGAGGGTCCTACTATATCAGTGCAGAAGCTTCTCTGGAGAACAATAAAAAGATCATTGTTATGGAGAAGCTGCCTGCTATAGAGGATCAAGTGGATATTTCTGCCAAAGAAGTCCATGATGGCTATGTACAGATAAGACCGTCCACATCTCAGGAAATGACATCAAACAAGGCTATCGTTGACCGATGTAAGTCCTATCCAGAGTCCGAGGAGTACCCTCAAGAAGAGGAGGAACTCAAAAACATATTTCCTGCCCCAGAAGATGATCCACAGGAGATGCTTTGGGAACAGACAGCCCAGAAAAGGCAGGGCCACGTGAAAAACCTCAGAGAGAAATTTCAGACTTTAAGTTCTAACAGCTGAATGAACTTAATTTGTTCAGTAATATCAACAGAGGACAATGAGAGCATTGTTAATGGCTCTCTAACTGCCTACACAACTCTAAAGACTTCCGGAAAACCTGGCTGCTTGATGGTAATACTGGGAGGCAGGATTTGGATCTTAGTGTCTATTACTCTTCTCAATCGGGGGTCATGGCTTGGGAAAGAACCTGCCAGCAATAAGCTGCTGTTTTATCTTTTTTTCTCGATTAGAAGTGCACTGATTCAGATTTAGCTGCAAATCTGATGTTACGGAAATATTTTGTTGTAGGGGAATAGTAATATTTGTAAAGCTGATATTTTTGTTTTAATTTAAACTAAATTAGGATCCTTGAACATATTGGATAGTTTCCCAACTAAATATTTAATTAGTATGTGAAAATCATAGAACATGGTAGCAGTGAATACCACGTTGATTAGAAAGAGGGAAGGAAGAGGACTTTGCAGGTCTTTGTCTACTTGAAAAAAAGATATTTTCTTAAAATGCCGGATATTCTAATAAACTGCCTCCAATTTATTTATCATCTAACAGTGAACTACACTTAAACTCAAGTACACTGACCAGCTTGCAAGCCTAGGGGTCCTGAGTGCTGCAGGATTTGGGCAATCCTGCTGAACCATTCCCAGGAAGACCTTTCTTATTTGAGGAATGAGTTCCACAGACCTACAAACTAATGTGTACAGTTCAGTTATACACAGACTGCAGTATAATAAAATAATTTATTATCTTTTAGATTTTCAAAGTTTTAATTTTTCAAAACAAAAGAATTGACACACTGATAGTACTGTCTTGACTTGTCTGCTGAAACTGCCCATCTTGACTTGTTCTGTAAATACATTTCAGTTTATAAAACCTGTGTAATAACATGCACAGACCAGTTGCTTTAATTCCTTGATGCAGGTACGATGCTTTTTGCCTCATGCTAATGATTTTGAATCACACTAAGCCAGGAGATGAAATCCATTATTTCTTATGAGATGAGGGATGGTGGTGGGCTGCTTGTGTGTTTTGGGGAATTTTTATTTTATTTTGCTTGTTTTGACTGGCAGTTTCCTCCTTCTTCCAATTCAGTCAAAACCTGAGCAAGATCTGACACCATGAGCCTTCATTCACACCTCCTGGTGATTTCCCCCCCCCCCCCCCCCCCCCCTTCGCCTTTCAATTTTTTTTTTAATAGCACCTCCCCCCTTCCATCATACAAGCCTGGTCATTGTAGTGATGCTCCTGAGCCCTGGTACCCTGTACAAGGACCCATCTGAAACCGTGCAATCTTGAGCCCTATCCCCTGCCACTAGATGTCACACTTACTGTAAGTACTTGACCATGTCTCTGTCCCTCGCTTCCTGGGGGGTTGTAAATTCTGCCTCCTTAGCAACCCAAACTCCAGCTGAGCTGAGGAGTAGAAGCCCAACAGGAATCGCACTAAGGGACCCCTAGGGAACTAGGAGCATAGCACCTGTCATCCAGATGGTTTTTAATCTTCTCTTTCAGGGACACAAGTAGAAAAAATAATCACTTCTACCTGAAGGAACTGTGTATGTTTGACTGTTGCAATTCCCAGTATATTATTTTCTTTACCAAATATTCATCAAATTGGCCTAATTCCAGTTAATGTTCATACAGCCCACTCAGCTTTCTGTCAAAGGACTACTTGTGACCTTGGGCAAGTCACTTAACCCTCCGTTGCCCCAGGTAAAGTACCTGCTGCGTACATCTAGAAATTATTAGTAGTTAGTAGTAGGGCCTTGAAAGACATGCAAACAGCTACATCATATTTACACATTAACATTTCTACAGCAGTGGTATACATTGGTGAGGAGGAAAGGGAAGTCAACCATGTATAACTGTGGGGGGATAGATGCATGAGTCGGGAGTCAAAAGAACAGTTAAGACACATTTAACAATTGCACCCAGTCTGGTACTGGCCAGATTGAAATGGGTTGCAGAAGTGGAGAGCAAGTTCACATTTGCACAACTATGGAGGATTGTAGGAGTGTGTTCAGTGGTCCCTCTGACCCTGGAAATGCGTGGACACCTGAGAAAAGGAGAATGGGGTTCACCACACAAATAGGGATGGAGCCTATTGGGGACACACATGAGATGCAAAGAGGGAACCAAGATGTGGACCCCTGTGCAGCCGGTGAAGATTGAGATGAGATGTAAAACTGGAGAACAGACACAAGATGGGGACCCTTTGACCCCGAGTCCAGTAGAGAAGATGGTGCACAGATCCATTTCCATGGCCTCCCCTCCCCCTTGCAGGCAGCCACAACTGGGTGTGTCCAATTGAGAACAATAAATTTGTACATAGGCTGGAAACAGTTGGTATCAGAGTCCACTGCTGGCCTTTGTGTTCTGCTGATCAATTCCAGTACTCTATCCTCTTCTGGATCCAGGTCCTACAGAAAGCAAGGAATCCTTGGTTAGCAGATATGAAAGGCAGAGCATGTCTCGGGTCTGCTTCCTAGCAGAAGGGGAAGCCTGTGCTTACCTGCAGACTATGGCAATGGCTCAAGGCTTCCTATGTGCATCAGGCTGATCCTGGGGGTGAAAGAATAGAGAGCCAAAGAATCAGTTATAGAAAGCTCAGAGCAGATAAAAAGCCACCTCCCACTTTGGAACCATTATAAGAAGGGGGAGATCATCACCAAAACAGTTCTACCTCATAGAAGTTCAGTCTCCCCAAAATGTCAACACGTGAGGCCCATTATCAAATCACAACATCTATATCGCTGTCTATCTCCTGTAGATGTTTTTAGGTGTGGGCCTTAATCGAAAACAAACCCATCAATCTCCAAAATGTCTTGATGTCCCCACCTAAAATATTCCCAGAAGCCTAAACATTCATCTTGGTTTTGTTTTTTAATTTTACACTGCTATTATCATAATGGCACCCAAGAAAGCTGCACCTAGCAGAAAAAGCAATTTTTCTGATGCTGAGATTGAGCTTCTGGTCAGGGAGATCTCAGAAAGGCATGCAAACCCATTTGCCTCCAGGGGACAGAGGCTCTTGGTCTCTACCAAGAGGAGAGCGTTGGGGGCTATCTGTGCACACCTTAACTAAGTCCAGCACGGCAACAGGGAGGTTGAGGACTGCAAAAGGAAATGGCGCCAGCTGAAGCGTGAGGTCTGCAGAAGGCTGGTGCCAACTGTCCTGGAGATGACGCCAGCAACCTCAGCCCCCTGGAACAGATGGTCCATACTCTTCTCCCCCAGGAGGGAGGATACATGGGGTTGGGAGCCAGGACACTTTGGCCAAGCCTGAGGGGTCAGGTATGTTTGGGACATGAAAGCAGACCTGTCTCTCCTCTGTTTCACCCTCCCTTCCACAAGCAGAGACATGGAGTGGGGTGGACCCACTCCTATGTGTGGCCCAATTCTCAGATAGGTGGGAGAGGGAATGAGAAGGCACACCAGAAGAGATGGTGAAAGGCTGGTTATCAGAGGCCATGAGGCAATACAACCTCTCTTCCTTCCCGTTCACATTAATTGATTTGATTTGCTTACTTTATTTATTTTTTGTCTATTAGATTGTAAGCTCTTTGAGCAGGGACTGTCTTTCTTCTATGTTTGTGCAGCGCTGCGTATGCCTTGTAGCGCTATAGAAATGCTAAATAGTAGTAGTAGTAGGAGGAGCTGTTAGTGGGCATTGTGGGGACCCTTAGTATCTGTCCTATTTTGGTGCCTTCTTCCTCTACCTTGACCATCTCCAAACAGTGTGTATGTCTGCTTTCCCCACCTCTGTGCTCCTGTCACTGTTCTGTGTGCAACCTGTCCACAATACTTTTTTCTTTACCCACCTGCCTGTGTGGCAGTCTGGCCCTTTGGTCTCTCCGGTATGCAGTGTCCCATAGTCCTTGGCTCCAGTGGTGTTGCATGTAGAGGCAGACATCTTTGGGTTACATGAGAATGCAATTCCTCAACATCATCTGTGTGTTGGTGTCCAAGGTGGGGTCTCTAAAGGAAGGATGCAACACAGTACCAGGTTAGGTGCAAACACATTTTCTCAGCTTTTGATATGCAGGCGATGACAGTGACTCTGAGGCCAAGGCAGGACCCATTGGCCAGCAGACCAGCCAGCCATATGAGGAAGAGGGAGGAGACAGCGCCAGCGGTGGCACCACCAGTGGGAGCTGAAGAGTCACAGGAGGCCAATAGTGGTGAACAGGGTAGAATATGAGATATCTGTGGACCCCCCCCCCCCCACCCACACACACACACACAAACACACAGGAGCATTTGCAAATAGGAACAGGAAAACTGATGAGGGTCCTGAAGACTACAGGCCACCCACAGAGGGGGGAGTCACTGGCAGAGGTGGCGGGTGAAAAGGTTGGCCACGAGACTCAGCTGAGACCCAAGGCCTGGCAGAGTACCGCAGATACAAATTTGACCTCGTGCATCAGGGAGTCCAGGTATAGGAGGCTGCAGAAGAGGCTCATGAGAGGGGATTTCCACCAGGAACAGGAGGCTGCAAATGAAGGAGTTCCGTCAAGTGCAGGATAATACCTGGCGCCAGCTGCTAGGTCTCCCTCAGGATCTGTGTACCTATACAGCAGCAAATGGTGGACACCCAGCGCCCCAGATCGGCCCACCTCCAACCGACCTCCAGCCAGGTTCCCTGATTTTTAGAGGGCGGTTGAAGCAGCAAGCACCTCTGGAAAGATCAGTGCAAGCTCCACAGGGGAGGAAGACAGAGGCAATGTGGTTGCTGCTGCAAGGGGTGTCTCACAGATGGGGACAGGGGAGGGGGATGTAGGCATAGTGCTTTTTGGAGGTGGATTGTAATGGGAGGGGGGCTGTGGGATTGGTGTGTTGTACAAAATAAATACCATTATACTTTCACTAAAAATTGGTCTGTATGAGTCTTTCCCTGGAATGGACCCCCAGTTGGTGTGCAGTCTGTTCTGTGGGTGGGGGGGGGGGCTCCTCATTGTCTTGTTCTTGGGTCTGCTGCTATAGTTGCTGTGGCTATGGCTTCTCTCGATGGACCTGGCCTCTGCACTGGGCTAGGTAATGCAGCAGGCTGTGAAGGTCCTGGCGACCTTTTCAGGTTTATAGAGGAGCTCCCCTCCAGATTGATTGAGACATCGGAACTTGTTCTAGAGCTGTCCAAAGGTGCATTCTATGATGCCATGTGTGGTCCGATGTCTGTTGTCCTTTGCCACAGTTTGGGTGTGCACTAACTGGGTCATGAGCCAGATCCGCTGTGGGTATCCTCTGCCACCTGTGGGGGGAAGCAGAATGAGGGATATGGGTGTGTATTTGGCTATTGGGGGTACCTTGTGGAGGTGGGGTGGGAATTGTGGAATGCTGTAGTATATAGACATAATGGGTTGAACCTGGGTATCAGGCACACACATCCACAAATTCCCCCTGGACGTCACACAACTTGCATGTTCATAGAGTAGAAAGCTTTTCTATTCCTATAAATGGCCTGTCATGCCCGGGAGGGGGGGAACGACTGAGTGCAACATGTGTGCAGTCAGTGATGCCTGTGACTGAGGGGAAGTGAGCTATACTTTAGAACTGAGCCATGTAGCTCTGCAGGGGCTGGGAGTCAGTGGGGAAAGTGATGCACTCTGAGGTGTGGGTAAGGAAGGCATCAAGGAACTGGGTGAGGCAGTTGGGAAATGACAGGCTGGGTCAGGCCCATGTTCATAGCAAAGACAGACTGGAAGCTACCAGTGGCCAGAAAAAAAGAGGGAGGTGGTGACCTTCAGATGGACTGGGATTGGATTGTTCCTACGGGTCGTGGGCTGTAAGAGGGGTTGGAGCTGGTCACATAGGTACTGGATGGTAGCCCTGTCAAACTGGTACCTGGTGAGGCATTGGGCATTGGTAAGGTCCAGGAAACAGGTGTGGAGCCTGAATACCCAGGGATGGGGGTATCTTCTGCAGAGCCTCTCCAAAGCCTCTTCCACCTCCATCAA
Source organism: Microcaecilia unicolor (assembly GCF_901765095.1). Classification (NCBI taxonomy): domain Eukaryota; kingdom Metazoa; phylum Chordata; class Amphibia; order Gymnophiona; family Siphonopidae; genus Microcaecilia; species Microcaecilia unicolor. The sequence continues at coordinate 151,410,173 of NC_044039.1, read as the reverse complement.
ACTGTGAGCCACCAGTGCGTACAATACATCCATTTCCAAACACCACAGGTGCAACCGCGCCTTACCCCAAAATAAGGACTGTGTACACCTCCACTTACTGCACCTAGTGAGTCCCTCAACCAAAATACAATGCCCAGCATTCATTCTTCCACCACCAGCAAACAGTCCTCAGACACAGCATCAATCATTCACTCTCCCAACACCAACACTCAGTCTTCACACACACACACAGCTGAAACACAAATCACTCTCCTCCCACCAACAAACGGTCCTCACACACACATAGCAGCACAGAGCACAGTGACAAACTGGGACTGAACAAACAGAAGGACACTGAGAGACAGATGACAAGCAGGTAAGGGGATATAATGAAGGGTGTGGGGGAAGGGGGAGAGATACAGGGCGGGGGGAGGGACTAGCAGGTATGGGCAAGGCCCTAGGGTGATAAGGCAAGGAGGAAATGTAAGGGGAACAAGGTTGAGACTGGGGCAAACAGACAAACAGTAAGACAGCACTCAGCAACTCTTTCTCAATAACCAACTCTCCTAGTCCTCCACTCTCCAACTCCACAGAATTACAGATGGGTCAAAAGACAAGCTGGATCGTACCCTAAATGCTTTTAAAGCTGGTCTAATTGCAGATGGGGGGGGGGGGGGGTTTCCCTGCCAGTAGGAAATCATTTTGTTATCAGTTATGGGCTGGAGATGTCCATTCCCTAAGACTGCCCAAGTCACACCTATGACCCCCCCCCCCCCCCCCAAGGAACGTTCAGTTTAGACATACTGGCGTTTTTTACTGGGTTTTCGTTTGATTATACACTTTGGACATTTTTCTGTGAGAAAAACTTAGATCTGCTTTTTATACCACTTTTTGGATGTTTTTCTCTTTCGAAAATGAGCCCCATAGTGTCCGGGAAAAAAACAGGACCCCCAATGTTTTCCAAATAACCCCAAAAACGCCCTATTGCAGTCGAAACTTCTGCCTGAAATTCAAAACATTTCTGAGTACTTTATTATTCAACGAGATAAGAGCTCCAGCACATTGGGCTTGTAAAACAGTTGAGCTTTTAATTAATGAAACCCCAGAAATCATTGAGCCAGTGGCTCAGTGGTGTCAGTTTGAAGGAGGAAACTTTGAGCACAAATTATGAATTAACTATGAAAAAACTCATTATACTAAAGTATATTCAAAGGTCATATTAAATGTTTGAAAGTATGTAAGGGGTCCTTTTTTTTTTTTATACAGACACCATGTAGAACAGTATAAATCAGATTCTTGATATACCGCCTTTCTGTGATGAAACCATAGTGGTTTAAATATTAGATATAAATATTGCCCTGTCCCTAGTTGGCTCACAGCCTGAGTACATAGGGCTCAGTGTGCTGTGATTATTCACTCATTAAAAGCAAGGAAACATTCAGTCAGGTTATCATACTGTGTATTGACATTTTGGGCATTTTAGGTCCTCCACCTCTCTCCTTGTGCAATGGTACAGAACAAATAATGTTCCAAATTTCATTTGCTTATAGACATATAGCTGTGAAATAAATGCTTTTCATGGTCATCCTACACAGCACAGTTCCTATGATACAGACCCATTCTAGACTTGTGGCTAAAGAATGTGGATTCATTTACCTTTGAAGTCAGAATGATTGAATATTTTGGCACCCAACAGACAGGACTTAACAAGGATCTGGGTTTTCTAGCCCATTACAAACCATTAAGTTGTATTTCTCTGTTTATCACCCTCCTCTCACCTACCCACACCCATGAAATGCTTTGATGTTCCCATGCGTACCTCCTACCCATCCCCACCCTGCTAGACTGTCATTGGGAGTTTTCACTGATATATACTGTCAACTAACACATTTGCTTATTTCCGATCTGACGAAGGGCAACCTTCGAAAGCTAATCATATTCGGTAAAACAAAATACGAAAGTTCTAAACCCCTGCGAGAAAAACTACACTGGCTCCCACTCAAGGAACGCATCACGTTCAAAATATGTACCTTAGTTCACAAAATCATCCACGGAGACGCCCCAGCCTACATGTCAGACCTGATAGACTTACCACCCAGGAATGCTAAAAAATCATCCCGCACATTCCTTAATCTTCACTTCTCCAACTGTAAAGGTCTAAAATACAAGTTAACGCATGCATCAACCTTTTCCTACCTGAGCACACAATTCTGGAATGCGCTGCCGCGTAACTTAAAAACGATCTACAAACTAACTAACTTCCGCAAAATACTGAAGACCCATCTCTTTAGCAAAGCATACCACAAAGACCAACAAATATGAACTCCTATACATATTCAGAACTGCCTTTTTACTTGTTAATCTACTATTATGTTCTATCATCATATTACCCAAGACCCCTCTATTATACTAAATGTATGCTTCCTTTATATATTTCCACTATTCATGATATATTGTAAGCCACATTGAGCCTGCAAAGAGGTGGGAAAATGTGGGATACAAATGCAATAAATAAATTTAAAACCAAAATAATCTGGGAACAATCCCATTCTGGTTATAAGGAATTTTTTGTTGTCTTTCCAAGCTCATATTTGTACAGGCTGGTATGTACATAACCAAAGATGTAAAAATTGTTTGTACCCGTGGGAATTGTTTTGAATAAATCACTACTTATGTATAAATCTGGAAATGTGTTTGTCAAACCTGTTGTTTTTATGCAACTGTTAGCTCATCCCACCTTATCCAGAGTTTCATATGTCCTTGGCTTAGCTGAGTGACATCCTTCCTGATTATACTTGTCAATAACTTTATTGATGCAAACTTGGAGCAGGCATTAGAGAGCCTATAGAGTTAGGCCACCTTGGGTAAGATGGGTTACTTTATATGATATACCACACTTTCATGTTATGCCCAGTTGCTTTAGAACATAAGCATTGCCATACTGGGACAAACTGACAGTATCCTGTTTCCAACAGTGGCAAATCCAGGTCACAAGTACCTGGCAAGATCCCAAAAGAGTAACACAGATTTTATGCTGCTTATCCTATAAATAAGCAATGGATTTTCCAAAATCCATCCTAATAATGACTTATGGCCTTTTCTTTTAGGAACATGTCCAAACCTTTTTAAACCCTGCTAAGCTAAGTGTTTTTACCACATTCTCTGGCGACAAATTCCAGAGTTTAATTACATGTTGCGTGAAGATTTTCTGATTTGTTTAAATTTACTACTTAGGAGCTTCATTGTGTGCCCCCTAGTCCTTGTAATTTTGGAAAGAGTAAATAAGCGATTCATGTCTACCCATTCCACGCAACTCAGTATTTCATAGATCTGCATCGTATTTCTCCTCAACAGCTGTTGTCTAAGCTGAAGATCCCTAGCCTCTTTAGCCTTTCCTCATAGGGAAGTCTTCTCATCTCCATTATCATTTTTGTTGCCCTTCTCAGTAGCATACCAAGGGTGGGGTAGTGGGGGCGGTCAGCCCTGGATGTAGGCAGCAAGGGGGTGCACAGAGAACTTTCCTGTTCTGGGGCAGGGGACTGGCAGAACTGACAGCCGTGCACCTGCTCTGTGCACCCCCTTGCTAGGAGGAAAGGTCAGGTGATGCACTGTTTGGTGCAACCACAGAATCTTTTTTTGACTGTGAGGCAGAATTGTGCAGCAAAGTAACCTGGAATGTGTTAGTATTCAAAGAATGCAGATGGGCCTTTTTCATTTGCCAGTCAGTTTTTATTAGATTTGGGCTGAAAATAGAACTTAATAAAGAGAAAAATGTATGTATAATTTTAGATAAGGTGCACAAACTGTGCGTCATCCAACATTACTATAACTAAACTAAAACGTTACTGTTGGTGCCATATACATTTCAGGTCTGTTCTATACATTTCAGACTTCGTACAGTAGTGTGTCAGTGTGGTGATGGTTTCGCACACAGTTTGACTGAAAATAACTGCCAGGCTGGAACTTTATTTTGAATTGAACTCAGAATAGAAAAGGTTTCTCGGAGGAAGCTGGGCTTTCAAGGCAAATTATTTTAGATCTGGGAATTACACATGCAGTGGGAAACTCATAGAAATCAAATCTGCCTTACCAGCAAGCTTATAAACAAAACACATTTGGAACTTTCTTCCAAGTAGTTTGTTTTAGAGTGAAAAAGAAATCTGGGTCTTGTGCTTTCTTCATCTTTAGCCACCTGCAGGTTTATTGTGGGTGGGGCATAATACATGTTAGACAATCTTCTCTCAGGGGAGAAGGGTGAATAAGGAGTTCGTTTTGCACATACTCCTAAGCCCCAGGGTATGTGGAGTATGATCTCATTCTTCAAATTACTGCTAATCCTCACTGTATTACTTTTCTTCATGCCAAAGAGAGCTTCTTTCTGGAATTCATAAGATGCAGTATGTATTTGGAAACCTATCGAATGTGTTGGAAACTTGTTTTTTTAATCAGGTCTGTGGTACCAAATATTTCTGTATCTTTCTGCTGCATTGTCTGGGTCTCTGACTGCATTTGTTGGTCCTTGAGGATGAAATTTAATGTGGACAAATGCAAGGTGATGCACATTGGAAAGAACAATCTGAATCATAGTTACCTGATGCTAGGGTCCATCTTGGGGGTCAGCACTCAAATAAAAGATCTGGGTGTTGTCATAGATAATATGCTGAAATCTTCTGCTCAGTTTGCTGCGTTGGACAAAAAAGCAAACAGGATGCTAGGAATTATTAGGAAAGGGATGGTGAATAAGATCGAAAATACTATAATGCCTTTGTATCGCTCCATTGTGCGTCTGCACCTTGAGTATTGCGTTCAGTTCTGGTTGCCGTATCTCAAAAAAGATATAGCTGAATTAGAAAAGGTTCATAGAACAGCAACCAAAATTATAAAGAGGATGGAATTCCTCTCATATGAAGAATGGCTAAAGAGGTTAGGGCTCTTCACCTTGGAAAAAAAGATGAGGGGAGAGATGATTGAGTTCTACAATATCCTGAGGGTTGTAGAATGAGTAGAAGTAAATCGATTTTTTACTCGTTCCAAAAGTACAAAGACTAGGGGACACTCAAGAAAGTTACATGGAAATACTTTTAAAACAAATAGGAGGAAATATTTTTTTCACTCAACAAATAGTTGAGCTCTGGAACTCTTTGCTGGAGGATGTGGTAACAGCGCTTAGTGTATCTGGGTTTTAAAAAGGGTTGGACAAATTCTTGGAGGAAAAGTCCATAGTTTGCTGTTTGAGACAGACATGGGAAGCAACTGCTTGCCCTGGGATTTGTAGTATGGAGTGTTGTCACAATTTGGGTTTCTACCAGGTACTTGTGACCTAGCTTGGCCACTGTTTGGAAAACAGGATATTGGTTTAGATGGACCATTGATCGGACCCAGTATGGCTACTCATATGTTCTTATGTTCTCCCTCTTCACAGAAGTCACTTGTTACCAACACCTCTGTTGTCAATGTAGTTCTTGGGTTTTTCTCCTTCCACACTATGGCCAGTTTTCTTCCATTTGGCCTTTTTTTCTGTCAAATGGGAATGACCAGGTAATGAACACCTCTTCATTCTCCATAATGCTTTTTGGATCATGATTGTGGAAATGGTTTCTTGATTGTTCACAGTGGGGCAGACTCACTCCTTCAAAGTTGAGGCACTTGTACAGCCTGTTAACCTTAGTGTCTTCTGCTTTGGTGTCTGTAGGGTATCATGTGCTGCTGACTCACCTAGAACTGATACCTGTAATCTTATGGGATGTTTCCACTAACCTTGCAGCCACTTGTGAAAGAAAAGCACATGGACCGCTGTTCCTTGGAAAGATTGCTTGTTATTTCTGAGGGCAAACTAGTTCTGGAACATTATTTACATTTTATCACTTCTCTGCAGAGCTGTAATCAAAGGAACAGGGTGGTGGTGAAAGGCTCCGAATCTCTTTTCCCATCCAATGAGATATCTTGATTTCTGAAATACTTTAACCAAAAATAAGCATTACTGCGTCTCTTAACAATGCTTTTCACTGTTTCTGATCTTTCATTGATCAATGATTGCAATGAGGCAAAGAAAGCGCACATATTGTCAGCTCTTGGTCTTCTCCTGGAAATCAGGTCTTCCAGTAACTTCATCCACTGAAAACCATTAAAAGAGATTTAGTGCATATGTGTTCAGTTTAGTAGCATAACATAATTATACAAAGTATTTGCCATAAATGGGGCTTGAGAGTGAGGAAGTTCATTCAGTTTTCATGATGATGTTAATTTTAGAACAAATGTAATGGCTGAGAGCCCTCTACAGGAGAAAGTGGTACTGGGAATGGAAACTTTGCTTTCAGGCTTTGACCTTCTGCGGGTGGAAGATTTCCTTTAACTAGCCTAGGTCATGGGAATTTTCTCACTGAGGGTTGAGTGGGGTTTTTTTTTAGCCCCAGTGTCTCTCCAGGGAGCTTAACATGCACCAAGGAAAGTCTAGCACTTCCCTTGTGAAATACCAGCTCCCAGCACTGTGCTTGGCTTCACTCCAGGGGCTCTACCTTCAGGCCTGGAGGTTTCAGCAGGCTTCAACTCTAGCCATGCTGAGATAATGAGACATTAATATTCATCATACTCAGGGAAACAGTAGGAGTATATGATATGTTACTCTAATTTTTATCAGCACCTCATCTGATAACAATTCATCAGATGTTTTGTATCTTTTTCATAGAAGGGGAAGAGATACATCCTTCAGAGTAAAATGCATGATGCAAAATTGCCTTTTCTATCATATTTCTATTTCTTAATCATGTTTAACAAAGAGATCTCTTTTGGGGGCTTATCATGGCAGAAAGATGTTAATGAAATCCAGTGATGTAATTAATCATTTTGACTGAAGGTTGCAACTGTTCTCATGTTGATCCTTTAATCATTATTTTCTCAAGATGACAAGTTTCATTAGAGCTGAGTTATTGCCCCAAAAGCAGGACCCCCTGCATAGCACTAGATCTCTGGTTCTGAAATTGAAGGGCCTGTGGGCCAGGTAATCAGTTACAGATGGGGTACTTCACTCCAGTAGTGCTGCCAATAGTTCTGCATAACTTTGGGTCTCCTAAGAAGCAGATCAGCCATGAGCTATTGGATATAAGTCTCATTCACGGTGAGTGTGCTTGAAAAGCAGACCTGACTGTAGAACTTGGGGACCTGCCTCATCTCTGCTCTTAGAAAGAGGAAAGGGAATATCCCATTCTATGGAGCAGTTTAGTAGAGGATTTCAGGACATGGAATGTGGTGAGCTTTTTTTTAGTAGGATATTTCAGAACTAGAGCAAGAGATTTTGTGGGCTAGGGGAAGAAGGTGTGCTACAGATTAGGTTCTCAGTGAGAGGTCTGAGCAGCAAAATGTTTGGGAAAGGAAGAAGACAATGAGATGAGAATAATAGGGATTATATTGCTGATGTGGTGTGCCAAGTGAGGTATGCTCGGAGTATGAATTTGGATTAAAGAGCAATAGCTGTCCAAAATCAATAAGGGAATTTATATGGGATGGGGAGGACCGAGTATGGACTTTCCAATAGACAGATTAGGCAGCTACCGAAGTGTGGCTGACAGAAAGTCTGTCCAGTGTCCTTTCTTGAATAGTCACATCCCTATTGAGGGATGCTTGGCCCATGTGTTATCACCATAGCTGGATTTAAAGATGTAAGCATAGTAGACAGAACCAGAGATCCTTCCTTAAAGTTTGGACAGTAAAAGGGGTCCCTGGAGACTGGGGAGGGGGAGGATTGGCCATAGTGTTGTTGTGCCTCTTTTGAAGTGGCACCAGCAGACAGCTGTAAGAAGGGGAAGAAGGCTCCTTTTTCGCCTGGATGCTTGGTGCCTACAGCATTGGGCACTCTAGGCAGTTGGTCTGAATGTAAGCCTGGTTGAAACAGGGCAAACTATGCTGGCTGCTTCAGAATGGGAGGAGCCTCCCCCCCTCCCCCAAGACACCACTCATACTTGCACCTAAGATCATACCTTTGGAGGGAGGGGACTGGCTCTTTGGGGCACCTGGGGGTGATGGGGGGGTAAATCTGCTATAAACAGAGATTCAGTGGTGAAATGCCATGTCCTGAGTGCAATGAGAGAGACTGCCAGAGGATCATTACAACAGTCAGCATAAATCAGTCACTATCATTCTTCTTTAGTATATATCTCGACCAGTACAGAAAATGCAAAGAAGGATGTGACAGTGGTGAATAAGACCAGAATGTAAAGATGAAGATAAAAGACCACACATTAAAACCACCCTCCCCTCCCCCCTTTTCATTAACTATAAAACAAACACAGATCTTGTAATCCCATCAAACAAGAAAATCTGCAACTCATTTTGCACTCACTACACTACACTAGCCCCAAATGTGGTGCTGTAGTCCAATAGAAAGGTCAGCAGCTTCTGTACTGATCTCTCAGGAGATCATGACAGCATCTTGGCCTTCAGAGCCTAAGACAGCAGCAACTTCGGAGCAAGGAGCATCTACCATGAGGCAAGGCAAAGTGAGGCAGGGTGATGGGACTGGTAGAACCTGTTCAAGAAAGATTGGGAGCAGATGGAATTTGCATCTGCTTTTTTAGTCAAAATTGTGCCAGTGGGTTGCCAATTTGCCTGGGTTGGGGGAAACATCAGTTGCTGACCGGTTCCGCCCACAGAAATTGATGGGTTTAAAATGGTCTTCACAAATGTTTAAGTCTGGGCCACTCTGAATCCAAATGAGCTGAAGGAGAGCCACCAAATATCTTCCCATGCGAGGCTGCAACTCTGCTGACCAGTATGTGTAGATGACATCTACCCAACCAGCCTGCCTTCAGACATTTTATTGAGGGTATCTTCAAGTAGGTGAGCATTTCCAAATGCATCTTCATCTACTGAAAAACGCTTTGTCCTTCAAACATGCAGTTTTTCTTTCTATCCCCTTTCCCCTTTGTCATGAACGGTAGAGAGGCAAAGAGTAGCAGGAAAAAAAGACAGAATAATGATTAGGGCCACCAGAAAGGTCTCCAGTGATCGCCACTGGCCCCTGGTTCTTGCATTGAAGAACACTGTCTTAGAGCGTGCACAGTGACACTGGAGTGGTTTCAGAGGCTCTTGGTTCAGGTTTTTGAGAGAATGTGTGACACTGAAATGTAAATTGAATGCTATGAGAATGAAAAATAATTAGCTTTCACATAGGAACAAGGGAAAGGAAAATGCATTTTCTACAAAATTTGCCTGATCTGAAAATGTTAGCAGTCAAGGAATAAACTTTGTATATTTTGTAGTATAGTGAAGTCTTCAGTTATGTATATTGATGCTTTTGGAATGTCAGCACATTATAACACTGAAATCTTTCTGCAGATGAATTTTGTAGAGCATATTGTGGCAAAGAATGGGGGATTGTATTTCTATATAACAGTGTATAGAAAGGTATTCACTGATAAGGGATGACATGGCATCAATGATTAGGTCCAGAATACTAAGAGACAAGAGTTTAGAATCTAATTTGTTGATATTTAAACACTGCAGTTGATGTTGGATTTATGTTAAATCATCTTTATTAAATGATAAAATAACCATCAATATGATTTTGATGTGTTTATTTCCATACTGTATGTTAAATAAGTACATAAGTAATGCCACACTGGGGAAAGACCAAGGATCCATAGAGCCCAGCATCCTGTCCACGACAACGGCCAATCCAGGCCAAGGGCACCTGGCGAGCTTCCCAAACATACAAACATTCTATACATGTTATTCCTGGAACTGTGGATTTTTCCCAAGTCCATTTAGTAGTGGTTTATGGACTTGTTCTTTAGGAAACCATCTAACCCCTTTTAAAACTCTGTCAAGCTAACCGCCTTCACCAAGTTCTCCGGCAACGAATTCCAGAGTTTAATTATGCGTTGGGTGAAGAAACTTTTCTCCGATTTGTTTTAAATTTACTACACTGTAGTTTCATCGCATGCCCCCTAGTCCTAGTATTTTTTTTTTAATTTATGATATTGAATGCAAGCCACATTGAACCAAAAATGTGTTTTTGGATAATATGGTATATGTGTTGATAAATGAAATGAAAAATTGCTAATAACATAGCAATTCTTAAAAGTGAGATCAAAGCCCAAAGCAATGTAAACACTTTTCCAATAAACTAATCCCCCCTCCCTTTCCCCAGTTCTTCCTTATCACAGAGATTGTTTTATTAAGTCTGAAGACAGATCAACAATATATTGTACAATCACATAGTGAGGGAACCCCAAAATAGGCTCCAAACATTTATAAACTGATATTGACCTACCTCCCGGCGTGGCTTGCAGTCAATCTCCATTCGTAGATCATGCATTTTGTTTCTCCACAAAATTACTCCCAGTGGTTCTGCATGAACCCATTGTAGCATAATACATTTCTTAACTATCAAACAGGCCTTTTCAACGAAAATCTCCTGCTCCACAGCTTACAAAACTAGATTATTGGTGAAATCAACAGTTCTAGGTGTAGATTTTCCAAGCATATGTTCTAAGTATGCCCATAGTTCCAGAACTTTTGTATTTTTGGCATGTCCAAAACCAACTTTCACAGTTTGCCGATCTTGGCCACACCTTGACTGCCTGTGTCAGAAGCATGTATAATGTATGCATGATTTTGAAATGTGTCTCTCTTAATTATTTAGTATTTCGAAAGACTCTGAAAGCCACCTTAAAAACAAACTAAAGATTAGATATTGAATTAATCTGTATTTTTAATATTCTCTGTTTTTCTTCCCAATAATTTTTTTATGGGTTTTGCCAGGTTCTTGAAGCCTGGATTGGCCGCTGTTGGAGACAGGATGCTGGGCTTGATGGACCCTTGGTCTTTTCCCAGTATGGCGGTGTTTATGTTCTTATGCTCTTAATTACTTGGCTCTCTTAATTGGAATCTGCATAGAACTTCATGGTGCTTGTGGAATACGAGAGCATATGTAATGTAATTTGGGCAGATTCAGCCAATAAAAGGCTCCCATATTCATAACATTCCTTCTCCAGATCTGTGGCCTGATTAGCAACTGTGGCTCATCTTTAGCTCATTTGGGAGGCAGGGCCACTGAGATACTGAGCAAGGCCCAGGGAAGGACCACTGCCCCCCCCCCCCCCAACGGTTGTCTCCACTGTTGCCTCCCCCAAGATCACTGCCACTCCCCGGATTGCTGCCGCTGGCACAACTGCAATATAAATACCTTGGCTGGTGGGGATCCCGAGGCCCCTCCAGCAGAAGAGGTCTTCCTCCAGTGAAGCTCTTCACTCTGCCCATTGCCTGCCCCTGCGGATGCTTTTTCTCTCAGCGCATTCTCTGTTTCAAAACCAAGCATGTGCGGCCTGAGAGGAAAAGCAGCTGCTTAGCAAGCAATGGGCGGAGTGAACAGCAGTGCTGGGGTAAGGCTGCAGTGTCTGCTCCTCCGGGTCCTCCCTAGCCTCCAAGGGGGTCTGGCACCGTAGTTTTCTCTCTCCTGCTCCTGTTGGGACACGATCACCCAGGTCCTGTCATCAATATTTGGCTGTTGGCACCCAATTATTGATAGTTCAGAGTTCATTATCCAATTTATTTGCACGTGCATCTCAGAAAGGCGTCCAAAGTTGGGCACATGACATTGGGTGCCATATATAGAATTTGGGGTAGCCACACTTACACTAGCTCAATAGCTGGCATAAATGCTCTCACTCAACTGTAGGCATTTAGATGCCTAAATGCTATTATTCTATAACTCATGTGTAGAAGTGCCTGACATGCCCCCATCCTACCCATGCCCTTCTTGGAGTTGTGTGCTCTGGAGTTTGAGCAGACAACTTATGACTAGGGCCATTGAGAGGTTTTATAAAGAGCTATGAATAATTCCATGTTGCTCCTATGAGCTGCTCCCAAGTGATCAAAGGGACCGCCCCTCATCAGATGCCCTTCCTGTGTTAACAGTCCATTCACATAATGGCTAGCTTGTAAATATTGGAAAATATCTGATCTGGCAAAATCATAGTGGACTTGTAACCATTCAAAGACTGTACCTGAGATATCTCCTTTTTAAGATGTTTCACCTGCCTGATCCCTTTATCTTGCATACCTTCTCTCCCAGGAGGAAATCTTTTATTGCTCAACAGGAGGTATGGTTTCCCATTCCCTAAATCTCCTGCATAATATCTTCCTTGTGATTCTGAGCAAGTCACTTAACCCCCCATTGCCCTAGGTACAAAATAAATACCTGTATATAAAATGTAAGCCACTTTGATTGTAATCCTAGAAAGGCAGTATATCAAATCCCCTTTCCCTCATTGATTTATATAATAGGTTTGATTTCATGAATGGTGGTAGCATCCGACTATTGGCATGCAATATATAAGGAAGACTAGAGTTTACATATTTGTCCCTCCAAAGCCAGATTACAAAAAGCACTTCTATCTTCCAGCCAGTTCCACACTTGACACACATGGTATGTCGCATGATATTGTTGAATGTCTGGCAATCCTAACCCCCCCCCCCCCCCTCCATTTATAACAGTTCCAGGTACATCCTTGGGGTCCCCCTGTACACACAGAAAAACTTACTCAGTATCCTATTCCTTCTGTGTAAATCCACCTCCCCTTTTGATGATAATGGAAAATGCTGCAATATATAGAGCCATTTCAGCAGTAAGATCACTTTCACCAGTTGTTCCCTTCCAACCAAAGCAATAATTGCAGCATGTGGCTCATATCCTTTACTAACAGCCCCATATTGCCTTCTTTACATCTCATGGAATTTGAAATCCTAGATATTTAAACTTGTCCTTTGCCTATTTTAATAGAAAACCCCTCAGGTATTTTCAACTGCCATCCGGTGTTGAATTTAAATGCTAGCCACAACATTTAAATTTAGTGCCAGCCAACTCCCAGATATCTGCACTGAATATCCGAATATAGACAGACAGTAGAAGTTATCAGGGTAGTACCAGTACCCAGATAAAAGCCAGGTAAGTTAAGACAATGATATAGCTATCCCAATTTACCCAGCTTGTTATCCAGGTACTGGTTCTTAATACAGTCAGTACGTGAATAACTTACAGACCCCCCCCCCCCCCCCCAGCACTACCCAGATAGGACCAGGGTAGTCAGAGATTTTCTGCACCATTAGCCAGGTAATGGCGCTGAAAATCCTGGTGTGGCCCAGTGAGCAGCACTTAATGGGGTAGTAGCTGCTTGTATAAGTACATAAGTACCGCCATACTGGGAAAAGACCAAGGGTCCATCAAGCCCAGCATCCCGTCTCCGACAGCGGCCAATCCAGGCTTCAAGAACCTGGCAACCCCCCCCCCCCCCAAAAAAAAAAAAATTTAATAATGTTCAATGGACTTTTCCCTCAGGAATCTATCCAAACCCCCTTTAAATTCCGTAAGGCCAGCTGCTGTCACTACATTCTCCGGCAACGAGTTCCAGAGTCTAACTACACGCTGAGTAAAGAAAAACTTTCTCCTATTTGTTTTAAATCTACCATATTCTAGCTTCATCTTGTGTCCCCTGGTTTTGTTGTTGTTTGAAAGTGTAAACAAACGCTTCACATCTGTCCGCTCTACTCTGCTCATTATCTTGTAGACCTCTATCATATCACCCCTCAGCCGCCTTTTCTCCAAGCTGAAGAGCCCTAACTTTCTCAGCCTTTCCTCATAGGGAAGTTGTTCCATTCCCTTTATCATTTTTGTCGCCCTTCTCTGCACCTTTTCTAATTCCTTTATATCTGAACAAGCACTGAGTAGCAGGCCCTAACCTTAAGTATATCTTCACATATTATCATCCACTTAACAGCTGCGTAAACTTGAATAGTGTAAATGTGGTTTGCTAAAAGACATGCAAAACATTAATGCAGAGGACATCTACCTGACTCCAAGTTTTCTTAAATTTCATGTTACCCTGTAGACCAGAATCTTCCCTTTGTCTGATCAAGCATATGATGAAAGTCAGTAAAACTTAATTATTAAAGATGAGCCTAACTTAATAGATACGAATGCACTGACATAAATCTGTACTCTCCTTGAAACATAAAACACACACAAATAAAATATTAATTCTGTCAGCGGAAAATTTGTATGCAATCTACTCACTCATGGACGAAGTGATTGCATATACCTTTACAAAGTATTCAAGCACCAAACACACTGCAGCTGAATGGAAATACTTAAAGAGTAGCCTAAGGGTGAGTCCAGTGGGCTGGGGAACTGGATTCATTTCCTACTGTAGCTCCTTGTGACCCCGGCCAAGTCACCTAACCCTCTATTGCCTGGGATACAAAAACAAGATTATGAGCCTACTAGGGATAGAGAAGTACCTGCAGTTGTACCACAGAAAGGCAGTATATGAAATCCATGACCCTTTATAAGTCATATATTATTGACTTTTTTTTTCTTGTTATTTCTGCAAGAAGCTACCCTAATAGAAAAGAGCAGACAGGTCAACGTGAGCTGCTGAAGATCACACATGGGTAAATGCTGGTGGAACCCCAGTGTTTCATAGGCTCTGTTTCGCTGGACTGCAGTTGTCATAACCTTTGTTCTCCTTGAATATTTATCTGTTTAACCTGGTCTATGATTATGTTTTCTTTAAATATTTTATGTCAAATTTAACACTTATTTGTTTTAAATCTTACTCGGTAATGTCTATTAATGATCCTAAATATGTTTTCTATTGACTGAAATTATTCTTTCTTAACCACTTACATAGGACCTCTGGATATGACTGCCAGGCTGTGGCTAGCTACTTTACTTGTTGAGATACTGGAGCATCGATGCCTTGACTTTACCCTAATTTCTGCTGCGCTAGAAATTCTCCTGTGCTTATCCCAGGCTTTCTTCAGTTCACTTACACGGGGATAGTCATGTCAGCAGCTCCCTGCATTTCAGCAAAATGACTGCAGAAGACTGCCCCTGAAGCATTCCTACATCCTGCAGGAAGTTAGAAAGACATCCTCATCTGAGTCATAATAAACAAGAGATTTTGTATTCTTCCTGTTCAGCCTACCTTCCAGGAGCAAATATTAATTAAACAAGGATAGTCTGCTTACATCAGACTCTTCAGCTACTTGTAATTGGATCCTTCCCCTCTCCCATGGTTTGTTCCCCATCATCCATAGGGAAATTAATGCATAAATCGGATTTTTTTTCTGCCTACATGTTTAAAGAGTTAATGGATTTTATCATGAAAGGATTAAAAAGAGATAAATTTCTCAGATAATTTTCCATTGCCTGAGAAATTTGTCTCTTTTTAATCCTTTCATGATAGCCTTGCATTTTGATCTGGATTCTATCCTTAGAGGAGACTACACTTTCAGGGGCCCTGTATCACCATGGTAGACCCACCCCAGCTCTAGAAGTTCCTGCCAGCTTAGGGTTGTTACAGCCATACACATCTGCACACTGGGACCCCACACCCACAGGGTCAACCCTCCTGAGAAGAACTCTCCATGCTGTGATCCACTGTAAGTCAGTCCTTTCAGCTATGGATTGATATTGAGCAGCATGGTTACTATTTCACTTTATCCATTTTAAGCTATGCATACTTGAGCTAAAAATTCAAAAAAGGTTATATAATCACTGGCAGCCAGCAAGTGTATAATATGCCTAGCTGGTGGTCCCTTCCCATTTTCAAGTGCATTCACATTCAGCCCACAGCTCCTGTGCTTTGGTTTTTCCCCTCCCCCCTTCCCTATGGAACATGATATCTACTGAATTGTGCTTAGAACATTTTTATTATTATTTTTTAATTCAAAGCTACCCTTGACTTCCCTTTTCTCTAAGGTTTCCCTTCTCAGAATTCAAGTTCTAATGCCACATTATTTCTTTACACAGGCCACAAACCTTGGGACCGCATAAGTAACTACCTCAATAAAATTTTATATAAAGACCTCAACCGTACCACTCTGGGCTCAAATACCTCATAGCCCTAAGCTTTTATGTGCTGACTTGTTACTGATCCTTCATTAGCTTTCCTCTATATAACCTCTTATTTTCTCTTTTAAGATCATTCTATTTTAAAGATCTTATATTTATGAGATCAGTCCCTGGTCTGATTTCTATTAAGGTAAGTGATTAATGATAGATCAATGATGATTGTCAGCACATAAAGCTTAGGGCTATGACATATTTGAGCCCAGAATGGTGTGGCTGAGGTCTTTATATGAAAAATTTAGGGGCAGCAGATACAACAACAAATGTTACTAGAAAAAACAACACAAACCCTACCCTCCACTATAAACTCCTCCCCCCCCCCCCCCATCCATAGGAGCCAGCTTTTCAAACTTTTTGTGGGTACTAAGCTCAATGGAAATAACCCTTCCCTGGCCACACACAAGGAAGTTTCTCAATATTGGGGGTGCTCAAGCACCCACAGAGTCAGCTCCTATGCCCCCATCCCACTTCTCAAGGAACAAATACGCAACAAAATAAATTCCATACTTTTGACTCCTGTTTTATATCTCTTCCTAGGCATATATGCTCAGGAGGCTTTGGCTTGTTTTGGTAATCTAGGGTATTTAGACACAGGCAGGCTTTAATCCAAGTACCAACCCCTGATCTGTGTGGTGATGACAGGAGTTTGTAAGTATCTCTTGCAGAATGTACAGAGGAATTTACAGCTGCCCAGTTTGGGGCCCAGAAGAAGTGGAGTAGAGGGAAGCTCTACCCGACAAGAGCATAGCCATGGGTGGGCAGGGGCCCTCTCAGTTTTGCTTCGGGCAATGCACATTATTAGTTCCTCCCATCACATCTCATCCCCTGAGAAGTGAGCAGCACATTTTCAGCTGCTGACACTGGTACTCCCCCTCCCCCCCCCCCCACTCAGTTCAATTGGCACCCCCGAGCCTAGAGTTGGGGCAGTGCTGGTGTCAGCAGCTGGAAATGGGCTGCTAACAGCTGCAAGGATGAGACTGCTTGGGATTCTTCAGCTGGCGGGGCATGGGAATCCCCACCACTCAAGGTATTTATTTTTAATGCTGCAGGGGCAGGTGAGGGGGGGAGTAGCAGGCAGAGAGGAAATGCAGGTCATAACCACCTTGTTGACTCTCTGGCCCACCGAATAACTGCGGTCTGGCTACGTTACTGCTACCCGAGGTCCAGAGGAGGAGAAAAAGTAGACAAGTTTAATAGCACTTTTTGTTAAGAAACTTGAGCTGAGTCCCTTTTTATTTATTTTAGCCTTTTTTTGTTTGTTTTCTTATGTTTCAATTAGGGCTGCACTTTAATCGCAGTTAACTCTACGATTAACTCATTAAATCATTAATTGCAGTTAAAAAAAAAAACTAATCACATTGCGATGCCTCCTTCAAACAGCTTTTCTGCTCTCCTCCACTCCTAACGCCTGTTCTCACTGCAATCCAACTTCTTTCCCTCCATCTGCAATTCCACATCACAACCCCCCCCCCCCCCCCATGTCAGTCTACCTTAAAGGTGGTGTTTTTTGATCCTTGCCAGCGGCAGTGTTGCACATATGCTGTCTGCTTTCCCTCTGATCCATCCTACCCAGGCAGAAACTAGAAGTGATGTCAAGAGGAGGCGGGACAGGTCAGAGGGAAAGCTTCAGCGGAGGCCACAGGCAGCATATGTGCAATTCTGCTGCTCCCAGGACCAACAGAAAACCACCTTTAAGGTAGACCAGCAGGAATATTGAGAGGGGGGGGGGTAGATGATGAACCCTGGTAGGAGGAGAAGTGCGAGCTGCAGACCTGCAAGCAGAACTGGAGGGTCACCAATGGAAGCTATGACTAAGACAGTGGGTTGAAAAAAAAAAAAAAAAAGAAGGTTTGGACAAGTTTGTGGGGGCAACACAGATCACACCATGTACGGTGCAGTTAGGAATGCAAAGTCTTAGTATAAATTTGTATAAAGTATTCTGGTATCTAGAAATATGAGACATTCCTTTATCTTTGGATCCAAGCCCATACCCCTAATTATACTGATAAGTAACAGACACAAGGCTCAAATATTATAAAAATAGCTTGTTTATTTAATTAGCAGCAGGTAGAATAATGTAAATGTGAGAATAAGGCACAAATGCTAGATTATTTAGATTAACTAAGGACGAGTAATGCGTTCCTATCAAATGTTTTAAAGAGAATGCACACTTAGTACCCTGGGTCTAATTATGATTTGGGCCAACCTTTCTTTCCCAGCACTACAAAAACAGCAATAGTACAACCTGGCCACAGTAGGATCCTCCCTCTGATGCTGGGCCTGGCAGAAACGGTTGTGCCACTTTCTTGGGAAAGATGCCGTGGGTTTAATGAGCTGTAAATATCTCTGTAACACAGCAAGTTGGATCTGGAGTTCAGGTTTCATCTGGTCCATAGCAGCAGATCTTCAGATAACCTCTTATTTTCCAAGGGGCTTCTTATATCAGTGCTTGGGCAAAAGTGACCCTTAGATGTTTATTACAACAATCTGTTTCAGATATTATGATTCAAGGAGTCACATTACTACTACTTATTTCTACAGCACTACTAGACATACACAGCGCTGTACACTTGAACCTGAAGAGCCAGTCCCTGCTCAACAGAGCTTACAATCAGGACAAACAAGAGATAAGGGAATATTAAAGTGAGGATGATAAAATAAGGGTTCTGAACAAGTGAATAAGGGTTAGGAGTTAAAAGCAGCATCAAAAAGGTGGGCTTTTAGCTTAGATTTGAAGACGGCCAGAGATGGAGCTTGACGTACTGGCTCAGGAAGTCTATTCCAGGCATATGGTGCAGCAAGATAAAAGGAACGGAGTCTGGAGTTCGCAGTGGAGGAGAAGGGTGCAGATAAAAGATTTACCCAGTGAACAGAGTTCCCGGAGAGGAATGTAGGGAGAGATGAGAGTGGAGAGGTACTGAGGAGCTGCAGAGTGAATGCACTTATAGGTCAATAAGACACTGTATGCGGAAACGGATAGGAAGCCAGTGACTTAAGGAGAGGGTAATATGAGCATAACGACACTGGCGGAATATGTCGTGCAGAAGAATTTAGAACAGATTGAAGAGGAGAGAGATGGCTAAGTGGGAGACCTGTGAGAAGTAAGTTGCAATACTCACTTCTGCGTCATTCTGGGGGGTCAGCTTGACCAATAAATACACAGATGTCATAGCTGCCCAGACATGGCACCAGCCACACTGGCAGGGGAATTTCCTGCAGGCCTTGGCAAATTCTTGCCAAGTCAGTATGGCCTTTCACCATGTAGTGCGATCTTGCAAAGAACTTTCTATTGGCCAGACTCTGAAGTATAGTGCCATACAGTATGATACTATATACTAGTGCTATGTAGGGTGCTGAAATAGAAGAGAGAAAGTGATTTTGGGGGGGGGGGTGGGGGGGGAGAAAGAAGCAATCTACCGTCTTATGGTTAGGACTTCATGCCTTTTGATTAGGTAAAATCTATGGATCCCTTGAGGAATTGCTGACATTGGTGTGTGTGGGGGTGGGGAGGGGGACTCAAATACCTAGTGAACCAACAGCCCTTCTCTCACTCTAAACAAAGCCAGCCCCTTAAAAACAAACAAAAAAAAGGAACAGGCTGGCCTCACAGTCACCCCAATAGGTGAGAAGTTAGGGGGAGGGGCACACCAATTTGCACATACCACTGCTCTGGCAGCATGTTGGAGTGGTATCTGTCCTTTGTTAGAGGTAGTGCTGTAAAAGCAAAGGCTTTTTTTTGGGGGGGGGGGGGGGGGGGGGGGAAGAGGGCAGAAAGGGGCAGTGAGATTGAGATTGGGCTTGGGACTGAACGGGTCTGCCCTGTGCTCTATTTGAATTTTGGAAGGGGAGTTCCCATTCCTTTGCTATACACTATCAATGACAACCAAAATGTCAATCTCACACTCACTCCTGCTCTGGCAGGCTGTTGCAGTGGTATCTCCCCTTTGTTACAGGTACTGATGTACCAACAAAGGCTTTTTCAGGGTGGGGTGGGGGGGGGGGGGGGGAAGAGGACAATATGGGGCAGGGAGATTGGACTCAGGACTGAACAGGTCTGTCCTGTGCTCTTTTTGAGTTTTGGAAGGGGAGCTGCTCTTACACTGCTATACACTATCAATGACAACCAAACAAAAACTCACACTCACCCCTGCTCTGGTAGCCTTTTGGAGTAGTATCTGCCCTTAGTTATAGGTACTACTGTACCAGCAAAGACTTTTTTTTTTTTTTGGGGGGGGGGGGAGAAAAAAGGGTGGTAAGGGGCAGAAAGATTGGGCCTGGGAATGAACAGGTCTGCCTTGTGCTCTTATTTGAGGTTGAGAAGGGGAGTTGCCATTATATTGCTATACACTATCAAATGACATAACCAAAAAAACTAATTAACAATCACACTCAACCACACTTACACTCATTCTGCTGTGGCAACATGTTGGAGTGATATCTGCCCTTCATTATAGGTACCAGCAAAGGCTTTTTTTGTGGAGGAGAGGGGGGAAGAGGGCAGAAAGGGGCAGGGAGATTGGGATTTGGACTGAAGTCTGCAACACACCCACATTGGGAGAAAAAAAAAAAAAAAAAAAAAGACTGGTTTTAAAGAATCATAGCTCAATACAATTTGGGCTTCAGAACCAGACTTTAATACTTTTCATAGCACCTGCTGTTCAATCTCAGAATATTGATCATGAAATCAAATGAGATATGCAGCAATGTCAAAAAGGTTTACAAGGAAACAAACCTGCATAAGTGAGACTAGTAAACTGAGTTGTGTAACTGTTTAATGGTCATGCAGATTAACACAAATATTAGTCCCAAGTTGAAACATTTCACTCTACCCTTAACACAAATATTACTTTGAAACGAAGTAAAAACATATCTATTAAAGTCATACCATAAGCTAAGCAAGGGAAAAGCATTCTAGTCCTCTTTGGCCAAAAGTCTCCAAGTCAGCCCTGGCTGTTCTCTAGTCCAGCAAGGCAACTCCTTAGATCCACTAAGAGACTTCAGCATAAATTTAAACCCCCAGTGCCCATAACTTAATGCTCATGTTGGAAAAAAGATACAAAACTAAAGAGGGAGAAAAATAGACCAGGGCTGTATTTCTGGAACCAAGAGCTGATGATGCCTTTCATATAGGGTATGTTTGGTACATCTTTGCTCCATCACTGAGTAGCTTTACTTTTCTTGCTCTTGCTTTTCTTGTCTTTCTTCTTCAACCCATCCATGTTTGCTCTCAGGAGGTTAGAGTAAGCCTATAGCACAATAAAACAGTCAATGTCACTTACACATATTAAATAAACCCAAAAACAGTCCACATCAAGAGATACCTCATAATAATTAAACTTTAATTCCGCAGGTTGTTTTCAGCGTGCACCGCCCCCCCTCTCCCCACAGGATCAGGACGTCACCCAAATCAAAACTTTTTGGACATCCCTCCCTCCAGGTCTCTCAGCTAATCCAGCGTGTTTAGCTGTTACCAGTATCAGCTAAACACACTGTGACTGGCTGAGAGAGACCTGGAGGGAGGGATTTCCAAAAGGTTTTGATTTGGACGTCCTTGCATGTCCCGATCCTGTGTGTGTGTTGGGGGGGGGGGGGGCGCAAGCTGAAAACAACCTTGGAGGGGACTGTTGAGAGAACTGTGGTTGTGGTCAGTTCAGGCAGTAAGAAAAACACGTACAAGAAGGACGCCCATCACAAAAGCTGCAGGAAGACGTCCAGCTCGTGTTAGGCACTTGGCCGTCCCTGACGAGCACTTGGATGTTTTTTGCAGCAGCTCCAACGAGAGGTGCAGAGTGTCAGCAAAGCTTCCCGGAGAAGCCACGCTCCCTCCTCCCGTGTGGCAGCTGGAAGCAGCGAGCCACATATGATTAATCTGACTTCAACTTCGAGAAGATGCACCCCGTTTAAAGCATGTAGCCCTTCCCTTGGAGAAAGCTGCAAACATCCAAGTGCTCGTCAGGGACATCCTTTTTTGTTTTAGTGAAGGACGACCCTGACAAGCACTGGACATTTTTTTCTCCCACATATGTCGTACATTTTTGGAGCTTGTTCAGCTCTGCAAGAATTTTTTTTTCCTTCCGATTCCCTCACAGCAGCCCCAACGAGAGGTGCAGACCTCCCATTAGGTTTTCCACAGTAAGGGGATTGGAAAACAGTAGTGCATCTCATTACAACACGAATTTTACTCATAATACTAATTTGCTCATCTGCATTCCGTTTTTGTTAGCTGCTACCGTGACAGGACAATGCCCTTTTGTGCATGTCCTGGTTTACTACTTGCACGTTAAACTGGCTAGAACCAGTTTAAAACCCACATTGCTGGCTCGTTAACTTTAGTGCATGTGGACCTCAGTGTCTTGCAGTTGTAGCTTTCGAAATGAAAGCATGATACTAAAATCAGAGAAGTATAATAGAACTCACCATCTGAAATTTATTCACTTCTTTGGAACTGACCTGTGGTGAAAAGCGTGAAATGGTTAATCTGTACAATGTGTTCATACTAGTTATGCCATAAAAATGCAGCACAACCCATCCCATGAGAAACATCCAACATAGCTGTTATGAGGCCTACATGGCTACAGGCTCCTGGTAAGCCTAGACTTGCAGCACACATTAGACCCATTCTCCCTTTTCACCCCCGAAGAGTAGCAGCCATGCAAGCCTTCCCAAACACCCTGGTTGGTGGAGACAAGCTTTGAGAATGTCTCGCTTGCTCTTCAAGACATTCCTAGCTACAGACCAAACAATTTTATCTCCTTCCCAAGCTCCCTTCCATTTTTCCTTACCACTGTACTAATCTTTTTCTTCCCATCTGTGGCTCTCAGGAGACACTTGTTATCTGCAGGCTCAAAGCTCTCTAAATGGCCTTTACGTGGGACTGGCTTTGTTCGTCCATCATCTGCGTGGAAAATAAAATATTCAATGTTTCGTAAGCAATGTCATAAATCACCAATTTTCCACTATTCAGCATCCTTCATTCTTTATCAACCTGCAGGGAAGTGCACTATGTCCTCACCTCAAAACACGAGGCCCTCCGCAACAGACAAATATACATCTCAAGAACGTTGAAACCAGTGGTTAAATACAGACTTGAAACCATTGGAAGAGAAATATTCACAGGATTAATTTGAACCAATTCTGGCTTGAATAAAGAGAATAGGCATTGAGCTCCAAACATGAATTTATGTTGAGTAATTATATTTGACCGATCCCAACCAGGAGTAAGTACTCAGAAAATAATAAAGAAGGGATGCCCACAGATAATTTGGTCTGCCATGTTGGTGATCAATATAACTGCAAAAAGGTGAACAATTGCATTTCTTTCATTAGGCCACCCTCTTCTGTGGATATATAGTGCAGTATGGCTATACATTTGCAACACCAAGTGATTAAACTTATTCTAAATCACAACATGGTGAAATAAGATACTTATCTTAGGAGCCTAGCACCAAGATAACACCAAAAGTGCTCTTAAAGAGATCATGCCAAACTCCCCTATTTGAAGACGCCAGGTATTAATATTTAACAGTCTGGATTTGATAGTAAATTTAAAACAAATCAGAAAATGTTTCTTCACTCAACGTGTAATTAAACTCTGGAATTAATTGCCAGAGAATGGTAAAAGTAGTTAGCTTAGCAGGAATATAAAAAAGGTTGATAATTTCCTAACAAAAGTCCATAAATTATTAAAGATGGACTTGGGGAAAATCCACTGCTTATTTCTAACATAAGCAGCATAAAATCTGTTTTACTGTTTTGGGATCTTGCCAGGCACTTGTAACCTGGATTGGCCACGGTTGGAAACAGGATACTGGGTTTGATGGACATTTGGTCTGCCCCAGTATCTGTGGGACTCTGAATTGCTTGCTACTAAATGGAAGAGAGAGCATGTCACTGGGGAGACCTTGTCTCTTCTGATGAAAAAGATCAAGGTGACTAATTTGCTCTTTTCCTGGGAACAGCAATACAAAATTTGATATTTCACTGCAGTGGGCCAACCATGCAGATATCGGACTCAGCTGTTTGCCCCTGGTGTGGGGTAAGTCCTGCTCACTCGACCCATATGTTTTGGTCCTGTGTGCAGATCCAGCTGTTTTGTAGGACAGTTGTCTGTCAGCTGCTTTGAGTAAACATTCTATTGTTAGTATTCATCTGGATAGTTAGAGAAAAGACTAAGACACATGCTCTTAAATAGCCATACTGGGTCAGACCAATGGTCTATCTAGCCGAGTATCCTGCTTCCAGCAGTGGCCAATCCAGGTCACAAGTACCTGGCAAAAACCCAATTAGTAGCGCCATTCCATGCTACCAATCCCAGTGCAGTGTATTCTTTGTGAACTGGAGACAGCCACTTCTGCCTTCCCTGGCATCATCTTTTTTAGCTGATGCAATGGGAATACTTGGATGTTGAGAAGGGGTCCTTGAGGGCATAGAGGACATTTCAAGTGTGGTCTCTGATTTGGGATAGGCTTCCTCAGAGCTTGTAGTTTTTGTGTTAACTTTATGAACTGGAGCACGGGGAGGATAGGGGGTGGTACGTGGGATTATTTTTATGTTTATTCCAGGGATCACCATGAAGGAACAATGCAGTGTGTCCTATAGGTTTCTGTTTAAGTGACGATGGGTGGCTGAGGGTTTTGGGATTAATCCTGTTCTTGTATCTAGGTTTATTGTAAGCACAGTTACTTGCTTTGTATTGTGGGTTTTCAATAAAGGGAAATGGGACTTGATATACTGCCTTTGAGGTCTTTGCAACTACAATCAAAGTGGTTTACATATACACAGGTACTTATTTTGTACTGGGGCAATGCAGGGTTAAGTGACTTGCCCAGAGTCACAAGGAGCTGCAGCGGGAATCGAACTCAGTGCCCCAGGATCGAAGTCCACTGCACTAACCACTAGCCTACTCCTCCACTCCTCCAACACTTCATAAAGTTAAAATGTGGTTGAGAAAACCTCAAAATCTCCCACCTATGGTTTTATTACACAATTCTCTTTACACATTTATGTTGGTTATATGTGCATAACTATATCCACATATGTAGATGGTAGTTTTCAAACTACATTTCTGTAGTTTTATGCACAGAAATGCCTTTGAAGAGTTCCCTCTTCATTCTGGTAGTACATAAGAGCAGTCCAAATTAGTGGTATTTCTGCTCACTGCTAATGCTGCTTCCGAATCTTACCCGAGGCACATGTGCTGGTATTCTGCCCGACTGCCATATTTCTATGCCCCCAGTAATATAATTCCACAGCACAGGCCTGTGTAACTAGATGACCAGAGCCTTTCACTTGCCATTTAGGACAAGGAGATGACGTTCTCCAATAGACATCCCACTTAGTTTTACAATTTGTCATTTTAAAGAAAAGGTAGGTGGCCAAGGTGGTTCCATATCAGCGATACAACGCTACTACGGCTTTAGCATAAGCTAGTTCTTCTGAAGCTTAGAAGCTGTAATGCAGTTAAGGGCTCTGAAATACCATAAAAGCAATGTTTACCTGTAAGAAACAGTCCTCTTATAGACACAGGAACGGTAAGGTACACAAGCAGGGGACAGCCAACAGCACTGCTCTCCCTGAACTCAGAACTAAATGTTAAAAGTTGAGCATGCACAGCCCTTCCATCCACAGCAGTCTCCTTGGCTCCTCATTTTAAAAGCTATAGAGAGTTCCACTTGGGGACAGGTAGGTAGGATTGTGTGCCTTATCAATCCTGCTGTCTACAGAAAGCCTGCATAAGCAAATACTGCTTTCTGTTAAGCAGGACTGACAGGCACACAAGTAGGTGTCTGCCAAACCTAGGGCTGCTCAACAGCCCAATATAATTCAAGGAGGAGTTAAGTCTTAGTAACAGACTGACCAGCACTGCTTGAACAAAAGTCATTGTTGAGGCTTGGTCCAAACAATAAGAGCAAGTGCACAAAGGGAAGACCGCACTGTTTCATTGGTAGTTATCTAGTGAGGCAGACTCTCAAAGATCACTTTTGCTGCACTAGGTCCAATTGGACACAACTTGATATTGCAGCAGAGAGGAAATTCCACTTATTTATACATGAAGCCCAATCTTTAGTTTGCCCATGTTCTAGTGTCCTAATGATAGCTGGCACAATGAACCTACCATGGAGGCACCTGAAGCCATTAATGGAAGTAAACGGCACACCAAATATTAAGGTGGAACTGTGCAATCAGCCCTGTAAAAACAAACACTGGCTAGGAGGAGAGGACTCTAAAGATTAGGAGTGGTAATTCCTATGGAGTTTAAGAATAAGGGGTTCATTAATAGCTTAAACAGTAGCTTCTGTGCTGTGGCCTGTATTTGCTAGTACAATGAATGGCAGCATGTGTCAGTGCTTAAGATGTCTATGAATGAAAAGCTGTTGGAGGCAGAAAGTTGATAAAAACCACAGACAAGAAAAAAAAAAAAAGTGACCGCTTTGCTCATGACAGTTCAGCCTGTGACTACACTATGGGAAGCTAGCTGTCCAGGTAAGGGGAAATTAGATGCCCTTGTTTGGGAAGCTGTCAACAGGGTCCAACAATGAAGCCAAGGGGCATACCAATAATGGAAAAGGTTGGCTTGAGGGTAAGCTCTCAAGAGTACTTCTTGTAAAGAAGATGCAACAGTATACCTGGAAATATACAAATGTGGAATTCCACTGATGAGATGGAAGCCAATAAAGGGGATAGTGGTTACTCTGATTCTCCTGTTGTAAAGGAAATGGACGAGATCCGAAATCTAGTAAAGCTCCTTGTCTTTCAAGAAGGAGAAAGTTATCTTTAGCAGAAGCCTTGGTTTCTCTCCTGTGATGGGGAAGATCTTATAGTCCTGACCTGAAGACAGTAGCAGGATCCTCCTGAGAAAAACAGAGGGAGAAAGGTGCAGTTGGGGAACAACATTAAAGGGGTACTATAAGATTATGGAGAGGATCCATGAACGTAACAGTCCAGCGAACTCCTCACAGGAACATAGTGGATTAGAAAGCTGCTCATTAGGTTGAGGAGCCACTAGTTTAAACAGAGTAGTTTCTCCTTACCTTGTCTAAGAAAAGTGCTAATGAAGCTGTTAGCAGTGAAGTTTTTTTTTGGCCACAGGGGAAGGGGAAAAAAAAAAAAGTGATTAAGGAAGCATAGATCTGTAGAGCATGGAGGTGGTCAAAACTACCCAGATATTGAAATGTAGAATGTGTTTTTAACTCTATTCAGTAGTGCCTAAGAGTGGAAACAGTTACAGAAGGCAGTTAAAACAAAAAGGTGCCAGGACTTGTAGAGGCTGAATGATGCCAGCTGAGGGATGAAGATGACTACTATTTTGCCTCTCCAACTAAAGGATTATGATGGAACTCCAGGAAGTTTTTGAATTAGCCAGTGAAATATGGTTTACAATCAATGGTAAAAGCAGAAAAAAACCAAGACTTAGAAATACACTGTGCAAAGATGGATATATAGAAATTTTGTTTTAAACGTGTAGCTTGCTAGGATGCCCACATGTGGTGCAGTGTATGGAGGAGAAACAAGGTTAAGCAACAAATTCTAGCTTGAGGGATGTGAGGGTGAGAATCTGACTTAGTTTACTTGCATCAATCCAATAAAATGTAGGGAACCATGGTTTTCCCCATGAGTGCATACAGCTTGTGGAACTGTATAATGCTCAGATAAATACAAAGGATAACTCATTTGTCCTTATGTAGGTCATTTACACATGTCTTAGTTACTGCTGTGTACCACCGAGAGATATGCAAGAGGAATAGTGAGATGCATACATGTGGTTTAAGTACACCTCTTGTGGAATGAGAGGAGTAAAAGAAAGGAATGGAGCTAAGCCAAAATTAAAAAAAAAAAAAAAAACCAAAGACACACCTAAACAGTGTGAACTAGTCTATAATAGCATTCTAACAGAAGCAACCTACCACAGGGTACTTCAATGAATAGGAACAAAACAGCTGAAATTAAGAGAACTAATCAAGCAATATAAAATATTCTTATATCAAGTGACAAAAATACAAGATAGAGATCTCTATTTGATCCAACCCAACTGAAAGGGAGGTTCTCTTTTATTAGGAATGGATCATGTCCTGCAAGACGAGAAGCTGGCAACATCTCTAAAGAATGGGTATGTTGAAACTGCTGGCTCAGTGCAGAAAAAGAAAAAATGGTTTGTTCCAATCACTGTACATTACAAGTGTGTACAGCAATTCAGTGTAGGCCTGGACCTCTGCACATGATAATAGTCACCATGTCCACTTGGAAGGCTTTGCTGGTCATGCACAAGCCACTGTACTGGAAACTAGGGGATAAGGGACCCAACTGTACAGAATCCATTTGCTGAAGTTCTACACACTCTTGTACAAGGAAGACCGACTGAACTGAGAACCTCCAAATACAGCAAGGAGGCGCAGTCACCGTACAATGCTCCTGTGTAGGTGGGACATGTGCACCCCAGGAGGCACTATGAGTCCAGATGGTGGCATTCCTGACCCATCCTACCCATGCAAAAAAAAAAAAAAAAAAAAAAAGGGGGGGACATGGAGGACAGGCCAAAGCAGCATATGTGCAATGCTGCCACTCCTAGGGACCAACAGAAGACCATGTTTAAGGTAGACTGGCAGAGGAGATTGACAAGGGGCAAGATGCTGAACCCCGGGTGGGGGGGGGGGGGGTGGAACAATTGCGGCAGACCCACAAGCAGAACTGAGGGTCCACTGATGATATGGCCCAGGCATTATTATATACAGGTACTTATTTTGTACCTGGGGCAATGGAGGGTTAAGTGACTTGCTCAGTGTCACAAGGAGCTGCAGTGGGAAATACATACAATTCCTTTGGTTGTGTGATTAACTGCAATTAAAAAAAAAGTTATCAACTAAAAATTTTAAGCAAAATGCAGCCCTAATCTTGATATATTCAATCCTCTTATTTCATTGGGCTACTGACGTGAACATGCAGTTTAAGCTCATGACAGGATCCCTATAGCTGGAACAAAATGTGGGGGCACCTAAATTGCACTTGCTCACATTAAACATCATCTGCCAAGTGGGAAAGAGGAACCCGAATTATAGCTACATCATGCAAGGTTCCACATTAGGAGTCACCGACCAGGAATGGGATCTAGGCGCTGATACTATATTGAAACCCTCTGCTCAGTGTGTGGAGGCGGCTAAGAAAGCAAACAATGTTAGGTATTAGAAAAGGAATGGGAAAACAAAAATGAGGACTAATGCCTTTGTATCGCTCTATGGTGCAACCACACCTCGAATAGTGTGTTCATTCTGGTCACCGCATCTCAAAAGATAGTGGAATTAGAAAAAGGTACAAAGAAGGGCAAAGTGATGGGAAGATTTCCCTACAAGGAAAGGCTGAACTGGCTAGGGTTCTTCAGCTTGGGAAAAAAAAAAAAAAAAAAAAAGATAGCTGAGGGGAGATATGATAGAGGTTTATAAAATGAGTGGAGTGGAACAGGTAGACATGAATCGCTTGTTTACTCTTTCCAAAAATACTAGGACTTGAATGAGAACTTTTTGGCAACAAATTACAGAGTTTAATTACACGTTGAGTGAAGAGAATGCAGTAAAAGCAGTTATCTTAGCTGGTTTTAAAAAAAACGTTTGGATGGCTTCCTAAAGGAAGAGTTGATAGACCATTACTAAAAATGGACTTGGGAAAAATCCACTGCTTATTTCTAGGATAAGCAGCATAAATGTACTTTTTTGGGATCTTGCAGGTACTTGTGACCTGGATTGGCCACCGTTAGAAACAGGATGCTGGGACTGATGGACCTTTGGTCTGTCCCAGTATGGCAGTACTTACATAAGGTGGAAGGGTCTTGAACAAAGAGTGCACAGCCAAAAAGATGGTTTTAAAAAAACAACATTCAAGTAGCCATACCCAAGGTTGATTAAAAAAAAACCCAGAACTTTGCTACACATCCATTCAGCAGAGCAGGGGAAAAAAAAAAAAAAAAAAAAAAAAGATGTTGATGAGATTATGTGTGGGAAGAGATGTGCTCAGAACTCGACACTACATTCTGAGTTGTGGGAAAGCAGTTCATCTCAGCACTGGTTGTCATCCACTTGTGTGTCTAACTCAATCCTGCTTATCAGTAGGAAGGAAGAAAAAACAAAACAAAAAAAAAACACACACACACACAAGAAAACAGCCTTCCATTTACTTGTGACACTGGGATGAGTTCTGAACTGAAGCACTACCTTGGTATTCTATTGGGCCTGTATAGAGGCAGGATAAGTCCAGTCTTTAGAGGAATGAGAAACCCACCCAAAATGTAATACAACATTTTTCCTACACCATCCAATTCATTTAATTGGCAAAATGCTCACCAGGTGCACAAAATGAGTGGACCACCATTTTATAAGCAGCCTTGCTGTTTCTCAAGCTACTAGCAGCATGGCAAAGATTTCTCCCCAAAAATATTTCTACCTACATTTCTTCAGGGTGACATACACACTCCCTGTGGTCCGGCATTTCTGAAACAGCCTTGTCAATTCAGTCAAGAACTATAAGAAAAAGAAAAAAAAAAAAAAAGTTAAATCAATTCAGTTCAAAATACAGTTAACACATTAAATTAAAAAGCAGATGTGCTAAAGGGCTTCTCTCTCCCCCCCCCCCCCCCCCAACACTATGTTTATGTCCCTAAAGCTTAGTACATTTAGTTAACTACATTTAATCTTGCTGTCACCACTTTTAAAACAGTGCTGGTGCTTGCAAATTAAACAGTATGAATTTTTTTTTTTTTTTTAAAGAAGACAAAAGGCAAAAGGCAAACAATGGGCCAAGTTTACTAAAAAACAGTGCACACTAAAAACAATTTAATATATCTTAAACTACAGTTGTGTCAATGTTTTCTTGGAGTCTTGTAGCTGAAGAGTGGGAGAATCCATTCATTGAACAGGGTGGATAAGGTAGACTATGGAAGAAAGTGAGCTGGCTCAATATTATGGAGGCTACTGCTGATGCATGCTCAGGATTTTTTTTTTTTATTTTGACACTGAGGTAGCAACATCTGACAGAGCCAGAACATTTGCTCACCCAAAGAGGAGAAGTTAGATCTTACCTGCAGTGGTGTACCTAGGGTAGTTGACACCCGGGGCTGGTCATTTTAACACCCCCCCCCCCTCCAAAATCTAGTACTAGGCATACCAAGAATACAAAACTCAGGACCTATAGAGCAATTCTACCATACCATAAGCAGTAATTTCTACAAGTCACACAAGGAAAAGGAAAGCATCTTAAATACTACAGTGAGCACTAGATCAATTCACCTATTGTAAAATGAACTCAGACAGAATAGTCGATCCTGCATAGTCAATGCCAACTGAAAGCCATGTCTTTCACAAACAGATACACCCTAATCCACTATAGAAAAAGTAATCAAACTTTCTATTTAGACAAAAATTAAACTGAATCCCCAAGATGCCAGACGTTGTATTTATAAACATTTATTAACATCTACCATACTACTTTATCCTAAAGCAAAAAGATAAATATATTTTATTTACAGTTTGTTGTCTCTGGTTTCTGCTTTCCTCATCTTTTCACTGTCTTCCTTCCACCCACCCACCACCTGCCCGCCCTCTCTCCCTGCCCCTTCCATCCAGGGTCTGCCCTCCCTCTGACCCCTCTTTACGGCTCCCAGTTCCAGCCCCATTATCCCACATCTGCCACCTGCCTCCCTTTTCAGCCCCCAGTTTCAATCCAGCCCTTTTCTCCCACCAGTTCCGAGCATCAGCCCCAGCCACTTCTCCCTACCCTCCTTTTCAGCCCCCAGTTCATCCCCTTCATCCACATGCCTTGCATTAGGGCCCCCCCTTCTCAGCCTCCGACATGGCCCCATTCCCTCCTGCCCCCTTCTCAGACCGTCCCCTTCTCCCACCTGAGCATCCCCAGACCCCGTCCCCTTCTCCCACCTGAGCCCCCCCCCCCCCCAGACCCCGTCCCCACCTGCCTACCAGCTCTGTGGACGAACAGACTACCCTCTTCTCCTGCCACCCAGCCTTAAAAAAAAAACCTGTGAAGCACCTCACGTCTGCTCTGCTGTAAAGGAAGCAAATCGCGTCGGCCCTTCCCTCAGTGTCCTGCCCTCTGATGTAACTTCCTATTTCCGCGAGGGCGGGACACAGTGACGGAAGGGTTGACACGATTTGCTTCCTTTACAGCAGAGCAGAGGCGAAGCGCTTCAGCTGTTTTTTTTTTTAAAGGCTAAGTGGCAGAAGAGGGTTGTCTGTCCGTCGACAGAGCTGGTAGGCAGTTGGGGACTGCGGCGCTAGCACAGCACCCCCCCCCCCACCCTTGGTACGCCACTGCTTACCTGCTAATTTTCTTTCCTTTAGTTTCAGACAAGATAAAGCCCAGCAGGTGTAGACAATCAAAATACTTTCGTTATCACTTGCCCCTTAAGAGCTCCATGCAAATTCAGATACATGGTCCATTTGCTTGAGTAAAAACACTTAAGGTTTCTTACAAAGCTGCATGGCAAATGAGAAAGCACACAAGAACTGAATGGGCTTCCTCATTTTCCACATGGGAATCACTAATGTGACTTTGTAAAAGAAGCCCTTAAATGTTGTGGGAGCAAAAGCCCTGCATAACACACTATACACTAACATGGCACTGTTCAGCACTTCCAACCTGAACTTTAAAATACAGACTTTAGCCAATTCCATCTTTCACTGATGACTTGCCAAGGCCTATGAATGTGTGTGTAGTCGGCAAAAAGCCTCACAATACAAAAACCTCAAGGACTGCCAGCCAGCTAGCCAAGGATTCCTGAGCTGACATAATGGCTGGGGAAGCGGAGTGCTGCAACAATACTTCAGAATGGTTCTGTGCTAGCATGAATGTGATGCAATGCGCTGGTTCTCTACAACAAAAAAATAGGGAGTCCCAGGCCTATTATTCCACCCCAGAAAAAGCACTTGTTTTACCTGGAACACCGACCTCATGGTTAAAAGGGCACTTCACTGTGGTGCCAGTGGGACAATATTGTGGCCGCTAGATCCATACCATTGGAGATAAAACAAATTGCTGTGCCTGGACAGCAAGGCCAAGAATGTACATAAGGTGAACTCTTCATAATTGGCAATAAGTGCTGCTGCTTAGTTTGAATGGACTTACTGCCCAAGGAAACAAGAGGGAACAGCAAGGAACCTTTTGCACACCTGCCTGATTAAGCAAGGCAAAGATGTGAAAGGCTGCAGGCTACTTTCCTGAGTGACTGGAGAAGAAATTGTGTCACATCCATACACCATGCTTTCTAGGTACTACAGTTTGACCAACAGGCTTCCAAAAGAAGGAAAACTAGAAGTGTTAAACAACGTTCTTTATTGTTGGTCCATCTGTAATAAGTCTAAAGCTATTCCAGTTGGACAGCTTTTTCATTTTAAAGCTTTCCATATGTAGATATAAATATTATGAAATAATTCAATATCACTAAAACAGGTTAAAAAATTTATTATAGCTGGTAGAAACAGCAATTTTAAACTATTTTGAACTCACTTTTCTACACCAAAATATGAATACACTGTATACATTATAGATGGCCACATTTCAGTGAGGATATCCTGTTTCCTGATGGGTTCATCTTAACTGTTGTAATCTTTCTTGGGAAGCCTGGTGTTATAAAGATGACGGAATATATTGAAATTATATTAATTGGGACACATGGAATCACAACTTCATCTGTTTTGTAGAAATTTACCTTTTAGATACACAAATGGTTTATTCTGTTTTGAACATGTTTCAGGGACAAGTGGTTTTATAAGTCAAAATAAATATTTTGTTTCATGCACATCTCTTTTGTTTAAACATAACTAAATGTGTTATAAGCCCCTAATGCAGTATATTGGTTCTCTTATTGTTTTTTTTTTTTTCTTGCGATGACTTATACTTACCAAAACTGAAAACTCTTATTTCTATCTGGTCGATAAGCATAAAGGAATCCTGTGCCGAAGGAATGGATCCTCAGGAGCTTAGTCAAGATCGGGAGGCGGGGCTGGTGGTTGGGAGGCGGGGATAGTGCTGGGCAGACTTATACGGTCTGTGCCAGAGCCGGTGGTGGGCAGCGGGACTGGTGGTTGGGAGGCAGGGATAGTGCTGGACAGACTTGTACGGTCTGTGCCAGAGCCTGTGGTTGGGAGGCAGGGCTGGTGGTTGGGAGGTGAGGATAGTGCTGGGCAGACTTATACGGTCTGTGCCCTGAAGAGCACAGGTACAAATCAAAGTAGGGTATACACAAAAAGCAGCAAATATGAGTTACCTTGTTGGGCAGACTGGATGGACCGTGCAGGTCTTTTTCTGCCGTCATCTACTATGTTACTAACTTGGAGCAGACCATATAATACCTGGCAAACTAACACACAGGACAAGTAACTCCCTCAGTTTAGGCAAGAGAAGAACAAGTGAACCCAAATCCAAGGGTTTGAATTAGAAGGTACCTTTGTCTGTAAGCGTGTAGACCATACCCAAGGTAACAGTCAATGCTAAGAAGGCACCAAGTTGGAAAGACCTGAGCAAAATGTCTGCTTTAGAAGAAAACGTCCCCAACTTCAGCTCCTGGATGCTTAAGCTGGCACTCAAGAAAGATGCACTCATGAGCACTCTAGAAGCTGCTCAAACACAACCCACCTGCTACAAACCTCAGTATCTGGTGTTTAATACCTTGAAAGCATTGAAAAGAATACCACAAAGGCAGGGCAGGTAAATAGCTGGGCATTACAGCCAACATTCTATTCAAGTTACCAAAGAAGAAATAAAATGGGAGAGATTTAACTGGATGAAGACCAAGAAGACTAGACTGCTATTATAGCAGAGGACCTGAAGAAAAACCCTGCAATAGCCTTGCCTGATTACAAACACTACCTGCTGGTCACAGAATGGCACTATCACTGGAGAAAGAAGCACAAGACTAAAGGTCTGAAATAAGGATTTCCTTCTGCCCAGGATATCTGATGGGAGAAAAAAACATTAAGGAAATAAGAACATAAAAGGTGAACCTGCAGGAAGCAGGTGCCAAACAAAGCTTCAGACTGAGAATTAGCTACTTATACTGCCTTTTTCAAGTTTTGATTCATCTGCCTAGCCATGAAATGTCTGAAGATAATCTAAGGGCAGCAGGTACATTTAATTAATCCCATAAAACAGGTACACAAAATCAGAAGAACTCACTCCTAGAAGAATACTTTTTTTAATAGAGGCTCCTCCATGGAAGAATGGACCTTACTGTAATGCTACATATCCTGCTCTTATCAAGGAGAGCATGAATCTTAAAACTAATACCACTGAGTGCTTAGTAACTGGTATGATAGGAGTTACTGCTGAGCCAGGCCTGAATGTGCTGCATTAGGCTGAAAGGAAGGAAAGGAACTCTGGAGGACTTTGAAAGAATGCATAAAAATGTTAGTCATGTAGATTGATTCTAGGAAAGCTACTTCCTACTCCTGGTGACAAACATATTGCATCTTACCATTTCTTAGGAGTCTGCCAGGTATTTGCGACCTGGAAACAGTCTACTGGGATAAATTATCCTTGTCTAACCCAGAATAATTATGTTATGTTTTCATACCAATATATACAAAAACCAGTGCTAGCCCAAAAATACAATAACTGCATATTCTCCAACAGCAAAAAAACCAAACTTATACTGCATTCACTAATGTTCAATAATTAACACAAAAAAAGAAGTTTGAGTGTGGCTTTGATATCTTTTTTAAAGGTGTTACCCCATATCTTCCTGAAGCAATCATTGAAAACACAGGCCATCGGGAAGAGGATCCTGTTCAAACATAAGTTTTTTGAGTCCTTAAGAGTCTTTAAACTTTACTGCATTAAAGATAGCAGATTTTGGTGACAAGACTTTGGGAAGCTTTTTGCCTGCAATTGAAAATATGGTACACTAACTACAGTTTTTCTTCCCTTTGTTTCTGCATTAATAAGATGCTGTTGTGATATGCAGCTACATTATTTTGGGGGGGCTCATAATGGTTTTGTATATGTTGGTAATTTATATCTACCCCTTCTTGTTTTGTACAATTGTGTAATATTCCATGTTCATACTACATTCATCTTGTAGAACAGCTAAGTAAAGTATCTCAGGACCCTTCCAGGTTAGAAATCCCCTAAGGAAGACTCTGTTCTCTAGAAGAAAAACAGCATTTTACCACATTTATGGAGAATATCCTCTTGCAGCCAAGTAAGGAATGGAATTGTGATCAAATTTCTATGCAGAAAGAGTGCTTAAGGAAGGGGTGGGG
Organism: Microcaecilia unicolor; assembly: GCF_901765095.1. Taxonomy (NCBI): domain Eukaryota; kingdom Metazoa; phylum Chordata; class Amphibia; order Gymnophiona; family Siphonopidae; genus Microcaecilia; species Microcaecilia unicolor. The sequence continues at coordinate 151,374,032 of NC_044039.1, read as the reverse complement.
GGGGGGGGGGGGGGGAAACCTCTGTTTCCAGGGATAATAGCAACTCAAATGCAAGAGTAATCCCCGATACAAAAATAACGTGACCATCATCCCTGCTGGGAAAGAGTGGGTGCTATTAAAGGCTTCTTCAAAATAAACCAGCAAAAAATTTGGGTTCTGGCATAAGTTGGCACACAACTAAGTCCCGAGACCCAAAGACCATACACAGGATGCATTTCAGCTGCCTTCATGTGCAGTTCCCAGTGAATACCTCAAGCATGCAGGGAGAGCAAAGTAATCAAGACCAGTGCCATCTGTAGCAAAATCACCAGCTCAAAGTAGATAAACAGAACCGAATGCAGTTTATAATTGAAATCTGCAATCCAGTTGTGCCCGTGTCGACTCCCAATCCCAAAATTACTACTGCGACCTGTGGTCTGTAGAATTAGGCAAAAACAGGATCCTCTTCATTCTAAAAGCCCATTTGCTCCTCCAGGATACAACTATACTGAACGGAATACCTCACTTCTCTCCTATTTTCCTATATTCCAAAAAATGATTTACCAGTACCAATCACGAGCTATAGAGAGTTACAACTAACCTCAATCCCCAAGGACAGAACCCCTCGGTGTCCTCCATTCGCCACGCCCTGCCTCGAGCTCCAACCCTCCGAAAACTAAACGCTACCATCAAACTCTCTCACCTGCTCGCTTTCCAGCAGCACCATCTTTCCAAAGAGCTACAGGCAGCTTCCACGCCACACCGCAATAGTCACCGGAAGTGAGCGGTTTTTAAGCACCCTGTGCGCAGGCGCCTCCGGACTTCGTCGAAGCGGTGGGTTGTGGGTTTGTAGTCCGTTGGTTGCTTCTTTCAAAGTAGCTTTTTTTTTTTCTCTGCTATATTTCACCAAGACGTTGCAAAATCTGAATTTTAAAACTTGTAAATGTTTTGTGATAAATGGTCTAAAAATAAATACTTGATTTCCACATTTTCTTTAGAAATCAAACAAAATAAAACATGGAAAAGAAAATAAGATGATACCTTTTTTATTGGACATAACTTAATACATTTCTTGATTAGCTTTCGAAGGTTGCTTTTATTTAACAATTCATTCTTATCCATGAAAGAAAACACCCAAACCTATTCATGTTGACTATTTTAACTTTTAATCCATTTGCCACTTTAGCAATGTACTCAGGGGCCTTGTTGCCCTTTGAATCTATATTATTTGTACAACAGAAGTATATTTTGCGTTTTCTGAGTTCTAGTGTCCTTCCTGTGGAAGTAATTGCCATAGGTTCCATTCCATTTCACAACTTAATGCCATTCCTTATAAACATCATAGCGCAATGGAATGGAAACACACTAATTTTGGCGAGACGAAGATTTGATTTGAATGTAATAGTGTATTCATTAAACTGTATTAACATAAATGTGAATTAAACACATGCATTTGAGGAAAAGCAGGCCACGCTATTACCACATGTTATGTGGGTGATGTCATTTGACGGAGCCCTGGTTAGGATGCTGATTTGCTAGTACTAGAGAAAGTTCTAGCAGCATCTCACTGCGCATGCCTTCCCACTTGATGCATGAGCGTGGGTCCCTCAGTCTCTTTTTTTCCATGGAGCAGAGAGGACGCGTTTGCGTTTCTCCTCACTTTGCGCTTTTCAAAACTTTTTTCATTATTGTGAGTGCCTTCCCTTTCAGGTAATTATCCTTTTTTTAAATGTATTTCTTCTGTTTTCCTTTCCTTGCAGGTCCGCAGCAGCAAGAAGGTTTTAGCTCCACAAATGTTGAGATTGATGGGCCATGTGGCCTCCACAGTGCATGTCGCTTCCACGGCACAGCTCCATTTGAGAGCGGCCTAGTGGCAGAGGCATTGTCGTTCAGTGATTTAACACAGACTGCCTCTGCTGTGTCCCGCCTATGAGGAAAACAGGAAGTTACATCAGGAGGCCAGACACAGCAGGGGTCCCAGAACTGGCCGGAGCAGGCAGCCTGTCTTCTTAACTACAAGTAAAAATATTCAAATTGTGACAATTACCTCAGGGACAGCACAGACACTCCTTCTACTGCTATACACTGTTTAAATCAGATGGGCTTTTGTTTGTATGGTGGCTCTACAGGATGTGGAGACCACTAGTCCTGAGCATTATTACTTTGGGTGACAAGGGCCGCCAAAGGCAGTCTTTGCCCCAGAGCCTACTTTCAAATAGAGCCACCAAAGGCAGCCCCTGCCCCAGATCTTACTTTCAAACAGGGCCAGATACTTTGTGAAATAACACAAAATCCTGCAAGACAAAACTCAAAACCTGTACTGAATACTACTACACAGAAAGAGAGTGGGAAATGGACCAATGACTCCAGGAGAACGGGAGATAAGATTTCAAAGAACCACTTTATTCAATGACTCAACACAGAAAACTGTGTTTCGGCCAAAAGGCCTGCCTCAGGAGTCTTGGTGATCCTTGTATTCCCAAATAAAAAACTTGAGGTCGAATGGTCTTGAAAAAGACCTCTATAATATCTTGTTGGCGCGGCGTCTCGATATATTTGTATTTGGGAATACAAGGATCACCAAGACTCCTGAGGCAGGCCTTTTGGCCGAAACACAGTTTTCTGTGTCGAGTCATTGAATAAAGTGGTTCTTTGAAATCTTATCTCCCATTCTCCTGGAGTCATTGGTCCATTTCCCACTCTCTTTCTGTGCTGTTATTTTTACGTGGGAGTTAGTGTTCATCCACTTAGGTGGATTACTCTCTGAATACTACTACACCATAACAACCCTAACCCACCTATAAAAAGACAGTAATATAAATATTATACTGGGCCTTAGAGCACCAATATACCGGCTATTGGGAAACTGAAACAAGCTAGACTATTCCTACTCAGACACTATATGCTAGCACAGGGGTGGGCAGCCTCAGTTCTCAAGGGCAGCAACCCAGTCGAGTTGTCAGGATTCTCCCAATGAATATGCATGAGATCTGTTTGCATGCACTACCTCTATTGTATACAAATAGATCTCATGCATATTCATTGGGGAAATCCTGAAAATCTGACTGTGTTGCAGCCCTCGAGGACCGAGGTTGCCCAATCCTGTGCTAGCAGAATCCTTCACCTTAGAATATGAACAGCCTCTTTCACCTAGTACAAAATAAGAGACCACAAAAAAACTGCAGACAAAACCTGAAATGGATACCCCCAAGAAAGCTAGACTCTTTAAGCAGGGCAATATTGGCAAAAGAGAAGCAAAAATTAATTTTCTCCTGTACTTTATAAAATAAAAATAGAAAACATTTACATTTAACAAAGCAGGCACATCTCAGTCTTTAAAAGTCTTAAATAAAAACATTTTTTTCTTTTCCACCTTTGTTGTCTGGGAATTTTAATTTTCTGATTAAGCTGGTCTCCATCTCTTTTCCATGAGTCAGTCTTCTCCTGAAATGTTTTCCAGGTTGACCTTTCCATTTCTTCTCTCTTGTCTTCTACCTTTCCTTCTGTCTGGTACTGATGTTTCATTTTGTTTTATCCCCCTCCCCCCCCCCCCCCCCACTTTTCTGTGTGATTAATTATATCTACCCATTTACTTTTACTACTACTACTACTATTTAGCATTTCTATAGCGCTACAAGGCATACGCAGCGCTGCACAAACATAGAAGAAAGACAGTCCCTGCTCAAAGAGCTTACAATCTAATAGACAAAAAATAAAAAAAATAAGCAAATCAAATCAATTAATGTGAACGGGAAGGAAGAGAGGAGGGTAGGTGGAGGCAAGTGGTTACAAGTGGTTACGAGTCAAAAGCAATGTTAAAGAGGTGGGCTTTCAGTCTAGATTTAAAGGTGGCCAAGGATGGGGCAAGACGTAGGGGCTCAGGAAGTTTATTCCAGGCGTAGGGTGCAGCGAGACAGAAGGCGCGAAGTCTGGAGTTGGCAGTAGTGGAGAAGGGAACAGATAAGAAGGATTTATCCATGGAGCGGAGTGCACGGGAAGGGGGTGTAGGGAAGGACGAGTGTGGAGAGATACTGGGGAGCAGCAGAGTGAATACATTTATAGGTTAGTAGAAGAAGTTTGAACAGGATGCGAAAACGGATAGGGAGCCAGTGAAGGGTCTTGAGGAGAGGGGTAGTATGAGTAAAGCGACCCTGGCGGAAGATGAGACGGGCAGCAGAGTTTTGGACCGACTGGAGAGGGGAGAGGTGACTAAGTCCTTAGTCTTCTTTTCACAGATTTGCCTCATCTACCAATGGGCTTTTCCCATCTCCCTCATTCCCTCTCCAGCACTTCCTTTGCCCCTCTGTATCTCTCCTTCCTCAGTCTCCTACTCCCCTCATCTTTCACCCACTTCCTTACTCCACCATTCCTATCCCCTGTAGTCACCCTCTTAGCCCTCATGTACCCACCACTGCCTCTCATTCTCTCATCAGTCCCAGCTCCATTCCTGTCTTTCCTTTCTTCCCCTTGTCTCCAAGCTATACTTCCATCTCTTACCCTATACCCTATGTCCTACTGCTTCTCTTTCACTATCTTTCTTAACCCCATTTCCACCCTCACTTAACCCCTTTAGAGACCCATCCCCTTCCTCGCATACTTGTAACCATAAAGATTTGGCTACCAATGTTTACAAGGTTTCAGAGTTGTAGCCTTTTAGTTTATCTCCTCTCTCTCTCTCTCCAGCTGCCATGCAGGACTCCCCCTCTCTTTTTTTTTTAATTTTTTATTTATAACCATTCAAATTTTTACAAGCGACAAAACAACTTGCTGGAAATATAGAGAAAGTAATATATAGGAATTATTTCAGTCGGGTAACTCTATTCTCTTCCTTAGACCACCAAACAGGGAGAGTGAAACAAGACAAGGAGATCAATCGAACAGTAAACAGAAAAAAAACCCCATGGTATTAACCTGATTATCCCCAGATATTACTCGTCTAAATCATTATTCCACATTGATCATCTGGTTGGCTTCTTCAAGGCCAATACGGTGTATAGTCAAATCATTTCATTGAAAACATACTTATTGACCAATATTAGTTAGAAATAATACATCTGATTACATTCTTTCCCTTTTAAAAACCAAAAATTATTTAACAATACATATACTTAAGTCTCTAATTCCAATCCCACTGATTAAAGTAATCCCAGTTTTCACAGGATTCACTCCTTTTAAAGTAATAATTTGAGGAAATATTTCTGAGGAAAACTTTAGGAGTCGTACCCGGAACTCTGGGAAAAACAATAATCTTGATATTAATCATCTATAATAATATTCATTTTATTATTCAAAATTTCTGGTCTATTATCATTTTCAAATTCATAACCACTTCTTGCTCAAGTAGAATCATTTGTTATATCAATTTTTTACTCTCAAATAGTTCAGTTGAATTGTCCATGTAACTCTCTAATAAAATTATATCTGAAACAAAATTATTTACTACCACCGTTAGGTCCCGAAGCGCCTTCCAGATGGTATTCAATGTAACCTCCACGGGAGCCAAAAACTCCAAGTTGATTTCTCATAGGTGTTTAGGAGTGGTTCCGCCGATTCGGGTTCTGCTGTAAACGTTCTCCGTTTCAGCATATACCTCTAACTCACTCCTCCACTCCTTTGGGCATGGTGGTTGAATAATTCGGGAGCGATGGAGTTGTTTTTTCCAGGTCCAAGAGCGTCGACGCTCCTTCGCCGGCGCTAATCAAAGGACTCGCCAACCCTTTCATCTGTGGACAGTTCGTCGCACAGCGGTCCCGCACTTGCTGCTCAGGGGATAAAACGCTGGCCATCGGCGGCTGTCCCCTTCCTCTCAGTTAAGGTAACTGCAATTGCAGAGAGGAAATTTACGTAAAGAAGACGAACCTTCAGAGGGCAGCTGGGTCGTTGGGCATACGAACTTCAGGTCACCATCTTACCACTCTCCCAGTTTGGGACACTCTCCAGCTTATAATCGAAAAAGAAAAACGCCTATATTTCGACCCAAATCGGGAGATGGGCGTTTTTCTCGCAAAGGTGCCCAAATCGGTATAATCGAAAGCCGATTTTGGGCGTTTCCAACTGCACTCCGCTGCGGAAACGAATAAAGTTGATGGGGGCGTGTCGGAGGCGTGGTGGAGGTGGGACTGGGGCGTGGTTATCAGCTGAGGAGAGATGGGCGTCTTTAGCTGATAATCGAAAAAAAAAGGCGTTTTGACCGCGATTTTGGGTCATTTTTTTTTACCCTTTTTTCTCACGAACAAGTCCCAAAAAAGTGCCCCAACTGCCCAGATGACCACTGGAGGGAATCGGGGATGACGTCCCCGGACTCCCCCAGTGGTCACTAACCCCCTCCCACCAAAAAAAAACCCCACTTTAAAAACTTTTTTTCCAGCCTGTATGCCAGCCTCAAATGCCGTACCCACCTCCATGACAGCAGAATGTGTTCGATCCTGTCACAGCCTTTCCCTGGGTCTGATGTGGCTCTCGGGTGCAGTACAGGGTCACATCAGCATTGCATTGTGGTGGGTGTAGGGTATTGGGCTCCGTGATTTCATTAGCTTGTGTTACAGTCTCACGATGTTGGTAGTTGGTAGGCTCTTCTCCCATGGTGCTTTTCCCCCTGCCTTCTGGGTCAGAGTGTGCCCTGTTGTGTTTCCTGTTGTAGTCCATGCGGTAGTGGCCATTTTTGTAAGCCAGTTTTAGTTCCCTTTCCTGTGTTAGCCACGTTAGAGAACTTAGTTCTTATCTTGAATGTGGCTGAAAGAGGGCATTGTACAGCATTCTGCCAGCTCTGACCTACTGCTAATCTCAGTACCAGGGAGACTCGTTGCCAGTGGGGCACAACCTCTGATCTGCAGTTAACTGTGAATAAACGCGGTTATTCCAATAAAGGACGTTTTCGGAGAGATTAGTCTTCAGGTGTCAACTGGTGTGCCAATGTTATACAGCAGCAACAAGTCCTAGAGGCCTGCGTGTATGCAGGTCCCTGGAGCACTTTTAGTGGGTACCGCAGTGCACTTCAGCCAGGTGGCCCCAGGCCCATCCTCCCCCCCACCTGTAACACTTGTGCTGGTAAATGGGAGGCCTCCAAAACCCACTGTACCCACATGTAGGTGCCCCCCTTCACCCCTAAGAGCTATGGTAGTGTTGTACATTTGTGGGTAGTGGGTTTTGGGGGAGGGGGGTTGGGAGCTCAGCACTCGTGGTAAGGGAGCTATGCATGTGGGAGCTTTTTCTGAAGTCCACCGCACTGACCTAGAGTGCCCAGTTGGTGTCCTGGCATATCAGGGGGGCCAGTGTACTACGAATCCTGGCCCCTCCCATGACCAAATGGCTCGGATTAGGACATTTTTGAGCTGGGCATTTTTAGTTTCCATTATCGCTAAAAAAAACAACCACCCAGCTCAAAAACGTCCATTTTTTCGAAAATACGGTTCGGCCCGCCCCTTCACAGACCCATTCTCGGAGATAAACGCCCATGGAGATAGGCGTTTGCGTTCGATTATGCCCCTCTCCTTGTCTGGTTTCTCCTCAGAGGCCTGTCTGATATGGGTAACCCTTCAGCATAGCCCTCTAAGTAATTGAAACACACAAGCCCCTCCACCCCTTCAAGGTGGTGTCCCTTCGGAGGGGCCCCTTCTCCTTTTTTTTCTCTACCGCCCATCTGCCATGCAGGACCCTCTCTTTCTCCCTCCCCATCTGCCATGCAGGATCCCCCTCTTTCAGCCATCCAGGATCTCATCTCTCTCTCTCTCATGCCCCATCCAACTCCATTCTCTCTTTCACCCTCTCACCACCCAACATCACTTCTCTCTCTTCCCCATCACATCGCTCTTCTGTCTCACCTCCAAGCATCCAGCTTTACTCTGTCTTTTTCTCCAACTCCCCTCTGTCCAGCTTTGCCTGTCTTTCTCCCAATACTCCTGTCTCCTTTTTTTTTTCCCCGTTCATCATGCAACATCATCCAATCTCACTTCACCTCACCCCACAATTGGCCCTGGCTCCAGCCCCATCCAGGACTCAATCTCTCTCCCACCATCTGTCATGCAGGATTCCCCCTCCCTGTCCCCTCCCCACCAGCCAGCCAACATCACCCCACTGTCTGTTTCACACCTTCACCATCCAACATCACCTCTCTCTCTCTCTCTCTCTCTCTCTCTCTCTCTCTGTTTTCATTCACATTGCCATTTTGTCTCTCATCCCTCAGCATCCAGTTTTAACCCGTCTTTCTCTCCTCCTCCCCTTTGCCTGTCTTTCTCCCAGTGCTGCTGTCTCTCTCTTTTTTTCCTGTTCATCATGCATAATCCCATCTCTGTTCCCCTCATCCCTCCATTGGCCCTATCTCTCTTGCTCTGTCTTTCCGTCCCTTTTGGTCACTCACTGACATCTCAAGTCCTCAGAGTCCTGGAACAACTGCGAGCTTAGCTTCCCTTCCCTGACCAACCCCTCACTTATTGGTTCGCGCCGCTTACTGCCTCCCTGACTTGGCTGTGAAGTAAGTAACAAAAGAAAGCCATGCGTGGGGTCATAGCTCTATGTGCACCGCTGCCGGTTTCCCTCCTCCACCCTCCTATGATGTAACTTCCTGTTTCAAGGAGGGCGGAATAGGGAAACCAGCAGCTGTGCACATAGAGCTATGACCCCACGTGCGGCTTTCTTTTGTTACTTACTTCACAGCCAAGTTGGGGAGGCAGTAAGCGGCGCAAACCAATAAGTGAGGGGCAGGTCAGGGAAGGGATGCTAAGCTTGCGGATCCTTCAGGGACTGGGGAGGCTTAACCTATGCCATTTTCTTTGAAAATCTGTTTGGGGGAGCAACTGCTCCCCCTGCACCCCCCTAGCTACGCCACTGCCTAGTGGACCTTAGCTCCCCAGTGGTTTCGAGCCATGGGAAACCTAACAGATGTCATTCATGTCCAGCTGGAGTTGGCTCACACCCTTCTCTGGTGGACGATCTGGTCTAATTTGACTCTGGGACTTCCAGATTCCAAATTCCACTGCATCAAAAGGTGTTGACAATGGATTCATCCAGCCTGGGTTAGGAAGCTCATATGGATGGACTTCACACTCATGGTCAGTGGTCCACTCAGGAGGCTCATCTTCAAATCAATCTCTTTGAGCTATGGTCCATTTGGAACGCTCAATTCTCCCTTTTACCCAGATATAGCGTCCTGCTGTCTCTTTACCTGTGGTTGAAACCACGATGGGGATATTTTTATTAAGGAAGATGCCCACTCCACATCTTTTAGAACCTCCTGAGGAATAAAAAAAAACTATCCCCTTTCTTCTGCTGGGGCTGGGGGTAGTTACGTTTATAGTGTTTGGCTATAACAAGTTCTTGCTGTTTGTGTTCATGTTAAACATTTATGGAGAAATGTGATGACTGCCGATAAGCTATGTAGATGTCATACGGTTGTGCTGTTATGTAATTATACAACTGATTATTGGCATGATACCTTGTATGGCCGCAATGTCATCAATAAAAAATGTTACAATGTAAAAAAAACTATCCCTCCCCCCCGCACACCTACTGCTTTCCTTTCAATTTTTCACATTCTTCGTCTGACAGTTTCAGTTCTTGCAAAAAAAAAAAAAAAAATCAAAAAAATACCTATCGGCATGTGTATCCCGAAGGCACTTCAGCACCCTCTTTTTCTTAATGAGATAGTTTTGCCCACTACTACTACTACTACTACTTAGCATTTCTATAGCGCTGCCAGGGTTACGCAGCGCTGTACAAGTTTAAACACGGGGAGGGACAGTCCCTGCTCAAGAGAGCTTACAATCTAACGGTAATAGACTACGCAGTCAGTGTAGGTAACAGGAATGGGGAAGGTGGTTAGGTGCCAAAAGCAAGGGAGAAGAGATGGGCCTTGAGTAAGGACTTGAAGATGGGCAGGGAGGGCGCATGGCGTATGGGCTCATTTTATATTGAGCCATGTATAGAAACTACTAGTATGTTTTTTTAGTTCCAATAATATATGAGCAAACAGAGAGAAGCATAATTTCTTCAAACATTTGAACACAACAAGCTCCTGACCCTCAAGTGTTTCTTAGGTTAAATGCACAAGGCATCCTATGAGAAATAGAAACCTCTTCTGATTGAACTACAATTTTAGATCAGCCCAACCAGAAAGTGTTCCAAGAGACCCTTGATTTAAGTTGCACATGTCCAGGGTTATTCAGCTGAGAACCACTATGTGATTCTTTAATGGAGTAATATCTGGAATAATTAGCAAAAATTCCCCCAAAAAACAAAATAAACCAAAGGAAAAAAAAACCTGAACCATTCTCTCTCACATAACACTTTTCTCCAAATAGAATAATGTATAGTAGACTTCTATAACTCCCTCTCCCCTGCCCCCCCCCCCCCCCCCCCACCCCTGGAGAGAGTCCACCTGTCTATCCATATTAATTGTAGGCTGAGTAAAACCCCCCACTTAGCAATTAGATACCGATAACATAAAATGTGCAAAGTCTAGCATCACATTAAGCAGGAGAAGATCTAAAGGAAGTATATCTAAAGGAGCCCTGTATTAGTATATTACATGAACAGTAACCATCATACCAGTTCGTATCAATTGTAGAAGTGATACTATATTTATTGTGAGGCCAGTTAACCATCCCATTGGCGGTGATTTATTTGGCTCACAGGGTCTCAGAGTTACAAGCTCTTTCATTTCAGTACCCATTCTTGCATTTTGAGGACTCTGTGTCCATTTGTATGGTTCTATATTTTCTACTAAAAATAGTATCACCCTTCCATATGAAACAGTTTGTCTTTTTCCCAGCATTCAAAGTGAATGAGGGGTCAAAAAGAGTGCTTCATAAGCTGCATGTTTGTAGAGTTATTCTTTATTACCTGGAGTTCACCAACAAATTCAGAAAATCAGACCATTTGTTCATCTTTATTGGTGGACCAAGTAAGGGGCAAGCTGCTACAAAGTTGACTTGCTTGATGTCAGACTTGTGAGTTATTGTACCAAGTAGAGCACTGCTGAGTGCGATGATACGCACCTGGACTCTGCTTGGCAGCCAAACAACCCCGAGGTTCACCTGCGGTGACCACTGTTGGGGGTTGAGCCCCCAGGTGCAGGCAGCCGGCAGTGAGATGAGGAGAGGGCCGGAGAAAAGCAGAAGGGAGTGGTCCAGGTACAGGCAATGTCCAACAGGCAGGAAGTAGGCAAGAGAGTAGTCCAGGGACAGGCAATGTCTAACAGGCATGCAGCAGGTAAGAGAGTAGTCCAGGGACAGGCAACGTCGCAGGCAGGCAGCAGGTAAGAGAGTAGTCCAGGTACAGGCAATGTCTAACAGGCAGGCAGTAGGCAAGAGAGTAGTCCAGGGACAGGCAAATCTAACAGGCAGGCAGCAGGTAAGAGAGTAGTCCAGGTACAGGCAACATCTAACAGGCAGGCAGTAGGCAAGAGAGTAGTCCAGGGACAGGCAAATCTAACAGGCAGGCAGCAGGTAAGAGAGTAGTCCAGGTACAGGCAACATCTAACAGGCAGGCAGTAGGCAAGAGAGCCAAACTTGAAAATTCTGCCCAGTCAAATAAACATGTGATATATTTTCTCTGCTTTAAACCAGTAAAAGCTACCAGTCAATGATCTGCAAGCTCAGTAGTTTAGTACCTATTTCATATTCCAAGATGAGACAAGATATAAAATTTCATACTACATCTCTTGCTTCCTTTAGCATGAACACAACAATAACACTTTAGACAGCTTGCTTTTTTTTTTTTTCAGACAAAATGCAATTAAATGCATCAAATAAGGAACAACTTTCTCTGCAAACATTAGCTATCTTACCATGTTATATAGAAATTTTCCATAGTTCTGTCTTGGAGAAGCACCGTAAGGTAACAATAAAATAAGAAATCACAGACTCAATCATTTCTACATAGGAACATAGTAAATGACGGCAGATAAAGACCTGTACGGTCCATCCAGTCTGCCCAACAAGATAAACTCATTTTACATGGTATGTGATACTTTATATGTATACCCGAGTTTGATTTGTCCTTGCCTTTCTCAGAGCACAGACTGTAGAAGTCTGCCCAGCACTGTTCTTGTACTAAGTTCTGAAGCTAACATCGAAGCCCCTTAAAATTACACTCCAGCCCATCCCTATCTATTTCTGTTTTGCTAAGTTTATTTGTTAGGCTCAATGTGGCTTACATAGTACCGGAGAGGCGTTTGCAGACTCCGGTGTAAACAAATACAAAGTGATATTGTGGTAAGATAAAGTTCATGTGGCACAGCCACATTAGGGAATCGTGCAACGGAAGAGTTGTGTTATGTCCATTACGTACTTTAGTTTTGTTGTGTTGCAGAGATCAGACATTTATGTTGGATTGGTAGGGTATGCCTTTTTAAACAGGTTAGTTTTTAGTTTTAGTTCGTGGGCTGCAAGGGCTTTCCCACGAACATACCTGAATATTACCATGTTTTCTTGTCTTTTTTAAGGTTTGTTGTCTTTAACATTTTGACTAGATCTTCAACCTATCAGTTTACAAACTTGTGATTTCAATCTTTCTTTGACTTCATATTTCAAGCGAGGAAATCAAATTTAACACAATCCTTTTTGCTAAAACACCAGTAGAGGCCGCTATATACCTTTTTAAATAAGATGTTTTCTGTAATTCCTGAAAGTATAGTACTGTATAAAAAGAAAGGGTAACTGACATCCTATTTTCACTGTCTATGTGCCGCAGAAAAGCACAACAGAAATGTATCCATTGGCTTCTACTGTCTAGTTCTTTTCTTTACTTGGTTCATGTTGTCCTCTTTGTTTGTAATACACCAACAGATCCGATACACTGCCAAAACTATGCAATGGTCACTATAGCTAGCACATTAATGTACTGGTTTAAACAAAAGGGGAGGAAAAAAAACTCATACTACTCCTCCAGCCCCCACAGTCTTTAGACCAGACCGCCGCATTCGACAAGCCAGGGCTCACAGTGAAAAAGTAATCATAGGTTAATAAAACTTCCCACAGTTTATACATTGAAAATCAATTTCATTCAAAAATAATAACGCTATCATGTGAATATAGGATGAAAACCAAACCACTGAACCTAAATAGTGGGAAAGTTCATGCTCCAACACTCCATCGCTCGAACGCTCAGCTCAGGCGAAATCTGTTTGTGACAGCAAGGTCCCGACGGACCCGTTTCGCTTTTGCTTCCTCTGGAGACCTCTACTCAATCCAGATTTGCCACTACGAATTTCACAACGAGACAGCCTGAGAGCCTCCCTTTCTCTTCCTTATCGTTTCATAGTTCAGTCTCACCCCCCTTCCCTTGTAGCCCCCATACTATCCTACTACTACTACTACTATTTAGCATTTCTATAGCGCTACAAGGCATCTCTCAACCCCACCCCCACCCAATGGTCTCCAGCATCTCTTTTCTTCCTTCAATTACCTCCCTTCTATCGGAGCAGCCATGATAGAATCAGCACTATAGGAGATGCATCATGGCTGGCTGGCTCAAGGCCTTGAACATCCGCACATACTCAAGGCCTGCTGGCTCCCTCCTCCTCCAAATTTCCTGTATTAGAGAGGGCAGAAACCAGCAGGTCTTGAGCATGCATGGATGTTCATCACCCCATTCCAGCCAGCTGTGATGCATCTTCTGTAATACTGATTGTAGTGCCACTCACTGCCCTAGAGGAAGAGAGGTAAGAAACTAAACACGTCACAGTAGTAGAAGAAGGGAAGGAAAAGTTTGATGGTGCCTTGGCACCTGTGGCTCCCCCCATTCTGATGCCTATGATTTTATTAATAGAGGAGCATGAATGTGGTCCTCGGCTGCTGAATGTTTTCCCCATGCTGATAAATGTAGGTTGCTGAATGTTTGCAGTGTACATTTGTTTGGTACAATCCTATACATCTATAAATATTTGCTATGTGTAATCGAAGCAGAGAAACAGGATGTAAGGTAAGGATCTCTGTTTAATTTTGGGGATTTCTGTGGGACACTTTTCAGGGACCTTCACATTTTTATTCTTTCCAACCCAATGAAAGTTGACAAAGGGGTTGACAAATGCTGGTCTGTGTGTCTAGGGGCAAAATAAATTGGTATGTGGGAAAATTTGGTAAAAAAAAAATACACCCTCCCAACCTCCCAAACTATCTCCCAAAAACTTCCCCCACCCAGCAAAACCACTCATGCAACTGCCTAACCTGCCCATACTGCCCAAATCCCACAAACCAACCACCAACCCACTATCTGACCCAACCGGCAAAACTACCCCTGTGACTGCTCCACTATCCCAGAAACTACCTGTACCCTCTAAACAACTCCACCACCCCTTTATCTGCACCTACTTTCCTTTGGTTTTGGTGCTAGCACTTACATCAGCCATTCTGTAATTTACATGTATAACTTAGTGCCCTGCTCAAGCTTCACCCAGACTCTGCCTATGTATATGTCCACTTTCAAAGTATGCATCGTCGTATTAAAGGCGCCATGTTATAGAACAATGTGTAATTGGAACATTGGCATTTGTGCTTGTATGTTAACATTTACCATAAGGGTGTAATGCTTTCCACAAGGAGAGGTGAGCCCTTGTATTCGATGAGGGAAACCCCTCACCGGGCTGTCGGTCAAAACCCCGAGTTCCCCCTTTGGCTCTCACCGTTCTTCAGGGGTTGAGCCCCTGAGTGTGGGTAGCCAACAGCAGAGAGAACAAAGTCCAGCACAAAGTCCACAGGGTTAGACCAGGCAGCAGAGAACAGGCAGTGGTCAGTACCAGGCAGCGGTCAATAGCAGATCCAGGGACAGGCCGAGGTTGATACCAGGCAGTGGTCAATAGCAGATCCAGGGACAGGCAGAGGTCGATACCAAGCAGCGGTCAATAGCAGATCCAGGGACAGGCAGAGGTCAATACCAGGCAGCAATCAATAGCAGATCCACGGACAGGCAGCGGTCGATACCAGGCAGCAGTCAGTAGCAGAGCCAAAAGCACTGCAACTAATCAGCAAACTGAGTAGAAGCCGAATCATGGAAGGACTGAGGGCAGAGTCTTAAATAGTGTAGAAATTAGGCCCAAACTAGCACAGCTGAAATCAAGATGGCCTCCCCCATCGGTGACACCCTACGCCCAAATATGGGCTTCCTTCCTGAGCTGCCCTACTCCAAGATGGCTGCCATAACTTAAGCTGCCCCCTACTAAGATGGCCGCCCAAACCTGGAACAAGCCCAAAACCAAGATGGCCCATACTCTGCATAGACAGGGAACATGACAAAGGGTCTATTCTGGATTTTATCTTGTTTGATGTTTTCTTTGCTCCATTTGCCACTTTACTGCAACAACTTAGTATTTCTACTTATGCAGATGACACATAATGTCTGACAGCTCATGATACCTAGGACCAGGCCTTTCAATGGTCTATCTCCAACAGTTTAGACATAGCAGTTTCCTGGATCTCTAGTCATAAGATGCTTCTAAACCCATGTAAGTCTGAAGCAATCTGGTTTTCAAGGTGTCCCTCTCCACCATTTCAGCCCACCCTAAACACAGTCCCTATTCTCATTAGGGATTCTACAGTATACAATTATCTGGTTTAATAATTGAATCAGATCTTTCTTTCTGTACTTTTCTATGATTACTCAGAAGTCTTCCTATGCCCTACAGAAGATTCTCTCTCTTACACCTTATTGGAACACTGAAGCCTTGTCTACGCTACTTTATGTAGTTTCTGAAGCTAACAAATTCCTTTTAAAGCCCCCTGTGGTGGTCTCGGCGGTCACAAAGTGGAATACAGTGCCCGTGGATGGTGGCACTTTGCTTAAAGATGTCCAGGTTCGCTGCATGGAGGCATTGCTGAAAAGTAGTTTTGATTTTTCGGCCTTGGCAGTGCAAGCAGCCATATGTGGGTCTTTGGTTTCTAGAGCTAGCTTTCGCTGGTCTGAGAGAGTGCTTGATAGATCTTCGGATGATTTGTCCTCTATAGATGCTGAGGTGGCTAAGCTGGAGATGGGTTCTGCCTTTTTGGCAGACGCTTTGTACGATTTGCTGCGGGTGTTAGCCAAGTCTATGGCTTTGGGAGTAGCTGCTAGGAGGTCTCTTTGGCTTCGAGGCTGGTCTGCTGATGCTGCTTCTAAGTCTAAGCTCAGTATGTTTCTTTTTCAGGGGTGAGGACTTGGAGAAGTTAGTCCACAGTCTGGGAGATACTAAGGTCCCGAGACTCCTTTTGGGGCGAGGTTTGTTTTCGTGCCAGGGTTGGGTTCACAACTTTTATTGCTTCAGATCGGGCAAAGTGGCTCCGGCGTAACCATCTCATTTTTTTCCAGTGGAATTGGTCTTTTCGTGGAGCTCACAGAGGGAGCAAGGATACGGGAGTCTCTTTCAGTCCCCCACTCGTCCATCACAATGAAGATGTCAGGGCCCATCCTTTGGTTCCTATTTGGCACTGTTCTACTTTAATATTCTCTTCTCTTACTTGTCCTGTTTGTCTGTCCTAATTAGATGGTAAGCTCTGTCGAGCAGGGATTGTCTCTTCATGTTCAAGTGTACAGCGCTGCGTACGTCTAGTAGCGCTATAGAAATGATAAGTAGTAGTAGTAGTAGTTATGTCCTTGTTCTGATGTGATTAGACTATCGTAATGTCCTTTTTGTTGGAATCCCTGCTTATCAATTACATAATCTTCAATTAATCCAAAACACAGTTGTAAATCTGCTTTATCATGCTAAACATTCTGATCACAAATCTCCATTATTGTTCAAACAACATCGGCTTCCCATTGCTTACAGAATCAGGTTCAAATGCTCCTCTTGATGTATTTTGTTCTCAATACTGGTTTCCCAGTTTATTTTTTCTCCACTTTAAGTCCTTCTCCACTTCTGCATACTTTCAGATCCTCTAACAAACTGTGAAATTGGAGGAATCACTAGCTTATCTTCATACTATCTATAGTTCTGCTTTTAGCTGTGTGTCCCCTTCACTGTGGAATGACTTATTTCCAGATCTTTGTTTTATGGCTTCCCTTCTGAAGTTTAAGATGGCCCTTAAGACTTCATGTTATACCTAGGCTTTTACTTCCTTTCTTTCTTAAATTATTTTATGCCTAAGTTTTTTCCTTTTTCATCTTCCTTCTGTTTTGAAAGAGTTTTGTACATTACAGAGATGATAATAGGATGGACTACTGTAATATGCTACTTACCTTTTCATTTTGTTTTTTATTTTAGTTTTTTTTTTGCCTTTTGTCTTTATGTTATCTCTCTCAGTTTTAATCCTGACTGTAAACTGCTTTGATGTCTCTGATGATATAACAGCAGATAGTGTCTGTAGGAATAAAAGGATCAACTACAAATTATACCAAGAAGAGAACTAAATCTTATCAAAGATATACGAATAGTGAAAGGTTCTCTAAATATATAAACAGCATTACACACTATAGGTCATTTAAAACAGCGGGAGAAAAAGCCTCAAAGAGAGCTCCAAGTTTAAAAACTTGCAGACCTTGAACTTTCATCATTGGCTAAAACAACTCCTGGAAAAATTAGCTTTTAATGCTTTTAAATTAAGAACTCAACTAAAAAAAATGAATCAATGAAATGTCGCTTAGCTGCTCAGATGCTTCTTTCTCCCAGTTCGTACAGAAACAAAGACCATGACTAAGAGTGGCCAGTGTTTCGTTGTGCTGTATTGGGGTCAGCGGGTCATACTCTGCAAAAGAGAGAAAAATATCAGCAAAACAATATTCATAAAGTGACAATAGTACAAAACAATGTTGCTTACTTCATTTCATGCACCATCTGCACACAGCTGAGCATAGGGAAGTAGACATAAACAAACAAAATGGCTTTCCTTATAACGGAGACCTGACATCAGACTCTGAAACTCTAACAGGTCAATCAAAAACCTGAGCAGCCCAAAACCAAGATCTAAGAAAATAAAAAATAAACAAAAACCAGAAAAACAATCAGAAAAATTGACACCATTCTATTCGAGCATTCAAACCATGGGGTATTATTCTTTGAACCTTTTCTAATTTTTTGAGATATAGCAACCAGAATTGAATGCAATAATACCCAAGGTAAAGTTGCACCACGGAGCAATACAGAGGGATTCTAATATTCTTGGTCTTATTTACCATCCCGTTCCTAATAATTCCTAGCAACCTGTTTGATTTTTTGACCGCCACTGACACCAGACACCGAGCAGAAGGTTTTAGCATATTGTCTACAATGCCACCGCCCACCTAGCATCAGGTAACTATGATTTGGATTTTTCTTCCCAATGTGCATCTCTTTGCATTTGTTCACATTAAACTTCATCTACCGTTTGGATGACCAGTCTTCCAATTTCCTAAGGTCTTCCTGCATCTCATTGAGGTGGTGGTCCACTGTGGAGTTGAGTCTCTCTAAGCCTACATGTTATAGCTTTATTTTACTAGCAAACATCAGAAGGGTCAGAGTTTGGTGAAACAGTGCCCTGCTTATGTTCATAAGGATCAGGTTGTACATCTGCATATATTATAAACTCCTCTAGCAGCTGAGGCATGATAAGACGGATAACATTACCACCGTAACAGCTAGCAAAGATTTTATTTTAGCTCATGTAACAAAATTCCTACATTTGAGTTAGAAGTTGATAGCTATAGCTTTGATTGAGGCACATTTCCTGCAGTAGGTATGCACATGGCTCCTTAAGTTCAGACAATGATACAAGAAACTACTCTTGGTGTTACTGGAAAATCTATCTGTATCATAAGGTTTCTCAATTTAATTTTAACCATGATGGTAACTAGTTCATTTTGCCTGATATACTGAATCACAAATCCTTGCCATGCTTAGAAACTTGTTAATCATTATTTTAAAATGAGTGTTCTGAAGTATGTACATTCAGCAACAGTAGAGGGTGAACAGGAAACAAATGAACAAGAAAGAAACCTAATTTGTCAGGAATATTTTTCCATTCTGTTCTCTAGCCCCTGAACACCATAAACTGGGGGAGCTGTGTGGTATTGTTTGTCTGTTGTGACTGACCCCACTGATGTACAGAATCATTACAGCTTGTACAAGTTTATTTCCTGTGCTAAACATTTTCATTTAATTACACCCTTCTTCAACACGGCAAACACAGAAGAAAGCGGACCTCCGCAATGGAAATACCAAGAAAAGAACACAGCAAAGGTGACAAGATGGATGACGCCAAACAAACTTCTATTGGACTCAGAAAAAAAGTTCACAGCAAGAGTTTATTCTTAAAAAACTGGAGTCCAGTTTTTTAAGAAAAAACTCTTGCTGTGAACTTTTTTCTGAGTCCAGTAGAAGTTTGTTTGGCGTCATCCATCTTGTCACCCTACTTCAACAGTCATGACTGTTGGACTCTCTAGTGTTGGGCTACTACTACTAGTGTGGAATACTTCAACTCTTTCTCTACACTCTCCTCTCTCTCAGCACCACAGCTCCATCCCTCCTAAACTCTTAGATGCGGTCTCAGACAGTATGGATAACTTGCTCCACTTCATCCAGCAGTTGAAGTTAATTTGGTTGAGTAGGCTTATCGGGATCCTTCTTTCTTTATGTCCTTCTGTCAGTGTAGAAAGACTGTATAGACATTTGGGTTAAGTCTGGCTTAAAAGTAAATCATCGCTATGGATCAGGTCTGCCAAGGGGGGGGGGGGGGCAGAGAAGGGTTAAGATTTTGTGGGCCTAGTGCTGGCGATCAAAAGAGATTGCTCTGCCGACCACAGGTGCTTCTTCCTGCCGCATCCTGCCTTTGCGGAAACAGAAAATTACTTCACAGGAGGCGGGACATGGCAGGAAGAAGGACCTATAGGCGGCAGAGCACTTTCATTCGCTGCTGCGGGAGAGTGTAGCGATGTTGGCAGGTGGGAACAGCGGTGGCGGGGGTGGGGGGAGTAGTGGGGCCCTGAAGATTGTTTGCCCCAGGTCCTGCTTTGTCTCTTGGTAGCCCTGCTATGGATGGGACTGTTCCTTTTAAGGAATCCATGGACAGACATATGGATTCTGGTCTTTTACAGATTTTACAGGAGCTGCATTTAAGTTAATAATTCACAGTACGACATTGCCTTCTATCCCATGGCTTTTTATTCTTTCTAACCCAGCAGAAACGGGAAATCACTGTACAAAAGGGGTTGAGAATGTCTATCTCTCCATCTGTCTGGGGACAAATTTGCTCTCTGAAAACATAATGGAATGCGATGAATCTTACCATGAGGGAAAAAAAACGATACAATGGGAGCAATTCTATAACTTGGCACCAAGATGTAGGCACCACAATGCAGTGCACTTAGCAACAATTCTATAATGCAGTCCTCGGGACACACCTAGCCAGTCAGGATTTCAGGGTACTCACAATGAATACGTATGAGACAGATTTACATGTCCTACCTACATTGCATGCAAATCTATCTCGTATATATTCATTATAGGTATATTAGAAACTGGTTGGGTGTGTCCCAAGGACTGGGTTGAGAACCCTCGCTATAAAGGCACTTAGGCATGCCTAAACCATTATAAAATACTTGTATAAAGCCCTGTTTGCCGAAATGTAGGTGCACCCACTTAACAGCAGTTCAGTGGCTGGTATAAGTAGGCATCCCTAAGTGCGCCATGCAATACATACAACTGATAGTATTCTATATGTTGCATGTATTACTTGCTGAGAGCCCATGGCTCTGCCTACAGTTATTTATTATTTATTTATTAGTTACTTCATCCATTAAAGGCTTGGTTGAAGAGCCAAGCTTTCACCTGCTTCCTGAAGTAGAGGTAGTCTTGTGTTAAGCGGAGTCTTTCAGGTAATGCATTCCAGAGTGTGGGGGCTACTCCGGAGAAGGCTCGCTTGCAGGTATCACATCGTGTAATGTATTTTGGAGAGGGTGTAGTTAGTGAAAGTCCTTGGGAGGACATTAGTGTCCTTGGCGGTGTGTGGAGGATCATCCTATCCTTCAGATACTCAGGGCCATTTCCTTTCAGGGCCTTGAAGATCAGGCATAGAGTTTTAAATTTAGCCCTGTATTGTACTAGTAGCCAATGAAGTTTTTGCAAAAATGGTGTGATGTGATCACATCGTTTGCAACGTTCTATGAGTCTTGCTGCTTCATTCTGAATCAACTGGAGCTGGTGTAGGCCCTTTGTAGTCAGACCATTGTATACTCCCTCACAGGTACACACTAATTGACACTGGCGAGTATTTTATAGAATAACTAGCCATTAAGCTTGTTAAAACGGCGAGTATTGGTATGTTTTATTTTGATGTGTAACTCCCTCCCATCCCAGCTGCAAGGCCCCCGCCCTCCCTCCTTCCCTGCCAGCTCCAAGGCCCTCTGTCCCTCCCTCCCAGCTCCAAGGCTCCAGTCCCTCCCCCCTCCCCTCCCAGCTCCAAGGCCCCCTGCCCTCCCTCCCAGTTCCAAGGGCCCCCCTCCATCCCTCCCTCCCAGCCAGCTCGAAGGCCCCCCTCTGTCCATCTCTCCCAGCTCCAAGGCCCCCTTCCTTCTGACCTCCCATGTCCAGCAACCTCCCTGCTTCCCTTCCAGCTCCAAGGCCCCCTCCCCTCCCCTCCCAGCTCCAAGGCCCACCCTCCTCCCAGCCAGCTGCAAGGCTTCTCTCCGTCCACCCCTCCCAGCTCCAAGGCCCCCCTCCTTCTGAGACCTCCCATGTCCAGCATTTCTCCTGCCCTCCCCCCCCCAAGGTCACCACCAACCCTCCCCCCCCCCCGAGGTCGCCACCGCCCCTTCCCCCCTCCCCGAGGTTGCCGCTACCGCTACCCCCCTCCACCTGGGCTGGGCCCTCTCTTCTCCATTGAACTTACAGTGCCGAAACCGCAGCAGGCAGATCAGCTCTCCTCGGCCTTCCTTCCCTGCCTGTGTCCCGCCCTCATGTGATGTAACGTCGGCGAGAGCGGGACACAGGCAGGGAAGGAAGGCCGATGGGAGCTGATCTGCCTGCTTCGGTTTCGGCGCTGTAAGTTCAATGGAGAAGAGAGGGCCCAGCCTGGGTGGAGGGGGTGCGGCGGCGACCTCAGCGCAGTAGTTTCCCTCTCTGTTCCGTCATCACGTCTTGATGCGGGGGCGGGACAGAGAGGGAAGTCTCTACTGCGCATTTGCAAGTGAGTTGGTCACTTGCCATTTATATGTTTGCCTACCACTTTTATGTGTAATGCTCTTCTGACACACATAAGTGCTGTTACTCTATAAACTGTGAGAAAGAGAGTGTGTGTGTGACAGAGATACCTTCCCCCCTCCTTCTCTGGTCTCAGGACCCCCTCCCCCCCATTCCCCCCTCCCCCATTCCCACCCCATTCCCCCTGGTATCAGCACCCCCTCCCCCCTCTGGTCTCAGGATCCCCCTTCCCCCCCGGTCTCAGGACCCCCTCTCCCCCTCTGGTCTCAGGACCCCCTCCCCGCATTCCCCCCCTGGTCTCAGCACCCCCTCCGCCTCCCCCCTCTGGTTGCAGCACCCCTCCCCCTCCTCCTCCTCCTCCTCTGCTCTCAGCACCCCCTACCCCTACCCCCTTCCCCCTGGTCTAGGACCCCTTCCTGGTCTCAGGTCCCCCTCCCCCCTAGTCTCAGGTCCCCCCTCCCCCTCCGGTCTCAGGACCCCCTTCCCCCCTCTCTGGTCTCAGGACCTTCCACCCCACCCCCCTCTCTGGTCACTAATCACCTATAAATTTTAGCAAACAGCAGGGTCCTGAGCACTGTATGTGACACGCCCCCGGCCGGATCGGCATACTTTACAGGTCCCAAATGGTGGGAGAGGGGCAGAACAATTGCTTCCCCTTCATACTCAAATCCGCTCCAAGCTACTGACCGGCACCCAGGCCCCACCCATCAGCCCCACCTCCCCTCTGTCTCCGCCCTCCATGGAGCCCAGTGCAAGCAATGGCTGGCAAAACTCAGCCAATGAGAGGAGACGTAGCTCGCTTGTTCACCACTGAGCAGGCGCGATGGAGTGGCCTAGTGGTTAGGGTGGTGGACTTTGGTCCTGAGGAACTGAGTTCGATTCCCGGCCCAGGCAGCTCCTTGTGACTCTGGGCATTGCCTGCCGCATTCCATGAGTGGGAAAAAGTGCGGGGTACAAATAAAAAAAACTAAAAAAAAACAAAAGTCGTAAGTAACAGCTCGTGTTGCCGGGTTAGTTAGTTTGTTCTGGTGTTCGGAGGTGCCGGAGTGTCTCTGCTGGGGACCCTGTGCCGGTGTCGGGATGCGGTGGTTTGACAGAGTGCTGCTTTGACGTATGGGGGGGGGGGGGGCGGGACTGCTGAACTGGGAGGGGATGGAGATGGTGGTGCGAACTCGGCGTCGCGGTTTCCCAGGCAACACGGTGACGTCACCGGAAGGCTTCAGACATTACGAACCGGGCTTCAACTTCCTAGCAATCAGCTTCAGAATGTTGGAAGCGCAAATTATTATAGTAGATGTTTTATGCTTCCATTTTATGTTTGCATCTCACTGAACTGCAAATAATGTGCTGTTTATAGTGAATCACTTGCTGATTAAAATACTTTGTGGTGACAAATTTCCCCCTTGTTCTCTTAATTGGGACAATAGACTATAAATTAAGAGATGTCTGGGGTGGGTGGAAATTGTGGATCACTAAGGGGCCCTTTTACTAAGATGTGTAGGTGCCTACGCACATCCAACGCAAGTCAATTTGGAACTACACCCGGCTACCATGAGCCCTGGGCGGTAATTCCATTTTTTACACGCGGCAGAAAATACTTGTTATTTTCTATCACATGGCGCTAACCGGGCAGTAATCAGCAGTGTACATGTGCTGATGATTACCGCTCAGTTAACGTGTGAGACTTTACCGCTAAGTCAATGGGTGGCGGTAAGGTCTCAGGCCCAAAATGGACGTACGCCACTTTTTATTTTGCTGCACATCCATTTTCAGCCCCCCAAAAAGGCCTTTTTTGCAGGTGCGCTGAAAATGGACCTGCACGCATCCAATACATGCATCTACACCAGTGCAGGCCATTTTTCAGCAGACCTTAGTAAAAGGACCCCTAAGGTGCTGTTGTGATTTGATGTAGCCCAGGGCAGGTTCTGGTGTTGCTGATTTCTGACAATTCATTTTACTTACTGTTGCAAATCTGGGTCCATTCTGTACAAGGGAGAGGGGAGGGAAAGGGAAGTTGGGTTTCTGGTCCTTAAGCTTAGGGTTTAAGTAGATTTCCAAAGACTTAAAGGCACATTTTAGAAGAAAGTAGAGCTGGAATTTACATGTCTGTGTCAGTATGTGTACAATTCCGGTAGTACTGTAGAACAGGATCTGCTGACATAGAGCCAGTTCTAGTAAAAAGAAGCAGGGATGCACATGTAGTGCTGGCGAGAACTAATGTGTAAGTCAGGCAGGTATGCACAGTTTGCAGGAAGAGGCATTTTAGGAAAAAACAAACAAACGTGGAAAACTCTACATAGAAGGGACAGATCCATAGCCATGTATGTGCTGTTATTCTATATTGGGAGCTGAAATTATGGGCTCATGGACATAAGAGTTTTTTCAACAGCTAAGTGATATTTTTACTGTGCACAGTATTTGTAACCAGATTTTTGTATATTTTAACATTTCTGGCTTTTGATGGTACCAGTTGAGAACAGAACTGATATTTTGTTTATTTTGTGAAAGTGCACAGGTTGTTTTTTTTTTTTTTTTACAGCTTTTCTCCTTGGAGGAGTTGTTTTCTGTTGTTGTTTTTTTGTTGTTTTTTTTTTTGGGGGGGGGGTTCGGGACTAATTTAGAAACCTATGATAGAAGCCAATTGTGGTGTGGTCACACGTAGACCCTTCTTGGCAACAGAGGTTTCATTTGTTTATTTATATCTATTTTATGATTAGTTCTCTCCCATTGGTATCCTGAGCAAAATTAATTTTGATTTTTGAGATTTATGACATTTTACTCTCCAAATTTTCATTTATAGTAAGCTCACAGATCTGACATTTTCCAAACCTACATGATGAGTATCCCTGGTATGGCCTTCACACAGGGGTGTAGTAAAAGGTGACCTCTTTCGGCACCTTACTAGCTACCTACCAATCCAATCATCACCTTCAAAGTAAAAGTTATTCCCAGAACCCATCATTGTCATCAATGCAAAGTCCCTTCCCCACAATCACAGCATTTCTTCCAGTACCAAAGTTCCCTCGATCACAGCATCTTCTCTAATACCAAAGTTCCTCCCCCCCCCCCCCCGATACCCCCCATGGAGTTCTGTTCCAATTCCCTCCCCCGCCAATCAGAACTCATCTTCTGATCTCACAATCTCCCCTACCACAGCTTCTAAAGCCCACCCAAGACCCTCCCTCACAACCAAGGTCCTACCCCTTGACCTGTCTGTAAATAATCAATAGGTAACACTACAAGGGTTCAGACAGGTAGCACTACCTAGCAGGGGTGTACATGGAAAAAGAATCGAAGAGCCTGGTTTGTGCTCATTTAAAATTAAATTTTACCAATTTTCGGGCATTTTTTAGATGCACATTGTATGCGCACAAGAAGTTTAAAATGTGCACAACCAATTGCAAACATGTTAATTTTATTTATTTATTTATTGGGCTTTATTAACCGCCTTTGTGAAGAAATTCACTCAAGGCAGTGCACAGCAGTTTAACATAAAACTTATAATTTTGTTAACAGCATAAGAATAGTAAAATGATCAGATATAAGAATAAATACAGTTAATACGGTCAACTTGGAAATGGCAAATTGAAGCATAATAATAGGACTAACATAAAACAGTATAAAAATATACACATTTAACAGCACTATAAAACAGTTATGTAACAGAAATATGAACAATGTTTGTACAATACAAATGATAATAGACAGCATGGAAGAAAATTCAAATAACATAGATGTAATAAGAAGTCAGCATAATACAGTGGTGGAAATAAGTATTTGATCCCTTGCTGATTTTGTAAGTTTGCCCACTGACAAAGACATGAGCAGCCCATAATTGAAGGGTAGGTTATTGGTAACAGTGAGAGATAGCACATCACAAATTAAATCCGGAAAATCACATTGTGGAAAGTATATGAATTTATTTGCATTCTGCAGAGGGAAATAAGTATTTGATCCCCCACCAACCAGTAAGAGATCTGGCCCCTACAGACCAGGTAGATGCTCCAAATCAACTCGTTACCTGCATGACAGACAGCTGTCGGCAATGGTCACCTGTATGAAAGACACCTGTCCACAGACTCAGTGAATCAGTCAGACTCTAACCTCTACAAAATGGCCAAGAGCAAGGAGCTGTCTAAGGATGTCAGGGACAAGATCATACACCTGCACAAGGCTGGAATGGGCTACAAAACCATCAGTAAGACGCTGGGCGAGAAGGAGACAACTGTTGGTGCCATAGTAAGAAAATGGAAGAAGTACAAAATGACTGTCAATCGACAAAGATCTGGGGCTCCACGCAAAATATCACCTCGTGGGGTATCCTTGATCATGAGGAAGGTTAGAAATCAGCCTACAACTACAAGGGGGGAACTTGTCAATGATCTCAAGGCAGCTGGGACCACTGTCACCACGAAAACCATTGGTAACACATTACGACATAACGGATTGCAATCCTGCAGTGCCCGCAAGGTCCCCCTGCTCCGGAAGGCACATGTGACGGCCCGTCTGAAGTTTGCCAGTGAACACCTGGATGATGCCGAGAGTGATTGGGAGAAGGTGCTGTGGTCAGATGAGACAAAAATTGAGCTCTTTGGCATGAACTCAACTCGCCGTGTTTGGAGGAAGAGAAATGCTGCCTATGACCCAAAGAACACCATCCCCACTGTCAAGCATGGAGGTGGAAATGTTATGTTTTGGGGGTGTTTCTCTGCTAAGGGCACAGGACTACTTCACCGCATCAATGGGAGAATGGATGGGGCCATGTACCGTACAATTCTGAGTGACAACCTCCTTCCCTCCGCCAGGGCCTTAAAAATGGGTCGTGGCTGGGTCTTCCAGCACGACAATGACCCAAAACATACAGCCAAGGCAACAAAGGAGTGGCTCAGGAAGAAGCACATTAGGGTCATGGAGTGGCCTAGCCAGTCACCAGACCTTAATCCCATTGAAAACTTATGGAGGGAGCTGAAGCTGCGAGTTGCCAAGCGACAGCCCAGAACTCTTAATGATTTAGAGATGATCTGCAAAGAGGAGTGGACCAAAATTCCTCCTGACATGTGTGCAAACCTCATCATCAACTACAGAAGACGTCTGACCGCTGTGCTTGCCAACAAGGGTTTTGCCACCAAGTATTAGGTCTTGTTTGCCAGAGGGATTAAATACTTATTTCCCTCTGCAGAATGCAAATAAATTCATATACTTTCCACAATGTGATTTTCCGGATTTAATTTGTGATGTGCTATCTCTCACTGTTACCAATAACCTACCCTTCAATTATGGGCTGCTCATGTCTTTGTCAGTGGGCAAACTTACAAAATCAGCAAGGGATCAAATACTTATTTCCACCACTGTACCAATGAAACACCCAATAAGCATACATTAGAACATTCAGATAACATAGATATGATGCTAATTTTGTTCCTAAGCTACAATTAAAAATCTTACTTTGTAGCCAAGGGGCCAAGTGCTGATATATAGATAGGGGCAAGATGGGTAATTCAGAGTCAACTGGGATGAATAAATGGATGGCTAAATTGAAGGCAATTTATATGTACAGTTAAGTAAGATATGAGGGATTGATCCAAATTACAGGGTGTGTGGCAAGCTAGTCCAGGCGTCCAGGTGTGGAGTGAGAGGATAGTCGGTTAGCACATGTATTGAAAGCTTGGGGCAATTTAAATAAGCACAGGATTTTCGCCAAGTCCATCTTAATAATGGCTTATGGACTTTTCATTTAGGAAGTTATCGAAACCTTTTAAAAACCCTGCTAAGCTAACTGCTTTTACTACATTCTCTGGCAACAAATTCCAGAGTTTAATTACATGTTGAATGACTAAATATTTTCTCTGATTTGTTTTAAATTTACTACTTAATAATTTAATTGCTTGCCCCCTAGTCCTAATATTTTTGGAAAGAGTAAACAAGTGATTCTCATCCAACCATTCCGTTCCACTCATTATTTTATAGACCTCTATCATTTCTCCCCTAAGCTGTCTCTTCTCCAAGCTGAAGAGCCCTAGCCTCTTTAGCCTTTCTTACATAGTAACGTGGTAACATAGTTGATGACGGCAGAGAAAGACCTGTACGTTCCATCCAGTCTGCCCAACAAGATAAACTCATATGTGCTACTTTATGTGTATACCTGACCTTGATTTGTATCTGCCATTTTCAGGGCACAGACCATAGAAGTCTGCCCAGCACTAGCCCCGCCTCCCAACCACTAGTCCCACCGGTTCTGCCACCCAATCTCCACTAAGCTTCCGAGGATCAAATATTTGAACATCTGTATCATATCACCCCTGTTTCTCCTTTCCTCCAGGGTATAGATGTTCAGGTCAGCAAGTCTCTCCTCATATGTCTTGTAACGCAAATCCCATACCATTCTTGTAGCTTTTCTTTGCACCACTTCAATTCTTTTTACATCCTTAGCAAGATACGGCCTCCAAAACAGAACACAATACTCCAGGCAGGGCCTCACCAACGACTTATACAGGGGCATCAATACCTCCTTTCTTCTGCTGGTCACACCTCTCTCTATACAGCCTAGCAATCTTCTAGCTACGGCCACCGCCTTGTCAACCTGTTTCGTTGCCTTCAGATCCTCAGATACTATCACCCCAAGATCCCTCTCCCCTTCTGTACATATCAGACTCTCACCGCCTAACACATACATCTCTCGTGGATTTCCACTCCCTAAGTGCATCACTTAGCATTTCTTCGCATTGAATTTTAATTGCCAAACGTTAGACCATTCTTTTAGCTTTTGTAGATCCTTTTTCATGTTTTCCACTCCCTCCTGGGTGTCCACTCTGTTACAAATCTTAGTATCATCCGCAAAAAGGCAGGAACTCATCACCACCATGGACACTGACCTGCGGGGTACCACAAGGATTGATACTGTCACCTATTCTGTTCAATATCTACTTCAAGCCACTAGCTGAGCTGATTCAGTCAATGGACACTCAGTTCTACATCTATGCGGATGATATGCAGCTACTCATACCCATTGAACCTAACTTACCTACAGCCTTGAATAATCTGATCACTTATCTAACATCAATTCAAGAATGGGCTAAACACAACAAACTTTGCCTGAACCCAAGGTAAAACTGAGCTTCTCTGGGTCCCTAACACAAGTGGATACATACCTGACATCATAATCCCTTTTGGGAAGTATGAACTCCCCCTCAAATCACAAGTCAGGAGCCTTGGAATACAGTTAGATTCAACACTTACTCTGATTCCCCAAATCCAAGCAACCTTCAAGAGCTGCTTCTACTATTTGCGACAGCTACGCTGCCTCTCTCCTTACATCAAGAAGGTAAATTTTATCCCAGTTGTGCATGCCATGGTAACATCAAGACTGGATTACTGCAATGCACTATACAATGGTCTGACTACAAAGGGCCTGCACCAGCTCCAGTTGATTCAGAATGCAGCAGCAAGACTCATAGAAGGTTGCAAGCGATGTGACCACATCACACCATTTTTGCAAAAACTTAATTGCCTACCAGTACAAAACAGGGCTAAATTTAAAACTCTATTTCTGATCTTCAAGGTCCTGAACGGAAATGTCCTCAAGTATGTGAAGAAAAGGATGATCCTCCACACACCGCCAAGGACACTAAGGTCCTCCCAAGGATTTTCACTAACTACACCCTCTCCAAAATACATTACACGATGTGATACCCGCAAGCGAGCCTTCTCCCGAGTAGCCCCCACACTCTGGAATGCATTGCCTGAAAGGCTCCGCTTAACACAAGACAACCTCTACTTCAGGATGCAGGTGAAAGCTTGGCTCTTCAACCAAGCCTTTAATGGAAGAAGTAACTAACTTGTTAGTCTCACTCACACACACAAGGATTGACTCGGGCTGCACATACTGCAGCAGGACATGTTTATCCACTCCTACCCTAGCTGAGATAATATTTAACCATCTCTCTGACCTCACGTGCAACTTTCTTCAAATCAATCACCTTACTTTCTAATTCTTCATACTTTCTTACTCATCTATTTGTTACAACTTTGCCTTACCCTTCACTACCAATTATAATGTTCTAGTACATATGGAGGCATATTTTCAAAGCACTTAGCCTTCCAAAGTTCCATAGGTTTCTATGGAACTTTGGAAGGCTAAGTGCTTTGAAAATATGCCTCATTGTGTTGTCATTGCAAGTAGTATACCATGCCATACTTTGTATTGTTGTTCGAATATTTTTACTGCTCTAATTGCCTCCTGCTCATGTTTGATCTATTCCTACTGTACACCGCCTTGAGTGAATTCCTTCAAAAAGGCGGTAAATAAATCCTAATAATAATAATAATAATCTGCCTCAACTAAGGAACCTAGAGGTCCTTACATTCTATTGGTCCATTGCAAGACAAACCTCTTCCCACAGATGCCATGATAAAATGAGACAGTAATGATGTCTAGGCTATAAAGACAAAATTAAAAAGCCTGTGCCTTATCCATCCCTTATGCCTTCAGAAACACAATAACCTGTTCATAGGCACAACACCACTTCCACACAGCCCTGCTCTTCAACTGCCTCTTCCCCAGGGAGGGAAGCTGCATTACATGTGGTAACATTAAAAACAAGTTTCCTAATGTCCAGACATTGGAGTCTGAAACAGAAGTTTTCTTTTCCCCCAATTGTTTCATGATATTGAGTGTCTGGAAAACAGGAAGCAGCTTCCTCTGACCCCAAAAAGCTCTGAATACAGTGCAACTGTGGGTGGTCTAAGGCAGCCTCTAACCACAGCTCCAGACACTCAGGGAGGGGCCGTCTGCAAGAACAATGACAAGCACCTGCTGGCACCGTTAGTGGGAACCTCTTGTCAATAAGGTCTGGAAAATATCACCTTTTGTAGCCCTCTATTGACACATGGCCTAGTGGTTAGGGTGGTGGACTTTGGTCCTGAGGAACTGAGTTCAATTCCCACTTCAGGCACAGACAGCTCCTTGTGACTCTGGGCAAGTCACTTAATCCTCCATTGCCCCATGTAAGCCACATTGAGCCTGCCATGAGTGGGAAAGCGCGGGGTACAAATGTAACAAAAATAAAATAGATACTATTGGAGATTCTACATGGAATGTTGCTATTCCATAGCAACATTCCATGTAGAAGGCTGCGCAGGCTTCTGTTTCTGTGAGTCTGACGTCCTGCACATAGCAGGACGTCAGACTCACAGAAGCAGAAGCCTGCGCGGCCACAATGGTGATCTGCAAGGGTCGACTTCTACATGGAATGTTGCTAGTGGAATAGCAACATGCCATGTAGAATCTCAAATAGTAGCGACAGTGGAGGAGTGGCCTAGTGGTTAGGGTGGTGGACTTTGGTCCTAAGGAACTGAGATCAATTCCCACTTCAGGCACAGGCAGCTCCTTGTGACTCTGGGCAAGTCACTTAACCCTCCATTGCCCCATGTAAGCCGCATTGAGCCTGCCATGAGTGGAAAAGCGCGGGGTACAAATGTAACAAAAACAAATAAAAAAAAATACTCTCTCCTGGTTAGCCCTTAAACTCTGCAAACAGATATGCTTGTCTTGATATTTACAATAAATATTTATGTAGATTAATAGTGTAATATTGATGGAAGCGAGCTGAGTTGCCAAAATGTATTTGTAGCACGTGGGGCAGGATTTTGGAGAGGGGAGGCAGGGGTAGGGACAGAAGGTATATGGCTGCTGTTTGTATAATTTATGCATTAAAGTTTAAATACAGAAACAGCAGGAAAACTTTCTCCATGTAAAGTTAGGCCTCCATGTTCAGCATTCACCCTTCAACACATAGCTCTGTTGAATATCTATCTGCATGAAGATATACAGATAACTTATCTGGTTATATTTATGCAGTCTCTGTCTCACTAAATATTGACACCTGAGCCACAGATTTACATTTCAAGGAATGTTTATTTCCAGGGCTGCTCTAAACTCTTGTGAATATCCCTGGAGATGGGGATCATGCAGGAAAGGTAAGAGGAAAGTCATTTAGCTTCTGTGATTTCCTCCAGGGAGTTTTAATCTTGAGTGTATGCCTGCAGAATAAATAGAGCAATTTAAGTCAGTAATATGCACTCCCAGTCCTCGAGGACCACCAACAGGTCAGGTTTAGAGGATATCCTTAATAAATATGCATAAATCTCTCTGCCAGTTAATTCATTTTTAGAAAATACCTTTATTATTTATTTGCTTACAAAACCTAATACCTTAACATATCATTCCTTCATACACACTCATGCACACTCACTTACAAATGCACACTCATACACATTTCACAATAAAACCTTAATGGAGCAAACCCACTAATACATGTTATATCCTAACTGTTCAAAATGCCCAGTAACCTCAGCAGGATATTTGTTCAAAAAGTTCCTCTGATGCTAGTACTGCACTACCCCCACGGGGTGTGCCCGTTGCTTTAATCTTCCATACTGGTCACAGCACTGCACAGCAAGTTCAAAAAGTTCATCTGATTTTAGTGCTGCACTACCCCCTCCCTAGGGTGTGCTTGTTGCTTTAAACTCCCATCATAGTCACAGCACTACACAAAATCCAATCCTTTTCATATGTGCTGGGTCCCAGGAATTCCAAACGAAAATGCAAACATTTGCTTAGAGTTCTCCACTCCTGTGGTCAATCCACTTCCACTCATGCGATGTGCTTTAAACTCTTACAGTCATCCGATGTACCCCAGACTCTACACAGCCTGTGTTTCGCTACATCCGCATCATCAGGAGTCGGTCTGTGTAAACTTGTAAATCCCTTATGGCTGCAAGATGGTGGGGATTCCACTTCCACCTCACATCTGCCTACCCAGCACTTGAGCGGGTAGACTTGGAATGCCCTCCAGCGGGAGGTAGTGTAGATGAACGGTAACAGAATTTAAAAATGCATGGGATAAGAGAAGGTGCGTTATATGCATTAGACATAGATCAGAAGGGGGGGGGGTAATATGTTCAACATAATAAATATGGGATACACGCTGCATATGCTAAGTATATGAGTTGTTTACATTGTTGGATGTGACTTTATGTTGAAATTGATATGGTGATTTGTTTTATAGTAAGGTGTTGTCAACAATCTGCAAAGGGGGGAAATGAAGCATGTAAACCTGCTGTTTGTTGTTACAAAGGTTGTAGAGAAGGTGGGGAGAAAATTGTAAAAAAACATTGACGATACAAGTTAATGAGTATTCCTAATAGTGTGTTAAGTTAGTTACACTACCCAATGATGGTCAATAAAAAAATGCATGGGATAAACATAAAGGAATCCTGTTCAGAAGGAATGGATCCTCAGAAGCTTAGCGGAGATTGGGTGGCAGAGCCGGTGGTAGGAGGCGGGGCTAGTGTTTGGGAGGCGGGGCTAGTGCTGGGCAGACTTCTACGGTCTGTGCACTGAAAATGGCAGATACAAATCAAGGTCAGGTATACACATAAAGTAGCACATATGAGTTTATCTTGTTGGGCAGACTGGATGGACCTTGCAGGTCTTTCTCTGCCGTCATCTACTATGTTACTATCAGCCTTATTTTCGAAAGTGATGGGCGCCCAGATTTCGACCCAAATCGGGAGATGGGCGCCCATCTCGCAAAGGCGCCCAAATTGGTATAATCGAAAGCCGATTTGGGGCATCTTCAACTGCAATCTGTCACGGAAACGGGCAAAGTTGATGGCGTGTCGGAGGCGTGGTGAAGGCAGGACTGGGGCGTGTTTATCGGCCGAGGAGAGATGGGCGTCTTCGGCTGATAATTGAATAAAGAAAGGTGTTTTTAGCGCAAATTTGGGTCTTTTTTTTTTACCCTTTTTTCCACGAACAAGTCCTAAAAAAGTGCCCTAAATGACAAGATGACCACCGGAGGGAATCAGGGATGACCACCCCTGACTCCCCCAGTGGTCACTAACCCCCTCCCACCATAAAAAAAAAATTTAACAACTTTTTTTTCCAGCCTGTATGCCAGCCTCAAATGCCATACCCAGCTCTATCACAGTAGTATGCAGGTCCCTGGAGCAGTTGTTAGTGAGTGCAGTGGACGTCAGGCAGGTGGACCCAGGCCCATCCCCCCCTACCTGTTACACTTGTGCAGGTAAATGGGAGCCCTCCAAACCGCCCCCAAAAACCACTGTACCCACATCTAGGTGCCCCCCTTCAGCCATAAGGACTATGGTAATGGTGTAGAGTTGTGAGCAGTGTGTTTTGGGGGGGGGGGATTTGAGGGGCTCAGCACCCAAGGGATGGGAGCTATGGACTTGGGAGGTATTTCACTTTTTTTTTTAATTGTTACATGTGCTTCCTAGGGTGCCCGGTTGGTGTCGTGGCATGTGAGGGGGACCAGTGCACTACAAATTCTGGCCCCTCCCATGACCCAATGCCTTGGATTTGTTCGTTTTTTAGCTGGGCGCCTTCGGTTTCCATTATCGCTGAAAAACGAAACCGTCCAACTCAAATCCGCACAACTCCGATGCATTTGCCGGGCACAAACCGTATTATCAAAAACAATGAAGGGCGCCCATTTTTTTCGAAAATACGGTCTGTCCCGCCCCTTCACGTACCCATTCTCGGACATAGACGCCCATGGAGATGGGCGTTCGCGTTCGATTATGCCCCTCCACGTCCACGTATATTTACCTCAGCTCTCAAGCTGGAGTAGACATGCCCATGTACATTTATTCCAGCTCTCGAGTTTAATTAGATATACCAATGTATTTTTACAACATTCTGTTATGCTGATGACATCCAGATACTTCTACGCATTACAGATCCATCACAATCTATTTCCATTCTCAACAATTGTTTGCAGGAAGATTCCTCTTGGCTCAGATCAAATCTCCTCTTTCTCAATCCTACAAACTATGAGTCCTCTTTGCATGACTTGCTCCCTCCTCCTCCAACTGTTGAGGACTGAACCCTCCTCTACAAATCTTCAATTAAGATTCTTGGTGTCTATTCCACAACAAGCTTATGTTCAAACCTCAAAGTAACTCAGTCATTCCGGTCTCTTTTTTTCTACCCTCATCCAGGGGCGTAGCCAGACAACAGATTTTGGGTGGGCCTAAGCAAGAAGTGGGTGGGCACCAGTGTTTTCTCCCTCCCCCCCCCCCAAATAAAAATCTCAAGCTGGCAGGAAAACGCTTCTTTCCACCTTGGCAGTCTGCAGCAGACATGCACTGAAAACTGAGCATATGCAGGTGCCGATATTGTGGAGAGTAGCGTTTTCGTTACCATCAGGGGGAATTCTTCAGCTGGCAGAGCTTGGGATCCCTATCAGCTACCACTAAACATGTGATACTGTTAGGTGGGCCTGAACCCTAACTGGGTGGGCCCTGGCCCACCCAGGCCCACCTGTATCTACGCCACTGCCCCCATTGTATTCATTCAGTTTGTTCCATTCTCTCTATCTCGTCTTCACCAACTCATCCATGCTCTGGTTATACCGCATTTAGATTACTGCAGTTCTTTGTTTGCTGGATCCCTTTCTACTCTTTCAAGCTTTTACAGCTCATTCAATCTATGACTGTTAAACTTCTTCACAATGCACAGCGCTTCAACCACGTCACTCCTCAAGGCCAAACACTGGTTTCCTGTTACTGCATATGTCACGTTCAAACTCCTCACCATAGTTTATAAATCACATTTGCCATCCATTCCCGCTTATCTCAATAAGCTCCTCATCCCTTAAACTCCCCTCCACTTCCTTCGCTCTGCTGATCAAAATCACCATTGTCAGAACTCCACCTGACCTCCTCCTGTCATATGGCCTTCCATTATCTCAGTCCCAAATTATGCAATGAACTCCCTTCACACATCAGGGACCAATCTACCTTGTCCGCCTTCAAAATGCTCTTCAAACATCACCTTTTCACCCAATCCTTTGGTTGGTATAACTGCTGATTGACCTCTTTCTCTGCCTACCTCTCCTTTTTTTTCCCTCCCCTCTCCTGTTTTTGAACTTGCCACCTCTGGATTACAAGACTAGTGCTCTAACCACTTGGCCACAGCTCCACTTTCCCCTCTCCTGTTTTTAATTTTGCGAACTGCATAGAAACTTAGTCCAGGCCATATGACGGTATATCAACAGCAATAATAACAGCAATATCAACAGCAATAATAAATACCTCAGCTCTCGGGCTAGAGTAGACGTGCCCACATATATTTACCCCGGCACGCGAGCTGGAGTAGATGTGCCTATGTACCCAGCTCATGAGTTGGGGCAGACACACCCATGTATGTTTACCCCAGAACTTGAGCTGGAGTAGATGAGCCCACATATGATTAATGCAGTTCTTGAGTTGGAGTAAATGTACCCACATACATTTACCCCAGCTCATGTGTTGGATTAGATGTGCCTACAAACATTTACCTCCGCTCTCAAGTTGGAGTAGATGTGCCCACATACATTTACCCCAATTCCCAAGTTGGAGTAGACATGCCCATGTACATTTACATCATTTATGGGCCAATGCTCAGAACTCCAGTGCTATATGGAACAGCACCTGACCAATACCGTGGAAGCAGCACAGAAAAATAGCTCCCCAATGCTCAACCGTAAAAAGATGCAGATGATATGCACAGTGTTTGACCGTAAACAACGGAAAGGAACATGCCTGGTGCATGCACAAGAGTTTAACGGTAAGCAGAGCTCTTGTACGCATGCACCAGGCAAACCCAGAAGCAAAGCACACATTGGTGCTCTTCTTCTGTGCCTTTAAATATAAGCTTTTGAAAATGTTTTTTCACTTGACAAGCTTATATTTAAGCGCAGAAAACAGGCACCAATGAGTGCTTTCAATTTCAGGTTTGTTCTGACTCGCACACATTTGTCTCTCATTACCAGTGCTTAGGGGCTTGCACAGGCTTCCTTCTGCTTCCAAATTAAATAAAAACTGGCAGATTTGAAAGTAAAAATAATGGGAAATCCTCTCTTCAAACACCCCAATACCAGCTCCGAGCTGGCATTACGTTTTCAGCAGTAAGAGTAGCTTTGAGTGGAGGAGTAGCCTAGTGGTTAGTGCAGCAGACTTAGATCCTGGCAAACTGGGTTCAATTCCCACACAGAAAGGTGGTATATCAAGTCCCATTTCCCTCCCTTCCCTTTGTTTTGTGCCCTGTTCTCTGAGTATTGGGAGGGAATAGGAAATGACCTCATTAACATCCATTTGACTATATTTAAATACTACTTGCACTAATCTTTCGCATACACATTGTTTCCCACACTAGAGCCTACTGAACATTCTGCGCAGATTAATGCCAACGTTAGTCTAGCACTAATCGTCTCTAGCGCCAGTGTTAGGTTCTGAGCATCGGCCCATTAGAAAACCAGCCTGGAGTAGATGTGCCCACGTACATTCACCCCAGCACTTGAGTTGGAGTAGATGTGCCCATGTACATTTACCTCGGCTCTTGAGCTGCAATAGAGATGCCCATGCACATTTACACCAGTTTGAGAGATGGTGTAAATGTGCAGTGCTGAATTATGTGAACTGGTATGTATTTTATAACTACACGCATACTTCATTACTCTGCCCGTGCTTCAATCAAACTCCTTCAAACATGCCTACACCCAACCCAGGTTGTATAGAAGCACGTGCATGTGCTTGTACATAGGGGTAATTTAATAAAAGGCTTTTTTTTTTTTTTGCATGAGGTAATTTTGTAAAGGATTTTTCACATGTAAATGCTGTTGAACACAAGCAGAAGGCCTCTTATAAAATTAACTCATTTCAGAGGACTTGGGACTTCTTGTGGAATTAATTGCCTTATGCAGTTTGTAGTAGGATTTTAAATATGTAAAAAAGTAGTATTTTAACATGTACTGTAACACTATTGATGTTTAACATGTTGTGGGTAGCAGAGGGTAGATAGTTTTGTTTTTTTTGTTTTTTTTGTGGGGATGGGAAATGGGGTTGGCAACCTGAAGTAAATTCAGATCTGCAGTAGATGTTTTGTCATGGTTCTTTATGATGTGCCTTAAAGGTTTAATTCTGCTTATTGTGAGGCTGTAACAAAATACCAAGGACTGTCAGTTTTGTTCTGTCTCTTTTTGACCTTCTGCCAATAAAAATATTCCAACATATAATTACCCCACATATAAAAGTATGCAAAGTGACAAGACAGAGCAAACATTTACACAATCTGGGTGCAGTCTTCTTTGGGGCATAGTCTGAGTGTAACACAGGCAGTGTCACAAAGTATGTGCGTAGGTTATGCATCTACGCTTAGACCAGCTCCCGAGTGTAAATGTACGTAGCTGCATTGTAGCCACAGTTTTGCTGCTTTTGTGCTACTGTTTTGTAAATACAGGGCCGCCGAGAGACTGGGCTGGGCCCAGGGCCCCGCCGCCGCCCCCCCCCCCCCGAGGTCGCCGTGCCGCAGTCCCCAGTCTCCACCCACCCACCCCTGGCCCTGTCGACAGCCCCCCTCCGTCCGCCACCAGGCCGGGCCCCCTGCATTCAAATCACAGCACTTCACCTCCGTGTGAAAGCGCAGCAGTGGCAGATTGCCTCCCTTCAGGCCTTCCCCAGGGAGGGAAGGCCTGAAGGGAGACGATCTGCTGCTGCTACGCTTTCACACGGAGGTGAGGCGCTGTGATTTGAATGCAGCGGGCCCGGCCCGGTGGCGGACGGTCGACGGAGCTGAGGGTGGGTGGGTGAGGCCGGGGACTGTGGCGCCGGGCCCCCCCCCCTTGGAGGCCCGGGGAATATTGTTCCCCCTGCCCCCCCTCTCGGCGGCCCTGTGTAAATATATGTGGAGAAGAGTTCTATCTTGGGCCTATTCTACACATGAAGTAGGTGCCTAATTTCCTTGACAGAATACTAGCAGAGCAGCGTAAATATGTGCGTATACTTTAGGCGCAACCACTTACACTCACCATTGAGCTAAAGTAAATGCTTATGCTTAGATTGCTAACAAAAAAAAAAAAGATGCATGTAAATTATAGTTAGGTGCATAAGTGGGTGGCCTACCTAGACTCTGCCCATGTTTATGCCCATCTTCAAAGTTTGTGCCATCACATTTCGGGCTGGTGTGCCACGCATCCGGGTTAAACAAATACCTTACGAAAGGGTCCACGTTTCAAAGCAGTGACATTAGATAGCTGAGAGGAAAAGTGGCTTTAATGAAAAGAAACCTTTGGAATTCTAGATTGTGAAAAATACAATTCTGCTGCTTTCAAGAAATGATCAGTAGCAGCAGTATTTATGTGTTGTTTTTTTAAAGGACGATTGGGGATATTTATTTCCAACTAAAAAGAATACTGGTTTGACCCCTGAGGCGAACACTTTTCTGTGCTGAAACACGGCCCGTGTCAGGTCCATTTCATTAAAGATTGTACCATTGTTCCAGTCTTGGAGGCCCTTTTGTGCTTTTTCTTTCTGTTTTGGTTTCTGTACTTTGGACCCTCTCTTTTGCTATTTGAATAGAATATTGACATTTACATGCATCTGTGTGTTCTGGTCATTTATGTGCATTCTTGGTGCTGAAATGTTGGCGCCTTCTTTATACAATTACCCCCATTCGTGCCTAAGTGTCTATATAGGCTAGTTTCAAAATAGGGTCCCAAATGCTCTTCAAACCTAGGTGTGCTAAACATATGAAACAAAATGGCTGTCATAAAATTACCTTGTATTTACTCACTGACGCTTGACCTATATGTTATAGCCCTTATTTTAGAAGCCCTATTTGTAATTTGTATCTTTAAATACCAGCATTTAACGTGTATATAAAATCCATGTGTAAAACCCAATTTTAGAACTCTGGCATTTACATTGTATAACTGCACTACCATGTAGATAGGGAGGGGGAGGGGTTTGGACAGGGCATGGGCAGAACCAAAAACTACACGTGTACTCGCCATTATGGGGGAGTTTGTATGTATGGTGCCTAAAATATCAGCGCGGAAAACACTTCTGAATAAGCATATTCTATAAGCAGCACAGAATACCCTGTCAAT
Source organism: Microcaecilia unicolor (assembly GCF_901765095.1). Lineage (NCBI taxonomy): Eukaryota > Metazoa > Chordata > Amphibia > Gymnophiona > Siphonopidae > Microcaecilia > Microcaecilia unicolor. The sequence continues at coordinate 151,334,027 of NC_044039.1, read as the reverse complement.
ATCCTAACTCCTAAAACTATGTGCCTCCATTTACACCAATGAAAACTTGGCGTAAATCCCAGTGCATAGATTTAGGAGCACAGGGCCATATTCTATAACTACACGTAAATTTCGGAATGCCCATGAAATGCCCATAACCTCGACTTTATACCTGCTTGTGTTAGAAGTTAGGCGCACTGCATTACAGAATACGCATAGTGAGTTGTGTGCATAAATTGTAATTATTGCCAATTAGTGCTCATTATTGCTCATTAAGAGTTGTTATCAATGCTGATTAGCTTGTTAAGCCAATTAAGTTGCTTGCGTTGTTATAGAATACACTTGGATTTCGATGTGGATCTCTTGGCACGCTATATAGAATCTGGGGGTATGTGTGTATGCAGGGCCACCGAGAGACTAGGCTGGGGCCGGGGCAAGGCCGCCCTCGTCTGATGTAAGTTCCGGTTTCCGTGGGGGCAGGACACAGGGAGGGAAGGCCAGAAGAGAGGCGATCTGCAACTGTCGCCTGGAATGCAGGGGGCCCGGAGCCAAGGAGGCATGCAGGTGAGACCGGGAACTGCAGCGCCGGCGGCCTGACCCTGGTGCCGGGCCCCCCTTGGAGGCCCGAGGAATTTTGTCCCCCCTGCCCCCCCCCCTCACGGCTGCCCTGTGTTTATGTCTGGAATCTTGGCGTGAGCATTTATACCAGCTATATGGCTGGCATAAATGCTCACACCTATATTACGCAGTTATGCTAGCAGTCTATAAAAGAGCCTACATTTCTTTATAGAACAAATTCCTATTTGACACCCTCTAGGTACCTAAATCTAGGTGTCTCTATAGAATTGCCCTCCATGAGTACAAAAGGAGTAATTTTGTCTAGCCTCTTGTTTTTGTTTTTTTTCTGGAGTGTCCAGAAGTAGAATATTTGTCTTAAGAAAAAAATGTATATATTCATAAAATGTATATACCATTTTCCAAATCATCTAAAGTGGTTACAATACAAAACCATATACAGTACCCACAGGGTTAATCTAACAGATAAGCAGAGTCATCAGGTGTAGCTGTCAAAGGCAGGAATGGTATAACAGGCTTATTTACCTGTTCCTGAGAAGCTTCCAATGTTTTACTTCCACAAATTAATTTCAGAAATACATGTATAAGCATGTCAGGGTCAAGCTAATTACATATTTTTATTCAATTATACTGTATTAAGAGGTGTGTGATTACCATGAGGTAATCTTTTGGTGAATAAATATGTTCTGAAATCTGCAAGTAGTTTAGCTATTCCGTGCATGTAGAGGGCCTCACTGCTGAACTGTGGTGCCTATTGTCAGGTCTGGAAAAAGAAAGAGACTGAAGCCAACACACAGACCTAAAGCATTTACGCTAACCTTGGATTGAAGTGTGCCCTAATTCCATTCGCACACCCCATTGGATGACAGAGGATTAAGTTCAGGGCTTTTGTGGCTCAGCCCCCTGAGTGGGCCACAGATGCCAAGGGTGGGTGATCTTGAAAAGTGAAGCTTTCACTAGAGGACAAAAAACACATACAAAGAACCAACTATGTGCCACAAAGCAAATTAAGGGTTTATTCCCTTACAAGGAGGAGCTAACTTTATAGCAGAGTTCAAAGAAAGGCCCCTGTACATAGAGGATACTTCTGCAGCTGTGGGCTCTGCTTGTCATTTTCAATTATAAATGAGAATAAAATGTGATTTTCAAAACCCTCCCATGAGCAGTTTCTGTACTATAGCACCAATAACTTAAATGAGTATAAAGTAGTGTAGTCACCTTGTTAGTCCAATGTAGAGAATAAAAAAAAAAAAAGAATATAAGGTAAGAGCTTTTACTGAACTAACTACATTTTTAATTAGTTTTTGTGAATTAAAATGCCCTTTTCTCAAGTCAAGACAGACAGAATGAGCAAAAGATTTCTTCACCTGAGGAAGTGAATTTCTAACTCCCATAAAATAATCAGAAAATATATTAACTTAGTCCAATAAAAAGCTTATATTCTTTTTTTTTCTTGTGGTTTTAGTTTTAATTATGAATCTCTAATGGGCATAACATTTTTCATACCCTTGCAGACCTCATACACAATTAATCTCCATTCAGTGCTAAAATAGTTACAACTGATAATTCTATGAACCTTATAAACCTTCTTTAATGATCACTGGCCCTTCCACTATCTTCCCTTTGATTTCAGCTGTCATACATAAACTTGTCTAATTCTGCCTCTCCTCCTGATCTTCTAAAGCTGATGAAAACCAGACCAGCAGAATAAGGGAGCACAACCAGTCCTGGTAAATTTCTCCCCTTCACACCAGGATTAAAACACAGGAAAACTAGGCACATGGCTAGTGCCCAAATATTTATGGGCCCCTCATATGTGCTTAATCAGTGATTCCTAAAACAGGCTTTTACACTGGTAAGCAGCTGCTGCCAGAGAGAAGAGCAGGGTAGGAAGTACCAGAGCCAACCTGTTCACTGCCCTCCAGCCTGCAGGAGGAGCTGATGAGCAGTGATCAGTTCTTCTAACCTGCTGCTTCCTCTGCTGGATTTCCTCAGCTGTTAGAACCACATGGGGCCCTGTTTGTGGGAGTTTTAAAATATATTTATATTAGCGGTGAGTCTACTTTCCTGCACCGATGGTGTAACATTTGTATTTTTAGTTTGGACTAATTGACTGGTATCCTTATATAGACTAATATTCTTTCATTACCAACTGAGCATGTACGAGAATGCCAGCATCAGCAGCTGACACGGGCGGGACTCATGCAGGAGACCTCTTTGATTGGCGGGCTAGTCATCCCCACCAGCCATTAAAGCAGAGGGGGCTTGAGCTGAAAGTGAGAGAGCTGGGGCCTCTGCATGGCTAGACCACTGATGTACTCTGTCTAGAGCTGTTATATCAAATTAGATGACATGGAGGGGCATTTTCGATATGATGTCTAAGTTGGACTTTGGACGTTTTACACTAAACATGCAAAATCCAAATAACAAATATAATTTTGTTCGGGGGAAAAAAAAGTTTATTTTTGTTGTTGTTGTTAAATACCATTTGTAACAAGGGTTTGTGCTCTATGCATTTATCTTTTCAGACCATGTTTGAACAAAAAAATGTACAAGTGCAAAATGTAGAAAATCAAGCCATTAGGATGTGGGGGGGGGGGGGGGAGGGGGCAGCATTTTTAGCAGACTGGTCCCCCAGACATCCCAGGAAAGCAATAGAACACCCTAAGGGGCACTGCGGTGGACTTGATATAAATGCTCCCAGGTACACACCTCATTGTTGCTCCTTTATCTTGTCTGCTGAGTCCCCCAAAATACACCCAAAACCCACTACCCCCAACTGTACATCACTACACTAGCCCTTTTGGGTGAAAGGGACAACTATGTGTGGGTACAGTGGGTTTCTGGTGAGTTTTGGAGATCTCACAGTTTCCACCACAACTATAACAGGTAGGGGGAGGTATGGGCCTGGGTCCACCTGTCTACAGTGCACTGCACCCACCACTACACCGGGGACCTGCATGCTGGTGAAGACTATTTTTAATTCGCATTTTTGAGGGGGTGGATCATCCCTGATTTCCTCCAGTGGTCATTTAGGGCACCTTTTTGTGCCTTATTAGTTCTGAAACCAGGTCTCGACCAAAATGTTGAAGTTTTCTCCGTAGACGTTTTCGTTTTGTTCCATTATGGCTGTAAAACATACAAGTGTTAGATAAGCCCTAAGCCTGCCTTCAAAACGCCCCAACACACCTCCTCGTGATTTGGATGCACAGCAGATAAAATGCATAGATAAACATCTGCAAAACAGGTTTCAAAAATACCGATGTGGATGTTTACAGAAACAGTCCATCCAAGCGATGCTGTATGACACTTTTTGGACGTTTTTTTCTTTCAAAAATTAGCCCCATAGAAATGCAAATGTCTTTGGAAGTTGTTGAAAATACCTGAATTCTATTTCTTCCTCTATTGCAATCATTTGCCTCAAAACAATAAAGGACAACTCTTTACAAACAGCATTTGGTTATGAATATTCGCATTAGTAGTTACAAGGTATAAGGATTTGACTTTTTTTCCCATTGGTGGGCCAGTAGGAGAGAGCACAGGTGCAGGTGACTGAGGCATGTCCTGACTATATCTTTGTCACCAGGATGTCACTGTCCCGTAAACTCCAGTCCTTCATCTCCTTCTTTTTACTTTTCCCCTGTGGAGAAATGTTTCCATCTTCCCATTATGATCCAGGGATTTGGCCTCCAGTGTGTTGTTTACACAAATCAACACCAGCCTAGGAGGAGCACCGCATGGTATTGAGGCCTTCAAAAAGAATAATTCAGACTTCAGACTATTGTTTTATGGTTCAGAAATAGAGCTGAGTGTGTCAGTGTCAGTGTCATGTCACATATGATGAATTGGTCCTTAGCCTCAGCTGGCTCTTGTTAATGTTATGGTTTCTTACACATAAGCTAATATTATGCTGTGGTATTTTGCATTCCTGCACAACACTCTTGAGGCTGAACATGTACTCTTGACTGATGGATTGGGACTATTTGCTTTCTGCAGGTGGAGGTGACTCATGATTCTCCTTGCAGAACAGGTGCTAAAGAGGAGATAGAAGCAGGTTTCAATCTGCCTGGGGCTCTAATTTAAACTCTCAGCTTGTTTTGAAGCATTAAGTGTATGTAATATATCAGGGTGTGGAGGTTATTGGGGGCTTGAGTGGAGGGGGAGGAGGGAACTTGGCTGTTGAATGCTTGCAAGTGGTTACATTTTTGTTACACTTAGTTGTTGAGAGATTTATATATTTTATTTATTGCTCAATTATTTTTGCCTTAGCTGCTTCTCATGCAAACATTTTATTTAAGCTCCAGCTATAATACAAAACACTGTTCAAGACTACTTCAGTCTGTTCACATCATGTAAGTTATTAAATAAACACTCATGCGTGTACTTTAGCTGCACATACCTACACCAGCTGGTGTAGGTTTGTGCAGTACATGGTGTAGCTGTACATGGCCACATCTTAAACAGGACTGGATTTTGGGGTGTGTGACATGCTCAGCTGCACAGGACACTGTGGATAGGATACACTCCTCCCATGCCTTTCTACATCATGTGGGCAGGGAGAAAAGAAGGTAAGATGCCCTGCTGGAGATAATGTGACTATCAAAGGAAGGAGCACTATGCCAGAGCTGCCACAGCAAAAAGTGGGGAGGGGGGGAGGGAGCCAGAAGTGCACAGGGTGCCATTTAGCCTACAGCTGGACCTGACTTTAGGGCAGTAGATCTCGTCCTTGTTGTGTCCCAAGGAATTAGGAAGTGTGTCACAGGGCCAGAGCAAGCAAGGCAGCGGCTCTGGGGAGATGGCAGTAGCAGGAATCACTGCACTGGCGCAGCAGCACAGGGTACTTACTTTGATTTAAATTCCGGTGCTGGAGAGAAGACAGCACCAAAACACACTAGAAGAAGTGACAGCATATTGTGTGCAGCTCACTGCTGCAAACCAGAGAAGGAGTGTGGGCCTTAGGGGTGGAGGGGGAAGTAAAAGGGGGCAGGGAGATGCTGTACTATTAAGTGTAGAGGTAAAGGGAGGGGAGCAAAAAGATGCTCGGCCATAGGGGTGGAATGGAAGGGAGAAGGGGCAAGCAGGTGTTGGACCATAGAGAGGAGGGTAAGGGGGCAGGGAGAAGCTGGAATATAGGCATGGAGGGGAAGGGTAGGGGCAGGGAGATGCTGGACCACATAGGTGGAGGAGAAGGGCAAGGGGACAGGGAGATGTTAGACCATAGTGGTGGAGGGGAAGAGTGAGGGAGCAGGGAGGTGCTAGACCATACGGATGGAAGGGAAGAGTGAGAGGGATGCTGAGCATGGCAGAACCAGGCTACAGGAGGTTGTCAAGGAGATGAGTGAGAAGAGGACGGTGAATGCAGAGGCAGAAGAGTGTAATGGGAAGTAGATGAAACATAGAATGTAATAGTACAAGTTGTTCAAAGTACTAGGTCAAAGTACTTATGTAAAAGTAAAAATAAATGTATATTTTAATACAAATGTAAAAGTACAGTGAAGAATACATTTAAACATTTACTTAAGTCAAAGTAAAAGTTACTGCTGAATATAATACTTTTTTAGTAAAAAGTAAAAGTACCATAATACAATGAATGCAACTATTGTTAACATTTTTATCCCAACTTTATTGCTCTACAATTGAAGCCACTTTGCTTTTAGTAAACCTAAATGTTTTAAAATGATGGCCACTCCAGAGTGCACTTGTGAGTGATTAATCCAGAACAGCTAAAAAGGTTCAACAACTACACTAGCAGAAAGTGGATTGTTCAGTCAAATAAAAAGTTAATTCAAATCAGGCCAGGCTGCAATATTACTAATGTCTTTTGTCTGGGTCTGCAGGTTTTGATCAAGGAAATTCATGAAACACTTGACTTCCGTGTAGCAAAGAATACTTTATCATCATTATTGTCATTATCATCTGCCCTAGAAATAGTGCTCTCTAATTTATCACCTGCATTGTTATTATTATCATCATGCTGTCTGTCCAATTACAAAGAAGGATTTCATAAAGTTGGAATCATTGTCTGTTACTGTTTTAACAATTTTTCATCATATGGCAAACTCTGTTTGAATATCTTCAAGAACTGATGCAAGAATGTCAAATAAGTATTGCCACACTGGGACAGACCAAAGGTCCATCAAGCCCAGTATCCTGTTTCCAACAGTGGCCAATTCAGGTCACAAATACCTGGCAAGATCCCCAAAAAGAACAATACATTTTATGATGTTTATCCCAGAAATAAGCAGTGGACTTTTCCTTTAGGAAGCCAGCCAGACCCTTTTTAAACCCCGCTAAGCTAACCGCCTTTACCACATCCTCTGGCAACAAATTCCAGAGTTTAATTACACGTTGAGTGAAGAAAGATTTTCTCAGATTCGTATTAAATTTACTACTTTGTAGCTTCATCGCATGCCCCCTAGTCCTAGTATTTTTGGAAAGAGTAAACAAACGATTCACATCTACCCATTCCACTCCACTCATTATTTTATAGACCTCTATCATATCTCCCCTCAGCCGTCTTTTCTCCAAGCTGAAGAGCCCTAGACGCTTCAGCCTTTTCTCACAGGGAAGTCATCCCATCCCCTTTATCATTTTTGTCGCCCTTCTCTGTACCTTTTCTAATTCCACTATATCTTTTTTGAGATGCAGTGACCAGAATTTAACACAATATTCGAGGTGCAGTCGCACCATGGACTGATACAAAGGCATTATAACATCCTCACTTTTGTTTTCCATTCGTTTCCTAACAATACCTAACATTCTATTTGCTTTCTTAGCCACCGCAGCACACTGAGCACAGCATTTCAATGTATCGTCAACAACGCCGAGATCCCTTTCTTGGTGGGTGACTCCTAATGTGGAACCTTGCGTTATGTAGCTATAGTTCAGGTTCCTCTTTCCCACATGCATCATTTTGCAATTGCTCACATTAAACGTCATCTGACATTTAGACGCCCAGTCTCCCAGTCTCGTAAGGTCCTCTTGTAATTTTTCACAATCCTCTTGCGATTTAAGAACTTTTAATAACTTTGTGTCATCAGCAAATTTAATTACCTTAAGACCAGACAAGAGACTCCCTCTCTATCAATCCAGTGGACAGTCGGCCTAGTGTAACATTTTACATGGGATGACCAGCAGCCTGATGTGATAGAGACATATATATGTTTGTTCACCAAGAATTGCAACCAGCTTCAGCTTTAAAGTGACACAACTCATAACCGTTATGTTAAGGATGGCGACCAGTAACCAGTTCAACAAAGACAGGAAACTACTGTTCTCTTAAGATGTATTCACTGAACAACAACGTTTAAGATGAGATGACCCACTGTCTGCGTGACAAAGTTTGCAATAGCAAAATCCTGTTCCTGGTTTTTCTGTTTCATTTGATTTACTGGGGGATCATTATTTACATCTCTTCCGCTTTTACAGATGTAACTGAGTAAAAGAAGTAAAAACTGGCAAAATTATTACATCAGTAAAAGTAACATCCTGTATTTCTTTACAAGTAAAAGTGACAAAACTTTTACTTAAGTACAGTAACTAGTTGCATTTACTTAGTTACTACACAACACTGGAATAGGAGGCCAGGGAAAGAGCGAGAGGAGAAATGGGAGACTCAGGAGGTAAGAGGAGGAAATTACAAGTTTTAATGTTCACAATCAGTAGCGGCTTCATGATACTGAATAGTAAGTTGAATATGAAGAGTAAAGTGAATGTACTTTAATATTTTTTGAATGTTTGCAGTGAGACATCAATGGAAATTGTTTTTTTTTGCTTTACGGATATTGTGTCTTACAGCATGATTTAAAGTATGAGACAAAAAATAGGGGGGGGGGGGCTCTACTAAAAACCGTTCTTGTAAGAGCTGGAGGGTGAGCCCTTGGGCCGCCGTTCAGTCCCTGACTCGAGGACCAGGAGGCTCAGGCCAACAGCAAACAAGTCACTAGAGAGACAGCTGAGCTGAAGGCAAGCACAAGCAACCAAGTCAATGGCTGGAACTGGAGCAGGAGCCACAGTCACCAGTGCTGGGTCCAAGGTAATCTTGGCTGGAACTGGAGCTGGAACAGTCAGAGCTAGGGCTAGAACCAGGACAGACTTGGCTGGTGCCACAGTGAGAACGGCAGGAACTGAGACTAGAATCAAGGCAGACAGCTGGAATTGGAGCAGGAACAGCAGGAACTGAGTCTGGAACCAAGGCGGGCTGGACTTAATGAACTGGAGCAGGAATGGCAGGAACTGAGACTGGAACCAAGGCTCCCGGAGGCCAGGCAACACATGATTCAGGCAAGCTGCAACACTGAGAAGGCAATGAGGGGGTTGGCCGGCTTAAATCAAATGCACAGATGTAATCAGAGTGCACCAGAAGCAGTCATCCTATAGAAAAGGACATGTGGGGTGCGCATGTGCACCTACGGCCCAAACCGCCACAATGTCATCCTGCGATTTTGAGAACCCAGCACCCCTGAGTAGCCCCATGGAACCTTACCCAAGAGACACAGGCCTCAGAGCATCTGTGCAGCTGGACTGTGGTCCTCTCTATCAAAGTAGGTGGGTTAGAGTCAGGACACAGTTTTGGCAGTGACAGTTCTGAGCAGTATTTAAACTGAATCCCCTGCGGAAGCCAACGCTAAAGGTGAAACAATTACCCCATTGGGTAATCAAGGATAAGGGCATTTTTATTTGTTTCTCAGTTTCATAAGAGATTTTTGTACGGCTGCTAAGCAAAAGTGTTTTACAGATAGCACATTTTTTGCATATATATCACTTAAATAAAAGAAAAAGGAGGGTTTTGTTAAGAACGATGAAAGAGAAGTGGAACCTCATCTGAACAGACTTTGTTAATCTGTCAATAATAGTTTCTGAGATCTTTTTGCTCCATTTCAAAAGAAATTTGTAATATATAGAGTGCTTCATGTCATTTCTTGCTTAATTTAGACCTGATTATATGATGCCCTGGCTGAGGACTTCCACCTTCAGATCTTTGAGTGGCACTCTTGAACCTACCCCAGTGAGCCATCTCAGCTGCTGAACCTCAGGGCCGCCGAGAGACTGGGCCAGGCCCGGGACAAGGCCGCCCCCGGGCCCCCCCCCCACCAGAGGTTGCCATGCCCCCCCTCCACCCGCCACCGGGCCCTCTCTCCACCCCCGGGCCCTCTGCACTGACCTTAAGCACCTCACCTTCGAAAGCGCAGCAAGCAGCGGCAGACCACTCCTTTCTTCTGTGTCCCGCCCTCGCGGAAGTTACGTCAGGCGAGGGTGGGACACAGAAGGAAGGAGTGGTCTGCCGCTGCTTGCTGCGCTTTCGAAGGTGAGGCGCTTAAAATTCAATGCCAGGGAGCGACGGAGGGCGGGCGGGCCGAACTGTGGCGGCGGCACTGCCCCCCCCCGGAGGCCCGGGCCCGGGGAATTTTGTCCCCCCTGTCCCCCCATCTCGGTAGCCCTGCTGAACCTTACCTGGTATGAATGCATCCAAATATCACCAGGATTCATTCCCATGATTCACCTTACCTTCCTGAAACTGTTGTAGGCTGGCACCTAGAGGGAGACAGTGCATCATGCTTGATTACTGGTACATAATTCCTCCCCAAAGCTTCCTTGTCAGGCTGGCCCAGGTGTTAACCTCTTGGCAAGTTACTGATGGGCCAATCTCCGATCCTTTTGTGGTCCACTTGGGACCAATGCACCCTAACTCATACCTTGACTCTACTGTGTACTGTGTTCTCTGCTACCAAACAGTGACACCTGGACTGTTCTTCAGTGCTGGCCCCCAACCTAATTCGCATAGGTCTGCTATGCTAGTGAAGGCCCACCTAGCTACTCTAGCGGTCACACATATCATCAGCCAACTAGCATGTCCCATGTCACTACACCCCCTTATCCCTCTAGAGTTGTTCCTCTCTTGTTTAACCTCTACACAATGCTTTATGAAATCCACAAGAGAAGAAACTAGCAGCATGCGAAAACTGTCCCTCACACTGTCCCCCAATCCTTGCTTGCCTGAAACTTGCCCACATTGTGTATTCCAACACTGGCACATGTTTCCAACCCTTCTCTCTTAAACCCTGTGAAACATTGAAGCCAATGTATGTAGGCTATTCATGCTTCCCAGGACACCAGTTGACTCAGTATATCACGTTCTGCATTGTCCTAGATCACCAAGGTCCTCCGGTACTGACACCCATTTGCTTCTCTCCCTTCAAGCAAAATGGTGCCTGTACTGGAGGACCCTGGTGATCTAGGGCAATGCAGAATGGGATCTAAGAAGCCACTTGAAACAAGACAGTGAATCAATTAACCCAGTTTTCTTTATGTATATGTTGCCTGTATTATTCTTATGCACTTCTAGTGAGGCCACTGAAAATTTCTGGAGCAAGCCTGATCTGTTTATGTGTCTTACTCAAGTTACCTACAAACCTCTGATACTGACCCACCTTCTTTCTTTGCCTAAGGCATGAGACCACTTGAAACAAGAATGGAGTGAGTGATAACATTACTCCTTCCAGGCACTTGATGTCCTTCAGCTGTTACATTTAGCATTAGACCTTATGACTCAACTTCCCTAAGCAAACTGGGTATTAACTGCATACTGGAGACTGCCTACTACTCCCTAAACAACTCCTGTGGTGTCACAAGAATACTACCTTCCTGGATCTGCTTGCTATAAGGATACATCATCTCACGTGCTTAAGAAGGACCCCAACTGTGGTGGTCCTTCCTGCAAGCTCACACACAGTGAATATGGAGATCAGGTGGCATCAAATGGCTGCCATTACCCTTGCCATCCTGCAGAAGAAACAGCCTTCACCTCAGAATAGCCACATGCAAAACTCAGATGGCTTACTGTTGACCAAATCAGTTTTGCATCCCTTGTTGGCTAACTCTAGCACCCCAGACATGATTTCCAGTTCTAATAGTTGGTGTAACCTCTCTCTGGAATTGAGCTCTGTACCCTGGACTGTGGTTAGACCCCCTATCTTGCCCTATGCCAATGGATTGCAAAACTTTACCATCCTTTCAGAGCATGCTCCTTAGATCTATGCCCATTTTGGTTCCTCTCTGGTTGATGACAGAAGGCTGTCAGGGTCATAAGCTATATTTTCTACCCTGCCCTGTTCAGGCTGACCTGCAAGTTGGCCCACTGCCTGCTGCATCCCCCTTCCCACACCATCTGTGCAACTGGACTTCCTCTCTATTTTGCTTCTCTTCCTGTTTTCCCCTATTGCCATCATTGCAGGGGGAAGGGGGAATCTCCTGATTGTCTCTGTGTTCCCTGAGGGAATGAGCTTGGGAAGGGGAGGGGAGGGGAGGGGAACAATTGGCTATCTGTCTTGGTGTTTAAGGATCAGGTCAAACCCTGCCTTTGGCTCACAATCTAAGTTTGTACCTGAGGCAATGGAGGGTTAATGGATCAGGAATGTAAGCAGTGCCTTGGCTGTCCAAGGCCTGGCACTGCTGAACCATCTTCCCAACAGTGGCTTGACTGCGTGGCTGTGGGGGCTTGAAGAGGACAGGAGACACTGGTGCGACTTGCAGTGCTGGCTCCCACGTTGAATGCCTGACATGCAGGGGCAGCATTCTGATGTAGAATGCTCTGCTGGCCACCCAGAGTCCGGCAAGCTCATGGGTGTGAAGAAAGTGCAGTAGGAGAAGGGGAGGGGAACACCACAATGGAGCTAGTGGGGGGGGGGGGGGGAATAAAAAGGGGGGATCCTAGGAAGTGAAAAGGGACAGCCAGGGCTTCAGGAAAGCCACATAGGGAAGGCTTGGGGCCAATGGTTGTTTCTACCTGTATTGTGTTGGTGGGACGCAGGAACAGAAGAGGCCAAGATACTTGACTCAGTTTCTTTGAACCCTATCAACTGGCCCTCCTCCCTTGACCTGACCTCAAGCCCTTCTGTTCTCCACAGGTGATGCTGCCCACTAGAGGTAGCTGACCACTTATTGTGGGGGGAAGGATAACTCCGCCATCCCCCTCCTCAGAAAGGCAATGGCGACGGGTTACCCTCGCCTTCTTTGGCATTCCAGCCCAGGGGTTCTCTCAATCTGTTTATATTATGGCTTGTATTAAAAGCTAAGAGCAGTTTAGAGTGATCGGAACAAGGGTACAGGCTGTTCAGTTCCCTGGCTCCAGGAGCTTTGTGAAGAAATACAGAATTTTAATAAAGGGTCAGTGAGATTCAGTCTGTATTAATACTGGGACCCTAAGAAAAGAGAAAGACAATTGATTCTTTGCTAATTATGAAAAGCAGTGTGCTCTTGAAAGAAAGCAAGCGATAGGAGCTAATAGAAGCCTTGACTTTCTTAGCTGCCCTCCCTCATGGCAGCAGCAGAAGAAGAAACACTGTTCCTATTTGTCTGGCCTTCCTGTTAGTGTTAGGTCAAATTGGGACAGGATTTGAGCTTACATGTGTCCTGTCCCTAACAGAAATAACACTTACAAAAAATTAATCTAGATTAGCATCTGTTTTATGAAAACAAACAATTGTTTTTAAAGTTGTGAACAGACTGTGAGGTTAGAATACCACCACCTGGCTACTAATTATTCACGAATCATTTCAAAGCAGTCATACACATATGATAGAAGAATAAGCCAGAAAAGGCTCAGGGCTTGATTTATCCCTGCTAAGGACATGCCTAGAAAAAGGTTTGCCAAAAATGGGTTTGTAGAGTTGGCAAATAAAGATAACAGTATCTTATGTTTTCAAAGAGCTAGCTAGATGCCCTGCACCAATAGAAAAATCCAAATAACCCCCCTAAATGTACAGGCCTGTTTTTCACTCTCTAGCACATACTACCTTGTTGCCATCATTATAACATGCAGGAGGTTCTTTACTCCTATGATGTGGAAAGTTACTCTCTTGTTACGAGTGGCGGAAGGCCAAGGAACATGCTTACAGTGTGATGTCATGTAAGGACAGAAAGCTACACTCACTTGCCTCCACTTTAGTCTTATTTCAATACCCTCTCACTCAGTCAGAGCTACTCCATAGGAAACAAATTAACATACACAGTAGATAACAGGAGAAAAAGACCAATCCATTCATCTAATTGGCCCAGTTATTCCTGTCCACACGATCTATATATATACCCCCTAAACCTATAAACTTTCATGCACAATTTTATGGTCAGTGTGCAAAGTTATGTGCACAAGTGATAGAGTACTGCCAGTTACGCACGTAACTTAAACTAATAATTAGCTGCTAATTGCCATTATTGATCAATTATTGGCTATAATTGGAAGAATTTATCAGTTATGCATCTAACTGTGCTTATTTATTTATTTGGATTTTGCTCACACCTTTTTCAGTAGTAGCTCAAGGCGAGTTACATTCAGGTACACTGGGTATTTTTTCCCTGTTGGGCTCGCAATCTAATTTTGTACCTAAGGCAACGGAGGGTAAAGTGACTTGCCCGCGATCAGAAGGAGCAGCAGTGGGATTTGACCTGGGCACTTCTGGAAGTTAAGACTAGTGCGTTAACTGCTAAGCTACTCCTCCTCTCTTAGTTGAGATTCTGCAAATTGGACACAGAAAATCCACAGCATGCAACTGCAAGGGGGTGTGGACCTGGGAGGGGCATGGGCAGGTTAGGGGTGTGCCTAGCACACGGCATCAAGTACAAATCCACGTATGCTACCTCCTTCTCTTTCATCAGTACTCAGCATTGGAACTCTTTGCCGAAAACCATAAAAACCATCACCACCAACCATCTAACTTTCAGGAAATCACTAAAGACCATGTTATTCGGAAATGCTTATCCCACGGCCTCTGCATGTGTCTCCACTGTTGGATGCGCATCGATCTAGAGACATTTTGGACACATTCCCCTACTCCTTCCGTCAAATTCTTACTCTTCCCTATTATCACTTGTAGATTTTCCTGCTGTATTAGCTTCATTTTACTGCATTGGCGTTTGCCTCTGTGGTGCACTGTAAGCCACATTGAGCCTGACACTGTTGGGAAACTGTGGGGTAAAAATGAAATAAATAAATAAAATAAAATATTATAGAATATTAGCAGTTACACATCTGCCTACAGCAGTTGCATAGCTATGTGGAGCCATGGGGGCCTGCGCCCCCCAAATTTCCTCTGGGCCCCTGGTTTTGCTGGCAGGGGTCCCCAACCTGTGCCAGCTGAAGCCTTGTCCGGCGCTGCTCTGTCTTCCCCTCACATCTGGCATGCTCTTTTTAGTGAAAGTGAGCATGCTCAATTTCACTAAAAGAAGCGTGCAGGACATGAGGGGAAGAGAGAGCAGGGCAGGCAACACAGTGGCTGGACAAGGCTTCAGCTGGCGGGGGTTGGGGACCCCCGCCAGCCAAGGTATTTACTGCGGTAGTGGGTGGGGAGTAGCAGGGCAACGAGGCAACGTGGGGGGGGGCAGTGGAGGGGCAGCAGACCAAAATATGCCCCTCCCACCGTGAGGTCTGGCTACGCCCCTAGCCTACGAGGCACAAGCATTTACACTAGCCATTGAGCTAGGGTAAGTGCACTCATCTAAAGTTAAGTGCATAACTGTGGACTTATGCTAGTATTCTGTACTGGCAATTGCGCATGTGATTGCTGTTATAGAATTTGCACTTAGCGCACATCACCCTAGAGTCTAGGTAATCTCTAGAGAATTACTCCCAAAGGCGGAAATTCTATAACTTGGTGCAAAAATAGAGGCAGGGCAGCCGAGAAGGGGGGGGGGCAGGGGGATAAAATTCCCTGGGCCCGGTGCCGGGGTCAGGCCGCTGGCGCTGCAATCCCCGGTCTCACCTGCTTGCCTCCTCGGCTCCGGGCCCCCTGCATTCGAAGTGGCAGCCACAGATCGCCTCCCTTCGGGCCTTCCCTCCCTGTGTCCTGCCCTCACGGAAACTGGAAGTTCCGTCAGACGAGGGCGGGAGACAGGGAGGGAAGGGCAGAAGAGAGGCAATCTGCGACTGCCACTTTGAATGCAGGGGGCCCGGAGCCATGGAGGCAGGCAGGTGAGACCGGGGATTGCAGCAGCGGGGGGAGTGATGGGGGGGGGGAGGCGGGGCAGCCTTGCTCCAGGCCCGGCCTAGTCTCTCGGCGGCCCTGGATAGAGGCACCAGAATGGACTGTGCTTAGCACCAATTCCATAACGGCACGTAGGCACACCTAAACTGTTATAGAACACTAGCGCTAATCTGCACTGGCACACCAAAATGTAGGTGCACCCACTTATGGCAGATCAATGGCTGGTGTAACTTCTCAAGCTTAAGTGCACCATGCAATGCTCACAACTGATTAAACACAGAAACAGAGAAAAATGCAGGCAGATAAAGACCATATGGCCTATCCAGTCTGCCCATCTAGGCCGTCTACTCTCCATATCACTCCCTTACAGATCCTATGTACTTGTCCCAAGCCCTCTTGAATTCAGATACAGTTTTCATCTCCACCACTTCCATCAGGAGGCCATTCCACAAATTCACCACTCTTTCCGTGAAGAAGTATTTCCTCAGGTTACTTCTGAGTCTATCCCCTTTCACCTTCATCCTATGCGCCCTCATTCCAGAGCTTCCGTTCAATTGAAAGAGATTCGCCTCCTGTACACATATGCTGCATAGGTATTTAAATGTCTTCTCTATCATATCTCCCTCTCCCACTTTTTTCCAATGTATACCGTCACCAAACCCCTAGAGCCCACCTGTGGGTTTAACCCTGTGGCCACCTAAAGGGTCTGTTCCCAGCACTGCTCAGGTCCATTACCACCTATGCATGTGCTCTATACTGGCACCTGCTGGGTCCTGCTTGCCTCTGGGCTAGTCTCCCACTCTCATTATTCAGCAGTGATTTCTAGGACAATGGGGCCACACTCCCAGGGGTCCCACAGTTCCTAGAAAGCACTCACAGACCCAAAACACAAACCACCAGGATTCTTAGTCAGTCCAGGACAGCAGAGCTAATAAGCTATAGGTTTATTATCACAAAACTTAAACAGTGAACAGAAAAGATTAAATCAGCAAACAATAACAGGTAACTGAATATGGATCAATTATAAAACTATCTAAACATTTGTTTACTACCTGAGTATTACCTGGGGAGTTCAGGAAATATAGCTGCTCACAGGTTATAAAATATAACTGTTCACAGGGCCTCAGTAAAAAGACCTTTCTTTCTCCGTTCCCTGGCTGAGACTAAAGAAGAAATCCAGTACCTCCTGAGTAGATTTGAACGCCAGGGCTAATCAAAGCCCAGAGCACCAACTTTGAAAGTATCTGGCCAATGGTACTGCAAATTGCCTTTCCACAAGCTTAAACTGGAAAAGAGAAAGTATTTTTCTGCAACAGCTTTAAAACACAAAACAAGCACCATGTGCTGGCCATTTAGGAGAAATACATGTCATCAGTAAAAATACTACAGTTTACAGGCTTAGGAGCCCATTGCTTCATCACCTTTACAATTGAGATCTTTGTCTGTTTCTATATGCTTTATAATGAAGACCACTGACCATTTTAGTAGCTGCCCTCTGAATTGACTCCATCCTGTTTATATGTTTTTGAAGGTGTGATCTCCAGAATTGTACACAGTATTTTAAATGAGGTATCACCAGAGTCTTATACAGGGGCATTATTACCTCCTTTTTCCTACAGTCCATTCCTTTTCCTATACATTCAAGCATCCTTCTAGCTTTCACCATCGCCTTTTCTACCTGTTTGCCACCTTAATATCATCACATATGATCACACCCAAGTACTGCTCCTCTTTCGTGTACAAAAGTTTTTCACCCCCTAAACCATAGCATTCCCTCAGGTTTTTGCAGCCCAAATGCATGACCCTGCATTTTTTTAGCAAATTCCAGGCCATTCCTCTAGCTTTGCTAAATTATTCCTCATGTTTTCCACCATCAGAGGTGTCTACCTTATTGCAGATTTTGATATCATCCACAAAAAGGCAAACCTTACCAATAGAAACATATTTTATATGTTGAGTACATTGCTTGGTGACACACCCATTGCTCACCCATGTGTACACCCCCTTTGCAGTTACACACTAAGGACCACATCACATTCAATATATGGTACCTACAAAAATCAGCATTAAAAAAAACAGTGCTATTCTATAAACCTCAACTAAAGTTAGTCATGGTTTATAGAATATGCATAGTGCTCATCCCCATGACTAAAATTTAGGCATGACCAACTAAAACATGTATTCTGTAACAGTGCGCATCATTTTTAGGAACAACCATGACTCACCTATCCCCCTACCATGGCCACACCCCTTTTAAGATCCATGTATTAGAATTTATGTGAACCACTTTGCAGAATATGCTTAGAAAGTTGCACGCGTAAATTCTAGTTAGTGCCAATTAGTGCTGATAATTGTTTGTTAGTGGCTAATTATTGGAACTGATTGGCTTGTTACACAATTACGATCAGAGCACTAATTGTCCGCATGGCCAATTTGCACCGCAACTTTAGTTGACATATATAGAATCCAGGGGTAAGTGGCTTTGGCTTGTACTATGTAGAACAGTGTCCAGCACCTATGTGCACAAATGACAATTATTAGTTTCTCTGAGGGGCGTAACTACTGATATTCTATAAACTACACATGCAGTTGGCACCATACAGTAGGTGCCAGGTTATAGAATGAGGGTGATAGTGAGCTTGCCCCTTAGGGCATCTCTAACACTTCTGTGTTCAGAAGATTAATTCTTTCTGATCTGGGCCCCACCCTCCTGGCTAGGCTTCCAAGGTTTGAATCTGTTAAGGTGACCTGGGGAGTATGTGACTTAAGGGGAACTACAGTTTGTCTCGGCACTTCCTTGCATTTCTGTTCCATCCTCCAGATTTCATCCCGTTCTGTTTTTTTTTTTTCTCTCTCCCATCTTTCTCTCACCCATAGCAAGAAAACCAGTGCTCTGTCTCCCACCTCCTTATATACCCAGGCAGTCTCCCTGCTGTCTTCTCCCCTTCCTCCAGCAGATCTCCCTTGTACTCTTCAAGTTGTGTGGCTGACCATCCTGTGTTTACCTCTCTTTGTGCTTGCACATCTGTCCATGCTCTAGCTGCCCCTCTTTGGCATCAAAATCTGCAGAGCAAATGCAGATTTGTGCAGGAGGGGAAATCTGTGCAAATTTTTCATTGCGCAGTTGAACAGAATTCCTCCAAGAATAGCTACTGCAGAAAACGCTTTTAGTAACAGGCAGTCTGATTAGACAGGCAGGTTAGGGTTAGGGAGGCCTGGCTACAGTATGTGAGGTCAGCCACAGACACCAATAGACAAACACTACTGACTCTGCAGACCACTTTAAACAAACTGCTCCACCAGAGTGCCAAAAAATCCATGATATACTACAAATATAAATTATATAGACATGACAACAAGGGTGTGTGTGTGGGGGGGGGAAGCTATTAGCCCAGCTGGTCTCCAACCATGAAGGACCCAAAAGAGTAACAGCGCTCCGGAACAAGGGGATAAATAGTGCATTCAGACTCAGAAATCTGTAAAGTCTTCCAAGACTACTATGCCACCTTATATAGACAGCTCCCAGAGGAAGGGCGAGCCCAGCAGGCTTCCATCCGTCGGATCCTGCCAGACAGGAAGCAGGAAATGACATCATCAAGGGCAGGACCTGGCCAATGGAAGCCTGCGTAGCCAGTGCAGGCAGCAATAATGGATCACTGCAGGCACCGGGGATGCCTGTAAGGTACACCAGGGAGGGTCGGGGTTCAGCAATGGGCAGACAGATGCCGGGGTGCTGTGAAGAAGGAGAGGTGTTGATGTGGGGTTCCACCCAGGCCCACCCGCACTGCTTGGTGTAAATGCTGGTGCCTAAATAGATGCGGACTGGGTGTATTCTTTAACAATTTGCATAGACTTTAGAAATACCCACAATCTGCTCATTCCACGCCCATGGCCATACCCCCTTTTCAACTATGTGGCTTAGAATTTATGCACATCATATTACAGAATACGCTTAGACAGTTGTGTGCATAAATTCTAATTAATGCCAAATAATGTCAATAAGTGTTAATTGGCAATTATCAGCACCGATTGGCTTGTTAACTAATTAAGCTGTGCATGCAAATCCAGAATACAACCAGATTTGCATGTACAACTTAAGTCTTGCTGTACAGAATCTGGGAGATAACGCTCCCCCCAAAAATCTGTCTCCCAGCCATTTTCAAACACATCTGTGAGATGGACATTTTTGTGCTGAGAATATCCAAAATGAATAGCCATTTTCCAAATTAAATGTATAACTTATGAAAGACAAAAAAACAAACAAACACACAAAAAAAAACAGAGATAGGGACATCTGTCTGGCATCATTTTTATAAAAATGGCCACACAAACATCCAGGCAGAGCAAAGGGGTAGCCTAATGGTTAATGCAGTGAGCTTTAAAACCAAGGGACTCTGGTTCAAATCCCACTTTAACTCTTTTATGTTGTACTTATGAGCCCTCTAGTAACAGAAAAATACCTACTGTACCTGAATGTACACCACCTCAACAGCCAGGGCCGGCCCAAGGCAAGATGCTGCCTGAGGCAGAGCTAGGATGCTCCCCTCTCCGAACGAGATGCCTCCTTCTTCTTACCTCCAGCCCTGCCGCTAGCACCTGTCTCTTCCCTTTACTGCACCGGTGGCAGGGTAGCGTATGGGGAATGCCATAAAGGGGAGATCAGATGCCACTCCTGAAGTGTGTCGCCTAAGGCCCCCATCTCAGGTGGCCTAATGGTCGGGCCGCCCCTGTCAATAGCCTTCAGGCTTACAGGTGGCTTATATATTTAGGTACAGTAGGCATATTTCTATTTCTGGAGGGCTCACAATTAAAATTAACAAAAAAAATGTCAATCAGGACCCTTTGGTTTACAGTTCATTGCAGTACTCATTAGTTTACTCCTCACACTTCCTTCCTGCCTTGGTCAGAATACCTGTAATACCTGATGATGCCATACAGCCTGGCTTTCCTTTCTAGTTTCATTTTCAGGGGAGAGGGAGGGGGATTGGAGAATTACAGAGGGGTTATACCTTAATCTCTGCAGTGGTCAGATGCTCAACAATCAGATCACCTTTTTAAACTCTGGACGTGATTGAAACAGGTCTAACTTAGGACGTTCTAAATTTAACACTTGGTTGTTTCTTCCTGTTCGATTATAGTTGTTGGATGTCCTATTTTTGGGCCCTCCCTTGTCCCGCCAAAACACACCTCCTACCCACCCCTAACATGCCCCCTTGCTGTTTGGACAAACTGCAGTTTTTTTCTGCCTTTCCAAAACAGCTATTTGGACATTTTTTTTACAGATTTTTTTTTTTTTTTTTTTGGGGGGGGGGGGGGGAATTTTGAGACATCTATATGCTTTGAAAATTAGCACCTAAGTGAATACAACTACATGAGATTTCTTTCTTTAATTTTTCAACAGGCTAATATCATTACTGCTCAACAACAGTCCCTTTTATATAATAAATCCTTGGTGCACTTTCTATTGGGCGAATCCAGGTCCCATTCTAGGCTTTATATAGCAAGCAACTTTATCATGGAGTGAGCTTGCTACTAAGGACATCTTGTAGCTCGCTTACCCAAAGACTACTGGAACGTTGTGCCCTGGGCTCTCAGGAGTGGTACAGCCAGACCTAGTCCTGTTTCAGATGTTTATTTATGTTTTTACTTTAAACAGTTTTTATTGAACAAATTAATAAAAATACAGAACAACAATCTTATACATGTATGGTTCAATTTTCCAACAATTTCAATCCTACATCATCCCCCATCCCCCAACCTTCCCCATGAACCCATCAGCACTCAGAATCTGAAGGGCTTGGACTCATAGCCCTCCAGACAGCAAACAACCAAATCTTAACAGCAATCCAGTGGCATTCCTAGGGGGGCTGACACCCGGGGCGGATCGCCGATGCGCCCCGCCCCCTGGGTGCAGCGCCCCCCCCCCCCCCCCCGGTGCAGCACGACCACCCCCCCCCCGGCGAAAGGACACCCCGGTGAAAGAACCCCTCCGGGTGCATGCCGCTGGGGGTGCCGCGCGCCAGTCAGCTTCGTTCGTTTCCATGCTCCCTCTGCCCCGGAACAGGTTACTTCCTGTTCCGGGGCAGAGGGAGCATGGAAACGAATGAAGCTGACCGGTGCACGGCACCCCCCCCCCCCCCCAGCGGCGTGCACTGGGGCGGACCTGTTGGAATGTAATTGTATTTTACATGCATTGCCTGTCACCTATTATTTCTCTGTGATTACTCTGTGACCTCTGATGTGAATTACTTAGAGAGGTCACACAGCTATGCAACTTCCTGTGGGGGTTAGACACAGCAGATGCAGCACATGGAGCACATGGAGCTCATGATCTCTCCTAACCTGAGAGGATCTATGGTGGTGTGAGCATCCATTACCATCTAAGCACATGGAAGGAGCTGATAATACAAATGTATAGTAATATGTATATATAAGCCTGTCTGATTATAATCTAACTACAAACTGTGAGTAAACAGTGTTTTGTTACTTCAACTTTAAAGTGACTCAGCAGTGAATTATTCAGGGGTGAATGAGAGAGAGATGAAGAAAGAAATTAACATTTCTAAAGCTGAAGCTGTGTGTACTAAAATCTGCTAATTATTTACTACAAATAATCCAACAAAACCCCCCCCCCCAGCGGCGTGCACTGGGGCGGACCGCCCCCACCGCCCTCCCTTGGTACACCACTGCAGCAATCCACTACACAAACCCCCCTCCCCCCAATCCTCCTAACCATCCCATAGAACAAAGAAACGTAACATAAACCAAGGGAGCAATTTTTTTGTTTGTTTGTTTAATATGGCTCAAGGCTCACTCAAGCACTGCTCCCTAGAACCAGGAATCCAAATTCATCACCTACCAGACAAGTTTCAGGTTGCACAGGAGTTCACCTGCTATCTGCTGGATACTGAGAACATATTTGTTTATTTAGATTTTGCTCACACCTTTTTCAGTAGTAGCTCAAGGTGAGTTACATTCAGGTACACTGGATATTTCTCTGTCCCAGGAGGGTTTGTACCAATGGAGGGTTAAGTGACTTGCCCAAGATCACAAGGAGCAGCAGTGGGATTTGAACGGACCACCTCTGGATTGCAAGACCAGTGCTCTAACCACTAGGCCACTGCTCCAGTGGTTGGCTGGTTGAGGGCTGCACAGAACTTATAGGATGAAGGCATTAAGCCAGTAGTTCTCAGTATCCACACATCTAGACTGGGCTGGATGGTTGATGAAGAACCAAAATCTTCACTGACTCCAACTCCAAACATGCTATCATATATGTTAGAAAGTCCACCAGAAGTAACCTCACTTGAGCTAACAGTTTGAATAATTTCTCCCTTACCAAAGCAGCTTCAACTTTCTATCAAATTATATTAAGCTTTCCACAGATTAGGAGTTAACAAAGTAATTGAATCAGAATTGGCTAGTTCTCTAAGTCCTAAGCAGTGAGATAATTCTAGGAGAATGGGTTATGGATGCTGATTGTAAACCTAGCTCTCTACTTCATGGCTCACCGTGCATTATGGACTCCAGTACAAGCAGCTAAGTGTACTCCCCCCTCCCCCTGTAGTAATATTTGTTGGTCATGTAAATTTGAAAAAGGCCCCCTATCTCACTTATTATATTCTTGTTTGGGATCAGGTTTAATCCCATATAACAATTCTCACACTCACCCGTATCCTTAAAACTAATAATGTGGAAATCATTAGCTTTGGAGGAATCACACTCTGTTTCAGCTATGGAACTTTTAGATTTCCTCCTTCTGATAGCTTTGACATTAGTAATCAACAACTGGAAAGATAACACAACTAAAGATTTCAGTCAGTGGTGGAATATGTTATCTGACTACAGGAAATAGTACATAGTGTAGAACAGAGATGCCTATGGTTCTTTCAAAGTATTTTGCTGGGCCTCTTTAGATAACTATGGTCCCAATATTCAGCCTGTGGTAGTAAGCAACATGTAAGCTGCTCACAGCTGCGACCTGAATTAACCCCAGATATATTCAATGCGCGGGCATGTCCCGCCTTCAGAATTTAATTTGCAGGTTAGTGTGGCAACCTAGAAGTTAACCAGGCCCTGGGCAATATTCAGACCACTGCCCAGCTAACTTACTTAGCTGGTTAGTGGACTGAATATTGGTTGTCTCTCCCTAGTGTTACAAATGCTCATCTTACAGTCATGAGGAGTAACACCTTTTTCTGGCGTGGTCCCATGTTTTTCTGGTGCGACTTTGGC
This sequence comes from Microcaecilia unicolor, assembly GCF_901765095.1. NCBI lineage: Eukaryota > Metazoa > Chordata > Amphibia > Gymnophiona > Siphonopidae > Microcaecilia > Microcaecilia unicolor. Next base: position 151,310,259 of record NC_044039.1, on the reverse strand, counting down.
AATTGAAGGTATGTTTTTTTCTTTTTTTTTTTGTAAGGTTTTTGGATTATCTTGAGGTGGGTGCCTAGGGAATCCGCAAAGTGGCTTGGCTGCTTGGTCTGTGTTCAATTATATTTTTTAATTGTGTTTTAATGTATTTTGAGGGGGTATGTTGGCTAAGTCTTGGATGAATGTACCTTTCCTGTTTTGTTGGCGTTCCTTTCTTTTAATATTATATTGTACCCCACTCTGATTGATTAGAAAGGTGGTATATTAAGATTTTGTAAGCTATTAAACTCCACCCCCAGATCGCCGCTAACCTAGCCTGATGCGGAATGGCTGATTAGAGCTAATATTCAGAGGCACTGCCCGGTTACATGCCACTGAATATTGGTAGCTGTCCAGCTCAGTGGGGTTTAACCAGGCAGAAGAAACCCCTTTGAATATTGATACCTTTTGGGTCCTTTTAACAAGCTGTGGTAAAAAGGGGCCTGCAGTAGTGGCAGAGGCCATGAGCCAGTGCTCTGTTTACCGCAGTGGGTAAAAAGCTCCTAAAAAAATACATGGCCATGTGGTAAGATTATTCTTACTGTGTGGCTATGCAGGGAGGAACACTTACCACCACCCATTGAAGTGGAGGTAAGGGCTCCTGCGGTAACCTGGCGGTAACCAGGCAGTGCCAATTAGCACTGGGTTAGTGCCACACTATAAATTTCAGAATTATTTTCCGTAGCACTGGAAATGGTGCGCACTCAAGATGGAACTACTGCCCGTGGCCATGTTGGGCCAGCAGTAATTCCAGGTTGCCACGTGGCAAGTTCCCCATCTCTGCACTTGTTTCTATTGTTGATTGTTGTTCTTGGGCGAATGGTTCCTCTCCTGTTTTAATATGGCATTCCTTTCAATTCATGTTTTATTACCTTTTTTTTTTTGCCTCTGTGACCTATGCTTATAAATGGAGATATATCAAGCTTAGTAATAAACATAAATGTAATAATGATGATTTAATGCAAAGAAGTGTCAGTTGACTGTTCTCTTCCTAGCTGGTTTTTCATGTTGTATATGCAAATATTAATAAAAATATTTGACCTAAGAAAAAATAAACCTTTATTTGGGTTCATCCATATATCATAACCCTCTGTATTCTTTGTAACTGCAGATAATTTCTCTTCCAATTCCCACTTAACAACTGTATTCAGTTCTTTAGTACTTTATATTGTTAATACCACCAAATCTAGTGAACATTTATTAAGGATTGCATTCCATTGATTTACAAAATTCTCATTATCCATAAATAACTTTAGCTCTTTCTCCATCCTAATTCCATGTGAAATCTGTTCCCATTTACGATAGTGATTAAAGTTACCCCATGCAATTTCCAGCCACACTGATTTGTTATACAAATTCACTGCCCTTGACCATTGATCTAATGTAAGTTTAGGGACCTCTCATTGTTCCTGTTTTCTTCCAGACTCCATCTCCAAACGTTCCCTAATTACCAAGCTGCGGTCAAAAAGGCCCTTGAAGTTAATCAAGAAAGTCTATTCCTTTCCCTTGCACCTGCCAAGTCACTCTCCCCAGCCTAACCCAAATTAACTCTGATCCAAACATTCACTCACCAACCCAACACAAACAGAACCCAGCACTTTGTCAAAATTCCTGCTTCCTCTCCCCACAATCGCTCTGTCTCTCTTTGCTGCTGTTGTGACACTGTGATTTTACCTTTTTTCAGCTGGCATGAGTGGAAACCCAGAATCACTTCAGTGAGTCATGGTTTTTATTCAGGCAGGGATCAGAGGAGTGGAGGTTATTAGCAGTGGGGTTTGCCTGCATACAAACACATGCAACTGCACCCCAGTGACTTCTGGGTGGTTAGAAGTGGTAGCATTAGTAGGGTGAGGTGCACATATGTACCTTGCCCTCCAGTAACAGTCAAACCACAGGCTCCTACCACTATTCTGTATCTATGCTAATTGATACCTGGTGAAATTCACCAAAGGAAGATTTACTCTTCTTGTTCCTACTAAGTTTTCTTTTCTGTCCCAACACACACACAGATCCAGAACTCTCTCAGTCCTCCTCCCTGTCCACATCAGTCTTTCTCTCTGAGAGGAGAGAAGCCGGAGGGTATCAAGTAGGTATCAAACCATGTAGATGTAGATGTTGTCTGCCTATTTTTCCAGACTACACAATCTCCTAGATAACATGTCTCTTAGGATGTTCCTCGCTAATGTGAAGCCAAGACAGCCTGCTGCCAGAAAAGCATGAACCATCTGCTGCCATGTAAACATTCCTGTCCAGGTGTACTTGCACGCATCCATATCCCACACATCCCCACTCTTTAGAGAGCACTATCTAGAGAACTAATAAGGCCTAGGGACAGAGTGCTTGGAGACACCCATAACATGGTGCCATGCACTCACGCCTCGGGTGAGAGGGAGGGTGAGCTGCAATAGGCAGGGAGACCTGGTGGCCGGAGGCGAGCTTTCACACCAGGTTGGGCTCTTTGCCGGAAAGGGAAGTGACGGAGCCATGGGCTTAAAACCCACAGAATTACTGGGTGTGGCGCACCCTCTTTGTCCCCGAGGACACAATCAGGAGCAGCCTAGCCCATGATGCCTGGAAAACAAGTAGGCAGGATTGCTTGTTGAAAAAAGGAAGCTGAGTGCCGCATGGGGCGCCATCAGGATGGTGTATGTCTCCCTTACGGGCAATATACCTCATGGGAGCAGGAAGAACCGGCACCCTTTCTGGTCTTGCTCATGTACCTTTCTGGTCTTGCTCATGTACCAGATGTCTTGTATTTCCTACATACTATTATGTGAAAATTAAAAACAAATTACAAAGAGGGTGGTGCAGTTCTCCTTTAATTTATTAAGGCCAGTATTAATAGATCCCATCTTATTCTGTTTATTCACATCCAGTACACATGGATCTCTTTTGACTGTATCCAAGATGCTGAAACCATCACCTTTCTACAAAAACATGAAGGAACAGCCACAGATCCAAACTAGCCTCTGTTGGACCACTATTGTCCTCCTTGGGTTCAGAATTATTTTTGTAGGCAACACGAGAAAAACATAAAAGTACAGCAATACCAATAACAACTCAATTATATCAATATAAGTTTTTTTTTTTTTACAAACAAATAAGGAAATACAGAAATATGTATCAATAACAACTTGTTGTGCCAACTGTCAGCCTACTGACAACAGAAAAATAAGCATCACTGAAGCATAACGTTAGAAGGGTTTCCAGGAAGCTATGAGAACTGGTATGCTGTAGTTAGGCTGTGGCTCCTTGTACATGGTACACTTGGATCTCTTACATACTCATGATACAAACTACATATAAAAGGCCTCTTCAGAGCCAGTTCAAGGGTATTAGATGTCCTAGGCAAGCCTTCAGCATTGCACTTCCCTCAATTATCTTTCATGACCCTCCCCCTGAGATTTTCATAATTAAGCTCAACAATCACGATTATCCCAAATTTCCAATCCCCAAACAATCCTGTAAAAATACATAGGTGGATATCATACCTTTTAAATATGTGGAGGGAAATTTTTGATATGACGTCGAGATCCAATTTTGGATGTTTTGTGAAAAACGTCCAAAAATCCAGTAGCAAACAGGGCCATTTTCAAAATCAGAAAAATGTCCAACTTGTTATTTTGAAAATGGACATTTGCTAGATGTTTTTGTGCTCTATCTTTTACGACCATTTTTTAAAGAAACAATTGCACAAAAACAAGCCATTGAGATGTATGGGGGGTGGGGGGGGGGGGGTAGAAGGTAGCATTCTAAGTAAACTGACTATACAGACATCTTAGTGGAGCAGTGGGGCACTGTAGTAGATATCACATAAAATGTCCCAGGTATATATCTCATTATTATCCTCTTATATGGTAAGCACTACACAACCTACCGATAACCTATTGTACCCAACTGAACAATACTACAATAGCTCTTATGACAACAGGTGTTACCTATACATAGGTACAGTCAATTTTTGGAGAGCTCATACCTTCTACAAGTGGGAAATAGGCTTGGGTCCTTGTCATGGGGCAAGGCAGCATACTAGGCCAAGATTTGTGATTGTGTGATATACCTAGATCTTACAGGATAACCACCTGGATTTGAAGTTAGTCCTGTGACCCATCTGTACAGTAAGGGTGAAGACCTGAGATCCCTGTGTGGGAGATAGTAGCTTAGCAGGGAAGGCTACGTGGTAGGTGAGGGGTGGGTGGGTGGTGGGACTAACCCTTCTGGGATCTGTGAGGATAATTCCCTGAGTGCTGGAAGTGAAAGGCAAACATCCAGTGATTGAAGTAAAGGCTCATTAACATAAGTTTTACATAGGCAAGTAAAGCTATGGACATTCCTTGCTAATAGGGTAGTAGAAGGAAAAAAGGCCCCTGTTAGGCCCCAAAGAGGGGGGGGATACAATTTCCTACTGGACTATGTGGTGCCAGTTAGGATGGATTGCTGGGTGGTCACTAACTCACCCAAACCATAAAGGGAGAGTCAATTCAAGACCCTACTCCGGCCCGACACTTTATTATTTCTCTAGATAGTGCTTTCTGAAGAGTGGGGATGTGTGTGATATCAACCTGAGAAGTTGGAGAGGATGGGTTTGTTTTGTTGAAGGTGAGAGGCATTGTAAGGCTTTGTGGTTGGTGAGCCTGCAGAGTTGGAGATAATTATTTTCTCTTGTTGAAGGTAAGAGTCTATGCTGCTAAAGGAAATTGTAGATGGTCTCTTGATGGATTTTGGAGAAATAATTGTGAACTACCCTTTGCTTTAGACCATTATTTTGGCTATGGATTATTACAAAGAGACTACAAGGCAATTGTAGACTAACTTTTGGTTTGAACTATTATCAAGAGGTTACAAAGGGATAATGGACTAACCTTTTGTCTTGGATTATTACCTTTGTTTTGGGTGGTTGGGAGTCAGAGAAAGTCTGGAGAGGAGGTGGCCCAGCTAAGTCTTGGAACAGTTTTTTAATATTCTCCCTCCACCTGTAAATAACTGGGTGACAAGGTAGGGTCCTGGGTCTATTGAGGAGGCTACCTTACTGGCCGAGAGTTACAAGGAAGCAGAGGAAGGATGGCGGGAAAAGAAGGATGAGCCTGCCTTGAGAAAAGCCCCAGTCAACCCAGTGGGTGGAAAAGGAAGGCCTACTTTCCTGAGAACTAAAGAAGAGGGTTCTGAGAACAGTAGAGGGGATTCTAAACCTTGGCAACCTGGTAAGGGGAAGTGGGAAACCCCAGACAGGACAGTTGAGCTTCAGGTGCTTTGCATGCAGGGAGGAAGGATATTTCCAAAAAGACTGCTCCTGGATGTTAATTATCAAGAATGGGCATAGAACAGCTGGGGAGGCCTCCAGGAGAAAAAAAAGCCCCTAAGAATGGGGGTGCAGGTGTCTGAGGTAGAAATTGGGGTGCCAGTAATCAATCTCTTATATCTGGAACCCTGGCCAGGAGGCCAAGAGTTGGACAGGTGGTGTGAAATTTTAAAGGAATAGTGCAGGTCTGCTGTGTCCATGGGGATGTTGAAAAGGAACCTACCTATGAGATAAGACTAACCTGGGAGGGGAGAACTCTTTCTTTGAAAGTAGTGGTGATGGAAAAATTGCCTTTCCCTTTGATCCTGGGGAGAGATTGGGAGAAAATAGAGGAGATCCTGTCTCCGAAGGAAGCTTGGGTTGCAACCAAGTCCAAGGATTACTCCAAACCCGAGGACAAGAATTTGAGCCTAGGAGAAATTTTCCCTTTTGCCACCCAAGAGGTCCTAGGAAGACCTTGGAAAACCAGGAAAACGCCAATAAGAGACCCAAAAAATGGAAAGGGTTGTTCCCCTAGGCAAATGTAGAGGCCCTCAGTCAAGATACAATAAATAGGTTTCAGCATTTCCCTAGAGAACAGTCAGCGGACCCAACTCTCAAAACATACTGGGACCAGGTAGTAGAGGAGAAGGATGAGGGGGAATAATGCACTCTCTACATTACTAAGATAAATTACTTATTATACTGTATGTAAAAGAAAGGGGAGCAAAGGGAGCACAAACAGCTAATGATTCCTATGGAAGGTTCTCCGCACTGCCTCCTGGTTGTAGGCTCAGGTTTGACCTGCCTAAGCCTTCTCCAGGCAGAGGTTGGCTGCCTCACCTTCTTTCTTCAGCCTCTCCTGCATGGTGAGTACGTATTTAGACAAGTTCCTTCCTAGCCTAGGTTCCTCCTCCCAAGGTTCCCACACCACATCCAGGATTCCTCTAGGTCTCTTCCTGTATAACAATTGAAACTCTGGGGCACCTCCTGGATAGCAAACAGTACATACAGGGGTAGAGTATCCCAGTTCTTCCCATCTTTGGCCACAAACTTACTTAGCATTTGCTTGAGAGACCTATTTAAGCATTCCACCAGACCATCTGTCTGTGGATGATAAACTGAGGGCCGCACACACTTGCTTCTTGACTCTAGACATAAAAGTGGTGCATTGGTCAGTCAGTATTTCAGTAGGAATCCCCATGTGGGAGAAGGCTTCACAGTGGTAATTTACATATTATGCAAGGCAATCCGAAATAACCAGGATATACTTGTTGCCACAGGTGGTGCATTCAAGTGGCCCCGTAAAATCCATAGCCACTCTCTCAAGTGGAGTGTTGACAACGGGCATGGGCATAAGAGGGGCAGGTGAAACCCTCACAGGACTACTCAGTTGCCAGGTTGGGCAGGACTGTCAAGAGCGCTACTTGCTTTAATACGTCTGGTCAGAAAAAAACAGACCAAAATCCATTCCTGGGTTTTCTCCTCCTCCAAGTGACCTCCTACCAGATGATTGTGGGCTAACTGCATGACTTGCCTATGGTATTCCCATCTACAGTTACAACCCTAGCACATGCTACTCTATGGGAATCATCCTGTGACTTGGCTCTTGTAAAGTTCCCTGTGATTCCTTCACTACTACACTTAGGTAAACTATCTAAAGGGTTTGTGGCATCCAGACCGCCATCTTCCCCCCGCTCTGGATCTCCATCCAGTGCAGCTCCTAAATTCAGAGAGCAATGCAGTTTATTCAACCACCACTGACGGCAGGATTTAGGCAGTTTTGGGCTCTCTGTATACATAGTAACATAGTAACATAGTGTTACTATGTATACAGAGAGCCCAAAACTGCCTGCCTCTGGTCATCATGTACAAATGCAGAAACACATTGGTGGAAGAAAAGCAATTACCAACCAGGATGATCCAAAAATACTTTATTGGCAGATAAGAGTCCACAGTCCCAAACCATGCTGGACTCAACACAGGCCATGTTTCGGCTATACAGCCTTCATCAGGAATCCACTGATATGTAGACCAACATTGTGTCTAGAAAACTCCTCAGTCAGTTTAAAACCAACATGTAAAGTGATCTATTGGACCATCAATCACAAACTTTAAAAAAACAGCAGTAAAAACTGTCAGCATTGCCTTGTGTGGAGCGGCATCAAACCATCAAACCTATAAAGTATTTTAGCTAAAGTGCATCATAGGTTTGATGCTGCTCTACACAAGGCACTACTGACATCACTTGGGTCAGAGAGTTCTGCTGGGCTTCTAGGGATCTCTGGGAAGCCTGCTGGTGATCCAATTGTCTCTGTTCCACTTGTTGCAGCTGCTGCTGGCCCTCCACTAAAGCCTGGAGTAGCCTTTCTATCATGGGCGTAGTTTGACTGTTTCATTGGGGGGGGGGGGCAAAGGATGGGGCGGAGCATATTAGCATATTCATTTGCATATATATATATATATATATGCAAATGAATATGCTAATATGTTTCTATCCATCCCCTTCCCCATTCTATCCAGTGTCTCCCCCCTACTAGTCTTTAAAATTCTCAAACCCCTTTATCTTTACCACCTCCTGTTGCAATATACGCCCTCTCGATCTCTTCACTCACAAGATCAGAATTTATTTGTGGTAGCAACCTACAAACCAATGTTTCATGGACAAACTCGTGTTACAATCTTTTCTGTTCAAAGGCGGCACCTTTGGAATCTCCTACCTACGTCTTTGCAACATTTGAGTTCTCTGCAAGTTTTTAAGACCAAACCTAAGACATACCTATTTCGAGATGCATTCACTTAGGCCCAAAAGGTTTCCCAGCGGCGAACAGGCGGGTCGGCGAGCGAGCGAGCGGAGGTTGTAAAAGCAGCAAGCAGGCACGCTCATCTCCGTCCGCTTCCCTGCCCACTCTGAGTCTGTATCCCGCCTTCCTCTGAGGTCATTTCCTTTCGGGCGGGACGTTGAGAGGGCAGGGAAGCGGACAGAGACGAGCGTGCCTGCTTGTTGCTTTTACTCAGTGGTGCCACGCCCACCAGTTTGCCAAAGCGACGTCGGGTAAGTCGCTCGTCGTTTAGGGGGGCACTGCCCCCCCTTGCCCCCCAGTCTACGCCCATGCTTTCTATGTTTTTGCAGTAGCTTTAGTGCTCTTAAGCTCACACTGCACAAAGAAACAAAAATAAAAACCTGCCTGTCTGGCACTAGGGCAGGGCTATCCCTTTCATCCAATGATCCTACATGGCAGTCCCACAAGGCCCAGAGCTCCAGAGGCTAAGGATTCCGGCTCTTGTGGCAGTGTAAGCTCATCCCACCTCTGCCACAATCTGTGATACAGTGAGCAAGGGTGGGCGCAGAGCCCAGGTAAGAAAGACCTCATAGCAGTTGCAGGTAAAGGCAAATAATATTTATTGATGGTTTTGGGCAAGGAGTCCTGTTCAATTTATAGGAAGGAAGAATGCAAACTCAAAGCAAAATCCGTGAATGTGACAATGTCCTTGGGTGGTCTGCTCCTGAAGGCCACAGCATACATTCCTGTTTCTTTCTTTCTTTATCACATTTCTAGTCCGCATTACCTACAAAAAAAATCTAAACGGGTTACAACTTGCCTATTATTGTCCATTCCCCAACCTTTTTTTTTTTCTTTCTAAAGTGTTGGAAAAAGTAGTTTTTTTCAATCATCATCTTTTGTTGAAGAAACCTTTGCTCTGCACCCTAGGCAATCTGGCTTCAGGGCCAATTTTAGCACAGAAACAGTCCTAGTTGGCCTTCTCAGTGAAATATATGCTCACCTAGATAAGAACAACATTGTACATACTATGTCTCTTGATCTATCGGCTGTCTTTGACTTAGTTGACCACACTTTCCTACTAACCTGTCTCTCATCTCTTGGATTTCAAGGCACAGTTCTCTCTTGGTTCCACTCCTTTCTCTCTAACCAGTCATATAAGGTTGTTACTGATTCCTCTACATCTTTCCCTCACTCACTACCCTGTGGTGTCCCCCAGGATTCTATATTATTCCCACTCCTCTTTAACTATTCCTTGGTCCCCTTGCTACCATTATTCAATCATCAGGTATTTCATGTTATTTCTATTCAGATGACATCCTACTTCTCTTTCCCACTGACCCGTTTTCCCCTTCTATCAGCTCTCTTCAAAACTGCCTTACTTCAGTTGCCGACTGGCTTGCTGATCACAAAATGGTCCTGAATCTGCAAAAAAATAAAATAAAAATGGTAGCCTGCTGGTTTACTGGCAGCCCTCCCATTCCCCCCTCTTCTCTTTGTTCCCATAAGGTGAAGAGAAGAGGGGGAAATGGGAGGGCTGCCTTATGGGAACTGATATTCTATCAGTTAACTCCTTCCGTTATTTGGGGGTCATCCTAGACTTCCAACTTTCTTTTACACAACACATATCTACTATCTAATAGTGACGTAATTGTAATATCATTTACCCAGGCTGTCCCAACTACCTTTTCAAAAAGTTACAATCTCTGCAAAACACTGCCATTCATCTTCTCTGTCATGCAAGCTGATTTGAGCTTATTCCCTCCTGCTGAAATCTCACACTAGCTTCCTCTCATATAAAGAATCTTGTTCAAACTTCTTACACTTACCTTTTGGGTCTTCCGACTAGGTCTTCCAAGCTATCTTTCGGCTCTCACCATTGCCTACTTAACTGCCCATACTTTACATTAAATCAACGACCACCACTTGGTTCTTCCAGGGCCCAAAAAGGCTAGCTTAGAATCAACATGCTGCTGTGCTTTTTATTTAGCCGTCCCTTTCATTTGGAACTCTCTTCCAAAAGAAATTCAAGCTGAATCATCTTTCGAAAAATGTAAATTTGTCTTAAAGACCTGGCTCTTTAACCTAGGTTTTGGTACCATCAAATTGGGCTTATTTGACCATTTTGTTACAGGAGTGTCTTTACCCCTTTTGTTCCTCACCCTTCCTCCCCCCCCCCCCCCCCCCCCCCCCACTTCCCTTGTTTAGGTTCTTGCCTTGTCTTTGACTTTTGCTTTGTGTGAATGGCCTTATCTTTCCTATCTGAATATTGTAGTTCCTTTCTGTCCTTTCAAATGTTATTATGTAAACAGCTTTGATCTGCTAAGTTAGCAAAGGCGGTATAGCAAATGCCAATAAATTAAACTAAACTAAAATAACAATAAACAAATATCAGGCATTACTGTTCTCCATCCTAAAACATTAAGATAAAAAAGCTTGCCTTTAGCTATTTCCTAAATGATAACAAGGAAGTTATCTGTCTTATTCTGTCCTCCAGCACAACAGCATACTCTACTTATCTGCCAGACGAATGCGCACAAGGTTTCACGGGAAGTATGGCTTCTTGTGCACATGTACAAACAAAACCAAAAGTGTTAGCCCACATCAGCGCTTTATCTGCACCTAAATATGAAGCTTGTAAAAATTGCTTACACATATCAGTTTTGCAAGGCTTATATTTAGGTGCAGAATAGAGAGTTGCACAGGGACAGAAATGTTACCCATCCTCGCCCGTTCCCTCCCCCTCCTGTCCCCGCAAGACTTTAACCTGTCCCCATTTAGTCCCGAAAGAATTTAATGGTACATAAAAAAAAATTCTGGTTGGCTCTCTGTCTCTCTCTGGGTTTGAGCCGCAGCATTGCAGGCAAGGAAGGAACAGAAGTTGGAACATGGAACACTCTGGTGCGCACATGTAAGACTTGTCTGATTCACTGGCACTGTGTGCTGAGAGGTCGCCACATGCACGCATCAGTAGGTCAGGTGACATCTGATGCTTGTGCCTGTGTCAGAGCTGAGGTCTGTGCATCAGCCAGGGAGCAGAGAGGACGTAATATTATATACTTGATTATGATCTTTCTTTGGTGTTTCTGGGACATAGACCATAGAAGTCCGCCCGGTCCTATCCTTATGTTCCAACGCTGGAGTTGCTGTCAAAGCCCACTCCAGCCTATTCGTCTTCTCATTTGCGGGACACAGACCGTAAAAGTCTGTCCAGCACAGTCCTCATATTCCAGCCACTAAAGTTACTGTCTAAGACCTTTCCAGACCATCCTAAACCAGATTGCCACACAGACATTACAAGTATGCCCGGTATCGGCCCTAGTTCATCACAGCCGGAGTCGCCATTTAAGCGTCACTTGACATATTAACACACATGCAGCTATTTAAGTTTAGTTTTTGTATAACTTCCATTTTCTAATTAGAGATCCTCTGTGTTCATCCCACACCTTTTTGAATTCCGTCACTATCTGTGTCTCTGCCACCTCCTTAATGGTGACTTTACGCATCTGTGCTGTTAAAGCAAGGATGAGGAGATAGCACTCAAAGAACTTGGTACTCAGTAGGTGAGAGGCTGGCAGAAGTGCAGCGAACACTTCCACGGGAGCCCCCCAGGAATTGTTTCCATCCCCACAGGAACTCCACATGAACTCCTTCCGTCCCCACGGGATCCCCGCAGAACTGCTTCCATCCCCGCGGGTTCTGCGGGATTCCTGTGAACCCCGTTCTCATGCAAGTCTCTAGTGCAGAAGAGCAAGTGCCAATGGGTGCTTTCACTTTCAGTTTTGTTCCAACCAGCACATATTTGTTACTTTCCATCTGCCTTTTAAACTTGCAGGGGCTTCCTTCCTCTTGCAAAACAAAACAGAATCGGCAGTTACATTTGAAAGATCAACAAGAAATCCTCTCCATCAAACCTTCTACGCCACCCAGACTCTAGCAGAAAAATTACTGCGTCGTGCCCACATCAAAAGTGAGCGGCATACTTTCTGCATTGCATAGAATTAAATTAGATTATATCAGCATACATTTTAATACAATGTGCGGCTGTGTCTTCTGCGTGAGCTAACACCCACGAACAAGTCCTCTCTGCATTGCTTGGCGTGTTCAACCTGCGGCAACCTCGCGGTTAAGCCCACAGTTGCTTTCTGCATTGGTTCCTCAGTGTATATTTTGCCACTCTCTGTAAACATACTGTACTTTCCTGGAAGCTTGTGCATGTCAGGCATGATTGAGCTTTCTGGCATTAAGAAACAAGGCTAGCAAATGCCAAGACAACACTGGCACATCATGCAGAAAAGAAGAGAGGGGAGGGAGATAAACAGGACACTTGACATGCTGGCATTTCAAACTGGCAGCTCTTCAGCAGCATTTAGTGTAAGAGCCTGGTACTGAACTGGGCAAACCTTTGAGTGTCTGTGGCTGTGCATACACTAGCAAGTGTGGGCTTTCTGGTGTAACCTCGCTCACTTTTCAGGGGCGCTTCATTCAGTCCTTTCTTTGTCCTTTCTAGCTTATGAGAAACAAGTAGTATAGAAACTGATAAGAAGAGGAAAAGTTGTGACTACTGGAGTTAATATGCAAGGCTAGTGCAGTAAAGAAAGGATCTGTAGGAGTTGAGAGAGGAAGAATTAATTTATGTCTTTATCGGTACTTCAGAAAGGATGATGCATCCAGGGTAGGTTACTTTTGTCAGTTTTTGCCTGAGGCACACAGACAGCTGACTGTAAGAATAGAATCCCAAAACGATCCCAGAACTGAAACTATTTGCCAGTCAGTACAAGGTTTCCTTCTCTGCAAAACAAGAGGGAGGCCAAGAGATCCTCCCTTCTGTCCTAATGCAGACTTAAAGGTCGAGATGGATGACCTTGCATTGTGAGATTTGAATCTGTAGATTTGTGGATTTGTTGTTTGAAAGGGTGTCTTTTTTTTTCTCTCTTGATAATTAGTTTTCTTCTGCTTTCTTGGGCTGGGATCCTTGTATCACAAGCATTCATTCACAGTCACCTGGCAATTTCATCCTGTATTGCAGTGTTCTTCAATGCAAGGCCGGATGGGGAGGAGGTGGGGGAGGCAATAGCAATCCTCATCATTTTTTTTTGTTTTGTTTTGTCTTGATTCTTCTGCTACTCTCTGCCTGTCAATCCAAGCTTGTGACAAAGAGGGAAGTGTGTGTGTGTGTGTGTGTGTCTGTGTGTGTGTGAGTGGGGGGGGGGGGGGGGGGGAAGAGAAGGTCATGCTTCAAAACAAAGCATTTCTCTATACAAGAAGACAATGTAGTTGGAAACACTCGCCTCTTTGCAGATAACCCCACTGAAAAGTATGACGTAGGCTGGAAGGGATGTATGTCATTGACACATGCAGGTCAGCAGTGTTGCAGCCCTACATTGGAAGATATATGGTGACTCTTCTTCAGCTCATCTGGATCCAAAGTGAAGACCTCTATCCTAATGTATATTATTCTCATTGTCCCCAATAATTATATTATTGGGGTCATTGCCGTGATGATCCAGGGGTTGGGACCAGGCACCAGGACTCCTTACAGAGCCCTGCAATAATGAACCCTGAATATCACTTCTAGGTGTTACGCTTGATTGTGACCTTGACTGCCCCCGGGACTGTGAAAGCAGCCTCTAAAGTAATGTTCTTCAATGCAAGGCCTGGGAGCCAATGGCAGCCCCTGGAGACATCTGGGGCTGCCCCTGTCATCATTCTGTTTTCACTTCTATCTGCTGCTGTACCCAACATCGCAACAGAAAGGGGGAAGTGCATGGGGGGAAGAGCTATATGCTTGAACGGCACGGTATTTCTCAATAAAAGAGAATACTTTCAAAAACACCCACGTCCTTTGAGGATACTCTCAATTACGTTTGAAGGCGGGCTGGATGTCATTGACAGATGCTGGTCAGCAGTGTCACAGCTCCACACGAGAAAATATTTGATGTCTCTCCTTCAACTTATTTGCGTCCAAAGTGGCCCCAACTTAAAAATTAATGAAGGCTACTGCTCTAAGACATCACCAGTTGAACCAGGGACTTTCCACAGGGCAATGCACAGCACTGTCATTGATCCATCTGGCCTAATCCCTAGTAAGATGTTCATCTTTCATAGTTCATATTTATTTGATATACCGCTAATGTTCTGCATAAGGATATTGGAACAGATTCTATATACAGCGCTGTATAAATTGGCACCAAAAAAATACACCTAGGAATATTCTATAAACTATACCTAAACTTAGGCGCAGTTTATAGAATATGCCTAGCACCCATCCAAGCAACTAAATTTAGTCACAGGTATTTACGCCAAGGAAAACTTGGTGTAAATGCCGGCAACTAAGTTAGGCATGGAGCAGGTGCATTCTGTATCAGCGTGCATAGATTTTAGAAATGCCCACAACCCACCCATTCCGCGCCCATGGCCCTGCCCCCTTTTTGGTTCTGCGCCTTAGAATTTACATGCAGATCTTTACAGAATACGCTTAGCAAGTTCTGCGTGTAAATTCTAATTAATGGCATTAGTGGCAATTATTGGTGCTTATTGGCTTGTTAAGATAATTAAGTGCACCTTCAAATCTGAATACGACCTGACTTCTGCGCACAACTCTGGTCGCACTATATAAAATCCAGGGGATTATGAATAGGTGTGAGAATTGTAGGGCTGGAGTTAGATTGGTAATACAGTACTGTAATTGTAAATGTTAACCTGTTGATACAGCAGGGTAATGTTTTTATTCTAGAGATTTTTGTGGAAAGATGTTTGGTGTGAACAAAGGTAGATAGACTGAAAGAAAGTCCTGTGGTCAGGGAAGTTGGCAATCTGATTCTTTTTCTGTCTCCTCCTCTGCCATTAGCAGAATCTCTCTTCCCACTGAACTGTGCAGAGCTGAAAGGCTGTTGCACTCTATGCTGATTAAATTGTGCTGACTCAGGAAGATGTCAAAGTGTAACCAGAGCAGAAAAGCTGCTTTTCTTTCCTTTTGACAGCTGCAGCAATGAGCTGTTGCCAGGGTCTCACCTTGGGTCCAGGCAGCAGCAAGACCCACAGAACAAGCGCTATTAAAGATACATTACTGGAAAAGGGAGGAAAACCAAACATAAACCAGAAGTGTTTTCTAAATTCTTATTAAGTGGGCATAAGGTGCTGGGGGTAGGAAGTGACATGACATTTATTGTGGCCCCATGAATATAAGAGCATGCATGCTTATAACAGTCTTCTAACACTATCATAATGAAATAATCTGAAGGAGAGAATTTGTCTGCTTTGGTTTTATGGTACAAAATGAATGGTGTCTGTGTACAATGAGTAAAATCCGAATGAGTAGCAGGGAGGGTGCAGGATGCATGCACACCACCATATGATCAATGCCAGTAAAGGGTTAAAATTCTCCTTGCCTGCCCACTGTGCACCTGCACCTTTGTCTGGTGTGTGGTTTTCTCACAGCTGCCTCAATGTGGGCTGTGAAGTAAACCAGACTATATTTTGGAGACCTAATCCCTGAGGGTTTGTAACAAAAACACTGTCACCCTTGGGGAAGCATATGTTAGGGTGGAGAAAAGACTAAAGTCCTGTCAAATACCGGCACTTGGAAATCGCACTCACATGCACTATTGATAAGTGCTAAACTGACTGAGCAGATGTTGAAAAACATAAATTCTGCAGAAGACCAGCAAGTGTTAACTACAGCTGTGGTGAAGCGAAAACATAAAAGTCGAAAGCATTAAGTGGAGAACATTCTCGGAAAACTTACATCCAAAACAAACAAAAAAATGATTCTTGCAGTTCAATAAGTAACTTTGCATGGATTCAGGTCCAGCCACATTGTTAAGCTAAGGGTACTAGGTACTTGGCTAAATATATTTCAGTATTAATATTTTTCCATATCAAATTGTCATATCAGTCATAGGAAGAATGTTCTATCAAAGTATGGCAGATGGCTGAGAATTATTAATATACACTACCATGTTATTGTACGCTAATGCCATTAATACATGTTATTTTACTGTCCTAATGCTGCACATTAAAGGCATTAGTATGCACCATCAACGCAAGCTATTGTACTACAGGGCCTAATGTCACACATCAATGGCATCAGCATGCTCTATTAATGGTATTTTACTTCAGGTCCTAATATTGCATGTTAAAAGTATTAGCATGCATAATTAATGCATGCAATTTTGCTGCAGATCCTACTGCAGCAGGTTAATGCATTAGCGTGCACCATTAATGCATGGTATTCTACTGCAGGTCCTAATGACACACGTTAATAGCAATATAGTGCACCATTAATGCTTGCTATTTTACTGCAGATCCCAGTATCACCTATTAACAGTATTAGCGTGCACCATTAATGCATAGTAATCTATTGCAGGTCCTAATGTTACAGGTTAATGGCATTAGCATTGGTGTGCACCATTAATGCATGGTATTTCCCTACTGGTCCTAATGTCACACATTAACAGCATTAGCGTGCACCAATAATGCATGCTATTTTACTGATGGTCCCAAAGTCACACATTAATGGCATTAATACCCAGAGTACCTTAATGTAACTCACCTTGAGCTACCACTGAAAAAGGTGTGAGCAAAATCCAAATAAATAAATAAATAAATAAATAAATAAATGTGCACGATTAATGAATGCTATTTTACTGCAGTGCCTAATGTCACACATTAACGGCATTAGTGTGCACCATTAATGCATGGTATTTTAACTATGGGTCCTAATGTCGCACATTAACGGAAATATAGTGCACCATTAATGATTGCTATTTTATTGCAGGTCCCAATGTCACACATTAATTATATTAGTGTGCACCATTAACGCATAGTTTTACTGCAGGCAGGTCTAATGTTGCAGGTTAATAGCATTTAGCATTGGTGTGCACCATTAATGCATAGTATTTCACTACTGGTCCTAATGTCACACATTAACAGCATTAGCGTGCACCAATAATGCATTTATTTTCATGCTGGTCCTAATGTCGCACATTAACAGAAATATAGCGCACCATTAACGCTTGCTCTTTTACTGCAGGTTCTAATATCACATGTTAACAGCATCCATGTGCATCATTAATGCATTTATTGTATTTATCTTCCTGATGTTTCTTATGTCATGCAGGTAGAACATGTGTAGAGCTGAAATGTGAATGTGTGCTGTGGGACTAGAGTATGTTTTTCACATTCTGCTCTTTAAAAAAAAAAAAAAAAAGACTTCAGAATGCATTAATGTAGGGGGTTGTTTTCAGTGATCAACACAGCAGACTCAACATGAGAGAATAGTTTCTATAATGCAGCCATTAGCAGATATTGTTGTGCTCACCAAGTATGAAGAAGACAGCTATTAACCGATGTTGCAACCAGAAGACCACAAAGGCCAGCAAAATGTTGCTATAAGGTTTAATTTAGGGTGGTGAGTAGGTTGTAGATGAACATCTGTACTTCAGTAGGCCAAAAGGTGGGTGTTGATATCCCCAGCAGTAAAAGTGGCATGGACCTTTAAATGTGACTTGTCCATGGAAGCTGTAGACTGTGTTTAAAACAGGATAAGTGGACTCATTGAGCACTGACAATCTAGCTAGAGGGGTATTTAGGAAACTCCTGAGTTCTTTCAGGTGGACACCCCACAAGATCAGTTCATCCCTATGCTGCACAAGCAGCTCTATGCCCTACTACCCCCCAAGAATTACTCAGAAACACTCAGGCTCTGGAATCAGGATCTGGGCATAAATATGACTAACAATCTGTTAAGGCCAGACCTCCTCGCTCTCTTGCTGGGCCAGTGTGAGGGAATGCCATTTTTGCATGCAGACAAGAGCCTATGTTTCCACCAGACAAGCGTTCAGAATAGGAATTAACTCTGTCCCCTAACCTCCCCAAATGCCCTCTGGAGTTGTAATAAGATACAATTTTTTTGGTCTCAGATTGTTTGCTACTTGTCATCTTTGATGGGGAAAGATCTTCAACTATCACCACCTGGTTTATTGTTTGGAAAAACTATAGAATGTGGTATCTTAATTAAAGAGGAGTGATTGTTACTGGTCAAGGCCAGTGTTATTGCAAAACACTATATAATGCAATATTGGGTAAGATGAAATCCGCTATTTTATTGGCACTGGAGAAATAACCTGTATGAGCATGACTTTAAAATGTAGGGATGCTCAACTGTCTTTTAAAAGAAGGAAACTGTTCTTGTCTGGGAGATATACATTCAATCACTGTCTACAAACAGACCCAGGTCTGTACCTCCCCCTACCTGTTACACTTGTGGAGGAAACTGTGAGCCCTTCAAAACTCACCAGAAACCCACTATACCCACATATAGATGCCCCCTTCACCCATAAGGGCTATCTATGGTAGTGGTGGGGGGTCATGGGTTTTGAGGGGCTCTGCGGACAAGGTAAGGGAGCAATGGTGAGATGTGTACCTGGGAGCATTTTATGAAGTCCACTGTAGTGCCACCTAGGGATGTCAGGGGGACCAGTTTACTAAAAATGTTGGCTCCCCCTACATCCCAATGGCTTGATTTTGTGCGTTTTGCACTTGGGCATTTTTTTATGGACCCCCCCCCCCCCCCAAAAAAAAAAAAAAAAAGTAAAAATCACAAAATCTTGTTCAAAACAGTATTTTAAAAATTTGTTGACATTTTTCTTAAAAAAAAAAGACCTTCTTTCTTATTCAGATTAAGTTGGACTTAGACATCATATCGAAAATGCACCTCCATGTTTAGTAAAATGCATTTTATGCACAAAATATCTTTGGACTTGTCCTGTCTAATCAAAAGAGGTTTGATATAGATGGCTTTCCTTTTTTTTTTTTTTTGGCAAACAAAAGTTGTAAAACCATCAAAATCAATACCATTGACATGAACAGATGCTTCTAGTGGTGCTTAAGCCTGGACATAAGCCAACCTCCAGCAGGTGTAAATATTATAAGGTTTGAGGAATCCCGGAAGCAAATATTTGTGTGAGCTGGGGGGGCTGGAGGATGTTATTGGAATGTCAGCCTGGTTCTTTCTGCATCTACTGAATTGCTTTTTCTTCAGGTCGTGATGGATATCCTTTTGTGTGACAAATATCTCCTTTTGTGAGAGTTGTTATTTGTGGAAACCTGACTATTTCACACTATTTGGCTTCCAAAATTGAACACTAAATTGTTAGCAGCCGGTTACTTAGCTAATGGTGTTGGGTTCCCAGCAATAAAGACTTGACCCACATTCTAAAGTTTATTTATACCTTTGTGCAAATTTTATACTTCAGTTTAAACACATGTAAAAAATGTTAGAAGGCAGTTTCATACATTTAGCACTTTGTGTGTTCGTCTGATGTTCCCCTCAAGCCTCATATCATTACACCTTGTTCTAAAGTGCCTTTTCCACCCCAAAAAATGCAGAGATACTGTTGCACACATTAGACATGTCATACATGCATTCGGCTGCCCTCACATGCCAAGCACCCCTCTTTACACGCATTCAGGAAAGTGCCCCCCTCTGTTCATCATCTCTCCCTCTCTCTTCTACTCCTCTCCCTGCCCCCCCATCCATGCATGGTCTGGCATCTTTCCCTCCATTCTCCTACCTCTCTGCCCATGGTTTAGCATGTCCTCCCTCTCTCAACCCCCCACCTCTGCCCATGTTCTGGCATTTTTCCCTTTCTCTCAACACTTCCCTGATCTAACTTGTCTTGTAGAAGTTACGAGCGATGACAGAAGCTGGCCCCGTAGCCTTCTCTACTGCACCCAACTCAGCTGATGCAACTTTGTTTCCATGTGGGCAGAATGTGGCAGAGGGAAGACTCTGGAACCAGCCACAGGCAGCATATGTGAAACGCTGCTGGTGACCTCAGAAGATAGGGTTTAAGGTTAACTGGAGAGTTGAGAGAAGGGGAAGATGCTGGATCATGGGTAGAGGGAGAGAGAGATGCTGGGTAATGGGAGAGAGGGATGGAGGGGGTGATGCTAGATCATGGGTGGTGAGGACAGCAGGAAAGAGAGTGGGAGAGATGCTGGAGCATAGCGGAGAGAGAGGGAGAGATGCAGGACCATGGGGGGCAGGGAGGATGAGAGATGGGACAAGGAGATGCTGGGGGGTCGAGGGGAAGGGACAAAGGCTACAAGGGTGGGAGGGGGAGTGAGAGATAAAATGCTGGGCTACAAGGGTGGAACAAGAGAGAGAGAGAGAGAGAGAGAGAGATGTTGTGAATAGTGGAGCCATGTGGGAGAGGCTATGGGGGTTGTAAAGTAAATGAGTGAGAGAAAGGTTGTGAGAACAGAGGGTAGAAATGTTGTAATGGGATGTAGATAGAAACTAGGAGGCTGGGGGAGGAGAACGATGGGAACTGGGAAACCTAGGGGGTGAGAAAAATAAATAGAAAGTTGATAGGTAGGTGAAAAGTAAAAAGAAGGATATGGAGTACTGGAGGGTGCGAAAGAAAGTGAAATTAGAGTGGGCAAAGTCAGAAAAGAAAGAAAAGGAGGAAAGAGTTAAAAGGGAAAAATCAAGATTTTAGAGCAATGTAGTAAAGTAATAGAAGAAGACAGGAGGAGGGGTAAATAACAAAAGGACAGCAGCCTCTGGAAAGAGGGTAAGCAAAAGACAGGAAAGAAAGAAAGAGAAACTGAGACCAACATAATGGAAAAATCAAATGTCCAGATAAAGGTAGAAAAAAGTGTTCTATTTTGAATGTATTAACTTCAACTTGTTAGTTTTGGGAAATGTGCATGTCTTTATATTATGTTCAGTACAAGTGGAAATGCATTTCTGTTTTAATTTCTCTGGTGCTGCAGCACATACTGAGTTTGATTTCTTGGGGTTCCCAGTTCAAATTTTGTCTTCACACTTCTATTTTTGTTATTTTTGATCTCTTGTTCTGTATTGGGTGAGGGTCTGTGTTTTGGATGTCACTGAGGTATTGTATTGTGTTTGCATGTAGTTTCTGTGCAGAGATCTGTAGCAGTCCCACTTGTTCTGTTATACCAGTAGTAGGTGTATTGCTGTATTAGGGCCCAGTGTAATGAATAAGTGCTATTCATAGGTAGAGTTCTTGCTGTTTGAATCATAGGATTAGTGTTACTGTTGTATGACTGATTTGCTACATGTATATTGAGTTAGTTTTGTTTTGTTTTTTTGCTCTTCCAGGTTTTGTATTGTTTCACAATGTTCCTGGAGTGGTAGTGGAGAGATTTATATTGCTAATGCTCAGATGACATGTGGAACAGAATATTAATTTGTATGGTGACTTTCATGGAGAAATTACCTACTTCTGATCTGCACCTGTGTTGCGGAGAGGTTAGATTTTTGTGGATGCAGAGCATGTCTTCATTTAACTCATAATAAACTACTATACTATGTCAGACCAAAGGTACATGTAAGAAATTTGTCAGGTACGTGAGCATCATCCATCCGTGTGTCCCAACTGAAAAAAGATTGAGGACTACTGCCCTAGAAACTCAGCAACATTTGGAAAGCAAAACAACATCTATATCTTTACAAATGTATACACTGGATGTACTGCTAGAAAACGTCACTAATTGGTCTTCAATCTCAGTAGTGAATCTTACTTTTGGGGTGGGCCACCCTTGGCGTTTCTGAAAATGCCTCTTCTGACATACTTTTATCCATCATCTTCTACAAGGTGCTGTAGAGGAAGATTTTAGAAAAGACATCCACCTGAGAATAAGGACTTGCAAGTTAGTACGTTGGATATGGACCTCTATTTCTCATTTATTTTAGGGCAGGATCTGACAACATATAGCCTGTTCTAAAATACATCCAAGTGCTGGCTATGTCTAGCATGAACATCCATTTTAAACTGAAACCTGCAAACTATGAATGTGGTAAAACAAGGGACACGGATGGCTTTCCGGCAGCATAGGAACGTCCATATTTTAAAATAGCCACCTAGGTATCCATGTGGAGAGTAGCTTAATGGTTAGAGCCGGTAGTGGGAGGCGGGGCTGGAGGTTGGGAGGCGGGGATAGTGCGGGGCAGACTTATACGGTCTGTGTCAGAGCCGGTGGTGGGAGGCGGGGATAGTGCTGGGCAGACTTATATGGTCTGTGCCAGAGCCGGTGGTTGGGAGGTGGGGCTAGTGCTGGGCAGACTTATACGGTCTATGCCCTGAAGAGCACAGGTATAAATCAAAGTAGGGTATACACAAAAGTAGCACACATGAGTTGTCTTGTTGGGCAGACTGGATGGACCGTGCAGGTCTTTTTCTGCCGTCATCTACTATGTTACTATGTTAGAGCAGGCTGAGAACCAGGGTAAAGAACCAGTGGGTTTAATCCCACTGCAGCCCTTTGTCATTTTTTTTTGTGAGCCCCCCCAGGGACACAATACCTACTGTGACTTCCTTTACTCCTTCCAGTGAAGAACTGCTCATATCGGAGCACCTTTTTGAAACCTGGATGTGCCAAGTACCAGGTCTAAATACAGACATCCATCTTTTTGGAGATGTCTCTTCTTCTTCTTCTGACATCGAAGCTGGATGTTCATATTTTGGCCCCTCCCTAGTCCCACCCAAAACATGCTCACGCTCCTTTGCCATATGAACTTACTGCACTCTTCCCTATCCCTCACATTTTACTGTTCTGGTTGATCTAGAAGCATGTAGGATCCAATAAAGAACTAAATGGTTTTCTAATTAGCTGATACTCAGAAACTAACACTGGTGCTCGAGACAATTGGTGCTGGACTAGCGCGGGCATTAATATGCGCAGAATGTTCAGAGGGCTCTAGTGTGGGAAACAATGTGTGTGCCAAAGATTAGTACAAGTAGTATTTAAATGTAGTCAAATGGATGTTAATGAGGTAATTTCCTATACCCTCCCAATACTCAGAGAACAGGGCACAAAACAAAGCCACCTTTACTGCTGAAAACACTGGGGTGTTTGGAGGATTTCCCATAATTTGCCAGTTTTTATTTAATTTTGAAGCAGAAGGAAGCCCGTGCAAGCCCCTGAGCACTGGTAATGAGAGACGAATGTGTGCGAGTCAGAGCAAACCTGAAAGTGAAAGCATGCATTGGTACCTGTTTTCTGCACTTAAATATATAAGCTTTTCAAACATTTTCACCTGAAAAGCTTATATTTATAGGCACAGAACAGCGCCAATGTGTGCTTTGCTTCTGGGTTTGCCTGGCGCATGCGTAGAAGAGATCTGCATACCGTGAAACTCTTGTGCGCATGCGGCAGGCATGTTCCTTTCCCTTGCTTTCGGTCAAACACTGCACATATCATCTGCACCTTTTTACGGATGAACATTGGGGAGCTATTTTTCTGTGCTGTTCCTTATAGCACCGGAGTTCTGAGCATTGGCCCATAAGTTACAAGAAGCCTTGCAGGAAGAGAAGGTAAGGCTGCTGCAGAGCCCCTGAGTGTGTGCAGTCTGACTCCATGCTTCCACTGTGTTTCATTGCGGTTTGGCTTGCTTAAGATTGATGCTCTCTAGTGCTACCTCAACCTAAAGTTCAAGCAAGCCCAAAAGATGGGCACCTGATCATCAGAGTGCTTTACAGAAAGATGCATATTCTCATTCACCACTTTGTTATTGTGGTTATTACCACAGTTATCACTTGCTTACCCTGTGACTGTTTCTGCAAAGAAAGAGTTAGTCTCTGGAAACCAAACAGGAGAAAACTGACCTGCTTGGATGTGACATTAGCTTCCACAGTAAATCTGGCAGGCACTGGTAATTACAGAAAGAGTGTAGCCAGAGGTCACAGCAAGCCAAGTCCCTGCAATAATGGAAGCTTGAAATGAAAACAGAGAGGAAGGGTAAAGAGCCATGGCAGTCCTTTTCATAGGATCTGGATTTTAACTCATGGAGCATAATGTTAAACATTAACTATGCTGTTGCAAAAGCACTGCCCCCAGTTTTTCATTTCAGCTGCCAGAATATTACCCACAGTAATGGAGTTTGGTTCAGTTTTTACTGTCTTTAGCCCCATGACCTGCCTGCATTCCCACTTTTCAGAGTCCAGCTGGTTCATGAAAGACTCAGCGGGAGGTGGTGATCTGTTCACATCATCTGCATTTTCTCCTTAGGTCTGTGGAACAAATTGATTTCACAGGAAGTGTCTGTTACTATTGCAAGGTAATAGCACAGCTCTCCTGTACAGTTAGACTTGGCTTCAGCTGATCTGGGGTTTCCAGATGCCTGGGGATACAGATGACAATTTAGAATTAATATGTATTTTATATACAGCACTTCTCCCAAATTCCTGTACCCTAAAATGCATTGCAGATTAATAGAGGTACTGTCACCTCTGGGATGGGATTTAGGTTGCACTTACAGCGCCTCATAGGACAGAAAATATGTTCCAGGTAGCCCAGCGGTACTTCTAGTATAGCGAGCGGTAAGCCCGTGTTGTGCTTACCGCCCCTTAGTAAAAGGAGCCCTAAATGAGGTCTCACCAGAAACTTACACAGAGGCACAATCACCTCCTTTTCCTTGGTAGCTGTTTCTCTCCCTGTGCACCCCAAGCATCCTTCTAGCTTTTGTCATTGACTTCTCAACCTGTTTGGCCACCTTAAGATTATCAAATAGGATCACTCCCATGTCCCTCTCTTTTTTTTCAAACTCAGACATATTGCACTCCTTTACTATACCATTCTCTTGGAGTTTTGTAGCCCAAATGCATGACCTGGCATTTTATAGCATTAAATCTTAGCTGCCAGATTCTAAACCATTCTTCAAGCTTTGCTAGATCCTTCCTCATGTTATCCACGTCATCAGTTTTCATATCAATAATAAATCAGTTCATGACTGACATATTTAAACTATAATTTAAAAGCATCCTCAAAAAATGAGGGGGTCGATATTCAAACAGAGGACTGCCGAGGGGGGGCAAGATTCCCCTGGACCAGGGCCGTGCCTAGGGTTTCTCGTGCCCCCCTGCAGACTATCAGTTGGCGCCCCCCCCCCCTTACACACATGGAGCTCACAGCTGCATGTCTCTCTTGGCCAAACCGTCAGTTGCTCTCACTCTGTTCCCGGGCAGATTTCTAACAGGAGCTGATCATCCAATCAGAGAGCTATATTTGAATGCAGATTAACATACAGACACTCTAATGGGAATTTTTAGTCAAAAACACTAGATAAACCCTTCGTTTTTGGATCAAACTTCACAGTTTTGATCAAAGCCATGCCCTAACATTAAGGCTGTAAACATTTCCATCAATTTTTACCCATAAATATGCAAATGAGAACATCTCAAAAACGGACTAATTTGCATATGATTTAAACAAATCTGAGCATATGACAACCAAGTACAGACTCCCAGCACCTGAATTCTGCAATTAGATTTAATGCAAATACTTTTAAAACTTAAAAAAAGCAATCAGATTTTCACTTACCAGCTCTTCCTCTTTGAAACTACTGTTGAAACCATCAGCCAATGAAATGGATTTTAGCTGTAGCTATCCCAGAATACCTGATAATTATGCACACATCATGCCCTCCTCTCGGTGTACATGATGCTCAGAAACAAAAACCCCAAAAACTTTGAACCACTTACAGATTTTAACAATTACACTATTTATTTTTTATTTCTCCCCAGTCTCACTTGCACACCTCCCTCCAAACCTGTTCTCTTTAATTTGAATGTTGTTCACTTCAAGCTCACCCCGAATGAGAAGTTGTTCCCACACCAAAGACATATATAGCACTCGTATTCTTTTAAGCAACTTCAGCAGAGGTGTCTGCCTCAGTTAGTACTGCTGGGCTGCCTTCACTTTCTGATGCGGAGGGGGAAGGGCAGGGGAAATAGGAGAATCACAACTACAGGTAAAAGATTTTGCAAGTGAACGAACCTGGGCGGCGCCCTCCAGAAGTCGGCGCCCCCCTGCAGTGCTTACCCTGCTTACCGTATTGGCACGGCCCTGCCCTGGACCTGGCCTCCAAGGGGGGCCCAGTGCCAGCAAGGCTTCTGATGGCTGGCAGGCAGGCAGGCAGGCAGGCACACACAGGCAGAAGAAGGCTGGATTAGTGTTAACCTGGGTATCAGGCGCCTGCTCCTGTGTGCCAGGCCTGGGACCCATGTTTATTTTTCAGTTCAGATCAGCATTATCTTTCGTGTATACGGTCTGATTCTTAGTAGTTTTCTTAAAAATGGTTTCAGCCACTTCTAGGCACTCAGTAATTTCTTCCATCTTATTCTGTAAAGACTGAAAATTGGCCAGGGAAATCTACAGAAATTTGGAGACTGCACTTTACAGTCATAAAAATGATCCTGTTGATAGTTTCCCATCAGATCTCAGGACCTCAAAAACTGCTTCTGTCCCTCCAGTGCCTGCAGCTGACACCACAATTGAGCTCCTCATTCCTCAAATGTCACCTACTGATTGACCTTAGTTGACTGGTTTATATCTCCCTTCAATTCAATGGCAGCTGGACTGACTCCTGATGCCACAGTGGCTCCAACATCATCTGCCTGTGTTTTAACTGGCTCCATTAGTGATGTATCTCACAGGATCTACCAGAATGCACCTTGGGGTGCTACATAAGTGACACATTGCCTTCCAGCAGGGCCAGTGGCTCTCCTTGCCCTGCCAGCTCCTGCAGCAAAGCACCCCTCCCCCCCCAATGGATACTGACTGAAGCTCACAATTAACAAATCCATCCATTGGATTCCTTTGGTTGCTGAGAAGCAGGCATTGCAGGGTAAGTATGAGTCCTTCTTTTGCATTTTGCCTATAAAATAATGATTGAAAAGAAGAAAAAAAAAAGTGCAAGTAAATTGGCAAAACAGTAAACCAGCATCTAGGACAGGGGTGGACAACCTGCGACCCATAGGCTAAATGCGGCCGGCCGTAGAATTTTATGTGGCCTGTGGAACCATGGGCAATGTACACAAAAAATATCAGTAACCAGAGTTTTGGCAATTTTAAATACTGTATTTCACAAATATTTTCAGAATAGCCACTCTAGCAGTTTGTTTCCATTAGTGAAATTTTTACTTATTTATTTATCACAGATGGTCTACAGCAGTATTTCTCATCTTCCTCAAGCCAAGTACCCCCTAAGTATAACAAATTTCAACTGAGTACCCCTGAGCTCCAAGCAGCAGAGATTTTTAAATGCACATTTTACTGTTAAACAGTTAACTAACTAGGCAACATCCATAACAAATACAGGACACTGCAACTGGCACACAAACCCAAGGCACAGTTGATGTGATCTGGTATATACCAAAGTCCAAATGAAAGGAGTGGAGTCAATCAATGGGAACCAGATGATTCCTTATTGTATCCAGCGGTTGATAACAAGGGAAAACCCGACACAGCTGTTTTCGCTCAACATGCGCCTGCATCAGGGGTAGAATATTCTAAAAAACAAAACATACAAAATAAATAAATAAATAAATAAATAAAAACAGCTAATTAATACATAAAAAGTTGAATAAAAATTACATAAAAAAATCAACTAATAAAAAAGCAACTAACAGAAAAACACCAAAGATAAAACATTGAAAAACAAACTGTCTATACCATTAGTTTTATAGAGTACCAATTCAGCAATGGTGATAATTCTGCAAATTATAACAAAGTATAGCATGTTTATTTATTTATTTGTTACATTTGTATCCTACATTTTCCCACCTATTTGTAGGCTCAATGTGGTGTGCCGAAACATAGCTGTGTTAGGTTTTCCCTTGTTTTCAACCGCTGGATACAATAAAGAATCATCTAGTTTCCGTTGATTGACTCCACTCCTTTCATATGGACTTTGGTTTTCCCCATTCATTGAGTTTTTCCTTTCTTCCTTCTTCTTATTGCTCTTGTGATCTTTTATATTTCACAGTTATGCAAACTGTTTGGCCCCTTGACAAGTGGTGTGTTATTCTTAGAAACTAAGTAAAAAATGAACAACAAGACTTAAATGGGGCCTATTTATAAAAACAGGAAAAAAAAGAAACTTCTCCACAAAAGTTGCCCATAGTGTCCAGTTTAATCTTTTCTCTGGGAAAATAAAACAAGAAATCTGATTGGTCACTATGGGCAAGTTCTCCACTTCTGTAAAGTACTTTTGTTTGTTTGTTTGTTTTTAATAAATAGGCCCCAATGAACCAAAGCATCTTTATATACACATATCAAATGAAAATTAAAAACAAATGGTACATAGTAGTAATGACACGTGGAGGGGCATAATTGAATGGGGCGCTTAAGTTTTCATGAGGGTGTCCTCGCAGGACGGCCCCGCGAAGGGGCGAGGAAACCTGTTTTATCGAAACAAGATGGGCGTCCATCTTTTGTTTTGATAATAGGGTCGGAGACGCCCAAATCTCAACATTTAGGTCGTCCCCGGTTTTCAGCCATAATGGAAACCGAGGATGCCCATCTAAAAAATGACCGAGTCCAAGCCCTTTGGTTGTGGGAGGAGCCAGAATTCGTAGTGCACTGGTTCCCCTGACATGCCAGGACACCAACCGGGCATCCTAGGAGGAACTGCAGTGGACTTCACAAATTGCTCCCAGGTGCATAGCTCCCTTACCTTGGGTGCTGAGCCCTCCAAAACCCACTCACCACAACTGTACACCACTATCATAGCCCTAAGGGGTGAAGGGGGCCACGTACATGTGGGTACAATGGGTTTCTGGTGGGTTTTGGAGGGCTCACATTTACCACCACAAGTGTAACAGGTAGGGTGGGGAGGGGCCTGGGTCTGCCTACCTGAACTGCACTGCACCCACTAAAACTGCTCCAGGGACCTGCATACTGCTGTCAGGGAGCTGGGTATGAAATTCGAAGCTGGCATAGAGGCTGGTAAAAAAAAAAAATTTTAAGTTTTTTTTTTTAGGGTGGGAGGGGGGTTGGTGACCACTGGGGGAGAAAGGGGAGGTCATGCCCGATACCCTCCGGTGGACACCTGGTCAGTTTGGGCACCTTTCCACAGCTTGGTCGCAAGAAAAAATGAACCAAGTAAAGTTGGCCAAGTGCTCGTCAGTGTTGCCCTTCTTTTTTCCATTATCGGCCAAGGACGCCCATCTCTTAATCACGCCCCAGTGCCGCCTTTGCTATGGTGCCGACATGCCCCCATGAACTTTGGTCGTCCCCGCAACGGGAAGCAGTTGACGCCTAAAATTGACTTTTGATTATGCCGATTTGGGCGACCCTGAGAGAAGGATGCCCATCTCCCGATTTGTGTCGGAAGATGGGCGCCCTTCTTTTTCGAAAATAAGCCTGATAGTAGAAGTAGAAGAGAAAATCACAATAACAGCATTGATTATAGAGGTGTTGGCCCAAGCCATTACTTAGTGAATCATGCAGAGAGAGAAGAAGATCCTCAAGTACCAAGAAATGCAGTCCAAGAAATTGTGGCAGAAACATAAATATTTCCCATCATTTTGGGTACCACGGGTTTGTTCGAAAAGAACGTCCAACCACTTCTGCATAAGTTGCCTCTACATGTTTCATGTTATGAACTCCAGAAAGAAACTCTCTTTGGCACAATGCAAGTACTACTACAAGCATTTGCAGTACATTTGAGAGACTTGGATCATACTCCACATACTCTGGCTTAGGAGTGAGGTTTACAAGTGGAACATCAATTCACTTCCTTACAAACATGTGTCACTCAACAAGTTAGAGAGGGAGCGTGTAACGTCTGTTACAAAGAGAACTTTTTTAAATCTTTAAATTGCAGGCTGAAGAACCCAATGGACTGAATGCTAAGATTGACTGGAAAGAGTAAGTTGTGATTAGTTGCAATAAAGTTGTTGAATTGAAGCCGAGTTATAGGATGATGTAACTTCTGGGTAAGATTAAAAGAAAGCATTCCGCAGCCATGTTTTTGGGGTCCAATAATGCTGTCAGCAGATAATGCAAGTACTGGTTTTAATTTATATAACAAAGAATGAATCTTTCATGGCATTGTGCAGTTTATGAATATTTACACCATTTTATGACACTGATCTATTATATCATGTTACTTTATGATTTTTTAGAAGCACTGTCAGCACCTTGACACAGGCTGCCCCGTGAAAATCTGGCCACAGTCGGTACAAGAGGAATAAGAGAGCCACATGATTGCTTATGTTAAGTTCTGCATTTGTGAAGATTTTATTGCATCACTTAGTATATTTGATCCATGAAAGTTTAATTATTTTCATTGAAGCTTTAACAAATTCTTACTCTGGGTTTTTTTTATGCCTGTGAAGTAACTTTACCCTGTTAATCCTACCATAGTTTCTTCTGTCGTCTGGAAGTGGAGGAAAGGTTCTGAGGCTTTTTCCCCCAAAAGGGTTTTTGTACTTCAATGAATATACAGATATTTTAAGTTGTGCGAGCTATAATACAAGACAAAGAGTTTTGTAAAGATTTTGTAGGGTCTCCTCCTTTCCATTTGACATTTCTTCTCTCTCCAATGCCACCATCTATCTTCCCTCTGCATCCCTATCTGTCCTGTGCCGAAGGGATCTGTACTGGGACCGGTGTTATTTAACATATTTGTAAATGATCTGGAAATCAAAACAACAAGTTGTAAAATAATAATATAATATTCTATTCCCCACCAATTAAATATAATGTAATATGATAAGAATAAGAATATGTAAGAAAAAGGGGGAATTAAATAATATATTTGTTGAATTACATTAACCTGCACTGTAAGGTTTAAGGACATGTGCTCAGAATATAAAGACCATATATTTAACTTCAAAATGTTTATTTACAATACAGGTAATGTAATAATGTTACAAGAGAGAGGCCGTTTTTAGAGACCTTTCACAAGGGGAATGTGCTTTCAAGACAGCATGTCTAAATGATAAATTAGGCTGGATTAATGGAAACTCATTTTGATGGAGGCTGCAGGTTGGAGTGATGAAGGAGATCCTTGCTGAAAAATAAGTTTTTGTTACAGAGTTGTTGCTGGAGCCTGGAGAAGTACATAAGTACGTAAGTATTGCCATACTGGGAAAGACCAAAGGTCCATCAAGCCCAGCATTCTGTTTCCAACAGTGGCCAATCCAGGTCACAAATACCTGGCAAGATCCCAAAAAAATACAAAACATTTTATACTGCTTATCCCAGAAATAGTGGCGTTTCCCCAAGTCCATTTAATAATGGTCTATGGACTTTTCCTTTAGGAAGCCGTCCAACCCTTTTTTAAACTCCGCTAAGCTAACCGCCTTTACCATATTCTCTCGCAAACAATTCCAGAGTTTAATTACACGTTGAGTGAAGACAAATTTTCTCCGATTCGTTTTAAATTTACTACATTGTAGCTTCATCGCATGCCCCCTAGACCTAGTATTTTTGGAAAGCCTAAACAGACACTTCACATCTACCTGTTCAACTCAACTCATTATTTTATAGACCTCTATCATATCTCCCCTCAACCGCCTTTTCTCCAAGCTGAAGAGCCCTAGCCGCTTTAGCCTTTCCTCATAGGGAAGTCGTCCCATTCCCGTTATAATTTCCGTCGCCCTTCTCTGTACCTTTTCTAATTCCACTATATTTTTTTTGAGATGCAGCGACCAGAATTGAACACAATATTCGAGGTGCGGTCGTACCATGGAGCTATACAAAGGCATTATAACATCCTCATTTTTGTTTTACATTCCTTTCCTAATAATGCCTAACATTCTAATTGCTTTCTTAGCCGCAGCAGCACACTGAGCAGAAGGTTTCAAAGTATCATCAATGATGACGACACCTAGATCCCTTTCTTGGTCTGTGACTCCTAACGTGTAACCTTGCATGACATAGCTATAATTCGGGTTCCTCTTTCCCACTTGCATCACTTTGCACTTGCTCACATTAAACGTCATCTGCCATTTAGATGCCCAGTCTCCCAGTCTCGTAAGGTTCGCTTGTAATTTTTCACAATCCTCCCGCGATTTAACGACTTTGAATAACTTTGTCTCATCAGCAAATTTAATTACCTCACCAGTTACTCCCATCTCTAGGTAATTTATAAATATGTTAAAAAGCAGCGGTCCAAGCACAGACCCCTGGGGAACCCCACTAACTACCCTTCTCCATTGAAAATACTGACCATTTAACCCTACTCTCTGTTTTCTATCTTTTAACCAGTTTTTAATCCACTATAGAACACTACCTCCTATCCCATGACTCTCCAATTTCCTCTGGAGTCTTTCATGAGGTACTTTGTCAAACACCTTCTGAAAATCCAGATACACAATATCAACCAGCTCACCTTTATCCACATGTTTGTTCACCCCTTCAAAGAAATGTAGTAGATTGATGAGGCAAGATTTCCCCTCACTAAATCCATGTTGACTTTGTCTCATTAATCCATGCTTTTGAATATGCTCTGTAATTTTGTTCTTTATAATAGTCTCTACCATTTTGCCCAGCACCGACGTCAGACTCACCGGTATATAATTTCCCGGATCTCCTCTTGAACCTTTTTAAAAAATTGGCGTTACATTGGCCACCCTCCAATCTTCCGGTACCACGCTCGATTTTAAGGATAAATTACATATTACTAACAATAGCTCCGCAAGCTCGTTTTTCAGTTCTATCAGTACTCTGGGATGAATACCATTCGGTCCAGGAGATTTGCTACTCTTCAGTTTGTAGAACTGAATCATTACATCCTCCAGGTTTACAGAGAATTCATTAAGTTTCTCCGACTCATCAGCTTTGAATACCATTTCCGGCACCAGTATCCCACCCAAATCTTCCTCGATGAAGACCGAAGCAAAGAATTCATGTAATCTCTCCGCTACGGCTTTGTCATCCCTGATCACCCCTTTTACTCCTCGGTCATCTAGTGGTCCAACTGATTCTTTTGCCAGCTTCCTCCTTTTAATATACCTAAAACATTTTTTACTGTGTTTTTGCCTCCAGCGCAATCTTTTTTTTCGAAGTCCCTCTTAGCCTTTCTTATCAGCGCTTTGCACTTGACTTGACATTCCTTATGCTGTTTCTTATTATTTTCAGTCGGTTCCTTCTTCCATTTTCTGAAGGATTTTCTTTTAGCTCTAATAGCTTCCTTCACCTCACTTTTTAACCACGCCGGCTGTCATTTGGTCTTCTGTCCTCCTTTTTAATATGCGGAATATATTTGGCCTGGGCTTCCAGGATGGTGTTTTTGAACAGAATCCTCGCCTGGTGTAAATCTTTGACCCTCGCAGCCACTCCTCTAAGTTTTTTTTTCCACCGTTCTTCTCATGTTATCATAGTCTCCTTTTTAAAGTTAAAAGCTAACGTATTTGATTTCCTATGCATACTTACTTCAAAGCTAATATCAAATCCGATCATATTATGATCACTGTTATCAAGTGGCCCCAGCACCATTACCTCTTGCACCAAATCATGTGCTCCACTAGGTCTAGAATTTTTCCTTCTCTCGTCGGCTCCTGTACCAGCTGCTCCATAAAGCTGTCCTTGATTTCATCAAGGAATTTTACCTCCCTAGCGTGCCCCGATGTTACATTTACCCAGTCAATATCGGGGTAATTGAAATCACCCATTATTTTTTGTGTTTACCAGTTTGTGTCCCTAATTTCCTTTAACATTTCTGCATCCGTCTGTTTATCCTGGCCAGGCGGACGGTAGTACACTCCTATCACTATCCTTTTCCCCTTTACACATGGAATTTCAATCCATAGTGATTCCAAGAAGTGTTTCCTGCAGAATTTTCAATCTATTTAATTAAAGGATCTCGTTAATATACAATGCTACCCCTCCACCAATTTGATCCACCCTATCACTACAATATAATTTGTACCCCGGTATGACAGTATCCCACTGGTTATCCTCCTTCCACCAAGTCTCAGAGATGCCTATTATATCTAATTTTTCATTTAGTGCAATATATTCTAACTTTCCCATCTTATTTCTTAGGCTCCTGGCACTCGCATATAGACATTTCAAACTATGTTTGTTGTTCCTATTTACATCATGCTTAGTACTTGACAGTATTAATTTGCAATCTTTTGTCTGATTTTTATTTGTATTTAAGGACACCTGATCTACTACGGTCTCTTTTGCAACCTCACTATCAGGATACCCTATCTTCCCTGTTTTGGTAATATCTTTGAAAGATACCTTATCCCAAACCATGCGCTTTTGAGCGACTGTCGGCCTCCCCCCCCCCCCCCCCCCCCCCGTTTCTAGTTTAAAAGCTGCTCTATCTCCTTTTTAAATGCCGATGCCAGCAGCCTGGTCCCACCCTGGTTAAGGTGGAGCCCATCCTTTCGGAACAGGCTCCCCCTTCCCCAGAATGTTGCCCAGTTCCTAACAAATCTAAAACCCTCCTCTCTGCACCATAATCTCATCCATGCATTGAGACTCCGGAGCTCTGCCTGTCTCTTGGGCCCTGCGCGTGGAATGGGTAGCATTTCAGAAAATGCTACCCTAGAGGATCTGGATTTGAGCTTTCTACCTAAGAGCCTAAATTTGGCTTCCAGAACCTCTCTCCCACGTTTTCCTATGTCATTGGTACCCACATGTACCAAGACAGCCGACTCCTCCCCAGCACTATCTAAAATCCTATCTAGGTGACGCGTGAGGTCCGCCACCATCGCACCAGGCTGGGATGTGTGTGTGAAGTCTAGCAAGGCTCAGTGAAGGTCCAGATCAGGAAGCGGACAAAGAGCAGGGCCAGAGCGCAAGAGAGTGAACTGAGCATTTTCCAGATTTTTTAAAATCTCTTGATGGACCATAGACTGAAGTCAGGTGGGGTGTACTCGATCCAATGAAAACTCGGATAGCTGAAAACTGGTTTCATCTAGTTTTGAGATGGAGCATGGTAACTGGTCACATGTTTTAATGACATCATAAGACTTTCTGTCTGGACATCTGCTGTGATATACATCCGGAAGGCATCTGACAGGATTAAAAAAGTCTTTATCTGAGAGTAAGTGGGCTTCTTTTGTCAGATTAGATAGGTAGATGGGCTTTTCAGTCTCTGAGTCATTGTCTGAGAATAGGTGGAGTTTCACTGTCATTGTTAACTCCAGTCTCTGTGATTATAGTCCATCTTCAGATTTGTTGTTCTTTGGAGATGTGTTGATGGACTTAGGTATCCACCCAGCTAGTTTTTGTTGTCAGTAGTTTCCAGGGGGGGGGGGGGGGAGGTGAAAGTAAAGTCTTTGCAGCTGTATATTTTATATATACACTAGTAAAAAAGGCCCGTTTCTGGAACGAATGAAACGGGCGCTAGCAAGGTTTTCCTGGGAGTGTGTATGTTTGAGAGAGAGAGCCAGAGTGAATGTGCGGGTGTGTGACAAAGTGAGACTGTCTGTGTGACAGTGTGTGTGTGAGAATGAGAGTGTGTGGCAGGGCCCCCTCCCCTGTTCCTAATGCCACTCACCCCGTTCCCTCCCCACCTTTTCCTCCTCCTTCCCACACTTTGGGTTCCTTAAGGCTTTCAAAAGTCTATGTACCCCCGTGGCCCTAACGCCCAGTATCCGGATACCTCACCGCTTTCCTCCTCACCCGTCCCCCAAGATGTAACACTTTCACGTCCTTCATTTTTTTTTTTAAGTGTCCTATCTACCCTGTGTCCAAATGGCCAGCATTCAGATTGTGTTCCTCTCGTAAATTGTCATTTCTTTCATTCATTCAGAACTTGCCCCCCCCCCCCCCCCAACACTTTCGGTTCCTTCAGTCTTTTAAAACTCTCCTATGTACCCTTTGTGCTAATGACCAGCATTGAGATTGTTTTCCTGTCCCAAATTTGCATGTCTTTCAGTCATTCACAACTCCCCCCGCCCCTTCTCCAGTTTAACACTTTTGTTTCCTTCAGTCTTTTAAAACTCTCCTATCTACCCTGTGTCCTAATGGCCAGCATTCACATTGTTTTCCTTTCCCAAATGTTCATGTCTTTCAGTCGTTCAGAACTCCCCCCTCCCCCCATTTAACACTTGAGGTTCCTTCAGTCTTTTAAAACTCTCCTATCAACCCTGTGTCCTAATGGCCAGCACTCAGATTGTTTTGCTTTGCCAAATTGTCTGTCACTGAAGTCAGTGTGTGTCTGCCTAGCAGACCACTTCCGGCAGGCACAGTCCCAGGCACATCCTGTTGGAGGTGAGAATTATTATATAGGATTTGTATCTGATACAGCAAAATCAATACCTCTGACAATTAAACTCATATCATGCTACAAAGTGAGGTGATTAAATATGCAGATGATACAGAACTATTCAATGTTGTCAAAACACATGTGGACTGTGAAAAATTGCAGGGAGAACTTAGGAAACTTGAAGACTGGGCATCCAAACGGCAGATTAAATTTAATGTGGACAAATGCAAAGTGATGCACATTGGGGAGAATAACCTGAATCATAGTTACCTGATGCTAGGGTCCACCTTAGGAGTCAGCACTCAAGAAAAAGATCTAGGTGCCATTGCAGACAATACGCTGATACCCTCTGTCCAGTGTGTGGCAGCGGCCAAAAAAGCAAACAAGATTCTAGGAATTATTAGGAAAGGGATGAAAAATAAGACAAAGAATATTATTTATAATGCCTTTGTATCTCTCAATGGTGCGATCTCACCTTGAGAACTGTGTTCAGGTCTGGTCACTGTATCTCAAAAAAGAATTACAAAAGGTTCAAATAACAGCAACTAAAATTATAAAGGGGATTGAACTCCTCTCATATGAGGAAAGGCTAAAGAGGATAGGGTTATTCAGCTTGGAAACGAGGTCTACAAAATCCTGAGTGGTGTAGAATGGGTAAAAGTGAATCGATTTTTCATTCTTTAAAAAAATACAAAGACCAAGAACACTCAATCCACCCTGATATTCAGCTGGCGGCAGTCAACGTTTTTTTAAACGCTGATCGTTTCTGGCTAAAGTATCCCCTGATATTCAGTGCCGGGCCATGTCTGGGCACCGGCACTGAATATCGGGGGATAATTTTGGGCAGGCTGGATACCTAGCACTTATGCGGGCCCGACCAACATTCAGCCAGGGCTGCATAAAGGTTATGCGGCTCTGGCTGAATATCAGACCAGCTAGCCCACATAACTTTTTTTTTTTAAGCCTATGAGCTAAGTTCCCCTCCGCCACTGTCCCCTCTTTCCCTTCCCTCTCCCAGTCCATGTTAAGACCCCCCCCCCCCCCACCAGCCATGCAGGCAGGCCCTCCCCCTGGGATTACCTGTATCCCTGGTGGTCCAGCGGGATTGTTGGGGGAAGGAGTGCAGCCCCCTTGCTCCTGCCTCTTGTAGCACAGGTCTAAAATGGCTGCCCCATAGCTAAGCGGCTTTATTTAGGACAGCTATGCTATGTCTGTCGTTTGTCTTATATACCACTCAATTATCCATAATGGACTTCTCGGCAGTGTACAGTCTAGCTCCTGAGCTGTCCTAAATGAAGACACTTAGCTATGTGGGTGCCAGCACTGAATATTGCCAGTACCCACGTAACCTGGAACTCCTTCCCAGTGCCACCCATGACCTGCCCACTTTTTGTTTGGGCAGTCTAAGGGAATAT
Organism: Microcaecilia unicolor; assembly: GCF_901765095.1. Lineage (NCBI taxonomy): Eukaryota > Metazoa > Chordata > Amphibia > Gymnophiona > Siphonopidae > Microcaecilia > Microcaecilia unicolor. The sequence goes on along the minus strand of NC_044039.1, from coordinate 151,272,762 downwards.
TAAGTGTCACTCTCCAGTTAAGTGCCGCTGAATATCCCCAATTAGGTAGCAGGAAGCTATTTAAGCAGATAGGAGCCTCTCCTACCCGCTTAAATTGCTTTGAATACTGACCCGTATGAAATTAAATACTTTTAAATCAAATAGGAAATATTTTTTCACTCAAAGAACAGTTAAGCTTTGGAACTCATTGTCGAAGGATGTGGTAACAGTGGTTAGCGTATCTGGGTTTAAAAAAGATTTGGAAAAGTTCTTGAAGGAAAAGTCTATAGTCTGTTATTGAGATGGACATGGGGGAAGCCACTGCTTGCCCTGGGTTCGTAGCATGGAATGTTGATACTATTTGGGGTTTCTGCCGGGTACATGCGACCTGGATTGGACACTGTTGGAAGCAGGATACTGGACTAGATGGACCATTGGTCTGACCCAGTATGGCTGTTCTTATGTTATCTCCCCTCTGTGACCTTGCCCCTTTCCTCCCTCCATATTCAGCATCTGCCCTCTGGGTCCCCATCCCTCCCCCTGTGGTCAGTATTGCCCCTCTGTATCCCCATCCCTTCTCCTTCCCCTCTGTGTATCTGTCCCTATGCTTCCTTCATGTTGAAAATCTCTTTGCTGTGCCCCTTTCCCTCCCCTTCCGCCCACAGCACTACTCTGTGGCTAGTATCTGTTCCTCTATCTTCCTTGCTCTCCTCCTGCAGTCCAGCATCTCTCCATTTCTTTCCCATATTTTCCTCTTGATCCAGTCTTTCCTTCCTCCACCCCCAGTCCAGCAGCATCTCTCCCTTTTTTTCCCCTCCCTAGTCCAGCAGATTTTTTTTCCTGTCCCAAAACCAGCACCTCTCCATCTCCCTCCCTTGGCCCCAGTGCAGTGGCACCTTTCTCTCTCCCACTTTGGGACCAGCAGTTCTCCCTCCCCACCCCCAATCCAGCACTCTCTCTCCCAGTCTGAGTCCAGCAGCATCACTCCCTCTCCTCAGGTCCAGCAGCACCTCTACCCTTCACCTCCCTCCACCAAGGTCTAGCAGCAACCTCTCTCACTCCTCCCACCCAGGTCCAGAAGCACCTCTTCCTTTCACCCTCTCCCTGGTCCAGCAGCACCTCTCTCTCTCTCCCTTCCCTGTCCCCAATCCAGCAGCATCTCTCCCTCCTACCTCCCTAGAGCCCAACCAAACTCAGGATCTTCGGTTTCTGCAAAAAACAAATCTGGGACTGAAACTAGCTGCTCAGTTTCAGCAGAAACTAAAACCGTAAATGAACCTGTCCCCCCGCTCCCTCCCCCACACCCGACCAAAAGGTCCCCTCCCAAGCCCACCCTTTCTGGCTGCATCCCTCTCTCCCCCCCCCCCATGATCACTCTCCACCCCCCATCCCACCTGACCACCTAAAGGCCCTCCTCAGGGCTACCAGGCCCACCCACTTTCCCTCCAGGCCCACCCATCCAAATCCTTCATCGCTGTTGCTGCCTCTTCTCCCGCGGCTTCCGCGTCCATCCGGCCCTCTGATGCACTTCCTGTTTAGTAGGGCCGGATGGACGCGGCAGAGAGGAGCAGAGCTGCCTGTTTGAATAGCAGCGCAGCGCTGCGTGATGAGTGAAGAAACGAGCGGGGTGAAGCCTGGGGAGAAGAGAAGCACAATTTCAGGGCAGGCACTGACAGGTAATGCTGATCGCTGCCTACCGGAAGCCGCGGGAGAAAAGGCAGCGACAGCGATGAAGGATTTGGATGGCGGCCCTGGAAGAGTAAGTGCTGGATTTGTGGGTGGTTGGTTGGTTGGGGGAGGAGAGGAAAGGGAAGGGATACTTTTGCCAGAGACAGAGTCAGACTTGTAGGAGGAAGGGGATTAGAGGGAACTGGGAAGGAAGAGAGCTGCTGGAGGTGGGAGGAAAAGGAGGAGGGGATCAGGATAGAAGGGAGAGAGCTGCTGGACATGGGAGGAAGGGGCTGGAGAGCTTCTGGACAAGGGAGGAAGAGGAGGAGGGGACTGGATGGAAGGGAGAGAGCTGCTAGACATGGGAGGGAGAGGAGGAAGGGGTTGGAGAGCTGCTGGATAAGGGAGGAAGAGGAGGAAGGGACTGGAGGGAAGGGAGAGAGCTGCTGGACATGGGAGGAAGAGAAGGAGGGGACGATGGAAGGGAGAGAGCTGCTGAAGGAAGGGGAGGAGGGGACTGAATGGAAGGGAGAGAGCTGCTGGACATGGGAGGGAGAGGAGGAAGGGGCTGGAGAGCTGCTGGACAAGCTACGAAGAGGAAGAAGGGACTGGAGGAAAGGGGGATAGCTCCTGGACATGGGAGGAAGAGGAGGAGGGGACTGGATGGAAGGGAGAGAGCTGCTAGACATGGGAGGGAGAGGAGGAAGGGGTTGGAGAGCTGCTGGACAAGGGAGGAAGGGACTGGAGGGAAGGGAAAGAGCTGCTGGACATGGGAGGAAGAGAAGGAGGGGACGATGGAAGGGAGAGAGCTGCTGAAGGAAGAGGAGGAGGGGATCTGGGTGGAAGGGAGAGAGCTGTTAAATGTGGGAGGAAGAGGAGGAGGGGATCTGGATGGAAGGGAGAGAGCTGCTGGACATGGGAGGAGAACTGGAGGGAAGGGAGAGAACTGCTGGTACAGTACAAGGAGGGAGGGAAGGGAAACAGAGATACCAGACCAAGGAGATGAAGGAAAAGGGAATATTAAACCTACACCTTGAGGGAGGGAGGCAGGAAATCAAGCAACCAAACCAGATGCTGGAAAGAGGAGGGAGTGAAAGGGAGAGAAGCTGGATGGGGTAGGGTCAGAGAGGGTAGATATATATTGGCACTGGAGACAAAGAGAGGGGAGAAGATGGACAGAGTAATATAGGGACACAGAAAAAAGGAGATACTAAACATGGAGGAAGATAGAGGTACTGAGATGGAAGAAGATGGAAGGATGGCAGAGAAAGAGGGAAAACAGATGGAAGGATGGCAGAGAAAGAGGGAAAACGGATGGATGGGGAGAGAGACACTGGATGGAAGGATGCAGAGAGAAAGGGGAGAGACTGGAAGGATGTGGAGAGAGAAGGGACACTGAACAGAAAAGGGTAGAGAGATAGACACTGGTTAGAAGGAGGGAGAGAGACATTAGATGGAAGGATCAGGAGAGAGGGTAGATGGGTAGAAGGATGGGGAGAGAAAGAGGGAAGACGCTGGATGGAAGGGTAGGGAGAAAGAGGTGACACTGGATGGAAGGATGCAGAAAGAAAGAGGGCAGACTATTGGAAGGATGGGGAGAGAGAGGGGAGACACTGGAAGGATGGGGAGAGAAAGAGGAGAGCTGCTGCATGGAAAGGGGGAGTAGTGAAAGATTGGAGAATAAGAGGAAGGGGCATGGGGAGAACAAGGGTGAGAAAAAGATGAAAAGCCATAAGTAGATGAAGGAAATTAAAGAATGGATAGTAAGAATGAATTAAATCTGGACACAGAGAGAGGCAGAAAAATATTGAAGAAAGCAAAGAAAAAGGAGAGAAAAATGACAAATGGCCAGGAAACCCTGGCAGAAAAGTTAAGCGAAAACGAAGGAAAGCAGAATCTAGAGACACAATGAGAAAAAGTAAATGGCCATACAACAAAGGTAAAGAAAATAATTTTATTTTTAATTTAGGATAAAGTAATATGGTGTTAATAAAGTTTCAGAGACCAATACTTCCTTCCTTAGGTCAGGAGAGGATACCGTAACAGCATTATACTGACCTGAGGCAGGAGGTTTTGGCCTCTGAAAGCTCACTGAAAAGGATTAGGCTATTAAATAAATTGTCTGAAATCGGATGCACTGAAAAGCAGCACTTTACCCTGTGTGACAAATGCATCTGAGTGTGACTAAATTTTGCTGGGGGGGGGGGGTAGAGAGAAAATTTTGTGCCCACCCACTTTGGGTTCAGGCCCACCCAAAATTGGCAGTCTGGCTACGCCACTGGTCCCTGCTCAAGGAGCTTACAATCTAAAGGACAAATGTACAGTCAGTCAAATAGGGCAGTCAAATTGGGGCAGTCTAGATTTCCTGAAAGGTATAAAGGTTAGGTGCCGAAAGCAACACTGAAGAGGTGGGCTTTGAATTCTTCAGTCATGATATCAAGCAGGTGGCTGTACCTAGAGCATGCTCCAATCCACTGAAATTTCCTGGACATTCCAGCTGATCAGATCATTTCACCCTCTGGTAAAAGCTGCCCTAGAGCCTGCTGGCTACCTTGGGTATGTGCTGTCCCCATGGTGTGCAGAACGGAGAATGTAATAAAACCACTTTCCACTTTCAAATGAGCAAAACAAGATTTCAGAAACCAGCTGGGTTTCATTTATCTTTTTACTTCTTTTCCTAGTCTATATTAAAGAGGTATCTCAACCTTGCCAACTAAAAAAAAAACAAGCTTGAAATGCTCCCCCAGGGTGTGTAGCATGAAAACAAAGTGGTATACATACTCCAAAAGAAACAATGATATTTTAAATTAAAAATTCCTTTCTCTGTGATTTCGGGGTTTGCTCCCAGCAGCTGTCCAACCACTTGGAAGTCCACCAAATAATCTGGGGAGTGCACACAGCCATCTACAGTTATGACAGGATCCTCTATTTTCTTGCTGAACATAGGTCTAAATTTTGGAGACATGAACTTTTATTTCCTCCTTTTGAGCACTGTCTGTACAACCTCAGTACGCCTTTCAATATATGAATTATCAAAGCTGAAGTACCTTTTAAAACCATTCTCACTTTTCCCTAGGCTATAGTTTAATTAATACAACATAATGAACCATAAATAAATAATTGTAGATAGTGTACACAATTGTACAAGTAGATCAAAAGTGAAACAAGTTCAGTATTTGTGCCCAAAAGAGGCATTGCCAGTGGATCTGTAAATAACACGCCGAGAAGGTGCTACCAGCGGGATCCGTGATTAACACACAGAAGAGGCTTTGTCAACAGATGAGTGATTAATGACCAGTGGTGGCACAGCTGGTGAATTAAGTATTAATGGGTCAATTCTGATGGATCAGTGATTAATACCCAGTGTGAGGTATCCATTTGAGGATTAGCATCCAAACATACAAAAAAAGAACATATATGGAAGGTTATTTCACAATCATTAAAAAAAAATCAGTTCAATGCTACTAATGATTTTCAGTGAAATTACTGTTTATGGTTCCATCCTTCTCTCTCAAAACTAGCAATTTAGTGATATCCTAGCGGTTAGAAATAGTTTATTAGATCTTCGAGAAACTAGGTTCCATTGTTGCCCTACAGATCAGTTCTCTTAATTTTCTGGAATGTTCCTGTTTTTGTGAGATGAATTTTAGTATGATCCATGAACAAATATAAGAAATATACTGTCACTAAGACTCCAATGCTCAGAAGCAAATGCGGGCGCTGGAGGCCATTAGTGCTGGACTAGCACTATTGGGTTTCAATTTACTGTTTTCAAGTTTACCTAATGTATTGTATTTATGTTTATTCTTGATTATTTTACTATTGTTATGCGGTTAACAAAATTATAAGTTTTATGTTAAACTGTACTTGCTGTACGCCGCTTTGGGTGAATCTCTTCATAAATGTGGTTAATAAATCCCAACAAATAAATACATAAATACATTTCCTATTCCTCCCCACCCCCATGCTCAGAGAACAGTGCAGTTAACTATGGAGCTGGTGTTAGGGTTTCTGAAGAACCAGAGAAGCAGTGGTATCCAACAGTCAAGAGGTAAGCAGTTGCGTTGAGTAGTCAAGAGATTCAGCTGCAGACCTATTGTAAACACCGGACCCTATGCCTAAATCTCCTCTTTTGCCACCTTATGCTGCATTTCTCAAAGTACGGTTGCTTCTGTTTTATTTATTGGGATTTATTAACTGTCTTTATAAAGAGATTTACCCAAGGTGGTGTATAGCAAATATAGGTTAACATAAAACGTACAATTTAATATAATTCCGACCCACCACCTTCTGAAAAAGCACCTATTATCCCACTGGTAGAGTTCTGTATAGCGCCCTGGGGCATAGGCCAAAAGGCACCAGAAGCAAAGGGTCTGCACAGGAGAAGAAAAGCACTTCTGGCAACCGGTGAAAGGCCAGTTTGATTGGGCATGCACCCAAGAGATGTGCTTGATGCACAACTCGAGTACATGTGCCAGGCACTAACCTCCCGTTGAACTCCCTAATGCTCAACGCTATATATGAGCGCACCTATATTTGCATCTCATTGGCACTGAGCATTAGGGAGTTGTTCTGGCACGCTGTTACAGAGCTATTTCTCCGGTGCTGTTCAGTACAGCGCCAGGGTTTTGAGAATCTAGGCCTACAAGTAATTGTGTAGGAGCAGCATTCTTATAGTCTCAATGATTTCTCAGATCAACACATCAGACTCCCATTTGCTCTATCAGCCCATCTCTCTATGGTTGCTAACATGTCTGTATCACTATGCAGTCTATGCCCTCTATTTTGTCTCAGCACTTTGCCGTAGCAGTGGGGCTGTAATGTCTCTGCCACTGTGATGTTGCCACTGCCTCCTGCCTGGTCCTCGCACTGCTGCCTTCAATTTACCACCAGGGCCGATTAATAATACCTTGGGCCATGGACAAACAGATATTTGAGTGCCCTTATTTACTTTGTATGCTTCTCCCCAGGGATCTCCATTCATGATCTTTCACCTTTCTTTCTCAGGCTGCTCTCCTCCTCCCAGACCATCTGTCCTGGACTGGCTTGGGAGAAACTGCAGGGGTCAGTTTTGGATGTGAAAGCTGCAGGAAGTTGTGAATGAGCACAGGCACTGTGCAAGTATATGTTTACAGGCCCTGCTTCCTCCACAGAACCCAGAAGCAGGAAGGGCCACTATGTGTTCTCTGAACATGCACTCTCAACCTGTTACCATACATGGGATCCAGACATGCTAATTCAAATGCATTTGCGCCCCTTTTCCAGCTCACATACTTAAGGGGCCCCGCTCTCACACATTGGCTCCCAGCTGCCCCCACAGTCCGGCAACTCTCCCTCCCTTCCCATCCACATGTCCAGTAATTCTCTCACTCTTTCCCCCTCCCCTCGTTGCCCATCCGGCATCTGTTCCCCCCTCAAAAACCAATGAGTCACAGGCAGCACTAAAGACGTGCTGCTGTTCTGGCTGCGGGTTTTTCTCTCTCTGCTTGGTCCTGCCTTTTTAAAATAATCTACAGTTTATTAATTTAATATACCGCTTGAGATGGAAACTGGGAGAGCTAGGGGGTGAGGGAGCTGGAAAGTTAGTAGGTAGCTGAACGGTAAAAAGAAGTAGATGGAGGACTGCGGGGTAAGAAAGCGGTTGAAATCTGAGTTGACAGAGAGGCAGAAAAAGAAAGGGAGAAAAGAGCTAAAAGAGAAAGATCAATATAAGAACATAAGAGTATAAAATAGCCATTCTGGGTCAGACCAATGGTCCATCTAGCCCATATCCTGTTTCCAATAGTGGCCAATCCAGGTCACAAGTACCTGGCAGAAACCCAATTAGTAGCAACATTCCATGCTACCAATCCCAGGGCAATAAGTGACAGATTACATCAGAAACAGATGTAATAAGGGAATGGAACAAGATAGGAGGAGAGAAGAGGAATGAGAAATGGTCAGTGGCCTCTGGAAAGATAGCAGAAGATAGACAGGAAAGTAGAAAAAAAATTAGACTCAACATGATGGGAAACATGTCCAGACAACAAAGGTAGAAAAAAAGTGTTTTATTTTTAATTTATTAACTATGTTAGTATAGGAAATGTACATTGTGGATGTCTTTGTATTACATTCAGTATAAGAGGAAATGTTGTGGTACATGCCTAGTTTGACTTCTTGGGGTTCCGAGTTCCTTTCTATGGAATGGAAGCCCTGCCCAGTGCATCCCAGGATGCACTGGGCAGGGCTGGGTGCTGACATTTTGGAGGCGGCACTCGTAGGAGGAACTAGGATCGTGTCCCTCCTCCATTCAAGGTAGCAGGGTTTAGGGAGGGGTAGGGGATTGCAGTCAGACGCCTTGACTACCAGGGTATGGGCTGGAGGTCCAGTGACCTCCAGTACTTTTCTGTTAGGGGGGGAGTGTTGGGGGGGGGGGGCTGAAGGTCCACTGGACCTCCAGCTCCCCATGTTGGTGTCCAAGGGGGTGTGGGGTCATGGTCACCAGGGCCATAAGGATTGGGGCGTGGGGGACCCACTGAACCCCCTGCTGACACAGCCTGGGCAGAGAACTTCATCCTGCTGCCCGGCTGCTGTCCTGTTTCCCCTCCTGCCCTAATGCCAGCTCCAAGCTGGCATAGGGTTTTGAACGGTAGAGCTCTGTTGTTCAGCGCACTCTGCCGTTAATCATGGGAAGTGCCAGAATGAAATAGTGCACCAGCATACATTAGCTTGCTACTTGCTTTGATCTGCTGCGTGTTCTTTCATTCCAGTGCTACAGGCGGCTGATCATAAAGCGCAGGTAAATGCAAGCGCTAGTCCGGCACTAAAGGCCTCTAGTGCCCGTATTTATCTCTGACCATCTGCCTGTTGGTGCGCATAACAGAAGACTCTTAAACAAATGAGAAAATCTTTTCTTAAGTGAAGCATGTAAGAGGGAAAGAAATTGTAAGGGGCATAATAAGCTTTCAGTGTCTAGAGGAGTATAATGTACACTATCAAAAAGCCAGTCTTTAATATGTCTGAGTAAGCAGGCATTATAGGAGCATAAATTTGGAAGACTCAATCCTCCCTGCATCCAATTCCCTAGTAACTCCCCCCCCCCCTCAAAAAAAAAAACAACCCTGAGAATTTCATTTTAGGTTTCTTGTTAGTGCAGCAAAACTTGGAAAATAAAGAGTTTATACGTCTCAGATCTTTCTGCAATAGTTACTACGGTAATGTTTACAACATATATAGCCATTTAGGAAAAATAATCATGCGGATAAGATTTATTCTACTTATTAGAGATATTGGTAGATCCATCCATTGAGTTAATTGGCATTCTGTAGTAGTAAGTAATTCAGTAATATTTAAATTATAAAGGTCACTGGTGGATAATGATAACTGAATACCTATTTGAAAGATTGCTATGTCCATTGTAAAGGGAATACTCCCTCCCTCCCATTGTAATTTCACTGAATCAGAAGAAGGTAGTGCCTCCGATTTATGAAGGTTCAAGTGAAAACCTGCACAATTGCCATAGTCCTGAAAAAGATCCACAATTAAGGCCAACGAGCACTGTGGATTAACTAAATGGACAAAGATATCATCTGCAAAAGCCGCCACTTTACATTTTTGGGAATCTATGTCAAGGCCTTCAATCTCTGGATGTGAATAGATCTACCTGATCAAAGGATCTAATGTTAAAATAAAAAGTAAAGGTGAGAGTGAGAAGCCCTAATGCGTCCCTGTACCTACTGAAACAATGGTCGCTCTTAAACCATTTACAACTACTACTACTACTTATCATTTCTGTAGCTCTACTAGATGTATGCAGCACTGTATACTTGAACATGAAGAGACAGCCCTTGCTCGACAGAGCTTACAATCTAATCATGACAAACAAGGGATAAGGAATTACTTAAGGTGGGAATGATAAAACAGACATGGGTACTGAACAAGTGAATAGGGGTTAGGAGTTAAAACCATTTACCAGGATTGAGGCCTGTGGCGATGTGTAGAGTGTTTGAATCAAGGAAACAAAATGTTGAGTAATATTTGTTTAGAATAGCATACATAAAATCCAAGTGTAATCTATTGAATGCTTTTTTCGAATTGAAACCGATTATTAAAGAGGGGTGGTCTGTGCACTGCCTATATTCCAGGGAGGCAAGTATTCTTCGTAGATTTTTTGATGTAGTTCAACTTTTGACAAAACCCACTTGAGAGTCATGAATCACTGAGGGCATAATTTTCACCAATTGACTGGCCATGACCTTAGCCATAATTCAGAAGGGAGATTGGATGATAAGATTCTGGGATGTCAGGGTCTTGACCCAGTTTAGGCAAGACAATAATGTGGGCTGTATTGAGGTGTTCTGGCAACAATTTCATATCTACCACAGTATTAAATACTTTAGCCAAGACCCCGACCACCTCCCATACCTCCCTCTCAACAGCTGATAATTTCTCAGATAACCCTATACAAAAGATTCAACAATGAATGATCCAGCCACGAAACCATCAATCCTCCAAATGTCACCTCTACCCTCCAAACCATTCATTACCTTCCTTCCAGAACAAAAATCAAATCTAAGATATTATCACTCTCATGCGTTAATTTCCAAACCAACTGCACAACTCTAAATTAAACATAATCTCCATAAAATCACATGTAGATCTTTCAATTTCCACTAAATTCCCCAAATTATAATCACCTAAGACCACCAAATATGGATAAAGTAGAGACAACTCAAGTTACTAATTCAGCCATCTCATGCAGTGTCAAAACTGAAACAGATGGAGGTCAACAAACCAGCAGATTTGTCACAATGGATGAGCTAAAGATCAAACCATTAATGTTTCAATATGGGTAGGTGCATAATTATCTAACTTCACACACCTAACACCCATTTGTACAATCACAGCCAATCCCCCACCCCACTCCAAGCCCCTCCCTTTAGTAATAACCTGATAACCCCTGGCCAGGAAAGATTAACTGATACCTCATCGTCATCATGCAACCAAGACTCAGTAATAAATATCAATCCTCTTATCCACAATCAAATCAGAAATCAAATGGTCCTTCTTATTCATGGAAAGTGTATTCATCAAAGAAATACTTAATAAACATGTATCTTGCTCCCCCCCCTTGAGATCTGAACAGGTACAATCAACCAAGAATCTTGCAATGCCATTCTCCTCCAAAGCAGTCAATCTCTCCCATTACGCCCTTGACCACACACCAGCATGATAGGCAACCCTACTTCCTCCTCCATACTCCCAATCCCCCCTAACCCTCACATCCCCCAATCCCAATCCCCAACACAACCACACAGACCTGCCCAAACAACCCTCTTAGTATCCACCTCAGATATCACAAATTACTTCTACAACCAAACAGGCCAAAATCCCAGCCTCTTCAATATACTTTAAGGAATACAGTAAAGAGTGCACCCATCTGCTTAAGCCTCTTGTGCAAGCTGCCCTGCAGTGCTAGTGTCTTTTTAAAGTAAGCTGCTGGGGGAGGAGCAAGAGCAAGAGCAAGATGGTTGACATGGAATTGTGAGCTTCTGAACAAGTGCTTTACCTCTGTATCTTTTTCCTTCATGGCCCCTTAAGGGAAGAAATGGAAGGGTGGTAGCCAGACCAGTTCTGCTGTCACGACTCCAATCCCGAAATCGGGTCCTATGGACTGGCATGTTTAGCACTTGCTGCCATCTGTTGAAGTGCCCGTGAGTACGCTGGTGGAAGCGTCAGTAAGGCCTGTGGAAGAGGCGTCTCTCTTGGTGTCTGACATTTCGTTGAGTCCGGCAAAGAGCAGGTTCCTCCAAATCTGGCCGATGTGAGATCAGTCCCTTTTGAGGGTACATTGCAACCAGTAGAGAATCGGGCTACAGCTGGTATAGCAGCAATGGCGGAGAAGCAAAAAGGGGAATTACTCTCATCTGAGGAATCTTTCCTGAAGGCTCTTGGTGTGTTGGGTGACCGTGCAGGCCTCAATGAGGTATCTCCAAATTTTACTTTTTCCTTTCAGCGACCTGAGGTAATATCCTTGGACTCTATTTGGCAGGCAACAGAAGATCTTGGTAAGACTTTATCTATTCAACTTTCCTCTGTTCATGTACGCTCTGCTATGTTAACAACAAGCTTAAGAATATAGAGCAATAATTTAAATCTGCCTCTCAGCATAGATCTGTTTTAATGAAGGATGTAAATCTCCTGCATAATAAGATACTTTGGAGAATGTTAAAAAAAAAGAAATCTTCATTTTATCAATTTTCCCAAAGTAAGAAATATATCGGTTAAAGAGATGTTCAGGAAATATATGGTGGAGCTATTAAAAAATTCCAGAGACATCTGTTCCTCCTGAGATGGTTTACTATCTTCCTGTTAAATCTAAAAAGCCTTTGCAACCAGAAGTTTTGGAGGATTCCTTGGAACCTATTCCACAGGATCAAGATACTAGTTTGACAACATTTCTTAAAACCTCTACTGAGAAACAGGCTGTACCAACAACTTTGATAGTGACTTTAGTTTCTGAATTTGATAGAGAGAAAATGATGTGATTGTTTTTTTCCCCATAGAAACTTTCCTTTTTGTGGACTGAAAATTTGCATTTTTCCTGATGTTGCTCATTTAACCTAAAGAGAAGGCAACCGTTTTCTTCTATTGCGACCAAAACTACTTCAAATAGGAGCTACTTTCCTGTTGAATTACCCTTGTGGATGTGTGATTAAGTTTAAAGAAGTGAAATGTGTTTTCTTGTGGGTTTTTTTTTTAGTTCTCTCAACTAGCTTTTTTTCTTGCTGATAAGGTTCCTGTGGAGACTTCTACTCCAGGCTAGCTAAGTGTTATTCTGTACCTTTGAGCTTTTTCTGTCCTGTGTGAGTAATGACAGATGGATTAGTGTTTAGTCTCATTTTTTCCCCTTAGATATATCTTTGTATGGCTTACAGGCTTATTTTCGAAAGAGAAGGACACCCATCTTTCGACACAAATCGCAAGATGGGCGTCCTTCTCACAAGGTCGCCCAAATTGGTATAATGGAAAGCCAATTTTGGGCGTCCCCAACTGCTTTCCGTCACTGGGACGACCAAAGTTCCCGGGGGTCGTGTCAGAGGCGTAGCAAAGGCGGGACTTGGGCGTGCCCAACACATGGGCGTGCCTAACACATGGGCATCCTCGACCCATAATGGAAAAAAAAGGGTGTCCCTGACGAACACTTGGACGACTTTACCTGGTCCTTTTTTTTTCTTACGACCAAGCCACAAAAAGGTGCCCAAACTGACCAGGTGACCACCGTAGGGCATCGGAAATGACCTCCCCTTACTCCCCCAGTGGTCACTAACCCCCTCCCACCCTAAAAACATTTTTTTTGTAAATATTTTTTGCCAACCTCTATGTCAGCCTCAAATATCATACTCAGCTCCATGACAGCAGTATGCAGGTCCCTGGAGCAGTGACCCAGGCCCATCCGCCCTACCTGTTACACTTGTAGTGGTAAATGTGAGCCCTTCAAAACCCATCACAAACCCACTGTACCCACATGTAGGTGCCCCCCTTCACGGCTATGGTAGTGGTGTGCAGTTGTGGGGAGTGGGTTTTGGGGGAGCTCAGCACACAAGGTAAGGGAGCTATGTACCTGAAAGCTTTTTCTGATGTCCACTGCAGTGCCCCCTAGGGTGACCGGTTGGTGTCCTGGCATGTCAGGGGGACCAGTGCACTATGAATGCTGGCTCCTCCCATGACCAAATGGCTTGGATTTGGTCGTTTCTGAGATGGCCGTCCTTAGTTTCCATTATCGCCGAAAATCAGAAACAACCAAGTCTAAGAACAACCATCTCTAGGGATAACCTAAATGTCAAGATTTGGGCGTCCCTGACCGTATTATCAAAACGAAAGATGGATGCCCATCTTGTTTCGATAATACGGGTTTCCCCGTCCCTTCGCTGGGACTTCCTGCAAGGACATCCTCAGGAAAACTTGGGCGCCCCTTCCGATTATGCCCCTCTATGCGGATGATGTGCAGCTACTCATATGCATTGAACCTGACTTACCTACAGCCTTGAATAAACTGATCACTTGTCTAACATCAGATCAAGAATGGGCTAAACACAACAAACTTTGCCTGAACCCAAGTAAAACCGAGCTTCTCTGGGTCCCTAACACAAGTGGATACCTACCTGACATCATAATCCCTTTTGGGAAGTATGAACTCCCCCTCAAATCACAAGTCAGGAGCCTTGGAATACAGTTAGATTCAACACTTACTCTGATTCCCCAAATCCAAGCAACCTTCAAGAGCTGCTTCTACTATTTGCGACAGCTACGCTGCCTCTCTCCTTACATCGAGAAGGTAAATCTTATCCCAGTTGTGCATGCCATGGTAACATCAAGACTGGAATACTGCAATGCACTATACAATGGTCTGACTACAAAGGGCCTGCACCAGCTCCAGTTGATTCAGAATGCAGCAGCAAGACTCATAGAAGGTTGCAAGCGACATGACCACATCACACCATTTTTGCAAAAACTTCACTGGCTACCAGTACAATACAGGGCTAAATTTAAAACTGTCTGATCTTCGGATGGGGAGGGGGGTAATTCAATAGCTACATACTCTTTCAAGGGGGGGGGAGGGAAAAAAAAATCATGAAGTTTAATGCGAAGTAAATCTGGATGACTTCAGAAAAGCAATGTGCGAGACTCTGGTGCTTTGTTTGGCATTATACTTTTGTACATGTACACTGTAGACCTGATTTCTGAGTTCACTGTATTTTATTACTGTTTAATAAAGACTTCATTTAAATAAAAATAAAAAAAACTGTCTGATCTTCAAGGCCCTGAAAGGAAATGGCCCAGAGTATCTGAAGAATAGGATGATCCTCCACATACCGCCAAGGACACTAAGGTCCTCCCAAAGACTTTCACTAACTACACCCTCTCCAAAAGACATTACACGATGTGATACCCGCAAGCGAGCCTTCTCTGGAGTAGCCCCCACACTCTGGAATGCATTGCCTGAGAGGCTCCGCTTAACACAAGACTACCTCTACTTCAGGAAGCAGGTGAAAGCTTGGCTCTTCAACCAAGCCTTTAACGGAAGAAGTAACTAACTTGTTAGTCTCACTCACTCACACACACACACACACACAAGGATTGACTCGGGCTGCACATACTGAAGTGGGACATGTTTATCCACGCCTACCCTAGCTGAGATAATATTTAACCATCTCTCTGACCTCACGTGAAAACTTTCTTCAAATCAATCACCTTTCTAATTCTTCCTACTTTCTTACTCATCTATATGTTACAACTTTGCCTTACCCTTCACTACCAATTATAATGTTCTAGTACATATTGTGTTGTCATTGCAAGTAGTATACCATGCCATACTTTGTATTGTTGTTCGAATATTTTTACTGCTCTAATTGCCTCCTGCTCATGTTTGATCTATTCTTACTGTACACTGCCTTGAGTGAATTCCTTCAAAGAGGCAGTAAGTAAATCCTAATAAATAAATAAAATAGTGTAAACTCCTCTCCTTCTTATCTGGAGTATTTTAAGATGGGTAGCAAAGTATTTGTTTTTTTCCTTTTTGTTCTTGTATATAGAGGTTATGTTTGCTTTAATTTGTTATTGCATTTACTCCCATATTTCTTTTCAAGATGTTATCTTGTAATATTATATTGACATTTAATTAAAAAAAAAGTAAGCTGCTGAATATCAGCAGATGGTGTTCTGGGCAGGGGCGTAGCCAGACACCCACTTTTGGGTGGGCCTGGGCCCATGGTGGGCAGGCAGAACCCTACCCTGCCCCACAGGCAATTTGGTTTATCCCTCTCCTGCCTGTCCATCTGCATGCCAATCCTATCAACCCCTCCCCCGTGTACCTTTTAAATAGCAGATCTTTGCCGACTGATATACACTGTTTGCACCGGCCCCACAGCTTTCCCTCTGATGCAACTTCCTGTTTCCGCAAAGGTGGGAGTATGTTAGTGGGAAGCCTGTGGGGTATCACTTGCTGCCGACGAAGATCTGCTATGTAAAAGGTACGTAGGAGGAAGAGTTGTCGGGAGTTTTTGGATGGCAGGGCTTGGGGATCCCCTCCAGCCATATCATAGGTGTACTGCTACTGGGTGGAACTGAGCCCACAGTAGTTGCCTGTGGCTATGCCTCGGGTTCTGGGGCAGGACTTAGTTAAGGTTTCACTTCAGTGCACTCCCAAGCCCAGTACAGTCCACTCTAAGTGTCGGCAGCCCCACATGACAGCTGCCCAGTGACTCCCTCAAGCTAGCTGGATATGACCAGTGACACTGCTGGCGATGACTTCATAGGGCTCTCCCTCTGAGGCCAACACTTTTCAAAGGAAGCTGCTGAATAGTGGCAGATGGCATTCTGGGGCCAGGCTAAGGTGGGACTTGCCTCCGATGCACTTCATGCCCAGTCCAGTCCTTTCTTGGCATCAGCAGCCCCAAAAGACAGCTGGCTTACTGCCCAATGGGTCCCTCAGGTTATCTGGAACAGTTCTGCCAGCTACTGACCTCCCTTAATTAAAACCACTCCTTAGCAATCCTACCCCAGCTCCAAGAATCCCGCATCTGTCAGAAGTTTACCATTGTCAGGTGGAAGACTTGGCTGATCCCTAGACCCCTCATGACTCTGGGCCCTAAACATGTGCCTGGTTTGCCTATATTTATTTATAAAATCTTATATTCCACATTACCATATCATTTTAAGCAGATTACAAATGAATCTTTACAAAAAACATAACATCATTAAACAAATGATACAATCATACATCCATAATCATTTCTTCATTATACATTATTCAAAATTAAAAAAAAAAGTCCTGATAAAAATCTCTCAGTACTAAGAGCTTTAATCTTGCTCTCTTTACTGTGACCTGTAGTTTTCTCCAGTCCTGCCTGTCATTCATCCACACAATGGATTCAGAGAGTCACCAGCCTTCAATATCAAACTATGGAGTCCTTTTACAAAGGTGCACTGAAAAATGGCTTGTGGTACTGTAGGCACGGGCTTTGGGTGCGTGCAGAATCATTTTTCAGCACACCTGTAAAAAAGGTCTCTTTTTTTGCTGAAAATGGACGTGCGGCAAAATCAAAATTGCTGCACGTCCATTTTAGGTCTGAGATCTTACTTACCGACAAGCCATAGATCTAGCGGTAAAGAATTTGGGCGGTAATGACCTATGCGAGTCAGATGCCATTTGGCGCGTCCGCTACACGTGCTAGAAAATAAAAAAAAATTTCAAACGTGCGCCAAAACTGAAATTACTGTAAGAGCCACACGGTAGTTGGAAGGTAACTCCATTTTGGCGTGCGTACTGGCTTAGTAAAAGGGGCCCCCAGTGACCAACATACCATAGAACTATAACTCTTCCAATCATAAAACCATGGTTGCCTGATTTCACTTGTGATAACATGTCTCCTCATAAGGCATTTTTTGCTATAGTGCTGAGAAACAAGTTTCTAAATTCCCTAGGATGGTCTGTATCTGTACTTTTGTACAGTTTATATTCAAAACATGATCAGATCCCAGCCTAAATCCTTATGATAGGGTAACCCCACTGGATAAATAATTCAGACATAAAATTCTATTTTGATTATTTATTCCAAATTGAAAAACAAGCATCCTTATATGAGGAAGTATGTGAGCCCTTCATTCAGTATCTGGTGGCACCTCTATGAGCAAATATAATTTTAACTAAATATTTGTTGTAGCTGTTAAGTCTCTCACATCGTTGTTAAGGAATTTTGGTCCATTGTTCCTTAAAGAACTGTTTCAACTTTGTGACATTTGAACAGCCTGCTTCAGTTTAGGGTGAGACATGACTTGGCCAATCCAAAACATTAAAATCTCTTCTTTAGGTTCTGTAGTAGATTTATTTGAATGTTTTTTGTTTGTTTTTTTGGAGGGGGGCAGATTTTGCTGCCAATCCACTTTTGGTTCAATTTCAGCTCACAAATTGATGGCCTGATATTCTGCTCTAAAGATTTTCTGATAGAAAGTAGAATTAGTTGTTCAAGCCATCCAGCTCCTGATGCAAAATGTCTCTTATGACTGCAAAGTTCAATTTTTTACTCATCTGTCCAGAAGTCTGTAGGTCATCCAGATGCCCTTTGGTGAGCCTGAAGTGGGCAGAACCTTTTTTTTTTTTATTTTTAGAGAGTAGTACTTTCTATCTATCCTTCCATGGACACCATTCTCATTCAGTTTTTTTCCTGACAGTTGAGGCATGAACCCTTACATCAGCCGCAGCAAGAGAGGTCTCAGGTTCTTTGAGACTGTATCAATGATTTTCAAGTTTGTCCTTGGGTGAACTTGGCAGGATGACTGCTCTTGGGTAGAGTAACTGTAGTCTTTAGCTTTTTCTATTTGTAGACTTTCTGTCTGATAGTGGATGGATGGAGCCCTAAATGGAGTGGAGGAGTAGCCTAGTGGTTAGTGCAGTAGACTTTGATCCTGGGGAACTGGGTTTGATTCCCACTGCAGCTCCTTGTGACTGTGGGCAAGTCACTTAACCCTCCATTGCCACAGGTACAAAATAAGTACCTGTATATATGTAAACCACTTTCACTGTAGTTGCAAAATACCACAGAAAGGGAGTATATCAAGTCCCATTTCCCTTTCCCTAAATATTTAGAAATGGTCCTCCAACCCTGTCCAAAGAAATGAGTATCAACTTCTTTTTGATAGGTCCTTTGATATTTCTTTTGACCACAGCAAACCTCCCAATTCTATGAAAGTTTCCAAAAACTGCACATGCAAATTTTGGCACATGCTCAATTTGCACACACAATTTAATTGAATAACAAGCTAATTAGTGCCAATAATTGGCTTTCATTAAGCAATTATTGGTACTAATTAGATTTAATTGGAAATTACACACGTAAATTTAGGTGCACGATCTGTGCCTAATTTTTACATGTGAGTCAAATAAAAGGCAGCATGGAAATGGGAGGGTCATGGGCAGAACTGGGGTGTTCCTAGCATTTATACGCGTTGTTATAGAATATGGGGGATACGCACCCAATTTAGTCACGTATATTTGCACCACATTTCTGTTGGTGCAAATGGTCATGCCTAAATTTAGGCATGAGTCCTGGGCACTATTCTATAAATGTCACAACTGTTAGGAATGGTGAGACCTTGAACCAAAGCTGGAGCTTTGGCAGACAAATCACTGGGGCTGGCACAGGCAGGAATCAGAACAGACTCGACTAGGTTAAATTAACAGACTCAATAAGGCAGGACAGAGGTAACTAAACACAATGGACAACACAAGAACCGGATCCAGACGAGGCAAGAAAAAGAAGGCAAGGGCCAGAACTGGAACCCAGACAGGACAAGGCAAGACTCGGAACTGGATTAAAACTGGGACTGGGACCCAGAAATGCAAGACAAGGCAAAACACAGAAGTAGATTAAAACTGGGTCCAGAAAAGGGCAAGACAAGGACTAGACTGAAAGAGACAAGACAAAGCAGAACTAGACAGGCAGGACAGGATAGGAGCTAGGCAACAAGAATAACAGAAGACAATAAACAAGGCAGGGACAGGATTCAGGATTCTAGAACAGGCTTGGCTGGAACAGGATTCAGGATTCTCAAACAGGCTTCGCTGGAACAGGATTCAGGATTCTCAAACAGGATTCAGGATTCTCGAACAGGCTTTGCTGGAACAGGATTCAGGATTCTCAAACAGGATTCAGGATTCTCAAACAGGCTTGGCTGGAACAGGATTCAGGATTCTCAAGCAGGCTTGGCTGGAACAGGATTCTGGAACAGGCTTGGCTTGGCTGGAACAGGATTCTGGAATGGGCTTCACTTGGCTTGACTGGAACAGGATTCTGGAACAGGCTTGGCTTGGCTGGAACAGGATTCTGGAAGGGCTTGGCTTGACTGGAACAGGATATTGGAACAGACTTGGCTTGGCTGGAACAGGATACTGGAACAGACTTGGCTTGGCTGGAACAGGATTCTGGAATAGACTTGGCTTGACTGGAACAGGATACTGAAAGGGATTTGGCTTGGCTTGGCTGGAACAGGATACTGAAAGGAACTTGGCTTGGCTGGAACAGGATGCTGAAAGGGACTAGGCTTGGTTTGACTGGAATAGGATACTGAAAAGGACTTGGCTTGGCTGCAACAGGATAATGAAAGGAACTTGGCTTAGCAGGGAACTGGGACAGAACTAGCTCAAACATAGAGCAGGAGCAGAACCTGGCTCAAACACACAACAGGAACAGAACTTGGCTGAAACAGAGCTCAAGAGCCAGGAAGCAAACATAGCAGGCAAAGGATTAAGCAGACTAAGGAAACAGAAACAAACAAAGAAGCAATGTGCTTACCAGCACCCACAGCTGGAAAGGGAAAGGCCAGGCAGACTGAGAGGCAGCAGACACCAAGGGCTGGGTGTGGCTCTAGAGCCAGGCTTTCAGGATCAAGGTACAAAAGCAAACACACAGAAACAAAGCAAGCATTGAAACACAAGACTCAAAGAAACACAGAATAGACCTTCAGGAGCAAGATACTCAGGAACAAAGCGAAGCAGGGAAATGCTCTAAATAGGTAACACAAGATTAAGAGACCTCTTGCAAAGACCACGTAGGAAAGCTCCCTAGGTCCTTATAAAGGAGTAGGCTGATGATGTCACAAGTAGGAAATGAAGCAGAAGCAGGGAGACCAAAGCGAGGCTTGGCTAACAGGAAGAAGAACAACAGGAAATGAAGCAGAAGCAGGGAGACCAAAGCGAGGCTTGGCTTACAGGAAGAACAACTACTACTACTACTACTACTACTACTACTATTTAGCATTTCTATAGCGCTACAAGGCATACGCAGCGCTGTACAAACATAGAAGAAAGACAGTCCCTGCTCAAAGAGCTTACAATCTAATAGACAAAAAACAATAGGGAAAAGGCAAACTGGAGAGGTCACAGAGCTAGATACAGAGAAACAGTAGGTCTGAACATAAGAGCACGGCCACAACCGTGACAGTAAACCATACCTAAGTTTAAATGCGGCTTATAAAATAGCAGGGTTTTTTTGGTGCCATATATAGAATTCACTCCATAATGACTTCCAACCAAGTTTCATGATGAAGGCCAAACCAAAGCCTTTTTAGACCTTCAGATTGACTCTGCAGGGTGGTTTATTTGATACCCAATTATTTTAAGCACCTGATTTTAATTAGCCAGTTAACTATTCTAAGTAAATTAGAGGTTCAGATACTATTTCACATCAGATTCTGAATTAGTCTTATTTGTCCTGGGTTTGTACATTACTGTGACTTGAATATGGAATTGTTTAATTAATGCCCTCATTTTACCTTCCATTACTATGGTGGTTAATGGATACCAACTTAGATTTGAAGCTCTCTCTGGACAGGGATCTACCTTCTGTACCTGAATTTTAATTTGCCCTGACTACAGGTTTGCAAAGCAGAGGAATTAAATCCAAATATCAAAAGAAAATCTCTAGTCAGACTTGTCACATCTCCTGCACTGGGCTTCAGGAATTCATCTTCCATTTTCCTCTGTCAATTACCACACACACACACACACACTTCACATCTTGCAGGATCTCTGTGAGGACACGTAGGAAATGTTAATCCATGAGATGTGATGTAGTTTGCAGTGCCAGTGCAAAAGTCAATGGTACATGGTCTGCCATTGGATGAGCTCAACTGCTGCAGTGGAAAGGCTTGGTGAGTGGATGAAGGATGTGAAGGAAGTGATGAATATGTTGCTCTAGGGAATGTGAGCGTGAAGTGGAGTGGGGTTGGGTATGGGCAGTGTAGGGGCAAGTGCTCAACACATCTGCTAAAACATTATTCTTCCTTTGCACCTCTGCTCAAGGTCTCATGAGATTCTATCACTGGCATTAAAGGATGACATTTTTTTTTTTTTTGCTGCAATCGGTAATCATAGGGACCTCAGGACACTCCTGTCAAAGTCACTGGAAACCAGCTTGGACCTAGCTGCATCTTTACTTCATTCCCCCAAAACTTCCAACCTTATTACAATTAAGAAAAAAAGCACCCTTAATCCCCAAAGCCTTCAAGCTCTGAATGTACTTATTGTATTCTTTGTGTGTTAGACAGCTGCAGCAATATTAGGAGGTCACATGTGGCTCAGGATCAGCAGGTCAGCCTGCGGTTACACAGAGCTGATGTCCCTCAGGCTCATATACATCCTGGTAAATATTGGCTTCCAAGAACAAAAAAAATGATCCTATATCTCAGATAGAAGTAAGCCAACTCCTCCTGGCAAGAGCACACATGATTAAAGTGTCATGCAATCCCTTCAACAAAATGACAGCAGTTGCTAAATTGTAGGAGCCACATTCAGGACAGTGATTAGAAAGACATTTTTCTAGTGGAAAGACTATCTAACTCCCTCCTCTTCCCACTGCTCCTTTTGGCTTATGGAATTGATGGTCAGGATCTGCACTCTACAGCACTCATGTTCAGTCATCTACTTGTTGAGCTTTAACCTTGAAGAAGTCAATAGAAAATAGGGTTGACAATGAAAAATTAAAATGCTGGCAAATGAACAAATTAAATCTGAGGTTTATGATTCTTAGAAAACATTTGGGGGCCAGTATTCAGCAGATACTGGATAACTCAGCAGAGTTAACTATTTAAGTTCCACTGCTGAATGTTATGTGGCTAAGTTATTTGAATTAAATTTAAACTGCAGCCCAACTTAACTGGACAACACTAAATATTATCACCGTTTGTATAAACTGAAGCCGTTCACAAAGCACCACCTTCTCTTAACTGGACAAATGTATCCAGTCAGTGGATGTTCAAAAACAAGGATTTGTCTAGGTAACTTTCAAAGTTACCCAGACACATCTTTGAAAATCCACTAAGTTCATGCAAACGTTGTACAATTTTGAATCAGTTCTGAAATCAAAAGCTATGTGTACTTTCATTTTGAAACTTTCTGCATGCGGTCATGTGCACCTGCTTTGTAGGCAGATCTATGCTGGAAAAGTACATGCAAAGATGTAAAAATGTCACGTACTTTTCCTCTCCTGCTCCAAAATCTCTCTTGGGAATGCTACTACATCATTAAAGTGAAAAATACACACTTTCCCTTAAATTCTATGAATGGTGCTTAAAATTGCGTGCGCAAACTTGATTGCGACCCCAATTTGCATGTGCAATTTAACTGAATAACAAGCCAATTAGCGCCAATAATTGGGCACTGACAATTATTGATGCTAATTGACAACAATTAGCACTTACATGCGCAGCTTAGGCGGTATGCTATAAAGATGCATGCATAAATAATAAGGCATAGTCATGGGCAAGTTGAGGCATTCTTAGAATTTGTGCGCAGTGCTATAGAATACAGCAGATCCACACCTAACTTAGGCATGAGAATTTACAACAGGTTTCAGTTATAGTAAATGCTTGCATCAAAGATTGGTTGCGGATCCCATAGCTAACTGCTATTCTATGAATGGTGCCCAACTTTGAGCATCGTTTAGAGAACAGCGCTTAGTTCTTATTTTTTTGACACCCAAATCTGAGTGCCATTTACTGAATTTAGCTCATTATCGAAGAAAGTGCAGATTTGTAACTGATTTTGAGGGAAGGGAATCATACAGTCAATTAATGCAGGTAAAATTTGTTGAAAATTGCCTTCTGTGAATTTCTGTTGAGTCCATGTCACGTGAGGATATTTTATCTCGGCTTGGGCCTGAGAGTGTGCATTTTTTTGGCTTTTTGTTTTTTTAGTATTGTACCTCAGGCACCAGAATGAAAAAGAGACTAGAGTTCTTGACTTTTTCACCTTGAAACCTGGTTCTGGACTATTTTATAGTCATTGACAAGCGTTGGCTGGCGTTCTCCGGAACCATAGATCTCATTTGCAACTTTCTTTAAATTAATCCCCTTATTTTCTTACTCCTGTTACTCTGTCTTACCTATCTATCTTTATGTCCCATCTTTGCTTATACCCTACATTGTCTATTAAAATGTTTTATTATGTATTGTGTTGACATTGTAAGTAGTATACTATGCCATACTTTGTATTGTTTTTTTCAATATTTTTACTGCTGTAATTATCTATTGCTTATGTTTGATCTATTCTTACTGTACACCGCCTTGAGTGAATTCCTTCAAAAAGGTGGTAAACAAATCCTAATAAATAAATAATAAATAAACTATCTCATTATGACAATCATAGCATAAATAGAAACCCACCAGTCTTCTCTCACCCCAGGGACTGCCCAAAAATCTGTTGAGGAAAAAAAAAAGCATTATGAGTCCCTTCTTAAATTTATACAAAAACTGATGATCTTTTTCAGAAACTAGCTAGAGGCAAAGACTGTGTGTTGGTCCTTCTGGATCTTTTAGCTGTTGGCAAGGATACACGGGGACTCATTTTCAAAGCACTTAGGGTTCCTTTTACTAAGGCGCACTGAAAAATGGCTTGCAGTACTGTAGGTGCAGGTTTTGGGCACACACCGATCCATTTTTTAGCGTGCCTGTAAAAAAGGCCTTTTTTTTTTTTTGCCGAAAATGGACATGCAGCAAAATGAAGTGGACCAGTAACTCCAGAGACTGGGACAACTGAGTCGAACAGGAAAACTTTATTACAGACTCGACACAGATCTGTGTTTCAGCCACAGGCCTGCCTCAGGAGTCTAAAGACATATAAAATAGAGTCGAGTCTGTAATAAAGTTTTCCTGTTCGACTCAGTTGTCCCAGTCTCTGGAGTTACTGGTCCACTTCCCACTTTTTCTTCCGATTTGTGTGTCTCGTGGGATTTTGTTGTTCATCCACCTAGGTAGATTACCCATCCCTCTGAGACCTTACCGCCAACCACTGACCTGGTGGTAAAGACTCACACAGTAACTGGGTGGTAATGGCCTACGTGCGCTAAATGCCACTTGGCGTGCGTCCATTACGCGAACCCAACAAATATGTTTCAGATGCGCGTACTACCGCAAGAACCACGCGGTAGTTGAGCAGTAACTCCATTTTGGCGCGCGCTGTGTGTGTGTATATGCTTACACAGCTTAATAAAAGTTACACAGTAAAAGCCTATAGAACTTACAAAGTTCTATAGGCTACAATCAGGCTTATTTTCGAAAGAGAAGGGCGCCCATCTTTCGACACAAATCGGGAGATGGGCGTCCTTCTCCCAGGGTCACCCAAATCGGCATAACCGAAAGCCGATTTTGGGTGTCCTCAACTGCTTTCCGTTGCAGGGATGACCAAAGTTCACGGGGGGGGGGGGGGGTGTCAGAAGCATAGCGAAGGCGGGACTGGGGCGTGCTTAATACATGGGCGTCCTTGGCCAATAATGGAAAAAAGAAGGGCATTCCTGACGAACACTTGGGCGACTTTACTTGGTCCTTTTTTTTTTACGACCAAGCCACAAAAACGTGCCCTAAATGACCAGATGACCACCAGAGGGAATCGGGGATGGCCTTCCCTTACTCCCCCAGTGGTCACTAACCCCCTCCCACCCTAAATTTAAAATATATATATATTTTTCCAGCCTCTATGCCAGCCTCAAATATCATACCCAGCTCCATGACAGCAGTATGCAGGTCCCTGGAGCAGTTTTAGTGGGTACTGCAGTGCACTTCAGGCAGGCGGACCCAGGCCCATCCCCCCCCCACCTGTTAAACTTGTGATGGTAAATGTGAGCCCTCCAAAACCCATCACAAACCCACTGTACCCACATCTAGGTGCCCCCCTTCATCCCTAAGGGCTATGGTAGTGGTGTACAGTTGTGGGGAGTGGGTTCTGGGGGGCTCAGCACCCAAGGTAAGGGAGCTATGCACCTGGGAGCTTTTTCTGAAGTCCACTGCAGTGCCCCCTAGGGTGCCCGGTTGGTGTCCTGGCATGTGAGGGGGACTAGTGCACTATGAATGCTGGCTCCTCCCACAACCAAATGGCTTGGATTTGGTCGTTTCTGAGATGGGCGTCCTCTGTTTCCATTATCGCCGAAAATCGGGGTCGACCATCTCTAAGGTCGACCTAAATGTTGAGATTTGGGCGTCCCTGACCGTATTATCGAAACAAAAGATGGCTGCCCATCTTGTTTCAATAATACAGGTTTCCCCACCCCTTCGTGCTTGGGCGCCCCCGTTCGATTATGCCCCTCCACGTAACTTTGTAAGTCTGTGCTTTGAAAATACATGTTATGGTCTGGTTGTCAAGGGACCTGCACTCTGCTGCTTCAACTTCTCCCCTGAAAGATAGTCTTAGAGAGTGACGACAGGTAACTCATCATCCTATCCCTGGGAATTAAAATGGAAAACTCTACAGGGATTAATAGTATCATCAATACTGTCTGCCTATTGAGTAATGCTCCTGAAAATAGAACTGAAGCAGAGGAAAAAGAAATAAAGTTGGAACAAAAAGACATGAAGGTACCCAAAGTGAAAAGACACCCCCAAATCACTAATGTTGAAACACATACCAAGAAATATAGGTGGAAAGCGATGGCCACAAATGCTCGTAGTCTAAGCAATAAAGTTCATGACCTTCAAGCCCTGATGTTGGAGGCAGACTTAGATGTTGTTGCAATCACAGAGACATGGCTCAACAGTTCCCACGAATGGGATGCAAGCATACCAGGCTATAATCTATTTAGGAAGGATAGAGAGGGTCGTAAAGGTGGAGGAGTAGCTCTGTATGTGAGGAATGATATCATGGCAACTGAAATGACAGGGACCTGGGGAAAAGAAGAAGCGATATGGATCACCTTAAAAAGAGAGGATAGAACCTCTGTCCACGTGGGTGTTGTCTACAGACCCCCCACACAATTAGAGGAACTAGATAAAGATCTGATTGCAGATATTCAAGAAAAAAGAGGTTCTGTTGATGGGAGATTTCAATCTGCCAGATGTAGATTGGAAGGTTCCGTCTGCCAAATCGGAAAGAAGTAGAGAGATCGTGGATGCTTTCCAAAGTGCTCTGCTCAGACAGATGGTGACGGAACCCACGAGGGAGGGAGCGATGCTGGATCTGGTGCTCACAAATGGGGATAGTGTGTCAAATGTGCGAGTGTGTGCACACCTGGGAAGCACTGACCATCAAATGGTTTGGTTTGATATAACCGTTTGAAGTGGAGGGCGGCCACTCTAAACTCAAAGTCCTGGATTTCAAGCGTGCTGACTTTAGTAAAATGGGGGAATACCTGAGGAAGGAGATGATGGGCTGGGAGGACGAACATGAAGTGGAAGGGCAGTGGTCCAGGCTGAAAGAAGCAATAAATAGGGCCACAGACCTTTATGTAAGGAGAGTAAATAAAACCAAAAGGAAAAGGAAACCGATATGGTTCTCCAAGCAAGTAGCTGAGAAAATAAAGGCTAAAGAGTTGGCGTTCCAGAAATATAGAAAATCTCAAGAAGAGGAACACGGGGAGGAATACCGGATGAAACTGAAAGAAGCCAAGAGAGAGGTACGTCTGGTGAAGGCGCAAGCGGAAGAACAAATGGCTAGAAATGTAAGGAGGGGCGACAAAAATTTCTTCAGGTATATTAGTGAAAGAAGAATGACTAAAAAGGGAATTGTAAGACTAAAAGATACAGCGAACCGCTATGTAGATAATGATGAAGAAAAAGCCAATTTGCTAAATAGATACTTTTGTTCGGTTTTCACTGAAGAAAATCCTGGAGAAGGACAGCGAGGGACTGGCAAAAGTACACCGGAGAATGGAATGGATATAGCACCATTCACGGAAGAGAGTGTGTATCAACAACTTGGAAAGCTAAAGGTGGACAAAGCCATGGGACCGGATGGGATCCACCCCAGAATATTGAGGGAGCTCAGAGAGGTCCTGGCGGGTCCTCTTAAAGATTTGTTTAATAAATCATTGGAGACGGGAGAGGTTCCGAGGGACTGGAGAACGGCAGAGGTGGTACCTCTTCACAAAAGTGGTGATAGGGAAGAAGCTGGAAACTACAGGCCGGTAAGCCTCACTTCGGTTATTGGAAAAGTAATGGAAGCCATGCTGAAGGAAAGGATAGTGAATTTCCTAGAAGCCAACAAGCTGCAAGATCCGAGACAACATGGTTTTACCAGAGGGAAATCGTGCCAAACGAATCTCATTGAATTCTTTGATTGGGTAACTGGAGAATTGAATCATCGACGTGCTATAGACGTAATCTACTTAGATTTTAGCAAAGCTTTTGACACGGTTCCTCACAGGAGGCTCTTAAATAAACTAGATGGGCTGAAGATAGGTCCCGAAGTGGTGAACTGGATTAGGAACTGGTTGACGGACAGACGACAGAGGGTGGTGGTAAATGGAGTTCGCTCGGAGGAGGGAAAGGTGAGTAGCGGAGTGCCTCTGGGATCGGTGCTGGGGCCGATTCTGTTCAATATATTTGTGAGTGACATTGCAGAAGGGTTAGAAGGTAAAGTTTGCCTATTTGCGGATGATACTAAGATTTGCAACAGAGTGGACACCCGGGAGGGAGTGGAAAGCATGAAAAGGGATCTGAGGAAGCTAGAAGAATGGTCTAAGGTTTGGCAATTAAAATTCAATGCGAAGAAATGCAAAGTGATGCATTTAGGGAGTAGAAACCCACGAGAGACGTATGTGTTAGGCGGTGAGAGTCTGATAGGTACTGAGGGGGAGAGGGATCTTGGGGTGATAGTATCCCAGGATCTGAAGGCGACGAAACAGTGTGACAAGGCAGTGGCCGTAGCGAGAAGGTTGCTAGGCTGTATAGAGAGAGGTGTGATCAGCAGAAGAAAGGAAGTGTTGATGCCCCTGTACAAGTCGTTGGTGAGGCCCCACCTAGAGTATTGTGTTCAGTTTTGGAGGCCGTACCTTGCAAAGGATGTTAAAAAAATGGAAGCGGTGCAAAGAAAAGCTACGAGAATGGTATGGGATTTGCATTCCAAGACGTATGACCAAAGACTTGCTGACCTGAACATGTATACCCTGGAGGAAAGAAGGAACAGGGGTGATATGATACAGATGTTCAAATATTTGAAAGGTATTAATCCGCAAAAAAATCTTTTCCGGAGATGGGAAGGCGGTAGAACGAGAGGACATGAAATGAGATTGAAGGGGGGCAGACTCAAAAAAAGATGTCAGGAAGTATTTTTTCACGGAGAGGGTGGTGGATGCTTGGAATGCCCTCCCGCGGGAGGTGGTGGAGATGAAAACGGTAACGGAATTCAAACATGCGTGGGATATGCATATAGGAATCCTGTGCAGCAGGAATGGATCCTCAGAAGCTTAGCCGAAATTGGGTGGCGGAGCAGGTGGGGGAAGACAGGTTGGTGGTTGGGAGGCGAGGATAGTGGAGGGCAGACTTATACGGTCCGTGCCAGAGCCGGTGATGGGAGGCGGGACTGGTGGTTGGGAGGCGGGAAATACTGCTGGGCAGACTTGTACGGTCTGTGCCCTGAAAAAGGCAAGTACAAATCAAGGTAAAGTATACACATATGAGTTTATCTTGTTGGGCAGACTGGATGGACCATGTAGGTCTTTTTCTGCCGTCATCTACTATGTTACTATGTTACTATGAGTACATTGATCTGAGAACTTGAACCTAAGTGCATTTTACTGTGCAAATGATTTTTACATTTATATGGAATTTGGATCTGACTGCTCTGAATCTGTGTAAAAATTCAACATTAGCCTCTCAGTGGTAGCTGACTGGAAGAGATCTAATACACTGAAAGTCAATGTAAAGAAAACCCGTGCTACTTTTGGTAAAATGCCCTTCTTACTACATCTCCCAGGCTAGCCCTGGAGGATACGTCTTTACCACTGTACATTTTTCACATTGTTCTTGTTTTTAAAAAATACAATTCAGAATACGTTAAAGCTGGGGTCTGTTTCCCTGATCTATATGAAATACTCTACACTTGAAAGGTAAAAAAAAAAATAAGCATATAAATAGATACAAAATAATTATGCAATCAAGGTATAAGTCTTCATATCCTTTAACATTGCAAACCCAAATTAGTATCTTTTCCAAAACATGTCTTAATAAGGGTCAAAATAAGTTAAACATAAGCAGGCTGAGTTTGACAGTCTCCATATGGATTTTATCCAATTATTTCAGAATTTATTTTCTTTCTTTATAAGTAAGCACCCATCACCTTCAAGCAAAAGACACTTCAGTCTGTCATTTGCATAATTCTTCCCTTATGAACAGCTGCAACGTGGCCACCAATACTGTTTGGACCAAGAATTAAGATCAGGCAGTGCCTTTGGCCAAAGAATCCTCAGAGTTGCTTCCTTAATAGCTTCAGTATATCATATTCTGCACCATTTTCCCTGGGTTGTGGCTTTTTCCAGTTTAGTTAAGTAAGCATATTGCACCACCTTGGGAGTCCACACTTGTGTGACTAATTGTATCTTGCTTGTCAACAGTGAAAATGCTTGCTTACCTGTGACAAGGGTAACCTGTAGACAGAATAAATAAACCACACAGCCTCTCCTCCCTTTCCCTCAACAAGCTTAGATACAAGATCAAGGTACTAACATAGGCAACCGTGACACCCTGTCCCAGCATCTTGGAACTCAGAACCCGAATTAATAAATGACCACACATTCACTTTGTAATTAGTGGAACAACTTGGCCTCAGCTTTATTACAACACGACTGTATTTGATATAATCAAAACAGGATAACCGAGCCAAACCGTAAGCTCTTAAAAGCTACCATCAAAGTACCAAGTCCTCCACCATAAGCAAGACTGACAAATGTGCTATATGATGTACCAGGATGCTCCCGCCGAGCAGCAGGGTGCGTCCAACCCAGGTACAGCGAACCCATCTGCACCAAACTGCAACTTGATGACTTAGCGCTCCTCCAATCACTCAGGCTCAGGTATTCCTGCCCTCCAAGCTGCAACATGTGTAAATTAACATACATAATAAATAAAGCGAGGGGTGGGTGGGAGGGTAGGCTGCTTTCACCTGTGACTTGGGGAAGAAGAGGACATGCGCAGTATATCCTGGCCTCTCCTACCTGGTAGGGATCCCTTCCGAAGCAAGCTCTTTTCCAGATGCCGCGGCTTCCTGCCTATCGCAGCTCACCCTCCCTCTCAGCCGGGGCGTGGCTGCTCGGGTGCACGGCGCCTTGTTATGGGCGGCTCCGAGCACTCCGGCCCTCCGCCTTGTTATTTCTCTAGGCTAGCTGTTTTTCAGAGCTCTGAGAGAGCTGATACATTTTGGTGCTACTGAATGATGTCACTCACTTGTGTGGCCAATTTTTCTTGCTTGCAGAGAACCCATGTTACAGGTAAATAATTGTATTTATGCTTATGTATGGTCATTCTACTATTGTTATGCTGTTAACAAAATTGTAAGTTTTATGTTAAACTGTACTTGCTGTACACTGCCTTGGGTGAATCTCTTCATAAAGGAGGTTAATAAATCTCAATAAGTAAATAAATAGATCCTAACTGTGTCTAAACGCAGTAGTTGAGCTAATTGAATACTCCTGGATGAAGAATCCAGCTGTTCTGTTGTAGGAAGTGAGCTCAAAGCAAAAGCCTGAACGTGCTAAATGCAAACTGCCAAAAGAACTCTGGAATAACATTATCCACAGATTGGGAGAAAAGTATAATTATAAGAAATACCCCTCTGGGCACTGTCAGGTCCACCATTCACCAAGATCTTGCCTTGATCAAGCCATCTCTGCAGAGTCACAAGCCATGGGCTAAATAAATTGCTGAGGAGGGTCACTGTGAGGTCTCACATTACTTTCAAAGAACTACAGAGGTCTCTCACTGAGAATGGGGAAAATGTTGATTGTTAATTTGATGATTACTTCACAAACATGACTTTAGCCTTGTACCCCTTTCAATTAACATTTTTAGTCCACATGCTCTTCCCTTCCTCTCCCCCTGAGATTTTGTTAAGTAAACTTAACAGCAAAAAGAAAGCACTAAGGGCCAGATGCATCAACCAAACTTAAAAAATAAGAAACGTAAAAGTGCTTAACGATTTTTAAAAAACGAGGAATGCACTACAAAAACACTCCAGAAATGTTCGGAGCGGTATTGCAAAGTAGGATGTATCACAGCATCGTTAAACCCATCGTTAATCAGCGCCTAAAGCATGCGCAGAGCAGCCAAGCGTTATGCTGGCTGCTCTGCACATGCCACAAAGGCCCAGCTGTCAAAACAAAAAAAAAACAACCCACAAACACGTGTGTTTCGGGAGAGGGCAAAGGCGCTCGTCATGAGCGTCCTGTATGGATGCCTTGCCCTCCCCCCTCGCACGAAAAAACTCCAATTTTAGCAGCCTCAGCCCGGCCCTCCTCCCTTCCTGTGTATTCTCCCACACTAGCTCCGCCTCCTGCCATGCTCCGGTCCCGTGCCCCGCCCCCACCGCCCCCCCCTTTGGTCGTGGCTGCCGCTCCCCCCAACGACCCCTCCCTTTGCCTTACCGGCCCGTGCAGCGCCTCTCACCTCTGCTGCACGGGCAAGAACAGCTGATCGGCGATTCAGAAGGCCTCCTCAGACGTCCCTTCTTTCTTCCTGAGCCCGCCCTCCTCTGACGTAGTAGGGACGTCTGAGGAGGCCTTCTGAATCACCGATCAGCTGTTCTTGCCCGTGCAGCAGAGGTGACAGGCGCTGCACGGGCCGGTAAGGCAAGGGGGGGGTCATTGGAGGGGGGGAGCGGCAGCCACGACCAAAGGGGGGGGGCGGCGTGGGCAGGACACGGGACCAGAGCATGGCAGGAGGCGGAGCTAGTGTGGGAGAATACACAGGAAGGGAGGAGGGCCGGCCCGGGGCTGCTAAAATTGGAGATTTTTCGTGCGGGGAGGGGAAAAGCGGAG
The DNA here is from genome assembly GCF_901765095.1 of Microcaecilia unicolor. Classification (NCBI taxonomy): domain Eukaryota; kingdom Metazoa; phylum Chordata; class Amphibia; order Gymnophiona; family Siphonopidae; genus Microcaecilia; species Microcaecilia unicolor. The sequence continues at coordinate 151,240,342 of NC_044039.1, read as the reverse complement.
AGCAGCGGGGGGGGGGGGGGGGCAAGGCGTCCATACAGGACGCTCATGACAAGCGCCCTTGCCCCCTCTCGATCCTTTTTTTTTTTTTTTCTTTTTTTGGTGCTGAGGGAGAGGGGAGCAGCGGCGACCTGGTGCGTCAATAAAGGACGCCCCTGACCCCCAGTTATTTTTTTTTAATGGATTTTGTAAACTTCTAGCAGACAGACAGCCCTAACGAGCGGTACAGACTCTCGTTAGATTTCACGGTGTTTTCCTGCGTTAAACGAATCGGAAAAGGTTAGTGCATGTCATTTCAATGGGATTTGTAGAAGAATTGCTCATCTGCATTCAGTTTTCGTTAGCTGCTACTGTCGTCGGAAAATAGGCTTTAGTGCATGGAAAGGATAGGAAATTCTTCCTTAAGGGCTCATTTAACGATTAAAAACGTTTAGTGCATCTGGGCCTAAGAGTCTTCAAATTTGGGATACAAATCCTTTTAATTATATAGCTTGAGCAACAATCTTGTGTCTCTAATTTGAAGGCTCTTAGTGCTTTTTGCTGTTTTGGACTTTGTCTTGTACTTCGTACCCTCTCTGTGTCCGATAAGTAAACTTAGCAAATGTGATCATTCCAATACTACCCCTCCTAAAATGGTTCTGTACAAATGTTCAAAAGTGTGAAAGTTTGCACCAATGGTTCTTTGAGTTTGTGTTGTATAGTAACAAAGTAAATGTAACTATTCAAACAGATTTACCCGAACGACTTGACCTACCATAAGCAAACATAAGCAACCCATCCATTTACCAGTTCATCTAATCATTAACAACAATGACTCAGGAATTACCTCCTACCAACCTTCTTATCCTCCATGCTCTTCCCCTACCTCTTCTTTATCGCTCCACTTCCTTACCTATCCCTATCCTTTCTCTCATACCTCTTTTATCCCATTTACCCCTTGTTCATTTGTCCTACCATACACCTCCTTTGTTGGTTTTGATACTACAGATTGTATTCTCTTGTTACTATGTAAGCCATATTGAGCCTGCGATGAGCGGGAAAGCGGGGAGTACAAATGTAATAAATGAATAAATAGTTACTGTAATTAAGTAAAGGTTTTGTCATCTTTACTTGTAAAGAAGTACAGGAAATATTTAGTTACTTTTACCAAAGTAATAACTTCACAAAAATTTACTACTTTTACTCAGTTACATCTTATGCTTGCAGTTAAAAATGAAAAGTAAAAGCTGAAGCAAGACATAAACGAGAATTCTTCAGTAAACCAAATGAAACCTGGAACAGGATTTTGCTACTGCAAAACGTGTCACACGAACAGTGGTTCATCTCATCTTAAATGTTGCAGTTCAGTGAATATAGCTTATGAAAACAGTGGTGTTACCTGTGTTTGTTGAACTGGTTACTGGTCTCCAGTCATAAAGAACAGTGATTAAATGGGTTACTGTGAAATGGAGATAGAGCTGAAGCTGTTTGCAATTCTTGGTGAATACATAAATGTCTCTAACACAACAGATTGCTGGTCATCCCATGGAAAATTTTACATTGGGGTGATTGTCCACTGGATTGATAGGCTTTAGAGAGGAAGTTTGCTTGTCTGGCATAAAGACTGAAGGATTCCCACATATTTGATATTCTTGCATCAGTTCTCAAAGATATTCAAACAGTTTACCATCAGTTGAAAAACGGTTAGAACCACAATGATTCAATTTTTCTGAAAGCCTTCTCTGTAATCGTACAGCATGATGATCACAATGAAAATGAAGATGCAAGTGATGAATCCACACTAGGTCTAACCTAGTGTTAGGCTTCTCACGGAAACACTATGTTTGTGAGCCCGTGGAGCGGCAGTGGCAGGCAAAACCACCCCCAAACCAGAGACAAGGCAGAACAGGACTTGAACCCCAGACTGGAGTTGCAGCTGAGGCAAACAAGCTGGAACAGGCAGAGCAGGAACAGCTAGACTTCACCAGCACTTGACCGCCGTTCCTCAGGAGTTGAGCCCCTGAGTGCCGGCGGCCGGCTGGACTTACCGGACAGGGCAGGAACTGGATACCAACAGGATACACACACAAAAGAGTCAGGACTAAAAGCTGCCAAGCAGCAACTAAGAACGAAACACAGACAACCAAGAACTAGACAAGGAATACAGACCAGAAACAAGACTATGAAATAAGCAATAAAACCAAAGCTAAACTACACACAAACTAGAACCAGACAAGGACTCAGACAAGAAACTGGACTAGGCAGAAGTGCACAGAGCACACCAACATACCAGGGACCTTAGATGATGCAAAGGCAAACACAGAAGTTTCAAGTGGTTAATAAAGCCCATTAGCAACTGAAGTTCACTGCAGGAATCACAAGGCAGCAGGTGCTATTCAGGCACAAACAAGAAAAGCAAGTCTGGCAGCCCGGAAGATCCGGACCGGACTGCGCTGAAGTCTGGAACGGGTGACAGTCCATAGCAGCCACCGGTTCTGGCCACCAGAGGGCAAGGGGAGCACAGACAAGGAAACAGTCACCATCGTGACACGTAGATGATAATGACAATGAAGATGATAAAGTATTCTTCGATATACGGAAGTCAAGCATTTCAGATACAAATTCTGTTGATCAATATCTGCAGACCCAGTCCGAAGATATCAGTAATATTGCAGCCTGGCCTGATTTGAAGGAACTTTTTATCAGACTTAACAATCCACTTCCTTCCAGGGCAGTTGTTGAACACTTTTTTTTTTAGCTGTGCTGGTTTAATAATGACTCACAAGTGCACTCGTATGAGTGACAGTGATTTTCATAATGTAGTTTTACTAAAATCAAAGTGAATTGAATTGTTCGGCAATAAAGTTGTTAGGATAAAAATGCTGGCAATAGTTGCATTCATTGTAGTTATGGTCCTTGTACTTTTTACTCAAATAGTATGATATTAGGCAATAACTTTTGTACTTTCACTTAAGTAAATGTTTAATATGTTCTTCACTGTACTTTTACTTAAGTATTAAAAAATACATTTATTTTTACTTTTACTTAAGTACTTTGACCAAGTATTTTGAACAATACTGCCTGATGGTTAATCCAGCCTCACCTGTATGTGAGGTGCAAAAAGGAAGCCAATGCTGAAGAAATGATGTGCTGCATTATTTGCAAAATAAAAAACAAACAAAAAAAACAACTTATGGATTTTTTTGTGATATGGTGATACCAGAGTGGAACTCTTTGATCCCAGTGCTCAGCAATGTCCCCCATTTTCTATATATGGTACCTAATAAATTGAATAATGAGCTCTGAACCATCACTAGCTAACAAGCAATTACTGCTATTAATTGGCATATATTTATTTATTTGTTACATTTGTATCCCACATTTTCCCACCTTTTTGCAGGCTCAATGTGGCTTACATATAACCGTTAACGGTGTTAGCCGATTCCGGTCTGAACAAATACATGGTATGAATGAATACAAAGTGATATTGAGGTAGAATGAGGTACATGTATGGTAGGTACAGTTGGGGGGAACTTAGAGGGGGAAAGGGTGAAGAAGAGTCAGGTAATGTCCGTTGCAGTCTTTGGTTACATTGTGTCGCAAGTGACCAGGTATTTTTATGTTGGGTTGGTGGGATATGCTCTTCTGAACAGGTCTGTCTTTAGTGCTTTCCGAAAATTTAGGTGGTCGAGCGTAGTTTTTACTGCTTTTGGCAATGCGTTCCACAGTTGTGCGCTTAGGTAGGAAAAGCTGGCTGCATAGGTGGATTTGCATTTGAGTCCTTTGCTGCTTGGGTAGTGGAGGTTTAGGTATGATCGTGCAGATTTTGTGGTGTTTCTAGTTGGCAGGTCGATGAGGTCTGTCATGTATCCTAGTGCCTCGCCATAAATAATTTTATGAACAGTCGTGCAGATTTTGAAAGTGATACGTTCTTTGATTGGTAGCCAATGCAATTTTCTCTGAGCAGTTTGGCGCTATCAAAACGTGTTTTTCCAAATATATATATATTAAAATTTGCACACACATCTAGATGCACACTATTCTATTGCTGTTGATGATTTTAATTACTGTGTATGTAATATTGTACTCTGCCTAGAATTTGTAAGATAGCATGAAATATAAATACAGAAATAAATAAGTAAGGCACGGCATCTAACTCAAAAGGGGGCATGGCCACGAGCATGTTGCAGGCATTCCAAAAACTTGTGTGTGGATTTACAGAAAACTGCCTAACTTTGGCACCGGCATTTACACCAGACGTAAGTCCAGTGTCCAAATGTTAGGCACAGGACCCTCACTATCCCCCAGATTCTATACAGTGTGCCTAGAGATCTGTGCTGAAATCTAGGAGTATTCTATAACGACGTACCTAACTTAATTGGCTTAACAAGCTAATCAGCATTGACAACAGCACTTAAAATGAGCACTACTTGGCAATAATTAGAATTTACACACACATGAACTGCACCTAAATTCTAATGAATGCAGTTCAAAAGGGGCATGGCTGTGGGCGGGGAAATGGGTGTTTTGTTGGCATTCCAACATTTATGCATGCAGTCGACTATGGCCCAGTACACGTAAATCTACACATAGGGATTTTGGCCACTTTTTTTCACTAAATGGACAAACATTGTTTTAGGCACTAAATATAGGCGTCGCTTATAGAATATGCTTAGGCGGAAATCTTAACCGTGTGGATTTTTTAGGTGCCATATATAGAATCTGTCCCTAAATGTTATTCTATATAAGGTGTGTGCTCTTTATATGTCTGGTGTAAAACAAACACAGCACATCACCTGCTAACATCATCAGTAAAGCACGGAGGTGACATTATATCCTGAAGATGGTTTGCAACAGCAGGGACAGGAGAGGCTTGTGAAGATCAAGGAAAAAATGAATGATGCAAAGGAGAGGAAGCTCCTAGAGGAAAACTAGTTCCAAAGACCTAGGAATGGAGGGATTTATCTTACAGTGGGACAATAACCCTAAATGTAAAACAAAAGCTACAATGGAGTGGCTCAACAAGAAGAAAGTGAACATCCTTGAGTCCAGGAAGTGCATGGTGTCATTTAGTAAAAAGGCCAGTTTCTCTGCAAATCCAGATGTTGATGAAACCACGATCAGTTATGATGTGGTGTTCTTTGTCTCACTTAAAAGGAAAATAAGTTTCTAGGTTTGCTGTGGCTCCATTTAGTGAGACTTATGAATGCAGATTATTATTACTAATATACTTGCTATACTGCATTTCGACTTGTATACAAAAAGCACTTAGACTTGCAAAGTTCCACAGTAACCTATGGAACTTGGTAAGTCTAAGTGCTTTGAAAATGAGCCCGTAAGGTTGATGAAGGCAATGAATGTTGAGTTAAAAAGGTAGCAGAGTTCCAAGAAGTACCTAATATCTATTAGCTCTCCAGAATAAGCCGGGGAAGATAAAGCCCTACAGCCACTGTGTATCTACAGTTGGTTTATTAATTTATTTTATTATAAAAAAATCTTTTGAGCAATCTAGAATTAAAAAAAACAACAACAAATAAACCATAACTCTGAAAAAAAAAAGCTAGATTCAAAATCCAGGCAGGGCCAGCTCAAACACCCTAGGCAAACCTTCAGCTATGCCCCACCCACTACCCCAGAGCATGCCAAGCCTTATAACATCCCTCCCCCCCCCCCCCCACAGCCCAGCTTCTCATACTCCTTTCCTTATCCCCCTCAACAGTCCACCATCTCTTTATTCCCTACCTAACCCCTATCCCACTATCTGATTTTCCTTTTCCTCTCTCCTATATGCAACATCTCCCCCCTTTCCCTTCCTCCTACCTCCATCCTCTCTCTTCCAGAGCCAAAGAGGCAAATAGATTCAGCAACTGCACAGGGCCTTGAAAAACAGACCTGCACTCAAGTGCTGCTGTGTCCTACCTCCTTCTAATATAGAGTTTCCTCTCGGAGGGAGGGTGGGATGTAACTGTGCTTGAGTGCCAGTATGTGCTTCAAGGCCCTCTGCAGGTGCTGAATCCACTTGCCTCCGGCTCTGGAAGACAGAGAGGACAGTGGCAGAAGAGCAGGGCCGGTTTTAGACATGGTGGGGCTCAGGGCAGAAATGAAGGATCTCCCCACCTGCATTGATACTACACAGTCCAGGCATCTCTTCCTCTTCTCACCACCACCACAGTCCATCTTCCTCCCTTCCCCTCGCATTGTGGTCTTCTTTAAAATGTTTATTTCCCTTCTCAGAGGGGTCTTGGCACGGCAGCCATCCTCACAAGCTGCCTCCAGCTGTCCTGAAGCCAGAGGTATAGCAGTATGTTGCATGTGGATGGGCCCAGAGGAAAACTGGATTGGCCCTTTCACATGCAGAATGCCGTGCACCCCACCAAATATCTTCCTAGAGATATTTTTTAAAATACAGATTTTTTTCACCTACTCCACATATCCTCCCTCTCCTCCATGGCGTCCCCGTCCCTCCCTGTTGTACTGTACAGGCATCCTCTGCGCCCACAGTTTCATTCTTGCTGCTTGAACCGGTCCTGCAGGCTTCCATCTGCCACATCCTGTCCTCCCTGATGTCATTGCCTGTTTCCTGTCTGGTGGAATGTGGCAGATGGAAGCACGCAGGGCTGGTGCGAGAATGAATTGCTGCGGGTGCCAAAGATACCTGTACGGTACACCGGAGAGGGACTGGATTCAGAGACAGGAATGCAGATGCCGGGATGGCGCAGAGAGAGGGGTGAAAGCAGTGTGGTGCAATTCATTTCTTCTTCCACTAAAGCTGGCGCCGAAAGTTTCTTCTGAGTCTGACGTCGCTGCACGTTGACTCAGAAGAAACTTTCGCCAGCTTTAGTGGAAGAAGAAATGAAAGGACCTCGGCTTGGCTGGCGGGGGTTGGGGGTCCCCCGCCAGCTGACAGAATTCTTTTACAGGCAGCCGGCAGGAGGACGCGGACCTCGGCTGGCGGGGGTTGGGGTCCCCCGCCAGCGAAGGTAGGCGACAGCAACGGCAGGGGGGGGGGAGATTGGCAATGGCAGCGGCTGGGGGGAGGGGGATCGGCAATGGCGGCGGGGGCTATAATGTGCCCCCTTACTCTGGCCCCCCCCCCCTACCGCCGCAGTTCAGATACACCCCTGCTTAGGTGGACTCGTAGTCTGCCTAGGGGCAGGCCCTGAATCCAGAACAACCTCAGATATGGCAGTCAGCTTACATCCTTGGGTCAGAACTTTTCTCTTGAGTCTAGTTGCTCCATCTTACCCATCAATCTCATTTTTAAGTTCTTTAGTGTTGCAGCTATTGATTGCACCACCCTGAGTGAAAAATCCTTCCTCCTAGGGCTCAGAAAGAAATATATCTTATTTTTATTACATTGGTACCCTGTGCTTTCCCACTCATGGCAGGCTCAATGCAGTGGGTAATGGAGGGTTAAGTGACTTGCCCAGAATCACAAGGAGCTGCCTGTGCCGGGAATCGAACTCAGGCCCAGATGCACTAAACGTTTTTCATCGTTAAATGAGCCCTTAAGGAAGAATTTCCGATCCTTTCCATGCACTAAAGCCTATTTTTCGACGGTAGTAGCAGCTAACGAAAACGGAATGGAGATGAGCAATTAGTGTGAAAACCCCATTAAAACGACATGCACAAACCTTTTCCGATTGCCTTTACGCAGGAAAAAGGCAGGAAAACTAACGAGAGGTCTGGACCTCTCGTTAGGACAGCTCTGTGCCAGGAAAAAGTGTTAAGTGAAAAAATAAACAAACTTTGAGCCAATCCCAGCGCATTAGCAGAGCTAAAAGCGCTGTGATTGGTCCAAAGGACCTCAGAAAACACATAAAAAAATAAAAATAAAAAAAGGATCGGGAGGGGGCAAGGGCGCTCATCAGGAGCGTCCTGTACGGACGGCCTTGCCCCCCCCCCCCCCGCTGCTCCCCACTTTCCGCCGCTCCCCCCACCCCGAAAAAGCAAACTTCTAGAAGCCCTGCCCCCCTCCCTTCCTCACTACTCTCTCACCTCAGCTCCGCCTCCCGACATCCTCCGTCCGTGCCCCGCCCCCTTTTGGGGTCGTCGCCGCCATTCCCCTCCTCCATCGGGCCCCCCTTCCTCTTACCGGGCCCGTGCAGCGCCTCTCTCCTCTGTCCGAAGGCGCTGCACGGGCAAGAAGAAAGCTGAATCAGCTGATGCCTGCCTTCGCCTAGCTTCGATAGAGCGTCTTTCTCCTCCTGGGCCCGCCCCTGTCTGACGTCAGTAACCTACGTAGGTTACTGACGTCAGACAGGGGCGGGCGCAGCAGGAGAAAGACGCGCCATCGCGAAGGCAGGCATCAGCTGATTCAGCTTTCTTCTTGCCCGTGCAGCGCCTTCGGACAGAGGAGAGAGGCGCTGCACGGGCCCGGTAAGAGGAAGGGGGGCCCGATGGAGGAGGGGAATGGCGGCGACGACCCCAAAAGGGGGCGGGGCACGGACGGAGGATGTCGGGAGGCGGAGCTGAGGTGAGAGAGTAGTGAGGAAGGGAGGGGGGCAGGGGCTTCTAGAAGTTTGCTTTTTCGGGGTGGGGGGAGCGGCGGAAAGTGGGGAGCAGCGGGGGGGGGGGCAAGGCCGTCCGTACAGGACGCTCCTGATGAGCGCCCTTGCCCCCTCCCGATCCTTTTTTTATTTTTATTTTGATTTGGGAGCCATGTGCTTGCGATTTGACTGTGTTTTGAACGTTTCTGGCATGCGCAGAGCAGCCAGCATAACACTTGGCTGCTTTGCGCATGCTTTACGAGCCGATTACCGACGGGGATTGGTGCATCGTTCTTTCCAATACCGCACCAAACTTTTTGGGGCTGTGTTTTTGGAGCATGCTTCGTTATTTGAAATTCGGTAAAGGTTTTAACGTTTCTGATTTTTTTACGTTTGCTTGATGCATCTACCCCTCAGTTCCTCAGGACCAAAGCCCACTACCCTAACCACTAGGCTATTCCTCTTTGTCCTGAGAAAAAAACAGAAACACGCTACTTCGTTAGTAGCCCCTGAAATACAAAGGTCCTGAAGGAGCTGTTAACATGCCTTGAATCCAGGGCAAGCTCTTCCAAAGAACAAAGAGTAATTTTGCTGCATCTATAAACCCTTGTGTGCCCTTCTATCAGTTTCCCTGCGCTTGGCTATCCCTAATTTGTCATACCTAAGAGCTTGTTGCCTTCAGGGTAATTAATCGATCGAATGGTGCAGAAGTGCTGATGTGACCTTACTAAGCACCACACAGCCATTAGAGCCGTGCTCCTGTTACCTATTCTCCAGCTGTGGATGCTCCATGCCAGCATGCTCTGGGCCCTTGTCTCGTAATAATTGTTCTTGGCCCGCAGCCAGGGACGGCTGCCAGTTTCAGTCACTCTCCGCTAAAGCGAGATGCCGAGTTTATTAATTCATCGTAAAGTCCATTGTCTGGAGCTGTGCCTGGCTGTTTATTTACTCCACTCTGGCCTGTATTTACTCAGACAGAACACGCCAGGGTAGATTGTTTAACTTTGCAAGACCTTCTGCTGGAGGCAGAGCCGAGTCACCTCATGTAAACCCCGAGACGGCTTCAAAACAGTGGCAGCGCGCATGCGCAGATAAACAGGCCTGGCTGGCCCTGAGAGGGGGTGGCGTGCAAGCTGGCTGGCAGGGAGCAGCTTCCATCTTCCACGTCCACACCTCGGAGTGACTTTTCAGTGATTTATGGCTTAAGACAGTTCAGCAGAGCTATTGGAGCCATCTCAGTTTTTACCATGAACATTTGGTCCCCTTCCCCATGTATCTCTCTCTCTCCTTTTGTCTTTCATTCTCTGAGATACAAGAGGAGATGGGGGGAGGGGGAACCCAAGAAGTAAAATGCAGAAAACAAATCTGTTCCCAATTACTTTACTAAACAATAATATGAAATAATTCGTGCGCCTGTATATCGAACACATGGTAACAACAGTTTAAACCAGCTCAGATGAAACCGCCTGTCATTAATAGGAACCAGCAGATAAACAGCAAGACTACTGCAAATAGATTTGCTTAGTGTTTGAGATACAGTGACGCCATTCTGTCGCCAAAGCACAGTAATTAATGTTTCAAAGTGGGCTTCAAAGCTTAAAGCGGCTGCACTAAACCCAATTTCATCGCAGAACAACAACATATGTCCCTGAAGTCGGTGCTACAGATTTCTTAGTTTATGTTCAAGTTCCCCATTTAACATAATGCTTGAACAAACTCGTCTTCAGTTGATGAGTGCATTGACATAATGATATCAAAACACAAACTGGTATAACCGTAAGAAATTGTGGGGGGTCTTTTACTAAGGCGTGCTCACATTTTTAGCACACGCTAAAGGTTAGAGACGTCAATATATTCCTATGGGCGTCTCTAACGTTTAGTGCGCACCTATTTTTAGCGTGCGCTAAAAACGTGAGCGTGCCTTAGTAAAAGACCCCCTGTGGAACCAAAAACATTTTGCTGAAACAGATCAGTAGTAGAGAACTAATAACAATGGAATCACAAATTCATAGAGCTTCCAAACCATAGGAGGTGCTAAGGAAATTACCCCTCGGTAGACATAGTCAAAGATGTTGTCAATATTGGGGGTGCTTAAGCACCCACAGAACTGGCTCCTGTGTCCAAATTATAATCCCTAATAATATGTACAAAACCAGTTCTTCAGGCCACATGTTCAAGTTTTTTGCCCTAGGCTCTTTGTGGGAGAGCAGAATGAAGTGTGTTTTTAAAGCAGTAGTTAATCTAAGCGGAAATCACCCTGGGGGTAGGTATTGCATAAAAATGTGGCATAGGGAAAGATGAGGTGGTGAGAGGTCAGTACAGACATAATCTGGCCATAAAAATAAGTCTCCCTCCTCAACTACTCTCCCACCCAAACACGACCCCCCCCCCCCCCTCCAGTTTAGTAGCACAAAGTTTCTAGAGTGCTCAAACAGATGGACTAGAAGAATGGAACCTCACAGTTTCTATAATTATGAGACCCACAGGCTGCAAGCATAAAGGAGTCCTTTAACTAAGCTGCAACAAAAAGTGGCATGGGTTTCCCCCCCCCCCCCCCCCGCACACTAAGGCCATATTACTGCAGCAGTAAACATGGCCTTTTTCTGTATTAATGGCCATGCACTAATGTTTTTAATGCATGGCCGTAAAGGGGAAAGGGGACGGGACTTGACACATTGCCTTTCTGTGGTTACAATAAGTACATAAGTATTGCCAAACTCGGATAGACCGAAGGTCCATCAAGCCCAGCATCCTGTTTCCAACAGTGGCCAATCCAGGTTACAACTACCTGGCAGGATCCCAAAATGGTACAATACATTTTATGCTGCTTATCCTAGAAATACTCACAACATCCACTAGTGGTAGAATATAAAGAACACGGTGCTAATCCGTATTAGTACATAAGTACATAAGTAATGCCATACTGGGAAAAGACCAAGGGTCCATCGAGCCCAGCATCTTGTCCACGACAGCGGCCAATCCAGGCCAAGGGCACCTGGCAAGCTTCCCAAACGTACAAACATTCTATACATGTTATTCCTGGAATTGTGGATTTTTCCCAAGTCCATTTAGTAGCGGTTTATGGACTTGTCCTTTAGGAAACTGTCCAACCCCTTTTTAAACTCTGCTAAGCTAACCGCCTTCACCACATTTTCCGGCAATGAATTCCAGAGTTTAATTACACGTTGGGTGAAGAAAAATTTTCTCCGATTTGTTTTAAATTTACTACACTGTAGTTTAATCGCATGCCCCCTAGTCCTAGTATTTTTGGAAAGCGTGAACAGACGCTTCACATCCACCTGTTCCACTCCACTCATTATTTTATATACCTCTATCATGTCCTCAGCCGTCTCTTCTCCAAGCTGAATAGCCCTAGCCTCCTTAGTCTTTCTTCATAGGGAAGTTGTCCCATCCCCGCTATCATTTTAGTCGCTCTTCGCTGCACCTTTTCCAATTCTACTATATCTTTCTTGAGATGGAATGGAGAAGTCTCATTCAGTCACTTCAACTACTTAGGCTACTGCTTTTAACACCCTTCAGGTGAGCCTGTATAGTGTGACATTTTATAATCATTGACACCCTCCAACCATCCGTGATATTGTGATACGTGTAATTGTGACTAGTGATCTCTTCTTTTGTCTGATTTACTTAATATTTTTTTAAACTTTTTGTTGAATATCACTCTTCATTTATAATTCACACCTCTTCACAACATAGCACTCAAGTGGTCTTCACACTTTACACTTCAAATGCCGGAGGCAATTTCAAACAATTGTGGTCCCGGAAATGGCTTATGTGTCTATATACCTCTCTTATATTCAGGTTTTACGACTGCCATAAATTACATTTATTTCATGTAGGAGACATAGGAGCTGAGTTAATACAACTTATCTTTACACGCTCTCAGGAATGGCTGTAATCCCGACAGGTGCCTGTTTCGCATACAATGCTTTGTCAAGGGAATAATCAGCGTGTACCTGCAAAAGGAACCATATCTCAGTCAAAAAATCATGTGAATATCGCACTCCTGCTGATAACATCAAACTCATGGCTTACAGATTCGCTTCATCCGCTTAGATCTCCTGCTGAGGAACTCTGTCATGGCGTCGGTGTTCTTTTAAACTGGTAACCGGAAGACCCGCCCACGATAGAGGATGCCCGGATAACAGCTGATACTATTTACATGAAACAGCCCCAATGAATATATGTATTTAACCCATTGGGCTCGATAGTATCCAGATGATATATCCAGAAGGTTTCACGTTGTAATAAACTTCTGTTGCGATCACCCCCTCTTGGGCTAGGTGCAACATGATCAATGACCATGTATTGCAAAGACTCCACAGCATGTTTGCTGTTTATACAATGTTGCACCAGCAGAGCTCCTAGATTCTGCGCCATTATCCTGGACCTATGTTCCACCATCCTCGCGTTGAGAGTCCTACTGGACTTCCCAATGTATACCTTATCACAGGGGCAGATAATGTAATACACAATATGAGTAGTGCGACAGGTGGTATGATACCTCAAATTGTATGTACTTCCATTGTGCACAAAACTAGCAGTTTCTATAGTGAGATCGCATGTCTTGCATCCTGTTTTTTTGCATTTAAAATGGCCCACCTGAATCGTTCCGTTGCGCTCTTCTTCCTTTGGCAACTCAGCGAGACTCAATATCTCCTTGAGATTTCGTGTTCTAGAAGAAGCAGTTCTAATGCGATGTTCTTTGAACAGGGGATGCACCCTCATTATGGCCCAATGTTGTCTAATTATCTTTGCCGCCATCTCCCCGCCTGGAGTATACCTCATGATAAACATCATGATGTGGTCTTCTGGGTCATCATGCTTACTACCTTGCAGAAGCAAATCCCTATTATTGTATTTTGCTCTTAGAAATGCTTTTTTCAAAACTTTCTTCGGGTAATTCCTTCGTATAAGGTTAGACCTAAAAACTTGTGCCTGTTGTTTAAAGCTGGCTTCTGTGGTGCAAATGCGTCTAAACCGTAAAAATTGTGAGAATGGGAGGCTGACATGTAAAGATCTAGGGTGACAGCTGCCATATTTCATATTCTCGCAGTAGTCTCGGCACCCATTTTTAAAACATGGCAGCGCAGCACCAGGCAGAATAGCAGCAGCTGGCAGGAAATTGCAAACAGCTTCAGCTTCATCTCCACTTCAAAGTAACCCAACTCCACACTTTCTATCTGGCTGGAGACCAGTAACCAGTTCAACAAACACAGGCAACTCCACCGTTCTCATAGGTTTTGCTGTTTCATTCAATTTACTGAGGAATTCTCGTTTACGTCTCGCTTCTGCTTTACTTTTTACTATTAACTGCAAGCATCAGATGTAACTGAGTAAAAGTAGTAAAAATTGGTGAAATTATTACTTTGGTAAAAGTAAAAGACAGAAATGTTTCCTGTACTTCTTTACAAGTAAAAGTGACAAAACCTTTACTTAAGTACAGTAACTAATTACGTTTAATTACTATACATCATTGCTTTTTGTATCAAATGTTTCTCATTGAACTGCAGCCCACCTGTGACTTCCAACACATGCATGATGGCTCCTAAAGAAGAGGATATAAGAGAGATGTAATCACATTAAATCTCACTCTTCAAATGCACACTTATCATGTGCCTGCACAACACTGCTGCCATATCTCCTACACTTAGCTGGGTTGAGGAGAGCAGGAAGGGAAGGGGAGCACATGGATTTGGCACTGTGATACAGAACATTTACCTGAACACGATGAATCTGACTCAAATGTACACATAGGCAGCAGGGCCACCGAGAGACTGAAGTGGGCCAATCATCACCGCTGCCGCCCCCACCACGATCGTCGCCACTGCCTCCCCCCAGATTGTTGCCGCAATTCAAAATTTCAAATACCTTGGCTGGTGGGGATCCCGAGGCCCGCCAGCAGAAGATGTCTTTCTCCAGTGCTGACCCTTCACTCTGCCAATTGCTTGCCCCTGCGGCTACTTTGTCTCTCAGGGCATGCTCAGTTTCAAAACTGAGCATGCGCGCCTGAGAAGAAAAGCAGCCGCTCAGCAAGCAATAGGCAGAAGAGCAGCACTGGAGGAAGACCTGCAGTGTCTGCTCCTCCAGGTCCTCCCCAGCCTCCAAGGGGGGGGCCGGCACTGGAGTTTTCTCTCTCCTGCTCCTGTCGGGACGCGATCACTCGGGACCTGAGCAGGAGAGAGAGAGAGAGACTCCAATGTGGGGACCCCCTTGGAGGTCCGGACCTGGGAAATTTTGCCCCCCCCCCTCTCAGCGGTCCTGATGGGCAGAGCTTGATTGGGGCTTAAACTTGCATGATAACTGACGGAATACTGTAAATTATGTAGGTATCTACAGTGCTTAGGCCAGTGGTCTTCACTAATTTTTAAGTCAGGGCCATTTTAGATCTAAGGGGTCCTTTTACTAAGCTGTGGGAAAATGACCCTGTGGTAGTGGCAGGGGCTGCTTTTCCTGCGCGCCACAGCCCTTTTTTCCACAGCTGGTAAAACCCCCCCCCCCCCCCCCCCCCCCCCCACACACACACACACACACAAAAATGGCCACATGGTGAGTGAACTCTTACCGCATGGCCATGCAGCAGGGAATCCTTACCGCCACCCATTGAGTTAGCGATAAGGGCTCCTGCACTAACTCGGCAGTAACCGAGCAGCACGGGGCAAAGCCTGATTACCGATTCTCCCACTGAAATGGCACACGCTCAGGACAAGATTACCACCGGCGGGCGCATTGGGCCAACGGTAGTCCTGGAAGAGCGAGTGGTAAGCCCGCATTGGGCTTACCACTACTCTGTAGAAGGGCCCCATAACGAGTTAAAGGAGAGCTGCCAAATATCTTCCTATGCAGGGCCATGACACTGCTGACCAGTGGGTGTCAATCCATCCCTGCCAGCCCACCTTCAAACTTTTCATTGGAGGCATCCTCAAGAAGGTGGGTGTTTCCAAATGCATTCTCAAATGGCTTGTCCTTCAAGCATGTGGCTCTTCCTCCCTCCTTCCACTTTCCCCTTTTCTGTCAAGCTTGGGTAGAGAGACAGAAAAAATACAGAATGATGATGGGGGTCACCCCAAAAGTCTCCAGAGCCCACTATTGGCCCCCAGGCCTTACATTGAAGAATACTGGTTTAGGTGCTAACACACCAGCTCTATGGCTGACATAAGTTGCATATATGTGTATCTGGTTATGCTAGTACTCTATAAAGGAAAGTGGTGCCTATTTTAATGTATAAATATTTATATTCCACACTTATCCAGAGCAGAGTACAAAACAACACACACAATAAAACAAACAACAACAAACAAAACAAACTATAACTATATACAGCTCACAAAAGGCTATTCACAGATTATGTTCACTGGCGCCTGAAATCAAGCACAAATTAGAGGTTGCTTCAACAAGTGCTGTTTGAATAATCTCTTAAACATGGCCGATTTGTTCTGTTTCTTAATGACATCAGGCAGTTTGTTCCACTCGGCACGACCAATAACAGAGTAGACGCTCCTCCTGATGGATTCCAAATGAACAAGTCGAAAGTCCGGAACCTCTAGTAAATGCAAGTTCTCAGAACATAGAGCTTCGGGTGATACCAGTGTAGATAGGCTGATAGATACTAAGATGATTCTTGATCCTTTCTAGACCAGGCTCCTCCATATGCCCTCTAGGTGTCTAATTGTAGGTGCCCGGTTATAGAATTACCCTTCAGGTGCACATCCACAAGATAATTTTGTGGAATGAGCATCACATGCCTGATTGGCACCAGTGTTGTACTCTTTTCTGGCCTGTTTGGAATTCTAAAACAATACACAAACCACGTTAGAGTGTACAAAGTAGCCTTCAAAAATGTGCAGCTCAGCCGGTCATGTGATTTACCTGTTTCTTTCATTGTTTTAAATGCTGCACATACAGAGACAGATTCAGTAAATGGCACCCAAAGTTAGGAGGTTAGAAGCTACGCTAAATGCCAGTTCTATAAAGGTAACTTTGCATTACGCAATCTTTATAGAATAGGGCTTAGGGCCAGATTCTTTATATGGAACCTAAAAAATCTGCACAGTAAACATTTCTGACTAAGCGTGTTCTATAAGCCGTGCCTTGATTTAGTCACTGTATATAGAACACGCCTAGTTGATATTCTAGCGCCTAAAACTATGTGTGTCCATTTACACCAACAAAAAAGTGGCATAAATCCCTGAACATAAATTTAGGTGCACTGGGCCATATTCTATAAGTACGCAAGTAAATTCTGGAATTCCCATGAAACGCCCATAACCATGCCCCTTTTTGCCTGCACACATTAGAATTTAGGCGCAGTTATTACAGAATGCACTTAGGGATTTGTGCATATAAATTCTAATTAATGCCAATTAGGGCTCATTATTGGCTGTTAAATGCTGTTCACAACGCTGATTAGCTTGTTAAGCTAATTAAGTTATGCATGTAGTTATAGAATATGCTTGGATTTCTACACAGAACTCTAGGTGAGCTATACAGAATCTGGCAATTAGTGTGGATTCCTGAGCCAAACATTAGGGATGAGCACATACACCTGCTGATACCTGGTACAAATTCTTGCACCCAACTGGTGGCAGTAGGGCACGTAAATCTAAGAATTCTATAAAATCATGCCTAATTTCTGGGGACACCCCTGACCTGCACATGCCCCTCCCTTGGACACACCTCATTTTGAGTTGTATACAATGAAATTTAGGCATGCATGTTATAGATTAGGGCATAGGGTAGATGCAGGCATAACTCCTAATTATTGCCAATTAAGTACCAATCAACTCAGTTCTAATTGACTAATTAGTTTATGCGTGCATCTGGGATCCACGCCCAAATTTGGGCATCCAACATTCAGCACCTGATATAGAATCTTTGCAGTCCTAGCAACTCTGCCTGAATTGTAACCTGCCTTCAGCAAGAGTTTAGACTTTTGAAGCATCCCATGCAATTGGTGTTCTCGGTATAAACACAAGGTGGACTTTTATGCAGAGGACAGGAGACCCCTAAATGACACCTTGCCTAGGAGAAAGTCTTACTGTTTGCTGCTAATAAAGAGCTGTTGGTCAAAAGTAGACCAATATCTCTTTATTTTATTAAACTTGAAACTTTAAAGTTTAATAAAATTTTATGTACTGCTTAGAGAGGGTCCAACAGAGCGGTTTACAATAAAATATCTAAAAAACATAAAATGCATCAGAGGAAAAAGGAACTACAAAAGTGATAAAGAGGAAAAAGAGAAGAAAAAAACCGCACACCCCAAATCACCACACACTCAACATATAATCACGGTTTCCCGGTCCAGTCATCAAAAATATGGTAGTGGAGGTCAGGGAGTAAAAGCAAAAGGAAAGAATTTAAAAAGGCAACATGGCTCACAGAAGCAATATTTTATCAAAGATTGTAACAGCGAGTGTTAAAGTAATACTTTTATATAGCTCTCCTTAGGGTAAAACTTCAAAGGATAACTGGGGGTTATCCCACCAGTGCTGCCTCAGCAGGGCTGAATTGAGTGGTGGTAATACACAGCAGCCAATGTTTAAATTGGCACTAACTAAACTGCACTGTCACAGGCAGCATCCTTTTAATATATGGCTCTTCCATTTCCAAAATTACTTGTAAAGCTGTAAGAGATGAGTTTGTCAGGAATCTGCTCCAGCCAGCTGGGACCTGAACATAAGAGGACAGCAAATTCCTCAAAATAATGCATGAGGGGAGCAAATAAAAAAGGGGGTGATTCTGTAATTGAGCACCACAATGTAGGTGCTCCCTAATTCTATAAAAGTTGCTGAAAACTGCATGTGCAAATTTGAGTGTATGCCATTTAATTAAATTACAAGCTAATTAGTGCCAATAATTGGCTTTTTAACAAGTAATTATTGGCCCTAATTACATTTAATTCAAATTTACATGCGTAAATTTAGGCGTGGGATCCATGCCTAATTTTATGCACGATTTGAAAAGAGGGACACAGAACTGGGAGGGTCATGGGCGGAATGGGGGCATTCTTAAAATTAACATACATTGTTATAGAATAACAGGAATACACACCTAATGTAGGCAGGTATGTTTGCACCACGTTTCATTCAGTATGAATGGCCCAAAGATAAGTGAGAATCTGAGGTGTAAGCGCTTTTCTATAAACCACGCCTAACTTTAAGCGCAGCTTATAGAATAGCGCGGATTTTGGCACCATATATAGAATCTAGCCCTTTATGTGGGCTGTGAACCTTGTATAACGGCAATTACACCTGTAATTTCTGTTATAGAATAGTAACAGAGACAAAAAAGAAGCAACACTGGGCTTTCAGGATTGAGATAATCAAAAGGACATTGATTATCTCAATCCCGAAGGCCCAGTGTTGCTTCTTTTTTGTTTCTGTATTATTTTGTATGCTCTCTTTTGTGACATAGAATACTAACAGCCATACCCTGGATTCTATATATGGCACCCAGATTTGCATGCCCAAGCCTAGGTGCGCTCCCAAAATGCACATCAAAATTAATTGAATACTGAGCTCAGAACCATCAATAATTGGGTGCTAACAACCAATTATTGAAGTTAGTTGGCATCTGACTGTGTAGCATTCTATAAGGCAGCGTGCCTAACTCCCATAGCACATGACTCAAAAGGGGCGTAGTTATGGGAGGGGCATGGGCATGTCAGGGGCATTCCAAAAAGTTGCACGCGTTATAGGATCAGTGTGCCCACTTTGGGCGCCAGCATTTACATCAGGTTTCAGCAGGAAGAAGTCTGGCGCTGAAAGTGTGGGTGCGGGAATCGGCACTAAATGCGATTATATAAAGGGCGCGTGCCCTTTAGAGAATCATGCTTAGCGCTAGTCTTTTCGGGCGCCCATTTCTGAGTGCAATTTATAGAATCTGGTCTTATGTGACTACATTTAGGTGAACCCATTTATGCCATGTCAATAGAAAGCATAAATGTGTATAGCATGTAAATTAGGGTTCTGTAAGTTACATGTGTAAGTGGGAGACAAGCCCACGGCCTGCCCATACTCTTCCCCCTGTGAATGTAACCTTGCACTAAGGCAGTTCTGCACAAAAATTATAGAATACTACTGAGTGTGCACCTAACATTTGTACGAGTAACAATGCAAGTGATAGCATGCTATAATTTATGTGCACAATTGACACCTAATTTTAGGTGCTTGTTATAGAAGAAGGAGAACTCATGGACTACAAGTCTTCTGTGAGTCCACTGAGGCATGAAAGGTTTCAGCACTGAAAACAGAAGCATCATCTCTCAGAGCAGTATATTTGTGGCTGATAACTTGGCAGCTTCATGTGATCCACTCGCTATCCTGAGAGAACCATTCAGAGCACTTTTAAATGGAAGAGACTGCACGTGAAGGGCAAGATAAGAGGGAGAAATTCAGAAAGCACCATAGATTAGCTGAAAAGAAACTGGACTACATCCACCGTGCTCTGTGCTATTTGCACAATTATACCCAACAAGTGTTCCCTTTAGTTTTTCTTTTGTTTCTTAAATGATTCCTCCCTCCCGAACCCCCAATCCTGGGATAGGTCAAGATGCACATAAGGCAGTGGTCCCCAAACTTGGTCCTGGAGGCACTTCAGCCAGTCAGGTTTTCAGGATATCCACATTGAATATTGATGAGAGAGATTTGCATGCAGTAGAGACAGTGTATGCAAATATCTCTAATGAATATGCATTATGGATATCCTGAAAACCTGACTGGCTGAGCTGCCTCCAGGACAATGGTTTGGGAATCATTGACATAAGGGCTGACTTTCAGCAAGATGGCCTTGATGAAAACCAAATAGAAACAGCTATCTATAGAAGTTTCCCAAATCAGTCCTGGAGTACCCCCTTCAGGATATCCACAATAAATATGCATGAGATTGATTTGCATCCATGGCTAATCTCTTTCATGCATATTCATTGTGGATATCCTGAAAATCTGACTGGCAAAGATACTGATCTGTAGCATGAAGAACCAGTAATGAACTTCCAAACATGCAAGGGGCAGGAACAGAAGTGAACGTAAGACCCTTTTTGAGGCAAGCTAGCACACCATCTAAGGAAAGTAAGGGTAAAAGGCAGCATGTGGAGTGGAACTGGGGCCTTCAGTGGCAGTACAGTGCAGCAGTGCTGCAGAAGGAAGCTCCTTTGTGACAAGCCCCCCTGAGCTCCCCACATGGCCTACCCACAAATGTCTTAACAATAGAAAGAATAATAATGAGAAGCATGTCAGCTTTCACTTGTTTCAGCCTGGTACTGTGATGCATACATGCTATATCCCAAAGTACCAAATATTTATTTGTAATCAGTGGCAGAAGTTCAAATTAATGTCTCCGGCAGAGAAATCCACCTCAGAAGATAGCGGTGCAGCTAGAAGTGGGCCCTGTCCCTGCTTAGGTAGAATGCACAAATGAAATACAACAAACAGGGTTTTAACAAATCGAGAAGGACACGAGAAAGAGTCAATATTTAACAAATAAAGTAATGTTAGCAATTAATAATGAATGAGATAGGAGAAATTCTAAGAATAATAACTCACCCAAGCGGAGTGCCACCCAAAGGTCAAAGGCACTTCCCAGAGGGTGGATAAGTTTCTCAATCACTGAAAACCTCCAAATGTAAATACAAGCGCATCCAGTGCTCCCAATATCAACAGTGGTGCCAAACCCAACACAAATTACAAAACCATATCACTCAGTAACATAATACACAAATTAAATAACAATTATAATCAAGCAAATAAATGTTCACAAAATAATTGAACCTTACCCATGTCCTTCCTACTAAAGCATCATACACTCAAACCCACACAATCACTCATACATTCTGTCATACACTTAACTCTACAAAGCTAAGGATCTAAAGTTAAATATCATAACCTTCCAACACAACACTGATAGAAGTTCTCACAATTAATGCTGTTCTTACTCTCTATTATATGTTGTAATCCTCACAAACATCAGTGTTAATTGATTACTCATCTATGTGTTCAATAGTTATGAAAGTATATCACTTATATGTGATGCTATACTACAGTATGGAAAGATACCGCTAGACTGGACTGAAATGCTCCTAAGTTAAATTCAATGCTGATTCAATACTAATGCAAAATTTGTATAAGGCGCTACACCCGGCAACTATTATATTCCTCATGTGGCGTTTGTTCAAATTCTCCAAACGTGATCTTCTAATGCTGGCAGAATCCGTCTAATGGACGTAGACATTGAGATTGAGAAACGTATCTACCCTCTAGGAAGTGCTTTTGACCTTAGGGTGACACTCCGCTTGGGTGAGTTATTCCTCTGAGAATTTCTCCTATCTCACTAATTATTAATTGCTAACATTACTTTCTTTGTTAAATATTGACTCTTTCTCGTGTCCTTCTCGATTTGTTAAAACCCTGGTTTGTTGTATTTCATTTGTTTGACTATTTACCAGTGGTATCTATTGGGATTATATATATTTGTTAGGTAGAACGTATACCATTTTTTAAATGAATTGAGCTCTGATGTAGTCTTTCTCTATTGGAATCAAACTGATCTGTCACTGTCAGTGATGTGTCATTTAAAAATACACCCAGAAATTAGTCAGTGCACAATCTAATTTTCTGTAGTGCGGTGTTCCAGGAGCCATCGGTTTAGAAGAAACCTGGAATCTCAGTGGGTTGTGATACATTTTAAAAGACCACAATGTGGTAGAAGATGATACATGGGTTCTGTCTTATGATGTCAGAATGTCTTTGTGGTCTCTCCAAAGTCTGCCATTTTTGGCAGGTCTGTAATTGATTCCTGGGATTGTGATCTATACATAACTTAAATGAAATGAAAACTCAGATACCACAAAATCTTTTATGCTGTTCTCAGTTTTATTGAGCTGTAACAACTATAGAAAGGTACATTATTATGGTAATCTGAGAAAAAAGGCCAACAACCAAATAATTGACTAACTTAATACATTTATTGACTAGCTTTTGATCCACATGGCATGAGTGGGTCTTTTTGATATGTTTGAATTACATTACATTATTATAGTTCTTATAGCCTGCAACATCCATAATCATGTTCTGTGCATGTTACAAACAAGAAGGCATGGACAATAACAAGGAAATACAATAACATCAGCATTAGATTTGAAAACAGCCAAAAAAAATACAGTAGCATCAGCATTCACAGACAAAGCTTAAACGTTGATTATTTTACAAAGGAATTTATCTTTATTTTAACAGAAGTAAATTCAGATGTCAGTTTCTATATAACTCAGCCCTTATAGAGATGAGTGAAAGGGGGGGAAGGTTGAACTGTTAATTTGAATGTGTGGTAAAATGTTGACATTCATTCTGTATTGTGTTTTGAACCATGCAATAAACATGATTTAAACATAACTCAGCCCTTAATTAACAGAAACTTTTGAAATTAAAAGGTTTTTACAGCTTTGCTAAAAATACCATAATTGCATAACATTTTTGTAGAGGGAGGCAACAAATTCCAGACCTTAACCCCTGGGTATGATACAGAGGATGAAAACAATGTATTTGATTTAATTGTAGTCGATATCGGAAAACTTAACATAATCTGGTTTCAAAAACAATATGAGCTAGATTTTCTATAAATGATGCCACAAAAAAAATGCTGAGTGCTATTCTATAAGCTGTGCCTGAAGTTAGGCATGGTTTATAGAATAGCACTTAAGTCCCGGGGGTCACGTTTAAATTTAGATGCATCTATTTGCACCAACAAAAACTTAGGCACAGAACCCCCTTATTCTATAAATGTGTGTATAACCAAAAACCACATCCATGATCCACTCTGAACCACCCATGATCCTCCCATTCGCCCCTCTTTTTCTGGATATGCATAAAAGTTAGTGCATGTACATCTTGATTCCAATTAGCACCAATAATAGCTTGTTAAAAAAGCCAATTATTGGTGCTAATTGCCCAATTATTCAATTAAGAAGTGCGCACAATTTGGTTGCACACCCAAATTTGCACATGCATCTCAAAGCACCCTTTATAGAATTATGGGGTATATATTAAATGGTTCAACTATTAACTGGGGGTGCCCAGTTAATCGTTGAACCATTGACATTATATATGCTGGAGCATAACCTTATCAAACTTGAATATAAGTATGCAAATTTTAAATTCTACCTGTGCCTCAACAGATAACCAATGTAACTTAAGAAAAAGTGGTGTGATCCTATCATGCTTGTGAACCAAAAAGATTAATCTGGCAACTACGTTCTGAACTGTCTGCAATTTCTTAAAAATAGATTTAGAGCAACCTAGATACTACATTACAGTGATCTACTTGTGATAGTAGAAGTGATTGTATAATGAACCTAAAAGAATGACATTCAAAGTATTTCCTAATAGCTCTAAGTTTTTTTTAGCAACATAAAAGACGTTTTCACTATTTTGTTAACTTGAAAATCCATGGATAGTTTATGGTCTCTCCCGATCGCTTAGTTGGGTAGAATCTCTCAAAAATCCCTTTCAGAAGAAGTGACCTATCTGGGGCCTCTAAAATATATACAACTGGATGTAGTAATCCCAAAATGCATTGGCAATGGCTTTAGGAGAAGAATAGATTGGAATCCCTTTTCTAATTCCACAAATATTTATTTGTATTCCCTGGGCTCACAGCTGTGCCACCAAAGGTTCCTCTACTTTACTGCTACCTTCAACCATTTAGTTCTCTGTATTAAGAGCTCCGCCCACTCTTGAAATGGTTAATTTAATTGAGCTCTTTTCCCATATAACACCCTAAAAACCCCTTCTCTCAACCCCCTTAAGTATACAGTGGGGGAAATAAGTATTTGATCCCTTGCTGATTTTGTAAGTTTGCCCACTGACAAAGACATGAGCAGCCCATAATTGAAGGGTAGGTTATTGGTAACAGTGAGAGATAGCACATCACAAATTAAATCCGGAAAATCACATTGTGGAAAGTATATGAATTTATTTGCATTCTGCAGAGGGAAATAAGTATTTGATCCCCCACCAACCAGTAAGAGATCTGGCCCCTACAGACCAGGTAGATGCTCCAAATCAACTCGTTACCTGCATGACAGACAGCTGTCGGCAATGGTCACCTGTATGAAAGACACCTGTCCACAGACTCAGTGAATCAGTCAGACTCTAACCTCTACAAAATGGCCAAGAGCAAGGAGCTGTCTAAGGATGTCAGGGACAAGATCATACACCTGCACAAGGCTGGAATGGGCTACAAAACCATCAGTAAGACACTGGGCGAGAAGGAGACAACTGTTGGTGCCATAGTAAGAAAATGGAAGAAGTACAAAATGACTGTCAATCGACAAAGATCTGGGGCTCCACGCAAAATCTCACCTCGTCGGGTATCCTTGATCATGAGGAAGGTTAGAAATCAGCCTACAACTACAAGGGGGGAACTTGTCAATGATCTCAAGGCAGCTGGGACCACTGTCACCACGAAAACCATTGGTAACACATTACGACATAACGGATTGCAATCCTGCAGTGCCCGCAAGGTCCCCCTGCTCCGGAAGGCACATGTGACGGCCCGTCTGAAGTTTGCCAGTGAACACCTGGATGATGCCGAGAGTGATTGGGAGAAGGTGCTGTGGTCAGATGAGACAAAAATTGAGCTCTTTGGCATGAACTCAACTCGCCGTGTTTGGAGGAAGAGAAATGCTGCCTATGACCCAAAGAACACCGTCCCCACTGTCAAGCATGGAGGTGGAAATGTTATGTTTTGGGGGTGTTTCTCTGCTAAGGGCACAGGACTACTTCACCGCATCAATGGGAGAATGGATGGGGCCATGTACCGTACAATTCTGAGTGACAACCTCCTTCCCTCCGCCAGGGCCTTAAAAATGGGTCGTGGCTGGGTCTTCCAGCACGACAATGACCCAAAACATACAGCCAAGGCAACAAAGGAGTGGCTCAGGAAGAAGCACATTAGGGTCATGGAGTGACCTAGCCAGTCACCAGACCTTAATCCCATTGAAAACTTATGGAGGGAGCTGAAGCTGCGAGTTGCCAAGCGACAGCCCAGAACTCTTAATGATTTAGAGATGATCTGCAAAGAGGAGTGGACCAAAATTCCTCCTGACATGTGTGCAAACCTCATCATCAACTACAGAAGACGTCTGACCGCTGTGCTTGCCAACAAGGGTTTTGCCACCAAGTATTAGGTCTTGTTTGCCAGAGGGATTAAATACTTATTTCCCTCTGCAGAATGCAAATAAATTCATATACTTTCCACAATGTGATTTTCCGGATTTAATTTGTGATGTGCTATCTCTCACTGTTACCAATAACCTACCCTTCAATTATGGGCTGCTCATGTCTTTGTCAGTGGGCAAACTTACAAAATCAGCAAGGGATCAAATACTTATTTCCCCCACTGTACCTTCTTATTCTCTAACCTCCCTCTGTAATTCCTTTATTGTAGTCTCCCATTCCCTCTTCTTATAGAAAGTAATAAAAATAAAATCCCTCTGTCACCTGACCTGCATCCCACAGAATGTGTACACTATTTCTTTTCCACTAACCTCCTGGCTTTCTCATCCTTCCCAAGGCCTCATTAAAATGCTACCACAACTCCTAGCCCTGCTCTGAGTCTACTCAAAGTGTCAGGAACAATGAAACACAGATATTGTCAATATTCCAGTGTCACACACCATCTTCCATAAATTCTCCTCCCCCGGCCACCACATATCTATTCTGGAGTATGACTGGGAAAAAAAAGTATAATCCCTCTCTGCAGGGCGCCTCCACTTCTACACATCCACCACTCCTAAATCCTGCATGTTTCCATGTACCTGCTTCGTAAACCCTCTCTCTTACATGTTGTGGGGTGGGACCGAACCTATCTTTCACAAGCCCAAGACCAGACTGAAACTCCCCCAATGATATATATCCTTCTACTCACAGTGTTGATCAGCTAAGTCAGATTCTAAGAATAGGGTGCATTCACAAGTTACCTCTGTATTCTTAATATGGCCTTGGATAATAACATATCTACCCTCCTCACACTCTTAAATTCCACTGACTTTAGCCACTACAATCATAGGTGCTGGAGCATCCCTAATATTGAGCAAACTCCTTGACTGTGTCCAGTGTGGGGTAATTTCCTTTGGATTTAACACCCCAATCACTTTGAAAAGTTGTCTTCTATGACTGCAACACGCTTCTTCTTTTTTGATATCCCACACCAACACACTCCTCAATCCACCTTACTCACACCCATCTCTCTTCCATTCCCTGCTTCTTTTGTAGGAAGGTCATTTGCATTGTATCCCTCTAAAAGGCTTTTAGCTTTAATGAGATTATTGGCACCCTTCACTTTCCATGAGCAAAATTTCACCTCCTCAGCCCCCTTTCTTCCATGCATGCCATGTACACACAGTCACACTAACATCCCATGGCTCCTCATTTACCAGCAACTTCCCACAGCCCCTTCCCCCGTCATCCCCCAATCAACAGGGAAGGCTCAGACCCCCTTCCAAATCACAATCCAACCACACCATCCTGATTTAATATACCTCAAGCAGCTAAATAGCTTTAACCCTAAGCAAAAATACAGGAACCTCAACAGAACTTACCCTTATTTTACCCCCCCCCCCCCCCCATATACCAACCTTGTACTATATTATGGCACTTACTCCCTCCCACCAGACCCTCCCAGAGCAACAGATTAACTAATTTTTTCTTACCAGCTCTAGGGCTTTTGCATCCTGAGTCCAATCTAGATCCCACAGATGACCTGCTACCTCCTTCTTTGCATCCCCTCTCCGTGAGCATTGTCCTCTTTTCTCCCTGTCCATTGACCAGAACACAGAGGAAGTTTCCTGCGTGGGCAGTGCTGGCCATTCCTTCAGGCACAGATTGGCATGTTCTCTTGGACCTGGGAATCCTCCCCATTGCAAGACAGGAGTTGTGCTGCCTCCCCTCCAAGGGCTCTTCCCAGTTCCATCCTCACATTCCCTCACAGTTATAAGATAACTCTTTTCTAACTCAGGAGGCTCATAGGATCTTCAGCCACTATTAATGTGCCATCTTATCAGTGAGCATGCTCCTAATATCCATGTATAATGTGCCATCTTGGCAGTGGGCACCCTTCTAATATCCATGTATAATGCTGCACAATTTTTAAAGGGCCTTTTTCATGCATGGAAAATCCTGGTAGTGAGGCATGAAAGCTTAATTGAGGACTGAAGGATCGCCTAAAGCACCAAATACCTTTACTTTCACCACTTCTTCCTACAACAAATTCCACAGCTTAATTAGGTGTTGAATGAAAAAAAATACTTTCTTCAGGTAGTTTTAAAATCACTACTTATTAGCTTCATGGCATGTCCCCTAGTGTTAGTACTACAGTAGAAGGCCAAAAATTCAGACTGCTCGGGGATCGAGTCAGTCCAGATGTTTGGATTTTCTGGATTCTTAGGCAACATCTGTCTTCCTCCCACTCCCATCACTATCAAATTGATGCTGGCTACACTTTGAACTGTAATGCAGTCAAAGTGCGTGGTGGTGCTGAGCTGAAGTCATTTTCATAGCAATTGGCAAACTGGCAGGAGGTAAGAAACTGTCTGAAGGAGGGGCCCAAACCTCCAAGGCCCCCTCATGGCTACTGCCCCCCCCCCCAACTTCCTGTTTTCGGAGGGGCAGGACAGGTCAGAGGGAAAGGCAGGGTGCAAGCCAAGGCAGTCTGTGAGTATGGCTGCCGCTGGTACTGCAGCACTGAAGACTTCTTAAAAGGTTTGTACACAGGGGGAGCCGTGGGTGGGGCTGGGAGAGGAGGTTGACACACCTGTTTCCTGATGGGTTCATCTTAACTGTTGTTGTAATCTGCCTTTGGAAGCCTGGTGTTATAAAGATTGAATATATTGAAATTAAATTGAAGTAAAATTAAAGTATCCTTTCCCTGAGGCACATGGAATCACCTTATCACTTCATCTCATTTGTAGAAGTTTACATTTTGTTACACAAATGGATTATTCTGTTTTGAGCATGTTTCAGGGACAAGTTGGTTTTATAAGTCAAAATAATCAAAATAAATGTTTTATTTCATGCAGATCTGGTTTTTTCTATATTTTTTTTCTTGTGTTGACTTACACTGTGTCAGAACTGAAAACTCTTATCTTTTCTATCTGGTCGATAATAAAAGGAGCTCATTGAGAACAAAGTCCACCCTAAAAGGTTGGTTTGTGGCTGTACATGAAGAATTGTGATATTGAATAAATAAGTGTGTGTTTTTGTTCTTAGTCATGCATCCAAAGGTTATATAGGACTAGATTCTATATATCACGCCTAGAATATTGGCACCAAAAAGAAATATGCCTAAGTTTCAGCATGGTTTATAGAATACTAGCCGTTAAGCCCGTTAAAACGGGCGAGATTTGTGTTTTGCAAAATGTAATAATTCTCACCTCCATCCATCCATGTGCAGCAAACCTCCTCTCTTCTCTGCCCTCCCCTCCCCCGATCCATGTCCAGCAACTCTGTTCTCTCCCCTGCCCTCCCCCCATGTCCAGCAGCTGTCCTGTATCCCCTGGCCTCCCCCCATCCAGCAGCCCTCCTCTCTCCCCTGGCCTCACCCCATCCACCGATCCTCCCCCCCATATCCAGCAACCCTCCTCTTTCCCTTGGCCTCCCCTCCCGTCCATCAACGCTACCCTCCTCACTGCCACTCCCTCCCCCCTCCGTGCCGGGCCCCCTGCACTGACCTGACAACGCCTCTCACCTCCGTGTGAAAGCACTGCAGGCAGCAGCAGATCACTCTGTTGCTGCCTGCAGCGCTTCCACATGGAGGTGAGAGGCGCTGTCAGGTCAGTGCAGGGAGCCCGATACGGATGGGGGTGGGAGCAGCAGCGGGGATGAGGGGGAGGGTGGAAGTTGGTGCGCGCGATGTTAATTTCCAGGCTTCAGTGGCAGCAGCAGTGTCCAACAGTCCGACTCCGTTTCCCTCTCTGTTCCGCCCTCTGACGTCATCACGTCTTGACGCAAGGGCGGGACAGACAGGGAAGTCTCTACTGTGCATGTCCAGATGAGTCGGTCACTTGCAATTTATATGTTTGATGCCTAGTGCCCGTCTGCGTGAGTAAATGTAGTTGCGGGCAGTTATACCAAGTAAAACTTAGTGTAAACGCTGAGAACTAAATTTGGCACAGATCAGGTGTATTCTATAACAACGTGCATAGTTTTTAGAAATGCCCATGCCCCATAAATTTCAGACCCATGGACACACCCCCTTTTCAGCTATGCACCTTAGAATTTACACACATCACTTTACAGAATACGCTTTGACAGTTGTGTGCATTAATGCTAATTAGAGTCAATAATTGTTTATTAAATGGTAATTGTCAGTGCTGATTGGCTTGGTTGTGCATGCAAATCCAGATTGGCACACGGAATGTAAGTCGTGCTATATAGAATCTGGGGGATCATCCTTTCAAGAAAGTCAGTTAATTATTTAACTTATTAGTGGAACATAACCACAAAGGCCTAGTATGGTTGCATTTTCAATATGGTAAAACTAGAGCCCAGCTAAGGAACAGGTTATTTTTAGTTAGTCTTCACTAGACCAAACTTGCTTTCCTTGTGGTATCACCATTCAGTTGGATAGGCAGTGCCTTAAAAGATGCAGGATAAAGGATTTTTTTTAAATTTGACATTTATATCCCACATTATCCCAAGCAAACTCGGGTTCAATGTAGCTTACATTTGGAAATACAGTGAGACAGAATAATAGAATTCAGTAACATCATGGGAGCAAGTCAATGAATATGTCTGAAACATTTAACAAAGTTGAAATTAGCATATATACCCAACTGGGCATTTAAAAGTCTGTCCTTTAATGATGCCACATGTTCAGAAATCATAGCCATAAGTATAGACAGTTATTCAAACATTATCACATGCACACACCAGAACAGGCATCCATACACACATTGCAAAAGTAAACAACTTCTACAGCACAACAAGTTTATACCAAATTGTTTAACCACCCTTAGGTTTCACCTTCAAGTTTAACAAGCATACCATGTGCATATAAGATCTGGATAAACAAATTAAAACAATAAAAGTTTAAAGCAAATGCCTGTAATTTGTAATACTTGGTAGCAATAATAATAAAACAGTGATGGAATATTCACATAGCAGGTAGCCAACAGATTTATTTTCCACTGAACATAATTAACTTTGTATGAACTTGGCGGCTAATAGTGTGCTGCTTGCTATTGTATTTTGCTGGTGTATTGTTTGTCTGCCTAATAAAATCACACTCATTTACATAAAAACATGCAACTGGGAGACAGATTCCAAAACAAAACATTATACAAAGCCTTTTACAACCAAACAGACTTGAAGAAGAAATAAGTATATACAACAGAACTGAACAATGTTGGTACATTTAGACTGATTCTGGACAGAACTTCTGCATGAAGGAAGCTCTTCCTTCATTATTCAATACCTCTCTTTGAAATACTAGTAATAAAAAAAATTAAGTGCATTTTTGTAATATACCACTGCATTTCACTAAACAAAAGGAGCAAGTTCCCAAATACCATCTTTTTCTTTTGATGTATACACGGGGAAAAAAAATATGTTAAATGCTCCCAGGTTTCTACCTAATTAATGTTTAAAGAACCTTTGTACTTATAAATAGAAACTCTGAATATTGAGCACTTAATTCTCATAACATGATGCTTTTTTTTGGTGGTCCTTTACTAGGTAAAAACATCTGTGCATGAATACAAGGAGTCCTTAAAACCACCCCCACCAAATGACACAATGATTATCATTTAGAACTAATTACTATTCTAACCGATGAAACCAATACTTCTTCTGTGTACATAGATATTAGATGGAGGATTGTAGAATGTATAGATAATCGGGAGGAGGGTGAGTCAGTAAAGAAACTTTTGAACTTTAGAGAGCAATTTAATATTTTTATGCTTTAGACAGTTGTACCGGAGGGTTTAAATGCCAAAATTGAATGGGCTTCCCTGATTTGAAGTAATATCCTCTTTGCCACCGACAGCAGTACATGATTGGCTGTCTGCTGCCGGTGGAACGCCCTGGGGCGGGGCCAGATACGTCAGTCTCTGAGTAGATATTTAACTGATTTAGAGAAACGCCAGCACCATCTTGGCTGACTAAATGCTTTTGCTGAGCTGACGCTGGAGAAAGCACGGGGTGAGTCTGACTCTTTAAATTAGATCTGTCGGAGAAGTTGTTCTGGACATAGGTTTAGAGCGGTGGTCTGGAAAGAGTACTAAATATGCAATTTATGTATTTCAGGGGAATGTCCTTGAGACAGCCCATGTTGGGCGAAACGTGCATGTCGGGCAGATGATCCCCTGGGTCTGACAAGTTTAAGTCCTTTTTGTAAATTTTTGGAGATGGTATATATATATATACACATTTATATTTATAAAAAATGAACCGGTGAAGATTTTGATGTGGTATACATCGCGGGAGCTTAAATTGGCAGCGATTCACATCACTGAGGTTCTAGCGAAACTGATATGAAATCAAGTGAGAGATATGTGATCTGATTGAAGATATAAGTGTTTGAATACATAATATTGACTGTTCTGGAAGAATAGCAACTAAGCCTTATATATTGGAACTTGCTGCTGGATATATAAAAGTTGTGTTGGGATAGATTTAGGAATCCAGTATTTGATGATTATAAACTAGCCTGAATATTGAGTGTGAGTGCTGCACAAGCCGGCATGTTTGAAAATATAAGTGATATCAAATAAAAATGCTACTAACAATAAAGAACAATGTGGTGCAGTAGCTGATAGGTTTGATTGCTTTCTTTTGGGTGCATTAAAATTGTGACTGCATGGGGGAGATGTGGGGGTGGGGGGTGGAGACGAGACTGCTTCATCTTGTTGACCTCATACCATCTCCTATTCTCAATCTAACCTCCTTAACCTTTATCATATCTTCTCTCAGTCATCTCATCTCTTCATCAAGCTAAAGATCCCTAACTTCTTCAAGGGAGCCATTCATTGTCATGATCATTTTCATGATCTTTTCTTGGAACTGTTTCTCTTTCTGCTACAGTGTATCTTTTTTGTTTTTTTTAAGGAAGCAACCAGAAATGCACACACATGGTGTAGTTGCACCACAAATTGATACAGAGGTACTATAATACTCTTTATTTTATTTTCCATTCTATTCCAAATAATACCTAGTATTCTATTTGCTTTTTTTTACTTCTATGGCACATTGAGCTAAGAATTTTAATGTACCATTTACAACAATGCCTAGATTTCTTTTTCTTGGACAGAGCCAAGCATTGAACACCTATAGTTGGGTTTATTTTTCCCCTAAATGCCTCACTTTGCACTTGCCACATCAAATTCCATCTGGCATTTATTTATTTATTTCGACATTTATATCCCACATTTTCCAATACAGCATAAACGAACAATATGGTTACATCTTGTGTTACTAACTTGTTAATATAGGCTAACATTGACTCTACCTTTGCATAGTGGGCTAAAGTAACGGCTGGGGCGTTGCTGGTGTAGCTTTGTCATTACAGTATGTCTTCATAGGAGAACTTCTTAAAAAAAGAAGGCTTTTAGGTGTTTGTGGAAGATCACATAGTTGTTTATGCTTCTTATATCAATGGGAAGCATGTTCCAGCTATTTGTGCAGATATATGGGAAACCTGATGCAAAGACTGATTTGTATGTCAGGCTTTGACATTTGGGGTAATAGAGGGTGAGGTAATTTATAATTTCTGGGCTTATGTTTCATAGTGGTAGATTAATTAGGTTAGTCATATATTCAGGGGCAAGGCCATAGAGTGGAGGAGTGGCCTAGTGGTTAGGGTGGTGGACTTTGGTCCTGAGGAACTGAGTTTGATTCCCGGCACAGGCAGCTCCTTGTGACTCTGGGCAAGTCACTTAACCCTCCATTGCCTACCGCATTGAGCCTGCCATGAGTGGGAAAGCACGGGGTACAAATGTAACATAAATAAATAAAATAAAAATCCTGAAGGATATGGTACATATCTTGAAGTTTATATGAGCCTTGATCAGGAGCCACTATAGGTCTTGTAAAAGTGGGATCCCTGTCTCAAACCTCTTTTTTCCATAGATCAGTCTGTTGGTGGTGTTTTGAGCCATTTGTAGTTTCTTTAGGATTAGTTCCTTCCAGCCTGCGTATATTCCATTGCAGTAATCCACGTGTGATAGAACCAGTGTTTGGACCAACATGCAGAATACCTCTTTCAGGAAGTATCCTCTGATGCATTTGAGCTTCCACACCGTTTGGAACTTTTTTGATGTGACATTGGATGCCTGTTCTTCTAACGTCAGATTGCGATCCATTGTAACTCCGAGGACTCTCAGATTGTCAGTGATGGGGTAGGTCGTCCCTTCAATGTTGATACTGGGAAAATCGTCCTTGCAGTGGTTCAATGTTATGACCAAAAATTGTGTTTTCTCTGTGTTGAGTTTTAGTTTGAACGTGGTGGCCCTGGATTCCAGGATGTTGACCCCCCCCTGGCTGATCTGGTCTCTGATTCCTTCCAGCCTCTTTCAAATGGGATGTAAATTGACATATCATCAGCGTATATGAATAGATTGAAGCCACATTTTGCCAACAATGTAGCTAGGGACAGTATCATAATATTGAACAGTGTAGGTGAGATCAAGGATCCCTGTGGTACTCCTCAGTCGGCTTTCCATGAATGGGATAGTGTGCCACCCATCTTGACCTGGTATGACCTAGAGATCAGGAATCCTTTGAACTAGTTAAGCACTTGGCCTCCAATGCCAATCCTGTCTAGTAGTCTCAGTAGAATCTGGTGGTTGACCACGTCAAACGCGCTTGACATGTAGAATTGGAGAAGGAGGATTTTGCTGATTTCTTCCTTGAAGTTGGATAGGAGTGTTGTAAGCATTGTTTCAGTGCTGTACTGGGGTCTGAAGCCTGATTGAGGCTAGTGAAGGATAGAGAAGTTGTTGAGATAATTGATTAATTTTTTGAAGGCATGAATAAACATGTAGATAAGTTGAGCCAGTATCTGGGTTTTCAGAAAGCATTTGACAAAGTCCCTCATGAAAGAGTGCTGAAAACATTCAAAAGTCATGGGAATTTAGATGCCCAGTTCTCCATTCTTGTAAAGATCTCCTGCAATTCCCATAATCCACCCGTATTTATGAACAATATTTGTGCCATCTGTAAATGTGATCACCTCACTTGTCATTTCCTTTTCTAGGTCATTCAAATATATTAAAAAGCAGCAGTTCCAGTACAGATCCCTGGGGCACTCTACTAATCCCTTTTCACCACTGAGGAAAGTGATAATTTAATGCTATTCTTTGTTTCTCTATCTTTTAACCAGTTCTCAAATCACATCAGGACATTGCCTCCTATCCACAGGATCAGGCGACCTTCAGGGGGAGGAATGCTGGCTTCAGCCTAACCCCTGTTAAGCCTTTCCTCAGCTGAGAGGTGCCTAGCTCTACCAGCAGCTGCCTTTCAGGTGCTGTGGAGGACTTGCAGCTCATCTGCATATCCTTTACAGCCTTCTCCAGGGTGACTTCCAGGTCCACTCCGATCCACTCAGGGCATCCGGCTCTAGGTGCCATGCGCAGGGCATTTTTATCTTTGCATTTATTTTTCTCCCAGTTACTACTTTTGGCTCCAGTACACTTTTTCTTCTTGGTACTGTCCCTTCCTAATCTGTTTCTCCATCTGAAACCACTGTACACTGCAGGAACACATTGTCCACCCTCTGTATTCATCTCACCATCTCTTTTTTCCTCTTCCTTTTTCTGAGCTCTTAACCTTCAACATTTCCTTCCTTCCTTCCATTCATTCATCTCCTTTCTATCTGAGTACATCTCACCTTCGTTGCTATCGTCATTCCTCTCCTACTCTTCTCCATACTTTCTCTTGCTCCTTCTCCTGCTGTCCGCTGGGGACATTAATCCCAATCCTGGTCCTCCACATCAGCTCTCATCCTATTTGTGCAGGTCATACCATGATATCTCCAATCTAATTTCTGTTCCTCTCCTCCCCCCCTTCTTCCCTGCCTTTCTCTTGTGTTCTGTGGAATGCCGGCTCTGTCTGTAACAAACTTTCCTACATCAATGACCTCTTTATTTCTCGTACTCTTCATCTGCTTGCCCTAACTGAAACTTGGCTTTACCCTAAAGACTCAGCTTCAGTCGTGGCCCTATGCCATGGAGGTTATCTTTTCTCCCATACTCCTCGCCCAGTTGGCTGCGGAGGTGGTGTCAGGCTACTACTTTCACCCTCTTGTAGATTTCAACCTCTTCTTCCACCTCAGTCTCACTTTTTCTTCCTTCGAAGTCCACTCCATCTGTTTATTTACCCCTCTGCCTCTCCAAGTAGCAGTCATTTATTGACCCCCTGATAAGTCCCTTTCTTCCTTTCTCACTGACTTTGATGCCTGGCTTTCCTTCTTTCTTGAACCTATCTCCTTCCCTCATTCTTGGGGATTTTAACATTCATGCTAATGATCCCTCTGACTCTTCTGCTTCTCAGTTTCTTGCTTTAACATCCTCTTTCAATCTTCAACTGTGTTCCACTGCCCCCACTCACCAGAATGGCCACTGTCTTGATCTTATCCTCTTCTCAAACTGCTCACTCTCCAGTTTCTGTGCCTCAACTCTTCCCCTCTCTGACCATCATCTGATAACTTTCACACTTAAACACCCTCCTCCCCAGTCCCATCCAATCTTAACCAATACATTTAGGAATCTTCAGGCTATTGACCCTTCTACTCTGTCCTCCAGTGTTTCAAATCTCTTCTCTACCACTATATCCAAGTCTGTCAATGAGGCTGTCTCTTCCTATAATACTATTCTCTCCTCTGCTCTGGATACTCTCGCTCCTCCCATTCCCCGTTCTGTAAAATGTACCAAACCCCAGCCTTGGCTGACCTCTAGAATCCGCTACCTACGTTCCTGTGCCCGCTCTGCTGAACGCCTTTGGCTGAAATCCCGTGCCCATGCTGACTTCATACATTTCAAATTCTTGCTGACCTCCTTCCAGTCTGCTCTTTTACTTGCCAAACAGGACTATTACATCCAGTTGACAAATTCTCTTGGCTCAAACCCTCGACGTCTCTTTGCCACACTGAACTCTCTCCTCAAAGTGCCTTCACCTCCAACCCCCCCTTCACTTTCCCCCCAGACTCTGGCTGAGTTCTTTGATGATAAGGTTCACAAGATTAAACTTGAATTCTCAACCAGGTCACCTCCACCTCTCCTTCCCTTAGTACATTCTCTCAACCCTCCAACCCCTGCCTCCTTTTCTGAAATCACTGAAGAGGAAAATACACATCTTATTTCCTTCTCAAAACTAACTACCTGTTCCTCTGATCCTATTCCCACCCATCTACTTAACACCATCTCTCCTACTGTCATCCCTTTTACCTGTCATATCCTCAATCTTTCACTGTCCACTGCGACTGTTCCTGATGCCTTCAAACATGCCGTAGTCACACCACCCCTTAAAAAAACTTCATTGGACCCTACCTGTCCTTCCAACTATCGCCCCATCTCCCTCCTCCCTTTCCTATCCAAGATACTTGAACGTGCTGTTCAACGCCGTTGCCTTGACTATCTTTCATCTCAAGCTATTCTTGATCCACTTCAATCTGGCTTTCACCCCCTTCATTCAACTGAAACAGCGCTTACTAAAGTCTCCAATGATCTGTTCCTGGCCAGATCCAAAGGCAGTGGCGTTCCCAGCCTGGATGGCATCTGAGGCGGATCGCCGATGCACCTCCCCCCCCGGGTGCAGCACGCCCCCCCCCCCCGGCGAAATGACACCCCCCCCCCCGGGTGCACGCTGCTGGGGGGGTGCCACGGTGCGCGCTTGAGGGCTCCGACTTCGCTAACTTCGCTCGTTCACTGCAGCTCCCTCTGCCCCGGAACAGGAAGTAACCTGTTCCAGGGCAGAGGGAGCTGCAGCGAACGAGCAAAGTTAGTAAAGTCAGAGCCCACAGGCGCGCGCTGAGGCACCCCCCAGCGGCGTGCACCCGGGGCAGACCGCCCCCCCCCTTGGTATGCCACTGTCCAAAGGTCTCTATTCTATCCTCATCCTTCTCGATCTATCTGCTGCATTTGACACTGTTGATCACAGCCTACTCCTTGATACACTGTCCTCACTTGGATTTCAGGGCTCTGTTCTTTCCTGGTTTTCTTCTTATCTCTCCCAGCGTACCTTTAGTGTATACTCTAGTGGATCCTCCTCTACTTCTATCCCACTGTCAGTTGGTGTACCTCAGGGATCTGTCCTGGGACCTCTTCTTTTCTCCATCTATACTTCTTCCTTTGGTACTCTGATCTCATCCCATGGTTTTCAGTATCATCTTTAGGCTGTTGACTCCCAGATCTACCTCTCCAGACCAGAAATCTCAGCTGAAATCCAGGCCAAAGTATCAGCCTGCCTGTCTGACATTGCTGCCTGGATGTCCCAGCGCCATCTGAAACTAAACATGACCAAGACTGAGCTTCTCATCTTTCCCCCTAAACCAACCTCTCCTCCTCCCCCATTCTCTATTTCTGTGGATAACACTCTCATCCTTCCTGTCTCATCAGCTCGTAACCTTGGGGTCATCTTCGACTCCTCCCTCTCCTTCTGTGCATGTGGAGGGGCATAATTGAACGAAAACGTCTATCTCCATGGGCGTTTATCTCCGAGAATGGGTCCGTGAAGGGGCGGACCAAACCGTATTTTTGAAAAAAATAGACGTCCATGTTTTATTCGACAATTTGTGAGCTGGGCGTTTTTGTTTTTCAGTGATAATGGAAAATGAAAGCGCCCAGCTCAAAAACGAATAAATCCAAGGCATTTGTTCGTGGGAGGGGCCAGGAGTCGTAGTGCACTGGTCCCCCTCACATGCCAGGACACCAACCGGGCACCCTAGGGGGCACTTTTAGAAAAACAAAAAAAAGGTAAAAGAGATCCCAGGTGCATAGCACCCTTCCCTTGTGTGTTGAGCCCCCCAAATCCCCCTCAAAACCCACTGCCCACAAGTCTACACCATTACTATAGCCCTAAGGGGTGAAGGGGGGCACTTACATGTGGGTACAGTGGGTTTGGGGGGGTTGGACGACTAAGCATTAAGCAGCACAATTGTAACAGGTAGGGGGGGATGGGCCTGGGTCCACCTGCCTGAAGTCCACTGCACCCCCTAACAACTGCTCCAGGGACCTGCATACTGCTGCCAGGGAGGTGGGTATGACATTTGAGGGTGAAAATAAAAAGTTGTGAAACATCATTTTTTTGTGGTGGGAGGGGGTTAGTGGGGGAGTCAGGGGAGGTCATTCCTGATTCCATCTGGTGGTAATCTGGTCATTTAGGGCACTTTTTGGGGCCTTATTCGTGAAAAAACAGGGTCCAGGAAAAGTGCCCTAAATTCTAGCTACAAACGCATACTTTTTTTCCATTATCGGCGAAAGACGCCCATCTCTGTTCGGGTGATAACCACGCCCCAGTCCCGCCTTCACCACGGCTTCCGACACGCCCCCGTCAACTTTGTACGCTTCCACGATGGAGTGCAGTTGAAAACGTCCAAGTTCGGCTTTCGATTATACCGCGTTATTCGTTTTTGGGAGATAAACGCCTATCTCCCGATTTAGGTCGCAATATAGGCGTTTTTGTCTTTCAATTATAAGCTGGATAGTCAGCAGACTGCTAAAACCTGTCGTTTCTTTTCTATAGTATCAGCAAAATTTGCCCTTTCCTTTCTGAGCACACTACCAGAACCCTCATCCACACTCTTATCACCTCTCGCTTAGACTATTACAACTTGCTTCTCACAGGTCTCCCACTTAGCCATCTCTCTCCTCTTCAATCTGTTCAAAATTCTGCTGCACGACTAATATTCCACCAGTGTCATTATGCTCATATTAGCCCTCTCCTCAAGTCACTTCACTGGCTTCCTATCCATTTCCACATACAGTTCAAACTCCTCTTATTGACCTATAAGTGCATTCACTCTGCAGCTCCTCAGTACCTCTCCACTCTCATCTCTCCCTACATTCCTCCCCTGGAACTTCGTTCACTGGGTAAATCTCTCTTATCTGCACCCTTCTCCACTGCTAACTCCAGACTCCATTCCTTTTATCTTGCTGCACCATATGCCTGGAATAGACTTCCTGAGCCGGTACGTCAAGCTCCATCTCTGGCCGTCTTCAAATCTAAGCTAAAAGCCCTCCTTTTTGATGCTACTTTTAACTCCTAACCCTTATTCACTTGTTCAGAACCCTTATTTTATCATGCTCACTTTAATATTCCCTTATCTCTTGTTTGTCCTGTTTGTCTGGCCTAATTAGATTGTAAGCTCTGTCGAGCAGGGACTGTCTCTTCATGTTCACGTGTACAGCGCTGCATACGTCTAGTAACGCTTTAGAAATTATAAGTATCCCATGACTTTTTAATTTCTTCAGCACTCTTCATGAGAAACTTTGGAATGGAGGAGAGGCCTAGTGGTTAGGGTGGTGGACTTTTGTCCTGGGGAACTGAGTTCAATTCCCACTTCAGGCACAGGCAGCTCCTTGTGACTCTGGGCAAGTCACTTAACCCTCCATTGTCACATTGAGCCTGCCATGAATGGGAAAGCACGGGGTACAAATGTAACAAAAAAAATGCTTTCTGAAAACACAGGTACTGGCTCACCTTTATCCACATGTTTATTCATGCATTCATAAAAAAAATGTAACAGATTGATTAGACAAGACTTCCCTCTGTGAATCCATTTTATCTCTGATCCATTAAGCTATGTTTATCCGTGTGATGAGTATGTTTGATTTTCAGAACATCCTCCACCATTTTGCCTGGTTCATTGGTCTATAGTTTCCTGGAACCCCCCCCCCCCCCCAGGGACCTTTTTAATAATTGGTATCACATTGGCCACCATCCTATCCTTGGGTACCAAAGCTGAATTTAGTGATAGGTTATTGCTACCAATAGGTCTACAAATTCCCTTTCAGGTCCTTAGGATGTGTATCATACAGTTCAGTGTATAAAATACAGGTTAATAAGTATGCTGGAAATATATAAATAAAGGATAATAGAAATAACAACAAAACAGAAACAAAGGTGATTCCTTTTTATTGGACTAGCTTAGAACATAAGCATTGCCATACTGGGACAGAATGAAGGTACATCAAACCCAGTATCCTGTTTCCAACAGTGGCCAATCCAGGTCACAAGTACCTGGCAAGATCCCAACAGAGTAAAACAGATTTTATGGTGCTTATCCTAGAAATAAGCAGTGGATGTTCCCAAGTCCATCTTAATAATGGCTTATGGACTTTTCTTTTAGAAAATTATCCAAACCTTTTTAAACCCTGCTAAGCTAACTGCTTTTATCACATTCTCTGGCAACAAATTTGAGTTTAATTACATTTTTGACTGCTTTCCAGAACTAAAACCCCCTTCCTCACTATTCTGTGGAAAGGGGTTTCTAACTCTCACAGGCTAGTAAACAATGTATTGGGTTAGACCAATAAAAATTAGTCACCTTATATTATTTCAATTTGGGGTTTATTTATTAATCTTTATTTTTTGAACTTTCAAATTGACTCGCATGGCAATCATAGTAGATGACGACAGATAAAGACCTGTACGGTCCATCCAGTTTGCCTAACTGAGTGGAGGAGTGGCCTAGTGGTTAGGGTGGTGGACTTTGATCCTGAGGAACTGAGTTCAATTCCCACTTCAGGCACAGGCAGCTCCTTGTGACTCTGGGCAAGTCACTTAACCCTCCATTGCCCTATGTAAGCTGCATTGAGTCTGCCATGAGTGGGGAAAGCACAGGGTACCAATGTAACAAAAAAAGATAAACTCATAACTTTCTGCTGGATGGCTCAAAAGAAAGTTTCTCCATAATTTCAGCTAAAGATTCCTAAAATCTGTTCCTAGAGGGGACTAACTTCTCATATGCAATGCAGAGCTTTGGTATCCATGAACTGAAGCAGAGTTTTCAAAGCAGGCAGCTTTCAGGACTGTTGCTGTTTTGATTTGGCCTTCAGACATAAACAAGGTCAGTTCTGGCCACAGATGGATGTTTCGTTTATAACTGTGAGGTTAGAAGGAAAAAAGCATGTGACTCTCTCTTACCCAGAGCCCAGCAAAGACAGAGCAGCCTTTGTGAATCTCAGAAGCCTGGCCTCAGGCAAAACAGAGACACAAAGGGACAGAGAAAAATCCCAAAGAGTGCTGATACAGATTTCAAAGGGGGAAAAAGGCCTACTGTAATACTGAGAAAGAATGAAGTCATTTAGCAAAATGTCTGCAGGCCTTTCAACTCCCAGACCAGTAAGCCCAAGTCACAGTTAATTCCACAGACCACTATGTTTTTTTAATTAGTTGCCTGAGATCTTTGGCCCCAGCTTCAGTCCTTATTAAACCACCACATTGTTGAAACCTAGAACCCTCTGATTACCTGAGCTTTAGCCTTTGGTAGTTCACTCCCTCTGGTTTGGGTTGTTAAATATTATCATCTTCCATTGCAAAGAAGTATCTTAGCTAGGCAGAATGAGATAAGGTGTACTTTTTTTTTGTTTTGTTTTGTTTCCTAAGCAGAGATTAAATCTTTCTAGTTTCAGGTCCCCAGTGGGATCAGGTGACAGGGTGTTAACCTCCCCTCCCCACTCCCGGTATAGGTTCTCAGTCTCAGCCAAAAGGCCAAGGAGGGACAATCCTTAGCACATGATTCAGACTGTAGGCTTGATCTTAGCCAAAAAAAGGCAAGTGGCCTGCTTAGATATGCAAATGCAGTGAGCAAGAAGCAGGGCTCTCAAAAGCCAGTCAAAAATATATTACCTACTACTTGTTTGTACACCTTTAATTCTGTTCTAGATGAAGTGACATTATCACTAGCATAATCCCACTGTTATGGTTTGGTGGCAGATTGCAAGGTATTTTAAAATTAAATGCAGGTTACGTGATGTAGCATCCTCTTCCTAGCCATGATTTAATTTTCTTAACGTTTATCTTATTTTTTTTTTATTTGTTACCACCACCTAATGAATCGATTTGGCTAATCAGAGCCAATATATATATATATAGTATGAATTTAGGGGCTGATGCAGAAAAACAGGTGGTAGAGATGGCTCAGTGCACCAGTTCTACTGCACAATTATCAGGAAGAAATTCCACAGCCATGTGATAAGCAATGAGTATGCAAATTACAGTAATCCACCTTT
This sequence comes from Microcaecilia unicolor, assembly GCF_901765095.1. Taxonomy (NCBI): domain Eukaryota; kingdom Metazoa; phylum Chordata; class Amphibia; order Gymnophiona; family Siphonopidae; genus Microcaecilia; species Microcaecilia unicolor. The sequence continues at coordinate 151,197,640 of NC_044039.1, read as the reverse complement.
CCTGTCAGTGCCTGAGCAGAAAGTTCACATTAAAAAAAAAAGTTGCAGCTTCCTGCATTGGCGTCCTTCCAATCCAAGCCCTTATAAAACTGCCCCTTAACCCTGACTTAAAATGCATCTCTGATGTATAGTGCACTCCTATCTCTCCTTCCCCACTGGTGTCTAGTTCACCTCCATCCCAACACCTCCCCAGCCTCCTCTGAGCTTCCTCCAGTTCATACCTTAAAGGAGTCAAGAGTAAAGCCCACTTAATCCTGCTGCCTCTGATGCTGCACCAGGTTGGAGTCAATCTGCCATGTATGAATATTGTTCCCTTATTTGGTAGCTGGATGGAGACTACCAAATAAGGCAAAATGATCTTATATGGCAAACTGACCTTGTCCAGTGCATCCTAGAATGCTCCACATGTGGCTGGGCACTGCTGTTTTTAAAGATGGCAGCACTGGAAGGAGTGAGCGGGCATTTCTCCTGCCTTCTTTAAGGTATGAACTGGGTGGTGGAGGGAGTCAGAGTTTGGGGTGTGCACTAGACACCAGGGATGTGTTTAAGTTTGGGGTCAGGGTTTGGGTTGGAAGGCCTGATGCAGACCCTCATGCTCAGGCACTGACAGGAAAGCTATTGGGGTAAAGGGGTCAAGCTAAGCTACTCTGCCTGGACCTGGGAAAATATTTCTCACTGTAACCGCATGTTAGAAGCCACCCTCTTTTTTTTCTGTGCATTGCAATGGAATACTTAGAAGGCCTCATTAATATACATTTCAATGCATTTTGCAGCCTTGTCTTCCATGTCAGTTGATACCCACACTCAACCCCTCTCTGCATTGCTCGGATAGTAACATCCCACCATAACCATGTAGTGAGGCTCCAGGTAGCTTTTTGCATTAAATCCGTAGTGCTCGACAGCTATGGTATCCCTTTGCTTGATGGTGCTCTTCTGATGTAGACTGCCACAGGGAAGGCGCAATGTGCAAAGACAGCCCATTCGGTTTGCATGGAGTGCAGGAGTGGAAGAATAGCCGTGGTACTGGAGGCAGACAGCCCATGGACCCAGGTAGCAGAAAGGGAAGAGCTGCAGAAGGAGCAGGAGTTGGTGGAAAGGAGAAATGCAGGGACCCACCTGGAAAGATGACAGACAGGGTGCTGGGGGTCAACCTAGGGAGCTGAAAGCCTCATACTACAGCTTGTCTGGCCATAATAGATTGGCAGTGCAACCAGAAGAAACACAAAAGCCAGAGTCAGGCTTGGTTTTCAGGGTAATCCAACTATGCAAATGAACCATGTTCAAGCAAATAAAGCTGATGACTATTCAAGGTGGTGATCCTGAAAACCAGGCTTGTCTATAGTTCTTGTGGGCTGAAGTTACATGCCCTTGGCCTAGAGACCAAGCACAGAGCAGTGAAACATGTAGGATCTATTTAACTTCTTATGTGCATTATTAAGGTTCATTTTGGAATCATCTCTAAATTGGATTTCTTATGACAAATGGTATGAAGATGTGTGCAATTAAGGCTTTTTGGTTTCTTATTCTTGATTACTTTTTGAACATTTGAAAGTGTAAAGAATCTTATATTGATCAATGAAATAGGAGTGTAAACACTTTACAAGTCCCAAATCAGTGGAAACCACCACCTTGCACAGGATAATCTACTGAATTAATTTCACTTCTGGGAGAAAAGATATCCTATGGCCAGCACAATGACTGTAATGCCACCGGGCAAGTAAATATTCACACACTTCTGCCTATTTATAATCATAGGTCAAAAACTCCCTTTATTACAAAATATTTATTACTTGTTTTCAATATTTAATATTTGTGACGTCATCCCCAGGGCGGACCAATGGGAACTGTGTTACGAACCCAGGTGTTATGAACCCAGGCATCCAGACGGATGTGCAGAGCTGCAAATTATTATATAGGATGAGTTTTTGACCTATGATTATAAATGGGCCGAAATATGTGAATATTCACTTGCTCATTGGCATTATAGTCATTGTGTTGGCCATATGAGGTCTTTTCTCTCAGAAGTTAAATTACTTCAATAAATTATCCTGTGCAAGATGGTGGTTTCCACTGATTTGGGTTTTGTGTGTCACACTTTGGTAGTATTCAGTGAATTTTTGTCCATCTTTTCTTTTTTGCATTATAACACTTTACAAGTCACCATATATTCCCCTTTGTTGATTTATTGTGTTCAACATGGATTACAGTAATTAACATTAAAAATGAACCATTGACAAAGCAGTAACTATACAGTCACATAGGAAAATAGCTACTGTGTTAGAATTAGTTTTTCAACTATTTTAGGGTACCATATCCTGAATGAAAATCAGGGAGCCCTGCATAAAAACAGTGTGAGAAAATGAAGGAACTCATTCAAACTTAAAGACTGTTTTGGAGAAAATTTCAAAATGGAACGTTTTGAACAAACCTGCTTTTTGCCACTCACTGCATTTCCATTTTGGCAACGCGCCAATCACATTGAAGTTGTGTGCAATTATACAAAATGTAGCAGTTGCATGTGGTGACAAAAACTGGTCACAGTTATACAAAGAATTCCTGAATTACACAAGTTACAATTACAATAAACAAGCTCTATATAACCAGTTACCTAGTAACTGCAAGACTCCAGTGGAGAAATAAAATAATAATCATTGCCAATGATTTCCTGGGAATCATTTGTCTTTATCAGTTTGCTTCATTTGTACCATGCTGTTGTTGTTGGAGGAGTGGCCTAGTGGTTAGGGTGGTGAACATTGGTCCTGAGGAACTGAGTTCGATTCCCACTTCAGGCACAGGCAGCTCCTTGTGACTCTGGGCAAGTCACTTAACCCTCCATTGCCCCATGTAAGCCACATTGAGCCTGCCATGAGTGGGAAAGCGCAGGGTACAAATGTAAAAAAATAAAATAGATACAATTGGACATTCTACATTGCTACTATTGGAGATTCTACATGGAATGTTGCTATTCCATAGCAACATTCCATGTAGAAGGCTGCGCAGGCTTCTGTTTCTGTGAGTCTGACAGACTCACAGAAGCAGAAGCCTGCGCGGATCTGCAAGGGCCGACTTCTACATGGAATGTTGCTAGTGGAATAGCAACACTCCATGTAGAATCTCAAATAGTAGCAACAGTGGAGGAGTGGCCTAGTGGTTAGGGTGGTGGACTTTGGTCCTGAGGAACTGAGTTCAATTCCCACTTCAGGCACAGGCAGCTCCTTGTGACTCTGGGCAAGTCACTTAACCCTCCATTGCCCCATGTAAGCCACATTGAGCCTGCCATGAGTGGGAAAGCGCAGGGTACAAATGTAAAAAAATAAAATAGATACAATTGGACATTCTACATTGCTACTATTGGAGATTCTACATGGAATGTTGCTATTCCATAGCAACATTCCATGTAGAAGGCTGCGCAGGCTTCTGTTTCTGTGAGTCTGACAGACTCACAGAAGCAGAAGCCTGCGCGGATCTGCAAGGGCCGACTTCTACATGGAATGTTGCTAGTGGAATAGCAACACTCCATGTAGAATCTCAAATAGTAGCAACAGTGGAGGAGTGGCCTAGTGGTTAGGGTGGTGGACTTTGGTCCTGAGGAACTGAGTTCAATTCCCACTTCAGGCACAGGCAGCTCCTTGTGACTCTGGGCAAGTCACTTAACCCTCCATTGCCCCATGTAAGCCACATTGAGCCTGCCATAAGTGGGAAAGCACAGGGTACAAATGTAACAAAAAATAAATATTTCAAAGTTAGCATGTTTGAGAATATAGCAAGACTCTTCTGCACATTCTTGGTAATATTGCAGCCTTGCACAAAACCCACTTGAGAATCCTTAATCATATCTGGACGTATTCAAGATAGACAATTTACCCAAACTTTTACAAATAATTTGGCTTCATAATTGACCAGCGAGACCGGTCTATATGACTCTTGGACCCGGCTTTGGCAAAATGACTCTCTGGGCTAGCCGTAAGGATTCAGGCAGCTGTCCTTCTCCTACTATAGAATTAAACATAGAAGTCAGTGAAGGAACAACGTTCTCCCTTAGCCTCTTATAAAAATTCCCCTCTATAACCATCAAGTCTAGGAGCCTTACCAAGGGGTCCCCTCTGTATAGCCCAAGAAACCTCCTCTGCTCCAAAAGGGGCATGTGAGTATAGTTAAACTTTCCAGATCCAGTCGTGAAAGATCCAAACCACAGAGATACATAGACCTTTCCAACAGGGGAGGATCGGGGGACAAATACAATTGAGCATAATAATCTCCCATAATACGATTAATTTGAGTATCCCTATTTTCCAGAACCTCATTGGAAGAGTACAGAGCATCAAACTTAAAGTGACCCTGATGAAGATGAGCCAAGCAGGCTAGCAATCTACCACTCTTATTTGCAAGCTTGTATAGCTGATATTTAAAATAAATGTGTGATTTTTGGGTGGTGTGATGAATCAATTTGTTTAAGGTATGTTGCAACTCTAAAAGCTGAGTTTTGACCTGAGCATTATGGTGGATCCCATAAAGACATTGCAAGCATGTAACCTCCCTTTCCAAACGGAGTAGCTCCCTTTCCCTGACTTTCTTTTGGTGACTAACATAGGCTATGATCTCTCCCCTGAGAACTGCTTTAGCAGTATCCCAATATAAGATAGGAGTAGAGTATCCACATGAGCAACATTTCCTTCTTTAAATATCTGGTACTTCTGCAGGATGAAGTCTAGAAATCTCCCATCCCCATAAAGACGAACTGGGAACTGCCACTGATATGATTGTGGAGATGCCCCAGGGAACTCCAAGCACGCGTACACCATAGCATGGTCCGATATTTTAATGGGTCCAATCTCTGCTGCCTGCATTATTGTAAACAAACAGTGAGAGATTAAAATGTAATCAATCCTGGACATGGAGGCATGTGCCCGAGACAAGTAGGTGTAATCCTGATCCACCAGATGTAAAGTGTGCCAGACATCCACCATGTCCAGGACCTCACTCAGCAGTGGAATACCCCGGAACACATGGTAGGATCCACTTGCTTTCCCATGTGATCCATCTAACCTCGGATCCCCCATCTCATTAAAATCCCCTCCCACCATAAAAGGAACCCCATCAAAGCTCTGGAGATGATGAAGAATCTGTCTATAAAAGACTTTACTGTAATTGTGTGGTGCATAAACATTACAAAGGAGCAATGGCTGGCGTTCAATAGTTAAATGAACCATCAAAAATCTACCAGCATCATCATGAATAATTTTATGGGTAGTGAACTGAATCTCTTTCCTAATTAGTATGACACCCACCTTTTTGTCCCGAGCTGGAGATTCTAAATAAGAACCAATCCTCCAGCGACCAAGCTTCAGATGCTCCTTACAATCTAGGTGTGTTTCCTGAAGGACGATGGACACCTTCTGATGGTTTAGCACTTGAAGTATGGAAATACCACCCACATTCCAGGTCACTACATTGAAGGGAATTTCGTGACAGCACTGAACAAGTGGTACAGAAAGCTGAAAACCACTCTAACAGCGTGATAGGGTAGGGTATCTTAGCCAGTACACCCACCACCACAACCAGATAGCCAACCATTGCAAATACTCCCATGTGACAGTCCAATATTCACTGCCTACCTCCACCCTCCCATCCCTCATATTAAGATCCCCACCCTCCCCTCCCCCCTCATCTTCTAAAGGGCACCATAAGGTGCGCGACTTCTGTGCCCCCAACTGCAGACCCCATTTTATAAGGTTAGAAAGAAAAATATATAGTCACCCAGCCCCCCCCCCCCCAATCCAAGTACAACATCAAGAACAGCAAAAATACAATCTGGATATGATTTTATTTATTTTATATATTGTGTGAAATTTGTATATATGTTTCTTTACATTGTAATGTGGCCACATCGGGCTCATTTGATTGCTACTATAAAGTTGTTTGATACTCCATGTCTTTTTTGGCCTTGTGATCAATTGTGGTTCCTTCTCCACTAATAACAGTAGAGCCAGATTCAAGTGCCCCTTAGGAGTGACCTTTAGCTTCTTACTGAACACCTACTGACCTGGGCATTAACACCTTTTTGAAGCAGGACATTGTGAGCAACATAGTAAGTGATTGCAGATAAAGACCTGAATGGTTCATCCAGTCTGCCCAACAGTCACATTCATTATCAATTCAAGATTTAAATTAGCAATGAATGTGATATTATATACTTGATCATGGTCTTTCTTTGGTGTTTCTGGGACATAGACCATAGAAGTCCGCCCAGCTCTGTCCTTAGGTTTCAACTACTGGAGTTGCATCAAAGACCACTCCAGCCTATCCAAATTTGTTTCGTCATTTGCGGGACACAGACCGTAAAAGTTTGCCCGGCACTGTCCTCATGTTTCAAACCATGTCCATCCTAAACCAGATCGCCATATGCAGGACTCAGACCATATAAGCCAGCCCAGCATCAGCCTTAGTTGATACAGCCAGAGTTGCCATCTAAGCACCACTTGACATGCATGATTTAGAGTAACTGTCTGCAAACTCTGCTGACCAACCTCAGGGACAGGCCATAATGTCCAGTTGAACTGTGCTAGACCAAAAGAATTTAGCTGAAAGATGCCCACATTTTGAACCTACTGGCTTCTTTCTGTTCCTCTGAGTTCCAGTCATAAGTCTGGGGATTTTTTTCCCTCTTTATATTTCTCCAAACTTACTTTAGTCTAGTCATTGCACTAACAGCCTGTGAATAAACAATATTTTTAAGCCAGTAATATATATTGGATATTTTCCTGTCTTCATTATGTCTTGAAGTGTATTTCTCCTATTTGGCCAGCAGGTGGTGTTTCTTTGCTGTAAAGCTATTACAGAGAAATTAATGTTCTTTCTTTAGTTTTAGCATACAGGTAGGAAGTAAGAAGCAGTATACTTTTGAATTTTGTTGTTCTGGGCTCTGATTGGCCCAGGAGCTACTACTACTACTACTACTACTTAACATTTCTAGAGCGCTACTAGGGTTACGCAGCGCTGTACAATTTAACAAAGAGAGACAGTCCCTGCTCAAAGAGCTTACAATCTAATAGACAAGTGAACGGTCGGTCCGATCGGGGCAGTCAAATTGGGGCAGTCTGGATTCACTGAACGGTAAGGGTTAGGTGCCGAACGCAGCATTGAAGAGGTGGGCTTTAAGCAAAGACTTGAAGATGGGCAGGGAGGGGGCTTGGCGTAAGGGTTCAGGAAGGTTGTTCCAAGCATAGGGTGAGGCGAGGCAGAATGAGCGGAGCCTGGAGTTGGCGGTGGTGGAGAAGCTTGAATTGAATGCGGTATCTGATCGGAAGCCAGTGAAGTGACCTGAGGAGAGGGGTGATATGAGTATATCGGTTCTGGCGGAATATGAGACGTGCAGCAGAGTTCTGAACAGACTGAAGGGGGGATAGATGGCTAAGTGGGAGGCCGGTGAGGAGTAAGTTCATTTCCTTTAGAGTGTACTGATTTTGCTTCCAGTCTTAGCAAGGGAGAAAAGAGAGACAGATCTCTTTGCTGAGGCTCGGTGAACAGTTATATGTCCTGATCTTCCCAGGTACTTGTTAGAAAGTAAACAAATGTTTAGATAGTTTTATAATTGATCCATATTTCAGTTACCTGTTAATTGTTTGCTGATTGCACATTTTTGTTAATTGTTCAATTTTTAAGTCAATAAACAATGTAGTTTGTTGCCTCTGCCTGTATGAACTGATAAAGAATCCTCATGGTTTGTGAGTTGGGTCTGTGAGTGCTTTCTGGGAACAGTGGGACCACTAGGAGTGTGGCTCCAGTAACCTAGAAATCACTGGGGATAATTTGAGAGCGGGAGATTCACCCAGAGGCGGTTGGGACCCAGTCTGTGGGAGGAGGTTGCTTGTAGTGCACAAGCAGCAGGTTCAGGCAGACCTGAGCTATGCTGATAGACCCTCTAAGTGGCTGTGGGGTAACCCCAGGCAGGTGGCTATGCGTTTTGTGACACAGCCCTTTGCCAATATCATATACAATTGCTCCTACTTGAAGGCAGCAATAATAGGCCCTATATCCGACCACTAGGTGTCACTGTTGCATAATGGCTATGGCTCCCTCTCACAAAGAACTCCCCTGCCTATTTGGGATCACCAGACCTGAACTGGGAAATTAACCCAGGTCCTTTGCATGACAATGAAAAGTGCTGCCATTGAACCAACAGAAAATGTTAATTTTTTAATTAAAAAAAAAGAACAGTTCAGTGAAGGCCGGTTGGCAGCTCTAGTACTTGTTTGGTATAATGCAATGTATATCAGTACCTCCTAAGAAATGATAAGCAACAGTAGTGATAAGGGTTAATAATTTGTAATCAAACTGCAAAGGAGAGCAGCAATCAGAGAAACTCTGACAAGAATATCTGCTTTACCATATTTTTATTACAAATTGTACCAGTTAATGAAAATAAAAACCACAAAATTCCAAATATAAAAACAAAGGGTAAACAAGAAAAGATGAGCAAGCTGATTATACAGCTGTATTGCACAGATATTAGAGAATCCCCTCCCCCATTCTGAACAGGTGAGGGTAGGATGGGGTCCTGGAGGCAGGCACACATTACAGAACTGCTACATTCTCACTGGGTCTCTGTCCATAGAGAAGAGAAGGCTTGTGTACCTCAGGACCATTCCAGCAACAGAGGGAGAGAGAGCATCCAGGTAGCTGACCAGCAGCATCCTCCTGCATACCACACTATCCACTGTAGTGTACACTGAGAAACTTACCAGCCAAGTAGGATCAAGACTTCCAACCAAATCAGTAGTGAGGGTTGTAATTTAGAGGTTTTCTCTCTTGGGAATGCCAATTCATTTGGAATGGGACAAAACAGTTCCACAAAATTGCTCTTTTGCTCATGAGAAAGATAATAGGTGAGGAAAGTAACTAGCTCTGTGGGTGCTGAGCACCCCTACTATTCAGCAAGCTCTTTCATTTATTTATTTTGTTACATTTGTATCCCACATTTTCCCACCTATTTGTAGGCTCAATGTGGCTTACATAGTACCAGAGAGGCCTTTGCAGGCTTCAGTGTGAACAAATACAGGGTGATGTTGTGGTAAGATCAAGTTCATGTGGCACAGCCACATTAGGGAATTGGAGAATGGAAGAGTTGTGTTATGTCCATTACGTGCTTTAGTTTGGTTGTGTTGCAGAGATTAAGCATTTAAGTTGGATCGGTAGGGTATGCCTTTTTAAACAGGTTGGTTTTTAGTGATTGTGTCCAGGGAAGGGAAATTAATGTATTATGTTTGGCATTCCCCAGTACTTTTGAAATGCTGGTGCCTATGCCTGCTAGGTTTTTAAAATCTGTCATCACGATGTTTGAAGCTTCGGTACTAACCACATTCTCGGAGAGAATTCCCAAGACGGTTGGCCATTCAGAAATGATATTGATGCAAACACTTTTAAATAAAGAAGCTGGAAGTCTCCACTAAGAGGGAAGTTCCTCAAATTTCATAAGTGTTTCACCAAGGGGAATTTGGGATACTACTACAGACAAGTTTGCATTGTGTTTCAGAAAGAAAAGGAGGAAACAAGTCATTAACTGCATTTTCGCAGTACACACCTGCTCTCAGTACTGGGATACAGTGTTCGGTCTGTCTCTCCTTTGCTGTTCTGAATTTGCTAATTTAGCAGAACCATGGTGGTGGTGGACTGTATCACTCCATGGGTTTGGTCTCTCTGCAGCTGATCACACTCTGGAGGTGCTCTCTTCTGTCCCTTGGGCATAAACCCCTAACAGCAAAGCCCACAACTAAAGAACCAGAAAACTGTACATATATTCAGGTCATCTGTCTTTTTCACAACACATCAACAAAACATATAGGATTAAAATGTAAAAAAATGCAGTCAGATTACACTAGTACATACAATGGCTTCCAGCAAATTGGAGGCCCAAAACAAGGAAGGTCATAGCTGACAACTGCAGACTGTTAACAGTAGTTGAATATAAAATATACAACATTCCAGTGCATTCAGTCGGTTTGGTCAATTTTTTGTTCGTGCTTAAAGTCCAGAGCTGACTTTTGCACCATAGTGGTGAGCAAGCACCAAAAGAAACTTTACAAAAAAGTAGGAATTGTTAGTGATCTTGTAACAATGGTCTTGACGCCTCTGTAAGGGAGACGTGTCTTTGTGAAAACAGGAAACGAGCCAATCTGAAATAAAAATGGCTGCCATTTCTAATTTCTACATTATCATTCCAACCATTGATTTTTCCAAACACCTCTGTATAAGTGGAGTGGAGGAGTAGCCTAATGGTTAATGTAATGGCCTGTGAACCAGGGGAACTAGGTTCAATTCCTACTGCAGCTCCTTCTGACTCTAGGCAAATCACTTAACCCTCTATTGCCCCAGGTACAAAATAAGTAACTACATATAGGACACTATGAGAAAGAGGATGGGACTTGATATGCCACCTTTCTGTGCTTACAATCAAAGCACTTTACATATTAAATACAGGTAATTATTTTGTACCTGTGGCAATAGAGGGTTAAGTGACTAGCCCAGAGTCAAGGAGCTGTAGTGAGAATCAAACCCAGTTCACCAGGATCAAGTCTGCTCCACTAAACTGCTTAATATGTAAACCACTTTGATTGTAACCACAGAAAGGCGGTATATCAAATCCCATCCCCTTTCCCTTTCCAACTGTTGATGGAAGCGGTTCTGCAATATAATGCAGACTGATATTGTTTTAATGCATTATTCATCCTGGCTGACACACAAAAACTGGTAATTGAGTTCCCTTTTTACTGCAGTAATAATCTCAAGAGTTCTGGCCAAAGGAAAGGCACCTGTTGTCTTAAATCTTTTAGAGTTCTTTTTGGAACCAAATATTTGTCTCTGTGAGGCTCTAGAATTTTCCTGAGCTGCTATTTGGTAAATAATGTAAATCTTGTTAAAATAAAATACGGTGGAACTCCCCTTCCAGTGCACAATAGTTTGCCTGTCCTATCTCTAGAAAAAGGCAAGAAGTTGTATGGTCTAAATAAATGTTACAGCCAAGTTCGACTTCCCCAGAGTGCTTTCTTCATATTTTCTTAGAAGTCTTGAGAGGCAAAACCAGTTCGTTCCTTGCCAGGCAGCTGTCCCGAGGTTAGACAAAGGCCTTTAGAACTAAATTCTACTAAACTGCCCAATCTGTCTAGCGGAGAAATGAATCTCAAACAAGAGGCCAACATAAAATAAAATCTCCTTGATATCCAACACAGAACAAGCACACAAGGCTTCTGAAGTAATGTGGCCAGAAATCCAAGCTCAACTGTGAAGAACAGGCATAATCCTGGCCAAAGCAAAACAGAAGGAACAGCTATAGAAAGTCACCTGCGAAGTAGCTAGAACCAGTCCATCACAGAAGACACCCTACTTCTTCTGGTGACTAGGAAGAATGCTGAAATCAAAGGATCAGACTGTTGCTTGTTCTATCTCCACACCTAAGCCAGATACTTTATTAGCAATCGCTTTACAAAACACTAAATACTGGCTCAGCTTTTAAGAACTGCAGGAAACTTTCATTTGAGTATCACCTTCCAACACCCAGTTCATTGAATGCAGCAAAAGGTTCTGACTGCAGGGCTGGCACAGAAAGAATCAAGCAGTCAAACCTACTTCAAAATTCTCCTAAGAAGCTGCTTCAGGATTCCTGGGGAAAGGTTGCTCCCTACCATATACACTCTTTATTTTGTTGAAACCAGAAAGAACATGAGGGAATGAATAACATATTTTATTCGCACAGATACCTGTTGACAGTGGCGTAGGAAGGGGGGGCGGGGGGGCGGTCTGCCCCGGGTGCACGCCGCTGGGGGGTGTCAGCTCCGCGCTGGTGCACTGCCCTCTCTGCCCCGGAACAGGTTACTTCCTGTTCCGGGACAGAGAGAGCAGTGAACCAGCGCGGAGCCGACACACCCCAGCAACGTGCAGTCGGGGCGGATCGGCCCTCCCGCCCGTCCCTCGCTACAGGTATGCGCTCCGGGGGGGGGGGGGTGCGCTCCAGTGGGAGGAGGGTGCGCCGTGCTGCACCCGGGGGGGTGGTGTGCAGCGGCGACCCACCCCGGGTGTCAGCTCCTCTCGCTACGGCTCTGCCTGTTGAATATGTGGGGAGGCTTTGGGATTTAGGAAATCATTCAACATAAACACTGAGTTCAGTCTTAGGGCTCCCTTAGCTTCAAACTCTTTCCTGTTGTGACTATCATAATTAGTCTTAAACTTGTTGCCTGCATGGTTCTTAGCCAAGGGGTCCTTTTACAAAGGTGCACGTTTTTGGTGCATGCTAAAAATAAGCACATGCTAAAACGTTAGAGATGCCAATATACCAGTGGCGTTCCGACACTGGCTGACACCCAGGGCGGATCGCCGATGCGGCGCACCCCCCCCCCCCCCGGCAAAATGACACCTTCCCCCGGTGAAATGACACCCCCCCGGGTGCACGCCACTGGGGGGGGGGGTGCCGCGGTGCGCGCCTGTCGGCTCCGAGTTTGCATGTGTTCACTGCTCCCTCTGCCTCGGAACAGGAAGTAACCTGTTCCGGGGCAGAGGGAGCAGTGAACACATGCGAACTCGGAGACAGGGCAACAGGCGCGCGCCACGGCACCCCCCCAGTGGCGTGCACCCGGGGCGGACCGCCCCCATCGCCCCCCCTTGGTATGCTACTGCAATATACCTCAATGGGTGTCTCTAGTGTTTAGCGTGCGCAAATCATTAGTGCACACTAAAAATGCTAGTGCGTCTTTGACTCGCAAATGCCTTACTGAAATGCGAGATCAATCTTGCCGAGCAACGCGTAACACAAACTGATCTCCGTCCAGCAGAAAGGATTCCACAAAACCATGAGCCCAGAGGCAGTGGATACCTTTTGGGTTGGGGGCGGGGGTGGAGAACCAAACCAATCAACCTCCATGCCTGACTCCCATGCTCCCTTGTTGCTGATGCTGCTTGAGACAACAAGCTGGCCAGGCTGAGGCCCTGCCGGCCCTCCCTAGCCTGTAGCATATATAGCATCGTACTGACAAAGCTGTACATGGTTGTGATATATTTTTAATTTTCTGATTTCCCTAAGTAGCATGGGAGACTGCTATACTACAGGCAGGACTGCAAGAAAAGTGTGAACATGTTTTATGAAAACTCATGACGAGTTCAGTTGACCCTACTTTCAAGAATTTCTCTGGAATGTATTTTCTTTGGCATCAGAACTGCTGTCCCCTACCTCCCCACAGCTGGCTGCATTTTTTTTCTCCCACTGTTATTTCACTTTTGATGAGGTAAAATTGCCTGCTGTAATACAAAGTGCCAAAGAAGGAAGATTCGATCAATAAATCACCAGTAAAACCACAAAATGTCCTTGCTGGTTGCACCCCAACTATAGTGGCAGCAATTGTAAGCATGCACATCTACTAAATAATCTTCTATCCCTGGGATCGCTTTCACACAAGACTCTTCACTGATAAACTTTCTGAAAAACCCCACCCAGGTTTGCTTGTGTCTCTCCATTGAAACAACCCTGCAGGCAACTCAACACAACTCCCATCACACATCAGACTAAAATGAACTTTGTTTGAATCTGGAGATATTTTTGTACTTTCAAACCCCTAGAAAAAGAGGATGACAAGATATCTGACTCTAAAATGTTCCTTAAAAAAAAACAAACCTAAATGGATACATTCTTACTTTGCCTTCCTGCTGTTGCTTCCACAGAATGGATATATAGTAATTTCATTTTTTTGGCCTCCCTACATCAATTTTTACTAATGCTTGTTCCATGGCTGGTAATCTGTCATATCCAAACCAGATAATTTGTGAAGTGCCTGAGAGGCCAGATTCACACCCTCTCTTCCACAGACCAACTGCTCAGTTCCATTGGTTGAGTGATCTTTTTCGTGTCTATCCCCTTTCAGTGTGGGAGACAGATACCCACACTGAAGGTCTGAATCATGTCCGGTCAGTGTGTCCAGCAGACAAAGCATTTCCCAGGCACAGTAAACAGAAAGCTCTTCACTTAGCTAACTGCACTCACTAGATTCCCAAATCCCAACTAAAAGTAAAGACCCTTCTTTCTACCCGTGCAATTGTTTCATTAACAAATTCGAGATCGATAAACGTGCTTACAAAATTCCAATGATTCCAACATATTTTAAATCATGTTTCAGGTGAATATTGATTTATCAACAGTTGTGTAATGCTCTGAGTGGCATAAGGCCTCATTTCACTAATCCCAATAAATATGTTATAAAGTCTCAAGCACTCTCACATCCTGCTCAGTTGCTTTTACTTAAGCTGTAAATGATTCAGAGTAGGACAAAGACCCAAAAGGGCTCTCAGCTGCAGGAAGTGCCAGAAGGATGTGCGGCTGGCTGCATCCGACAGGGCCTCCACTGCCAAGAAATACTCTCTCCACTGTCCAATATTCATTATTGCTAACATAGATATGATTAGGGGTGAAAGATGCTTTATGATGTGACTGCTTGCATGTACATGCCCATCATCGAGGATTTAAAAGGAAGTGAAGTACAGGAAGTGATGGTATAAAGTTGAATTGCCTGAGGGAAAGTGCAAATTTTGAGCACACCATGTTTTGCTTTAACAGCAATGACACTTTATGAAGGCCTCAGTTCTGTCAGTCATACACTGGATACAAGGACAAACATCTAGAGACATTCAGCTTACCGTATTTTTTATCACATAAAAAAGAGACTTAAAAAAATATGATGGGCCAGTTTATGGGTGTTTAGTTGTGCCCTACAGAAGCGAATGCCTGTGTTATTTTTTTCACACACCTCTACGTTTCACAGCATTGAACAACCATGAGAAGCTGAACATTTTTCCAATCATTTTACAGCTTGGGGGGGATCATTAGGGTGCTCTGGGCAATGATTGTAGTGAGCTAGGTGAAGCCCAAGTGTAATCACATGTAGGTCCTTTCAAATCACTGTTGAAGCCCTGCATATAATAAATGTAAACTGTTTTTATTGTACCACAGAAAGGCAGTAGATCAGACCCATGATCCTTTCGCCTTAAACCCCCCCCCCCCAAAAAAAAACAAAAAAAAAACCTGTGGCCTCATTATCAAAACAGTATAACCAGGGGAAAGGTTTGAAGACTGAGATGAACACTGCTGTAAGCCCTCAGTACAAGCACAAAAAGATCTGATATAACCCAGCTGAGAAGCAGCACAGCCATCTACCAAATGTCCAGTATGACAGAAGATGGGCAAAGCAAAAGGATAAATACCTGCTTCCTCTCTGTGGGGGTCTCCAGTATTTTTCTGATATTCCCTTAAATGGAGGTAGGACTGACCAATTTGCAGGGAACTTCTGACTGCCAATGTGCAGCACAGGTATTGCTGTCTCTGCATGGAGCTGAAAGTGGCACACATAACACATTGACCGAGCTGAGCTACATATGAAGAAGAGGGAAGTTAAGGAAGCATAAATGAAAGCAAGGTGTAAAGAGAATCACTAGAAGCAGGATTTAGCAAGAGATTTTTTCCCCACAGATCCAAAAGAACGGAAAATCCTTGGGCCCTATTTCGTTGGTTCAGTATAACTTGTAAATGGTGTGCAAAATACAGTGATTTCTCTGAAAATCAAAGCAGCACAGAAAACCCTGGACGACAAGAGATCTATCTGGGATGCTTCCTAATGTGGTGCTTCTCTGAAATATCTGCCTCAATCGCCAGAGGCCTCACTTACTGAGCTTCTTCCTCCCATTCTGGGAGAAGAATCTTTATTAGATCTGATCCCAAAAAACACAGAGACTGGCCTGTTCTCATATTCCCTCTTAGCAGACCACCTGGGAAAGTACCGTGATCCAGACAACACTGGATTACGGCCCAATTTAATCTGACATTTGCTCTGAACCAAGTGACTTCAAGGAACAGCGTGCATAAAGAGCCATCCCTCCAGATGTGACACAAGTCCCACTTAAATCAGATGTTTACATATCGTGGTGGCAGCAATTCAATGTGGAAATGGAAAATGAGTCCTTCTAGGGGTAGTTCTTAGCCATACTTTAGCCAATGATTGAATTTTACACTTTCAAAAATGACTTTTGACAGACAGGTTTCCTTTTTTTGAGCAGCTCGTTTACTTCTCTTACTAAGGATGTCTTTTACTAAAGCACACTCATGTTTTCAGCGCGCTAAATATTAAAGCTGCCCATAGGAATGCATTGGCGTCTCTAACGTTTAGCGCACGCCAAAAACATGAGCGTGCCTTTGTAAAAGACCCTCTAAATTAAAAATACTTTCAAATGACCTGTGGAAGCGCATGCCGCACCCCACTCACAGTGCCATCCTCAGCTGCCTACAAAGTATAGGAATGGCTGTCCTTAGTTCAGCAGTAAGATGTGACTGGCTGTGTGCAAAGGCAGGAGTTTGCACACGCCTGAAGGGTGTTCTGAGTCAGGAGCGCAAGTTAAAAATTAAACTCTTAGCTCACCTGAGAAATGTGATCATTTTCATAAACACAAGGCCAGTTGCACTGTATTGCTATCACGAAATGACTACTAGAAGCAAAGGTAGTGTCTTAAACGGGACTCTGCATTCCCTAGATCTACGTGTAATGTACAGTATTCTCTGCCACACGAGACCTGGTTAACACAAAGTCATTGCTCTCTGGGGGATGAGGATTTCTGATTGCATTAAAACGCTTAATAATGTAGTTGCTCTGCCATTAAGGCACTGCGACAGAGCCTGTGGGGGCCACCAATAGACATATTTTTCTCTCTGTCCCCTCAATTTAACACTATATTACAACATAATATAGAGAGAAGTGCAAAAAGTAAAAAAAATGATGCACTGAAGTAATAGTTTCAAAATGAAATGGAGTCAACTATCCCCTGAGCAGACCTGTACAGCTGTTTTTCAGCATGAGGTAAAAGCATGGTGGAGCCATTCGTGGGGCTCCAGACGTTTTGCAGAACAGGTGCCAATGTGCTCAGTGAGGTGACGTCCAGAACACAGTCACAATTTTATCAACTTGTGCGCTCAAAGTTCCAACTAGCGTGCAAGTTACAGAATAAGGTCAACTGTGTAACTGCCCTTAGTCACTATTCTATAAGTTGTGCACTGAAATTCCAGAGTGCGCAACTTCAAAGAGGCGTGGACCTGGTGGGGGCATGGGCAGGTTGCAGGTGGGTCAGGCAGTTAGACGCACAGGTTAGAGAACACTATTATTTATACATCTAGCGGCCTAGAGTTAGGTGCGAGCTTTTATATCAGCCATTGAGCTGGTGTAAGTGCTCACGCCTGAAGTTAGGCGCATAAATGCAGACTTCTACTAGTATTCTATAGCGGCGGTCGAGCTCACAACTGCCACTACAGAATTCACGTTTAATGCACGTCATCCAGGCACCTAAATTTCAGCAACCTTTCAGCATTTACCCCACTGTGCTCATCTCAGCGAGGGGTGGAACTGAGGAATGGCTGCTGTATATAGCCTGAGTATGGTATACAATTTCTAGCACTTTTTTTGAGGGGAGGGGCTGTTTTTTGTTTTGAATTATTACAGTGTTAGCCCTTGCGAGGGCCATTTTATAAGACACTGCACATGAAGGCAGCAATCAGGCTACAGCTGACTGGAGAATACACCGTTGCAGTTTATAAATCAGAACCTGCAATACCAGCCAGGCATTTCAGTCCTCAAAGGAAGGTCATAACAGTGTGAATTAACATCCAAAGAAGGAAAGATGGCGGCACTGTAGCTGCTGTTCCCTGCAGGAGGCCAGGCTGCTTCTGCACGCTCCAGCGATCTCTGCCCCCAGTATTTTGCACCAGACTGAAAAGTTATTATTCAAGGAATTAATACAGTACTCAAACAGCATTTTGCCTCATTCCAGACAGGGTGGCTGAAGAGAGGTCACCTTTAACACTACTTCAGCTGTTAACCGGAACAGAGCAGGCCGAGCTGTCTCATTTTAAATGCCTGCAAAGTTTGCTTTTCAATCAGTAGCTTGCGATTTCTTATCAAAGATATTTTTCCCACCGACGTCAATATTTCAGAAGCCTTCACCTGAACAGTGTTTGACAAATGTTCCCTGCCTCGTGAGGCTGAGAACAACAAATCCATGGAAAGATGTCTGAACAGTTGAACACTGAAAGACAAAGTACAATGCAGTATATTAAAAAAAAAAAAAAAAGAGTTCCCACATCCGTCCTGCGGTGTGTCTCACTTGAACCCGTGTTCTTTCTTTCAGTGCTCTCTTGAGTCAGGTTGGTTCTCCAGGAGCGGTCTCACCTCCACCCCGCTTCATTTCTGTTCTCGCCTGGCGTTAAGATCAGGTTACGGAAGAAAAAAAGGATCTGCCACCAGACTTGATTTCTGTTCTGCTGGATCTGCACGGGACACATTGTTAAAAAAAACAGAAACAGTCAGGCATATGCGTTAAAAATGGCATTTAAAAACAAACCTGTCTTTCCTGGCGGTCTCCAAGAAAATTCTGTTACAGTGCATAGGAGGCAGGAAGGGGAATTTTAAATTATCCAACTAAGCTCAGTTCTAAATTTAAATGAACACTCGGGAGACTTTACCTGCGACTTTGAGCTGGAGGCTTTATTGGTGGGATCTATATACACTTAGGGCCAGATGCACTAAACTTAACGAGCCATTAACGAGCAAGTAGTAAACCCTGGCATGCACTACAGGCCATTTTCCCATCACGGTAGCAGCTAACGAAAACGGAATGCAGATGATCCAAAGGCTATTGCAAGGCTATTATAATGAGATGCACTACGGTTTTCCGATCCCCTTACTGTGAAAAACCTAACAGGAGGTCTACACCTCTCGTTGGGGCAAATCAGAAGAAAAAAATGTCATCAGGGACGTCCTTTTTGGACGTCCTTCACTTGAAAAAAAAAAAAAACCTCCACTCCAAAGACGTTCTTTTTGGATGTCTTTCACTTAATAAAAACCTGTGACGCCCAAAAGGAAGACGCCGCGCCGCTCACCCCCTCCATGGCTTGCTGCAGGAAGGCTCCGATGCGGCTCGATCATAGCAGGAGAGTGCAGTTGAGGACGTCCATCCAAAAAGACGTCCTATTTTGACGTCCTCCCCCCCCCTGCAATAATAAAAACGGCCTTTTTGGATGTCCTTCACTCAGCTGAGAGACCTGGAAGTCTCTGAGCCAATCACAGCGTGTTTAGCTGGGAAAGAGAGCAGGGATGGAAGGGGGTAGAGCCAGTGCAGGGATTTGATCAGCTCAGTTTTACTGAAAAAACCGTGGTCTTTCATGAAAAAAAAAATTGCTCTGTAGACAGTACAACCTGGAAGTATCTGAGCCAATCACAGCACGTTTAGCTCAGCTAAACACGTTGTGATTGGCTCAGAGACTTCAAGGTCTCTCAGCGGCATGCGGCATGCTCGACCGGCCGACTGTTTACCGATGGAATAGAGAATGCAAGTGAGCTACAAGGAGCAGCTTATTTGCATTCCTTTTCCTTGATGCATGCCTGTTCCTTAGGAATCGGCAAGGGAAGGGCTTTAACGAGTCTTTAGTGCATCTTCCCCTTATATAGGGACTGGCAATCTTTCTTCCCAGCGTGTGTATGCACTACTGTAGGGCTTAATTCTACCATTGTGGCCTGATTAGCCTATAGCATTTCTCTCAGGCTATGTCTATGTGAAAAAAAAAAGTTCAGTGAATCAGGCCCAATCTTTAGTGCTGCTGTGTGCATGCTTGCTCTCATACAGGGACACAGCCTTTATTGTGGGTTTTTTTTTCCCTTTAATGAGACATTTAGCCCTCCCAATTTGGCCAGAGTTCAAACAGTTTTGTGCCCCCCAGCGGGGTCAGGTGTCAGGGTGTTAAACCCTATTTTACATGTTTTCAATTTCAGCCAAATAGTCAAGAAGGGACAGACCCTCAGCTCCTTTGATCTTAGCCAGGAACAGTCTGATAAGCTGGTCCCGCTTGTGCATGTGTGTACACATACAAGATTTCTTTTCAGATTGTAATTCCTCTGGCCATGATCCAAATGCCTTTGTGTCCCCCGCTGGGCTGGTAGCAACCTCCCATATATACAGATTCTCAGTCTGAGTCAGTAGTAGGTCAGCCCAAACCCCAAAGAGTCTGAAAAGTGCCTGAAAGTTTCTAACACAAAAAAATAACAAAACTGCATCCATTCCAAGAAAACAGTGTACACAGATGTACGCACATGAGCACGGAGCCTTGGAGCTCATGCAGGAGACAACAGCCTTTCTTTCTCTTCCATCTGGAGACATGTGGCAACATGAGGACAGAGCCTTGAAGACACTGTGCACAGTGACTAAACTTTTCTTTTTCTTGTTTACAGTCAGAATTTTGCAAAGTTTAGCTAAACTTTGCTTTTAAATGGATCAAACTGTTAACATCAACGCCCCAGCTGCACTCACAACAACAACAACAACAAAAAAAAACTTCACAAAAAGAGAGAGAGAGGGGGAGGGAGGGTTGGTGGGGGATAGAGAAGAGAGGGGGGAGTGGAGCTGCTAGGAGGAAGAGAGAGAACCAGTGATCCATCTGTAAGTGATTTAACACCGTGAAGGTCCTTAGGGTTAATCTTCAATTTTAACCACACTGCTGAGACAGCAAAACTCTGATTTCATCCAGTACAAAAACACACTCTCTCTCCCCCCTGACTGCCTCACTCCCCAGCATCTCCAAGATAACACTGCCTCTTTTTATAGCTACATTTGACAGTGAGCCATAAATACTCAGCCCTGGAGCCCTTTTCTGCTGGCTGGAGCCAATTACATTTAAAGCAAGAACATACATGAAATTAAGAGCAGTGCAGGTCCCATTGTCAGGCACGAAACCCGAAGTTGATGTGCAGGCTTCATGATCCAGGAGAGGCGTACACACAAAAGCCCTTCAACACACTCTCCATAACCTCTTTTTCTAAGGTAGCACTGCAATCACCTCTCCAATTATCCTGTTCTGCAGTGGTCATTGCACTTCTTTTTAGGTGCAGGAGTGAACTCTGACCATGGACTCCCCCTAGACAGAGAATCCGATTTTATAACAGGATGCCTATTTCATAAAGGCAAAACCAACATCCAAAAAAAGGGTGGAAATGTGAACCAAAATATCTTCACCTCAGATGAAATTTCAGCATAAATCAGCAAAAACCACATGTAAACAGTGTAGCCAAATATATTTAGTTGCACTGATTTTGTTTACATATATAATACGTTTTTTTTGCTGATTTATGGTGAAATTTCGTTGGAGATGCTGTTTTAAACATATTTTATAAAGGCAAATAGGCTCCCAGAACCAGCAAACACAGAGGTGTAAATGCTTGCATGAGTATTTTATAAATTAACTGTAAGCCATCATTGTAATTTTCACCTAACTGTAAATTGTAAGCCACTTTGACCCCAAACCTGTTTTTGGACAACAGTGGGCTAAAAGATTTCATAAATACATAAAGAAATAAAATACATATGTGCACGTGCTCAGCCTGCTCCACCCCAAACTAGGCCCCAGAACACTTATTCGTGGTGCAAATACAAGTTTTTGCCATTTTGTCAGTGCGCATATACCAATGCATGATTTTATTAAAAGGCCTTTTCTGCATGTAAAACAAGATTTACACATGGAAAAATCTTGATAAAATTATCCCTACAATGGGCAAAAGGCCTTAGGGGGAAATTCTATATCTGTCGCCTTAAAAATCGGTGCCATAAAACCATATGCTTAGCGTGATTCTATAAACTACGCTCATGTGCTGTTCTTGTGACTAAAATTTAGGCGCGTTCATTTAGGCCACCTAAAACCAGGCCTAAATAACTGCCCCTAAGTTGGCGCACATTCGGTGTGTTCTATAATTGTGCGCATAGTTTTTTAAAATGCCCACAACCCGCCCATTCCACACCGTAGCCAAGCCCACTTTTTGACTGTGTGCATTAGAATTTATGCGCACCACGTCACAGAATAAGAGAAAGTCGTGCATGTAAATTCTAATTAAAGCCAATCAGTGTCACTAATTGATTGTTAAGCGCCAATTATCAGTACAAATTGGCTTATTAATCAATTAAGTTGTGCATACAATTTGGCTGTGCGGCCAAATTAGTACATACAACTTAAGGCACCATATACAATTTGGGGGTTAGTGAATTAAGCTCCATGACAGCAGGGCTACCACTGGTGACCTTCTCAGTCTCTGGGTTCAGAGCGTAGTAAAGTGGAGGAGTGGCCTTGTGGTTAGGGTGGTGGACTTTGGTCCTGAGGAACTGAGTTTGATTCCCAGCCCAGGCAGCTCCTTGTAACTTTGGGCAAGTCACTTAACCCTCCATTGCCTGCCGCATTGAGCCTGCCATGAGTGGGAAAAAGTGCAGGGTACAAATAAAAAAAAAAACAAAAAAAAAACCCAGCGGTACTGTCAGCCAACGACAGGGACCAAACCTTCTGGAAATTGCCCTTTATAAGTTTGGGGCTTCCTATGAATCTGGTATTGCCTCACAAGTGCAATGCAAATGTTAGAGGAAAGATATTTATGGCATATACCAAACATGGATGTGTTAAAATGACCCCCAAGCATCTGGATGATTCAGGTTTAATATTTTGGCTCTTTCAAAGTGCTTACCCCCTAATTCTATACAGTGCACCAAAAGTCAGGCGTTGAAAAAGAAAATTAGGTGACATGGAGGGGCATAATCGAAAGGGGCGCTCAAGTTTTCCTGAGGATGTCCTCGCAGGACGTCATGGCGAAGGGGTGGGGAAACCCCTATTATTGAAACAAGATGGGCGTCCATCTTTCGTTTCAATAATACGGTCAGGACGCCCAAATCACAACATTTAGTTCGTCCTTAGAGATGGTCGTCCCCGATTTTCAGCAATAACAGAAACCAAGGACGCCCATCTCAGAAACGACTAAATGCAAGCCATTTGGTCGAGGGAGGAGCCAGCATTCCTAGTGCACTGGTCCCTCTGGCATGCCAGGACACCAACCGGGCACCCTAGGGGGCATTGCAGTGGACTTCAGAAATTGCTCCCAGGTGCACAGCTCCCTTACCTTGTGTGCTGAGCCCCCCAACCCCCCAAAAACCCACAACTGTACACCATTACCATAGCCCTAAGGGGTGAAGGGGCACCTACATGTGGGTACATTGGGTTTCTGGTGTATTTTGAAGGGTTCACATTTACCACCACAAGTGTAATGGGATGGGCCTGGGTCTGCCTGTCTGAAGTGCACTGCACCCACTAAAACTGCTCCAGGGACCTGCATACTGTTGTCATGGAGCTGGGTATGACATTTGAGGCTGGCATAGAGGCTGGCAAAAAATATTTAAAAAGTTTTTTTTTTTTAGGGTGGAAGGGGGTTGATGACCACTGGGGGAGTAAGAGGAGGTGATCCCTGATTCCCTCCAGTGGTCATCTGGTCAGTTCGGGCACCTTTTTGAGGCTTGGTTGTAACAAAAAATGGACCAAGTAAAGTTGCTCAAGTGCTCGTCAGGGCGCCCTTCTTTTTTCCATTATCGGTCGAGGACACCCATGTGTTAGGCATGCCCCAGTCCCGCCTTCGCTACGCTTCCGACACGCCCCCGTGAACTTTGGTCATCCTCGCGACGGAAAGCAGTTGAGGACACCCAAAATTGGCTTTCGATTATGCCGATTTGGGCGACCCTGGGAGAAGGACGCCCATCTCCCAATTTGTGTCGAAAGATGGGCACCCTTCTCTTTTGAAAATAAGCCTGAAAGGGGTCTTTCCCCTTTTCAGAATGGTAGTTGTTGGCTTGTGTCCTCCTCAAGCTTATGAAAAAGTTTATGCAATGGGGATAAAAGCTCCACTTGACAAACTTTAATCATTTTTTATGAGAATCCATCTAGCCCCGGTGACTTTCCTGATGGTAAGTGCTTTATAGCCCGATCATTTCCTGGAAATTTCAGCATCCAAGAAATCCCTAGCCTCCTGCTCTAACATCTGGAGTGAAAGGATAGCCAAATACTGCTCTTCTCAGTCTGAAATTCTCTCCATCTCTTCTGCATACAAAGTTTGATAACATTTGGGAAAGGTTTGTCATATAGCATTTTCCCTTCACTGGAACATATCTTGGCTACATAATGTCACTGTTTTTTCTTTATCTGGTGTGCCATTAGCTTCTTAGGCTGATCCCAATTTTTCTAGTATTTCTGTTTTATCTGTTTAAATTTCAAATAAAAAATTCTTCATATCACGGTCCTCCAGTTATTATCTATGCTCCATCAGTTTGCTCAGAAGGGAGGGATGGCCTCTTACATTCTGTAACATTTTCATTTGCACATTTTTAATTCAACTCATGTTCTGCCGACTGCTTTATTTATTTCTTCCTGGATGCTAACTGTATTATCTTGCCTCTTATTTATTTATTTATTTATTTGGATTTTTGTTCACACCTTTTCAGTAGTAGCTCAAGGTGAGTTACAGTATGTATGTCTTAAACAGTGGCGTTCCTAGGTCGGCTGCCACCCGGGGCAGATCGCCACTGCACACCCCCCCACCCCCCGGGTGCAGCGGCGTCCGTCCCCCCAGGGTGCAGCATGACACCTACCTAAGCACACAATTCTGGAATGCGCTGCTGCGAAACCTAAAAACGACCTATGAACAAACCAACTTCCGAAGTCTACTGAAGACCCATCTCTTCAACAAGGCATACAACAAAGATCAACAAATATGAATTTCTGTACACACATCCAGAATTGCCCCTACAATATTTGCTTGCCAAACTACTAACATGTTTCTTCATTATCATGTTACCCAATATCCTCTATTATTACTAAATGCACATTTTCTTTATAATTCATTTCCTAAATATCTCTTAATATGTCTGCTTGTTAAAATACTTCCATGTTCTATCATTATCATGTTACCAAAAATTCTCTGCTATTACTAAATGTATACTTTCTCATGTATTCTCACTATTCATGATGTATTGTAAGCCACATTGAGTCTGCAAAGAGGTGGGAAAATGTGGGATACAAATGTAACAAATACAAATACACCACCCCAGCGCATCAACCCCCCCCCCCCCCCCCCGGGTGCATTCATAGCTGCTGGGAGCAGCCGCGCTGCTGTCGGCTCCGCTAGCTCCCTCTGCCCCAGAACAGGAAGTAACCTGTTCCAGGGCAGAGGATGCAGGGAACTAGCGGAGCCGACAGGCGCGCGGCTGCTCTCTTCACCCCTCCAGCAGCGTGGACCCGGGGCGGACCGCCCCCACCGCCCCGCCCTTGCTACGCCACTGATCTTAAAACATTTCCTCACTTTCATTCGATTGAAAATATTTTAATATAGCACTGTTAAGAGCTTTAAGCATATGTACTATCAGCCAGCAAGGCTTGGATGGGCATCCATCTTTTGCCACACCTAGCCTCCCCAAGGACTCTCCATTGTCATATGTACCACAGTTTGATCTGACCGCTGAGATGTTCTCTGTATCTCCCATCATTATTTGGCTATCTATCCCTCTCTCCACCAAGAAATAATCAATTTGCGCTTAAGTAGAATGAGGGTATGAATAGAAGGTGTGGAGGGGCATTTTCAATATGTCATCTCAATCTGACTTTGGACGTTTTGGTGAAAACGTCCAAAAATCAAGTAGTGGAAATGACCATTTTTCAAATCAGAAAAATGTCTATAATTTTTCTTTGAAAATGACCATGTCCTAGATGCTGTTGTGCTTAATATGTCTATCTTTTTGGACCACTTCCCCCCCCCCCCCCCCAAAAAAAAAAAGTCCAAGCAAAACCCGCACAAAATCAAACCATTTGGACGTAGGAAGCATCAGTTTCCTAGTAGACTGGCCACATAGGCATCCCAGCAGAGCAGTAGGGCACCCTAGGGGGCACTGCAGTAGACTTCATATAAAAGGTCCTAGGTACACAACTCACCATTACCCCCTTGTGTGCTGAGCCCCCCAAAACCCACTGTACCCACATCTAGGTGCCCCCCTTCACCCGTAAGGGCTATGGTAGTGGTGTACAGTTGTGGGTTTTGGGGGGGGGGATTTGGGGGGCTCAGCACACAAGGTAAGGGAGCTATGTACCTGGGAGCAATTTATGAAGTCCACTGCAGTGCCCCCTAGGGTGCCCGGTTGGTGTCCTGGCATGTCAGGGGGACCAGTGCACTACAAATGCTGGCTCCTCCCACAACCAAAGGGCTTGCATTTGGTCGTTTCTGAGATGGGCGTCTTTAGTTTTCATTATTGCCGAAAATCAGAAACGACCAAGTCTAGGGACGACCATCTCTATGGACGACCTAAATTTCAGGATTTGGGCGTCCCTGACCGTATTATCGAAATGAAAGATGGACGTCCATCTTGTTTCGATAATGCAGTTTTCCCCGCCCCTCCACCGGGACGTTTTGCGAGGACGTTCTCAGCAAAACTTGGAAGTCCCTTTCGATTATGCCCCTCCACGTGTGCAGATCATTCTGGTCAGTGCCACTGAGGACAGTGGATTTCTTAGGGCTGTATGTTCACCCCATGCTTCTTCACCCAGCACCATAGCCATAGCATTCTGGGATTCTAGCCCTACAACTTGTGCATACTGCTTTTTTTTTTCTTAGGTAGCAAGTAGTCTTTAAATCTGGGCTCCCCTCCCCCCCCCCCCCCCCCAATTACTATTTGGTATTAGAACCTGCTCATTAAATAAGAATAAGAATAACCATACTGGGTCAGACCAATAGTCCGTCTAGCCCAGTATACTGTTTCCAACAATGGCCAAGCCAGGTCAAAATACCTGTCAGAAACCCAAACAGTGGCAACATTCCATGTCACCAATCCCTTATGTTGCAAATTTTACTTGATAACACTGACTCTAACCTGAAAATCTCAGAAGCTCCACTCTAAAACTACCATGCTTCTTGCTGATGTCACCCTCACTCCCCAGGTTAAAAAAGTGATTTTACTGAGGTGATACCACTACACTTTAGTGCTCTATAATCACAGGCAGTTTGGTAATGCCAGTAGGCTGAATCATCTCTAACATGAGTCTCTCTATGATTGTAAACACTATCCAACAAATTATGCAATCATGCAGGCTTGAATCAAATGCAGAAAGAAACTCTGCAAACTGAACATAGCATGAGTTTCATATATTTCTTTTTCCATTTGTCCTGTCTTTTATGTCAGGCTAGTGCATTTCTAAACTTCGGGATTTTTTTTGCTGCTGACACAGATATAGATAAGGAAAGCACGAGAAGACCTGATCTTGCCACTTGATGATAACTGAATTCTCTCCATATATCCATGCACCTAGTTGCATATGGTGAACTCCTGTTCTCCAAAGCTTCTGCCTCATGAATATGTCAGTCTATAAAGGGCCACAAGCTTCTGCGCCATTAGTTGTTTCCACAGACTAACATGGCTACCCCTTTAAATATTATCTGAAGAGAAAACTAATGACTGAGGCATCCAGACCAGTTCACAGAAGGCTGATATAGTTTGAGTATTTAAGAAACAGAACTTTTAGGATGACAATGGTGATGAAAGATCACAGCTGATGTCACTTGAGATTGGAGCGCCACAAGGCTCTCTCTTGTCACCAGTTCGTTTTAATCTTTTTTTAGCCCTTTGGCTAAGCAAATTCAAAGGTTGAGTTTTAAACGTTATTTGTATGCTGATGTTGTTCAGTTTTACCCACAAAATTGCCATTAGAGAATTTGCACTTAGAGCATCCACTTTAGGTGATCTCTGGAGAATTACCCCCATTGTGTTGCACCTTGTGTTTTCAGTTTCTGTTCTCAGGACTACCATGGCTCTTTCTTCTGCTATGCATACTCACTCACCCCTTTTGGGTCTCTCATTTTTGCATGTTGTTACTGTTGGATTTCTTTGTTGTTGTTTTGTCTGGTATCTGGTGAGATACCTTGGCTTATGAACCGCCATGAAATTGCTTTGAGAATGACGATACCATATATTAATCACAAACACTGGCACAAGTGGAGGGGCATAATCGAACGTGAACGCCCATCTCCATGGGCGTCTATCTCCAAGAACAGGTATGTGAAGGGGCGGGACAAACCGTATTTTCAAAAAAAAATGGGCGTCCATCTTTTTTCCGATAATACAGTTTGTGCCCGGCAAATGCATCGGATTTGTGCGGATTTGAGCTGGGCGGTTTCGTTTTTCAGCGATAATGGAAACCGAAGGCGCCCAGCTCAAAAACTACCAAATCCAAGGCATTGGTTCATGGGAGGGGGCCAGGATTCGTAGTGCACTGGTCCCCCTCACATGCCAGGACACCAACTGGGCACCCTAGGGGGGCACTTGTAACAATTTAAAATAAACAGTTAACTACCTCTGAAGTCCACAGCTCCCTTCCTTTGGGTGCTGAGCCCCCCAAATCCCCCCCAAAACCCACTGCCCACAACTCTACACCATTACCATAGCCTTTATGGCTGAAGGGGGGCACCTAGATGTGGGTACAGTAGGTTTTGGGAGCGGTTTGGAGCGCTCCCATTTACCACCACAAATGTGACAGGTGGGGGGGATGGGCCTGGGTCCACCTGGCTGAAGTCCACTGCACCCACTAACAACTGCTCCAGGGACCTGCATACTGCTGTGATGGAGCTAGGTATGACATTTGAGGCTGGCATACAGGCTGGAAAAAAAAGTTGTTAAAGTTTTTTTGGGGTGGGAGGGGGTTAGTGACCACTGGGGGAGTCAGGGGTGGTCATCTGGTCATTTAGGGCACTTTTTTGGGACTTGTTCGTGAAAAAAAAGAGTCCAAAAAAAGTGACCTAAATTCACGCTAAAAACGCCTTTCTTTTTTTGATTATCGGCCGAGGACGCCCATCTTTCCTCGGCCGATAAACACGCCCCAGCTCCGCCTTCACCACACCTCCGACAACCCCGTCAACTTTGGCCGTTTCTGTGACAGATTGCAGTTGAAGATGCCCAAAATCGGCTTTCGATTATACCGATTTGGACGCCCACGGGAGAAAGACGCCCATCTCCCGATTTGGGTCGAAATATGGGCGTCTTTCTCTTTCGAAAATAAGCTGGATAGTGTATTTAACAGAGGTGCAGGAATCAAATAACCATATGAATTCAAAGAAGATTCCTTGTGACCCTCTCACTAATAAATCAGTCAAGTTTTTAGATTTGGCGCATCAGTGATGCTGATCCCAAAACATTTTTTTGCAAAGGGAATCCCTGTACATCAGCTTCTTCATCAGTACCATAGATGTTATTCTTGTCAATTCCAAAGCATCATCATTTCTTTCATTTTTTTAAAATATACTTTAGACTTTAAATATTTAAATATCTTGAACATAATAAATATCACTTAGCTGAATATAAATTTTCAAAAGGGGAAGCAGTGCTGACGTGTTTCACCAGTAGCTGTTTGAAGCTGCTCCCCTTTCAGTTCTTTCGATATTATTAATTGGGATTTATTAACTGCTTTTATGAAGAGATTCACTCAAAGAGGTGTACAGCAGGTCCAGTGTAACAAAATATGTAGGCTCTTTTGTAGGCCTATCACCAATATAACCAAAGGAAAACATTACGTGTATATTTTTAATGTTAATCAAAATACTGTTATGATTTTAACCGGTGGACAAATAATGTGTCATCAACAATCTCATGATTCAGTCTAGTTCTCCTTTCTTCCACAGTCCTTCCCGCAATAGAAAATGTCATCTCAGATGATGTGCTGACAGCAGGAAAGCACAGGATTCCCAGTGCAAGTTTTGCTAGTTTTGGCCAGCATTTTTGCTTATTTTTCCAAAATGACAAAACATCATCACCAGTATCACAAACATAAATAAATGTAATACAGTTTTCTGAGCAACCTTTATGGAGACATTGTTGTGTAAAAGTTGCTTAGAAAACTGATAACATCCATTTTCATTTTTTCATCTGTCTTGTGCACCTAAACAGGGTAAGCAGCAGTGAGGTGAGATATAAGTTGCTCTCATCCTGATTAGCACATCAACTGCTAATGTTAAAATCACAGGATTGCGATACACTGGCCCAGATGACGGTATCTATTCATCTGGACTACTATAATGCGATTTACCTTGGCTTGTAAAAACATTATTGGCCAGACCGCAGAGAATGCAGAATTTTGCAGCCAAGTTGTTCACTTATAGCAGAGGTGGACAATCTTAATACACAGAGGGCCGCATAAATGTCAGTCAGTACTACCCTAGTGGGCCTCCAATATTACGCAATGTTGGAACCAGAAATGCGAAGAGGTCCATAGACCTTCTGTGATAGGTAAGTAAAACTATATTTCAAATAAAATACTAGAACAAAGATGCTCGTAAACAATATATACAGAAGCTATAAAGCCACATGAAAACTGCCAACAAAACTCTCCAAACAAATATATCCTGAAAACCGTAACCCACCCTACCCTCCCCTAAATCAAGCACCAAAGAGAGAGAAACTGGCAAGGCACAGCTCAAAAGGTGAGTATAACTGAAAGAAGAGAAAAAAATATCTTATAGTTGTAAATTAAGTAATTAAGAGGCCTCCCTCACCTAAAGGGATTGGAGAAACAGAAAAATAATTAAAAAATAAAGGGGGAAACAACCTCCATTCCATTAATCCTCCTATATCTGCCAATTTACAGTGAGTTAAGTACCAAACTACGGGCTCTATGAGAAAGAGAACGTTTATAAGGGTCCCAGACTAACAAAAATGGCTTTTTACGCCTAAGAGACAAGCATACTTTGTGCTTCTCCATTAACATGACATGATGTAGTGTATTATGCCAACCCTAATACAGGGGTGGGTCTGCAACAGTTCACACCCTGGGAATAATTTTCCTACCAATTAAAGCCACCTTACCTATAAATAAACTGCCATCCCTACTCTGCAATGTAAAAACCTCATGCCTGTGAAAACCAGATGTGGAAAATGGAATTGATGTACCTAATAATTGTTCCAGGTAATAAACAATCGATCTCCAAAAACAGCGAACACTGGAACATTCCCAAAAGGCATGAAAAAAGGAATTAGGAGCTTGGGCACATTTCTGACAAAGAGGTGAATCAATCCCACCCATTTTAAATATTTGGGTTTAAGTAATGAATGTGTGATGAATTACTCTGAACTGGCCCAGGTTCCTGCAATTCAGCATTAACTATCACATCAGATAGTCTAGAAATTAGCTTTAAAAGGTCAGTGGAAGCGGGCAATCTATTTAGATCTGCACGCCACCTTGCCCTCAAACCAGCCATACATTTTGGGTGTGAAATGCTAAAAGAGATTTGTGAAACTCAGATACAGAAAGTCTATCCTTGAGGATTATCTTCCAAAGCGAGTAAGTATAGAACTGTATTTAGCAGATAAAGTAGCTACATTCAGGGTAGAAAGGTAGTGGAGTGGCCTAGTGGTTACAGCACTGGTCTTGACATCCAGAGGTGGCCGGTTCAAATCCCCCTGCTGCTCCTTGTGATCTTGGGCAAGTCACTTAATCCTCCATTGCCTCAGGTACAAACTTAGATTGTGAGCCCTCCTGGGCCAGAGAAATATGCAGAGTACCTAAATGTAACTCACCTTGTGCTACTACTAAAAAAGGTGTGAGCAAAATCTAAATAAATAAAAAATGCTGCAATTGATGGTAAGCAAAGGAATCACCTAAATGAACCACAGAACCTCCTCCCAGCATCCTCAAAGGTAATAACTTACTATCTGGTTGCAATACATGTTCTAAACACAAGATACATTTTCAATCCTAATTTCTGAAAACCCTATTATTAGTACATGAAGGGAATGCTGCATTGCCCTGAATATGCCCCAATATACTACTTACTACTACTACTACTACTTAACATTTCTAGAGCACTACTAGGGTTACACAGCACTGTACAAAATAAACAAAGAAGGACGGTCCTTGCTCAAATGAGCTTACAATCCATAGAACGAAATGTCAAGTTGGGCAGTCTAGATTTCCTGGGTAGAGGTTAGGTGCCGAAGGCGACATTGAAGAGGTGGGCTTTAAGCAGAGATTTGAAGATGGGGAGGGAGGGGGCCTTACGTATGGGCTCGGGGAGTTTGTTCCACGCGTGGGGTGAGGCGAGGCAGAAAGGGCGGAGCCTGGAGTTGGCGGTGGTGGAGAAGGGTACTGAAAGGAGGGATTTGTCTTGAGAGCGGAGGTTACTGGTAGGAATGTAAGGGGAGATAAGGGTTGAGAGGTAAGGAAGGGCTGCAGATTGAGTACATTTGTAGGTTAGTAGCAGAAGCTTGAATTGAATGCGGTACCTGATCGGAAGCCAATGAAGTGACTTGAGGAGAGGGGTGATGTGAGTGTATCGGTTCAGGCGGAAGATAAGACGTGCAGCAGAGTTACAGCAGAGTAATATCTAGTCAGATCTCACCAAAGCGCTTGTAAGAGCCATAGGAAAATATTCCGTCAAAGGTATGTCAGGAACAACTTTAAAAGGTGCCTGTAATAGGAAATTTGTGTGCCAGGGATCAAAAAAAGTCAGTTTCCATCTGCATTGAAGCATAATCTCCTAAGAACCAATCACCAAGATGGTGGCACAAACAAGCTTGATTATATTTATATAAATCGGGTAATCCCATCCCCCCCACACCTTGCCAGGAACCAAAACAGCATTTCAACATAGACTTTTTGCTAAACCGACAAAATTTAGCTAATAACTGATATAGTGTATATATTTTTTTCAATAATTTAAGGGGTAATATTTGTATTACATATAACCATCGTGGAAATTCAATCATCTTAAACAAGTGAATCCTACTGTGCAGACTAAGAGGGAGCTGCTGCCAACCAGCTAATGTCTCAGAGGAGGAATCAAACAAGTGAGAGATATTAAGTTTATATAAATCTGACGTGTGCATTGATAAGTGTATTTCCAAATAATTAAAAGAATGAGCCACCCATTGTAAAGGAAACTGGCCATACCATTCCTGCCTTACCATATGCGAAGAAGCTAGCACCAGGGAGTTAGTTAGATCTAACTTAAACTCAAAGAAATCCCCATATTCAGCAAAAAGTTCCATTAGCGCAGTAAGTTGATGTATAGGGCGCAGTAATATGCCCCAAAAGGTCATCCACAAATGCGGACATTTTGAATTGTAAGTTTTTAAAATGTACCCCATGAATCTCCGGAAATATATGAATCTCTCTGATAAAAGGATCCAGAGCTAAGATAAACAATAAGGATGACAGTGGACATCCCTGGTGCGTGCCATGATGAAGGGAAAAGGTTGTGAGTGAATCCCATTAATACACATATTAGCTTTGGGATCTGATTACAGAACATGCACTGGCTGCAACACCTTAAAAAGAAAACCCCAGAGAACATGGCCAAATACCTTCTCCACATCAAAGCTAATAAGCAGAGAGGGCAAATTCCGTCACTGGATCTCTTCCAAAAAGGTTAAGATGGCTCGAATATTTTTTGTGTGGCTGTTCTACACCACACAAAACCTATCTGAGAACCCTCAATAAGAGAATGCAGAATTTAAGACAGATGATTTGCCAAATTTTTTGCAAATAGTTTAGTTTCATAATTAAACAAAGATATGTTGTGATAAGAATTGGAAGAACAAGGATCTTTTCCAAGTATTAACAAAACTATCATTTGAGCTTGTGAGGGGGTTTACAGAACGCTGCCCTTCACCCTTAAGAATAGTCCCTCAGATTAGCCTGAGCCACTTTAAGAGCACTAGTCCTGCTCCAGGAGTGGAGTCTGGACCAGGAAGTTTAATGAATATGACCTGGTGTCTGAGGTAAGCCACTTTTGTTCCTATTTGAGACTTATGAGCCTTGCTCTGAGGTTTGGCTGGAGCCAGACCTTATAACTTGGAGAAGAACTGAGAAGGGCTTACAGGCTGTGTTTGGAGTGTGGTAGCCCCACCAGCCACAGACTGTGTTTTGGGCCTGCCAGCCAGAGGCCTGATTAAGACTGTGCTTCTTGAACTACAGAGGCGTTGTACCTTGTGTTCCTGGTCCTGTGACACTTCAGGCCTCAGGATTCAATTAAATATTTGTTCTTTGTCCAGCTGTTTTATTTCACAGGCTGACCCTCAACTCTCACTCGGGGTATCATAGAGCTGTTTTCAAGGATTCTGGCATTACCTTATTATGAACCATATAATTAAATTCAGCAGAGAAGGCCCAATCTGCTCCTGAAGGGTTTTATAAAATTCGGCCCAGAATCCATTAGACTCCAGTGCCTTTTGAAGGGCACTTTGTTGTATGGCTATGGTGAGTTCCCCTTCAGAGATAGGGGCAGTAAGTAACACCTGATGCTTGTCTGAAACTCTGGGGAGATCTAGAGTATCCAAGTACATGGACCATCTAAGGGACCTGCAGCCAGTGGTGCATAAAGGGCCTCATAAAATGGCTTTTAAAACACACTCATTTCCAAATCCTGTACTATCTTGTAAATATAAGATCTTAGAAGGACCCTGTTTAGTTTTAACCAAGTGAGCAAGTAACTTGCCGCTTTTACCCTCATGAAGGAAAAGCTGGTATTTATAACAGAACAGTGATTTAGTAGCCTGCTGGTGAAATAATGCGTTTGAGGCTGCTTGAAATGCTAAGAGATTGTTTTTATGATGTTCAATGTGACGAAGACCAAATGCAATTCTATACTTAGTCACTTTGCAAGACGTAAAATTTCTGTCCTTTTTTTTTTTTGCCTGGAAACATATGGTATGATTTCACCACTGAGTACAGCTTTGGCTGTGTCTCAAAAAAAGAATAGGCTGGTGGTCGTTAATATTGTCGTGAGATTTAAAATGTGCCCATTTTCTTGCGAAAAAGATCGGAAAGATTGGTGCCAGTAAAGAGCTAAAGGAAATTTCCACT
This sequence comes from Microcaecilia unicolor, assembly GCF_901765095.1. Classification (NCBI taxonomy): domain Eukaryota; kingdom Metazoa; phylum Chordata; class Amphibia; order Gymnophiona; family Siphonopidae; genus Microcaecilia; species Microcaecilia unicolor. Next base: position 151,162,884 of record NC_044039.1, on the reverse strand, counting down.
GAAAGCTGCCCTGCCTCAGGGAACCCAAGTCCATAAGGAGCAAAATAATGGCAATGATCAGATACTTCATAAGAAAAAAATAGAAAAATGTAGGCAGATAAAGACCATATGGCATAGCCAGTCTGCCTATCCATGCCATCTACTCCCCCCCATCACTCCCTTAGAGATCAAATGTACTTGTCCCAAGCTGCCTTGAATTCAGATACTGTTTTTGTCTCTACCACTTCCACCGGGAAGCCGGTCTACAAATTCACTATCCTTTCCATGAAGAAGTATTTCCTCAGGTTACTTCTGAGTCTATCCCCTTTCACCTTCATCCTATGCCCCCTCATTCCACAGCTTCTTATTTCTGCCAACAGCAAGTCAGAGAATATTCTGGATATAAACAAATAATTCTAGAGTGAGTGGAGAGAGCTCTGGATGAATGAATATAATCCTGGTCTCCCAGATGTAAGAGATTCCATGCATCAATAAAGTCAAGAGTACTACAGAGTAGGGGTAGGACTCTATAAAAGTTAATGTTAGTATTCCCCCTTGGGCTAGATTTATTTATAGTTGGGTCATAAACTGTATTGAAATTCCCTCCAATAATGATGTTGTTATCTAAACAGGGGAGCAAAGCATCTATCAAACATCTGAAAATATGATCATCATAAAGATAGGTGCATAGACATTGCACAAAATTAGAGGACAGCATTCAAAAGTTAATTTAGCTATGGCAAAGCGACCATCAGGTCCATGCACAAGAGAGTAAATTTGTACATTTAGGTCTTTGCAAAATAAAATGAGAACTCTCACTTTCCGATGAACTGCAGGGTCTCAACCAGGGAGCCCACCCACCATTTTTGACATTTTTTTAATGTTCTTCTGTGGTAAGATGGGTTTCCTGTAGTAAACCCATATCTATGTTCTGTCTGTTCAATGTTTGCAGGATTTTTTTGCCTTTTGATAGGCGATATCACCCCACCTACACTCCAAGAAGATGTTATTAAAAGGGCTCAGAGACAATATTCTTTACGCATAAGAAACAAAAGAGCCTGTTTGCTAAGAATGAAAGGAACATCTTCCCAGCTAGCAATCTCCCCAATGAGACAAAAACATGAAACATCACGCGGGATAGCTGTTTGTTGCCCATATGACCCGCAGAAAGTATGAAGTAAAAATAAAAAAACAAAAGGAAAAGGAAGAAGCAAAGAAAAGGAAAAGAAGAACCAAAACCTTAGAATATTGTTCCACTTGGTGCAACTTACCTCAAACCCCTCACCTCTCTCTTTCTATCCCCCTCACCCAACTCCTCTCCTCTACATTCCAAAGAAACAGAGTCCACATATGGGACTGGGGTCAGAAAAGGTATGCTTCCCAATTCCCTCTCCCCACCACATCCACTTTAATATAAGAATAACAATAAACTTATCCAGCAGCAGATCATAAAAAATTAACATCAATCATTTAACACAGCAATAGCCACAAAATATGAACACACAAGAATGTAGCAATAGTTTGGAGCCATTAGGTTCTTAATGGTCTTTAACGGGTTAATATGACAAAATCCAATAATCGCCAATTAAGTTCCCAAGAAATTCTTTCCAGAAAGTAATTTTAGACACTTCTGTTGGCTATCAGAAACTGAAAAAAGGATCTTCCAAAATGATTCACCAAAATAAAACGCGTGGCCTCCTGGGCATAAGCCAATCAACTGTGTAGATGAACAACAAAAATACACGAGAGAGTAGAATAAAACCCAAAAGCTAAAAAAAAAGGCCCTCGTAGGTCTAGCGCCTCATCTCTACCTGGGGGGGCAATCATTGCAGAAGGGCACATGAGTAACTGTGCAAATGAGTGCTGGATAGCAACACCACTACAAAATGCTATGCCCCAATCCATGTAGAGGACATAAAGTTGGTAGCTAAAGCAATGTAGCTGTATAGCAAAAATTCACATGGATAAATCCAACAGGTGCACCTCCAGTGAAGAGCTTGCTAAGTATGGGCAAGCAGATACAAACATGCCACTCTTCTGAGATAAGATCCCAATCTTATCTGCAAAAAAGGGGACAGCATAAGAAACCTGCCAACTAATATATTTGCTTAAAAGGACAGTACATCCTTGGCCACCTTTAAATCTAGACTGAAAGCCCACTTCTTTAACATTGCTTTTGACTCGTAACCACTTGTAACCACTCGCCTCCACCTACCCTCTTCTCCTCCTTCATGTACACATTAATTGATTTGATTTGCTTACTTTATTTCTTGTCTATTAGATTGTAAGCTCTTTGAGCAGGGACTGTCTTTCTTCTATGTTTGTGCAGCGCTGCGTATGCCTTGTAGCGCTATAGAAATGCTAAATAGTAGTAGTAGTAGTACATGCAGAGCAAAGGTAGCACACAAATATGGTCCCAAGAAGTCTAAACAAGACTTCCTGGTTACATTGTTGGGTCCAGCAACTGTGGGCAAGCTGCAAGGCCTCTTCAGCTTGGGTAAAGATGGTAACCTTACCATCATGGCTGGATAAAGGAGCACAAAGGGCACTTTTTTCTGGTTAGGAGATTGTAAGCTGGAACAAAAGTCTTGCATTTCACCATGACTGCTACATTTGAATATGAAAGTACTGCTGCACTCCCCGGTTTGGATCCTTCAATCTGTGTCTAATTGTAATTTAATTTTACAAAATGAAAATCTAAAGACAAAAGATTTCTCTGGGGCTGTCCCAAGCTTATGGAATAAGCTTCTAATTAACTAAAAAAAAAAAAAAAAAATCTTACTTACATTTTCACCATAAGTTGAAGACTTGGCTTTTATTAAATATTTTAATCATTAATATTAAGGGTCTGTGTGTGTTGAAGATGCTGAGCTTTGCTTTTTTTTGGGGGGGGGAGGGGGCTTATGGGTTATTTTAATATTGTATTTTAATAATGATTGTTTTATTATGTTGTATTCTGCTCTGTATTTTCTGAATATAAATTAGCAAGATGGTCTGGATAATGGCCCTACTCAGAAGCTGATAATGATAAAATATTTCACTGGGTGTATTTAAGCACTTCTCACAGAACGATAAAAATGAACAGAAAAAGGTCGTTGTTGAGGCCTGTGACGAGGCCAGGTGATTTCAACATCACACAGATTTTTTATTTAAAATTCCATAGACAGGACAGGGCTACTACACACCTGAAGTGCAGCACTTCCGATTTGCTTCTCTCCATGTTTCCCCCCCCCCCCCCCCCACCCCACAGTCCAAGCTCTCATCCTGACTACTCTGAATATCTCTGGTTGATAATAAAGAGCTGCGTGCTTAATAGTCTTCCTGTTAATTTGAACACAACTCTGTTGAAGTACCCACGGGGTTCTTCCTTTACATATACTAAAAATGGCAGGTATTTCAGAATGGTTAAGTGGATGTAAAATATACTCCCCTCCTCCTGGCCCTGCAGCACTTAAGAGAAACTCAAACTCCTAGCTGAGTGTCTCCTTTCTGCACACACAGAAAAAAAAAATAAGAGTTTAATGAAATGTGTTTGAGAATACATGTCCAATAAAAAAGGTATCATCTTATTTTCTTTTCCATGTTTTATTTTGTTTGATTTCTATTGATAACCTTAAGAGTGGACTAACACGGCTACCACACTCCTCTATTTGAGAATACAGAAAGCCAAAAGCTGGCATGGAGCTTACTTAAGAGTGGCAAATTGTAGCTTCTAGTTAGAGAAACAGCAGAGATTGCTACAGACCACCTCCTATCAAGGTCTGACAGCAGCTGAGCCATTTTTTTTAATAGGTTTTTGGAAACAAAGAGCAGAGAACGCTGCCAGTCCCTGCCTGCCCGTGTGATCTGAGCAAGCAGGAAGTGGAAACAGACAAGCACCTTGACAACAGCCAATCAGCTGTCAACAGCAAAGGGGCAGCAGCAGGCCAGGACTTTCCCAGGGCCACAGGCAGCTCTCTTTCCGTCTTGAGCAATCGGTGGTGACTATTTCTCTCTTTTTTTTTAAGCATTGAAAATAAATGTAACTAAACTATTCGTTTACTTTCATAGCTGATTTGATAACAGGAGATGGTGGTCATGGACTTGCTTTGTAACATCTCAGATCAGATTCTATAAGGACCTGGATTCAGTCAGCTAGGCCAACAACAAAGCATGTCTGGACAAGCAAAACTGGATTTAATACCACACAATCAAACAAGTGGCAAGACAATAAAGGTAAAGCGATCCCAGAACTCGAGAAAAACATCAAGGAGGAAAAAAAAAAAGGCAGGGGAGAGGAAGGATCTTTTCTCATCCTTTCTGCTTGGCTAAGATCAAACATAAGATCTGAGTCATGAGCTAAGGATGACTCCTCCTGTGTTTTTTTGGCTGAGATTGAGAAACTGAGTAACACGGGACAGGAGGAGGGGGTGACGTTAACTCCCTGCCCCCCCTCCCCATTCTCCCCGACTCCACTGGGGCCATAGAATTACCACAACAAGCCATAGACTTTCATTTCTTGCAAGTTGTGCTTAAAAGGTCTCACTCCTGTCACGTACAACAGCTTGATAACAGTGGTATTTTACAATTTCTATACAAGTATGGCAATTCCCTGCCCCAATGAGCTTACATAAAAGCTTTCAAACTGTCCTAAATGGGGCATAAGGGGTAATGGAGTGTGGGCTGGCTCTGCATGGCCACCACAACTAGGGCCTTGGCCTAGCTAGCTCTGGTTGGAGGGCTGAGGGCAAGACTACATGCTACAAATGAGTGGTGTAGACTTGCTCCCAAATTAGGCAGTAAAGCAAATAAACAATCAGAATCATGACCATCGAATAAACCTGCAACCTTGTTTGTCAGAATGGTTTGTGTATTAATTCTGGGTGCTAGAAGGAGGTGGGGGAACATAAGGCTGCCTAGGTTAATACGTGCATCATGGAAGAATGCATATGTTTTTCACTACAATGAGAGGACATTTTTTCAGACAGCCAATTAATGCAACAAAATGCTTTTCCCTTGTGTAAGTTGCTTTGAAAATAGACTCAACATGATTCACCCAAGAAGCATCTCTGAAAGAAGCAGAATTTGTAAACGGGCAGATTGCTAGCCTCCCCTCCTCTCCCCTTAGTTACTACTGTCCAGGTGGTCTAGTGACCTCTTCGTTCTTCCACCTTTGGGGCAGGAAAGAGCCCCCTCTTTCCTGCCCGGAGCACTGCCCTGCATGCATTCTTCCTGTTGGTGATCTCGGCGCCGATTAAAAATGGCCGCCGAGAGTTGAAGTGACCTTGTGAGACTTCAACTCTCGGCGGTCATTTTGAAACGGCGCTGAGATCACCAACAGGAAGGATGCATGCAGTGCAGCACTCCGGGCAGGAAAGAGGGGGCTCTTTCCTGCCCCAAAGAGGTCACTAGGGCAGTAGTAAGGTAAGAGGAGGGGGATGACGGGGAGGGGGGTGATGGGGTGTATGACAGGGGGAGGGGAAAATGTGACAGGGGGCGGAGAGGGCGTGAAAGGGGGCGGGGTGGAGTGTGTGGTGGGGCGGGGCACTGTTCTAACCACTAGGCCACACCTTCTCCTAGGACAGGAGTGGGCAACCACAGTCCTTGAGAGCCACAACCCAGTTGGATTTTAAGATTTCCACAATGACTATGCATGAGATCTATTTGTATACAATGAATGCAGTACATGCAAATCAATCTCATGCACAGTCATTGTGGAAATCTTGAAAACCTGACTGGGATGTGGCCTTCCAAGAGCATAGCTGCCCACCTCCTATCCTAGGGCTGCATAAACTGTATTCCCCTGAGGTATGGTTAATACTTTTAACCCAGCTGATACAGGTACTGAATGAAGCCTCTTGCTTTGCCTTGGCAATACTGAACTGAACAATCAGCCTGGCTAGTTCATGCTTTTATAGTAAATAAATCCCTGATAAAAAAAAATAATACATATCAACTGGGGAAAATTGGAATAGTTGTTGATTTTTTTTTTTTTTGCTTTGTTCTTCTGAAATCAAACTTTAAAAATCACCTCAATCTACAAATCCAGGGAATAAGACAACATAAGCAGATCTGAGCTTGTATTCTGCACTGTGATAAGACCTGAACTCAATGAACCCTATAGTTTGAAACCAGGTGTTCTTCTATCTCCCAATAGGCCCTAACATGGACTACAGCCTGGTGGTGTCATATTTCACCTGGTGGAAAGGGGGATATCTTAAGTGGCCATCATGCCTGGTGGGGAGAGAGGGTTGAAGGTTCAGTAGGAGAAGCAAGCAAAGAGGCCAATGAATCTGGAGTTTTTGATTTGTGGTGGTGGGAGCACGAGGAAGGGGAATGGTTAGGGGTGGAGAGTAGCAGGGTTTACAGAGTTCTGCAAGTTTGAGATGACATTCCTTGCTTCTGGCACCTGCCTGCTGCTCGGTTGTCATGTTACAGTGGTGGAAACCTGACGCACTAGGTCATTGTTATAGGGTTAATGTAATAGAATTGGCGGAAGATGTGAAATATGGCCTTTTAGGGTAAGGACATGGAATGGGGGAGCTCCCACTGAGTCATGGCAGGATGGCTTGCTTATATGGCAGGTATCCACTCGATGGTGTATGAAACCAAAGGTGGCTGAAGGCAGCTAACCCCTTAATAATGGCAGAGTAGTCACCCACATACTAGATAATCTGCAAATGGATGAGTTCTTTGGGACAAGATGTTTGTTCTTGTGAAGACTCAAGTCGAGGTGACCAATACACAGCAGCTCACTTTTGCCCTCATGATCAAAAGCCCCGTGCTGTTCCAAACAGCGTCCTAAAAATAGCGCCGGGACAGTGCAGGGCTTTTCTGCATCGATGATCAAAGATAATGCATGCAAATCTAAGCAGCGCTATTATCTTTATCATGTTTAAGCACGGGAGAATTGCGCATGAGCATGTGCTCAGCACAATCCTCCCGCACTTGTTTGACAGGTCTGGGCTGTCAAAATCCCAAACCTGTCAAACAGCCTGCCGAGGCCCGAACAACGAGGGCTGGAGGACCGAATGTTGTCTCAAGCCCCCCCCCCAAACCCCCAGAAAACGTTGAGGCTGCCGCCGCCAGCCAAACCCTTTCCCACCCTCCTACCCAGCGACGGGGGGGCTGGAGGTCCCCCCACCGATTCAACCCCCTCCATGCCCAGGGAGGGCTGGAGATCCGGTGGGTCTCCAGCTCCCCCCCAAACCCCCATAAATCGTGGTGGCCGCCTCCAGCCAAACGCTGTCCCATCCTCCCACTCAGCGACGGGGGGGGGCTGGAGGTTCGGTGGGCCTCAAGCCCCCCAAACCCCCAGAAATCGTTGTGGCCGCCACCCTGTTATCCATCGACGGAGGGGGGTGGGGCTGGAAGTCCGGTGGACCTCCAGCCCACCCCAACTCCTCCCCCCCGGCGTTCTGAATCCCTGGTGGTCCGTGGTCACCCACCCTCCCTCCCGGCCCCCCTACCTTTTGTTGGAGGAGGGACGCAGCCTGCCTCCCTCCTCTTCCTGTCGACGCCGCTGCAAAATGGCGGCACCCAGCCCGCCCATTGCATCCTAGGATGCGTTGGGCGGGGCTACAGACCATATAAGGGAATCACTCCCTTACATGGTCTGTAGCCCCGCCCAGCGCATCCCAGGATGCAATGGGCGGGGCTGGGCACCGCCATTTTGCAGCGGCGTCGACAGGAAGAGGAGGGAGGCAGGCAGGCTGCGTCCCTCCTCCAACAAAAGGTAGGGGGGCCGGCCGGGAGGGAGTGTGGGTGACCACGGACCACCAGGGATTCAGAACGCCGGTGAGGGGGAGGAGTTGGGGTGGGCTGGTGGTCCACCGGACCTCCAGCCCCCACCCCCCCCCTCCATCAATGCATAACAGGGTGGCAGCCACAACGATTTCTGGGGGTTTGGGGGGCTGGAGACCCACCGAATCTCCAGCCCCCCCCCATCGCTGAGTGGGAGGGAGGGTGGGACAGCGGAGGTGGCCACCACGATTTATGGGGGTTCGGGGGGGGGGCTGGAGACCCACTGGATCTCCAGCCCTCCCTGGGCATGGAGGGGGTTGGATCGTTGGGGGGACGAGGTCCAGTCCCCTGTTTGCGTTTGCTTTGGGGGGGAACAGGGGCCTGCCAGCACGCAACTGCATGCTAGACAGGGCTCACCATTCCTCCCCAATGATCCGCAAAGTCTAACGCCAGCTCAGAGCTGGCGTTGATTTTGCCGCGGCCAGCAACCCAATCTTTGGCGTGCTGGCCGCTGATCATTGGGGATGAATGCGTTAAGCGCTGATTAGCATGCACTTGCAAGCTAATTGCACTCGAAGCCCTGTTTAGCATGTATTTGCATGCTACTTGCGCTAAGAGCTCTCGAGTGCGTTGTTTCAGGCGCTCGAGGGCTCTGATCATGGGTCAGCAGCAAACTCCGGCGCTAGTATGGCGTTAACAGCCTCTAGCGCCGGAGTTTGCTTTTGATCATGAGGGCATTTGAATACAAATGCTGCCCCCCCCCCCCCCCCCCCCCGGGGGATATTCAGCACTACAGCACTATTTAACTGGCCAGGACCTTATCCTGTCTATTAAAATGTTTTATTGTATATTGTGTTGACATTGTAATGTAAACAAATAACTGTGGTCTCAAAATACTCTGAACTACGGGATTCCAAAACATACTTCAGTTCAGAACAATGAGTACCCGTAATATCATTCCCACAATAAATTTATGTATAGAAGGACCATCAGAAGGTGGATAGAGTTCAACATTCAATTGTATCTTTTGACTCTAACTTTTAACCTATTATCTTCATCAGTCCAGAATTTTGTATATATATTTTTTTAATAATTATTTTCATTATTTTCTCCCACATTGTTTGGAATTGAACACTGTAATGTAGTATACGATGCCATACTTTGTATTGTTTGAATATTTTTATTGCTGTAATTGTCTATTGCTTATGATTGACATATTCTTGCTGTACACTGCCTTCAGTGAATTCCTCAAAAATTTATTTATTATATTTGTATCCCGCACTTTCCCACTAAAAGCAGGCTCAATGCGGCTTATATAGTAATAGGTAACACAGAATTTTGTTATGTAAAGTAGGAAATTAAGTATAACATTATAGAAGGATGGATGGGTAGTAAATGGATGGGTAGGTAGGTAGAGACAGGTGATAGAGAGAGGAGGGTAAGGTGGGAGATAGATTCTGGGTCAATGTTGTTTTCTCTTCAATACTAGCTGTTGAGCCCGTGAAAACGGGCTACTTTTGGAATGGGGGGGTTTCCGAGCCCCCCCCCCGAGCTCGGAGTCACCGCCGCCGCCGCCCCTCCACCCGGCCCGAACAGCACTGTAAAATTACATCAGCATGCAGCAGCAGGCACATCAGCAAAGCTGCCGTCAGGGCGGGCTTCCTTCTCTGCCTGTGTCCCGCCCTCATGTGACGTAACGTCGGAAAGGGCGGGACAAAGGCAGAGAAGGAAGCCCGACGGCAGCTGCGTGGTGATGTAAGTTCACAGTGCTTGGGCCAGATGGAGGGGCGGCGGCGACTCCGGGAGAGCGGTTCCGACGTCTGCAGCATGCCAGTAGAGACTTCCCTCTTGTCCCTCCCCCGTCATCACGTATTGATGTGGGGGCGGGGCAGAGGGAAGGTAAAATTATGTATAATCATACCTGATAATTTTCTTTCCATTAATCATAGCTGATCAATCCATAGACTGGTGGGTTGTGTCCATCTACCAGCAGGTGGAGATAGAGAGCAAACTTTTGCCTCCCTATATGTGGTCATGTGCTGCCGGAAACTCCTCAGTATGTCGATATCAAAGCTCCATCCGCAGGACTCAGCACTTAGAGAATTACACCCACGAAGGGACACTCTGCCCAGCTCACCACCGCCGAAACGGGGGAGGGGAATTAACCCAGCTCATCCCCACACAAGTGGGGGAGGGGAATCCGTCCAGCTCATCCCCGCGGAGCGGGGGAGGGACACCACACCCGCCGATGCGGGGGGATCTGGCTTATCCTGCAACCGCAACCGCGGGAGGAGCTGACTGACCCTAACACCGCCGAAGCGGGAGGGGTACAAAGCTGCCTTACAGCCGCACGAAGCGGGAGGGAGTGCCGGCAGAATTTATGTCTCAATCCAGCCCCGTAAAACGGAGGGGAGAGGAATGCAGCAGCTCACTGTAACACAAACTCGTCTCAACTCTTGAAGAATCCAAGTGAAAGAAGAACTTGAACACGAAGTCCTCCTGAAGTAACTGAAGGCTAAACTTGAACCTAAAATTCAACCAGAATATAACAGTACAGATATCTGGGAGGGGCTATGGATTGATCAGCTATGATTAATGGAAAGAAAATTATCAGGTATGATTATACATAATTTTACCTTCCATATCATCAAGCTGATCAATCCATAGACTGGTGGGATGTACCGAAGCAGTACTCACCCAGGGCGGGACATAGAAATCCCTGACCTCAACACTGAAGCTCCAAACCGGGCCTCCGCCCGTGCAGCCACAGTCAAACGGTAATGCTTGGAGAATGTATGAGCCGAAGCCCAAGTTGCCGCCTTGCATATCTCTTCCAAGGAGACGGATCCGGCCTCTGCCATCGAGGCCGCCTGAGCTCTCGTGGAGTGAGCCTTCAGCTGGATAGGCGGCACCTTCCCCGCGGCCACATAAGCCGCTGCAATGGCTTCCTTGACCCATCTTGCCACTGTAGGCTTAGCAGCCTGCAGACCCTTACGAGGACCTGCAAACAGGACAAACAGATGATCCGATTTCCGAAAATCATTGGTCACTTCCAAGTATCTGATGATGACTCGTCTCACATCCAGATATTTAAGAGCAGAGTACTCCTCTGGGTAGTCCTCCCTACGAAAGGAAGGGAGACAGAGCTGCTGATTCACATGGAAGCGAGAACCAATCTTAGGCAGGAAGGAAGGCACTGTGCGAATAGTCACTCCTGCCTCAGTGAACTGCAGAAAAGGCTCTCGACATGAGAGCGCCTGGAGCTCGGAAACTCTTCTGGCTGAAGTGATAGCCACCAAAAAGACTGCTTTCAACGTCAGGTCTTTCAGAGATGCCCTCGACAAGGGTTCCAAAGGCGGCTTCTGCAATGCTCTTAGCACCAGGTTGAGATTCCACGCAGGCACCACTGAGTGCAGAGGAGGGCGCAGGTGATTAACTCCCTTGAGAAAGCGCACCACATCTGGCTGCGAAGCCAGGGAAACACCCTTCAGGCGGCCCCTGAAGCAAGCCAGAGCCGCTACCTGGACTTTAAGGGAACTGAGCGACAGGCCTTTCTCCAGACCTTCTTGCAGGAACGCCAACACTGAAGAAATTGGAGCAGTGAAGGGAGAAAGTGAGCCTGCTTCACACCATGCTGCAAAGATACGCCAAACCCTGGCGTAAGCAGTAGAAGTAGAGCGCTTCCTCGCTCTCAGCATAGTGGCGATGACCTTGTCTGAGAAGCCCTTCTTCCACAGACGCTGCCGCTCAATAGCCAGGCCGTAAGACCAAAGGGAGAGGGATCCTCCATCACCACGGGACCCTGATGTAACAGGCCCTGCTCCACTGACAGCCGCAGAGGATCGTCGACTGAGAGCCTGAACAAGTCCGCATACCAGGGACGTCTGGGCCAATCCGGACCCACCAGGATTACCCTGCCGGGATGCTTTGCCACCCGGTCTAGCACCCTGCCCAACATGGGCCAGGGCGGGAACACATAGAGGAGCTCTTGTGTCGGCCACTGTTGGAGAAGAGCATCTACTCCCAGGGATCGAGGGTCCCGTCCTCTGCTGAAAAAGCGCGGCACTTGGCCATTGGCCGATGACGCCATCAGATCTAGGCTCGGCTGGCCCCAGCGCTTCGTGATGTCCAAGAACGCCTGAGCAGATAGTTGCCACTCTCCGGGCTCCAAGGTATGGCGACTGAGAAAGTCCGCCTTGACATTCATGACTCCGGCAATGTGGGCCGCTGAAAGCTGCTCCAGGTTCGCTTCCGCCCACTGGCAAAGACTCATAGCCTCCTTGGCTAGAGGGGCGCTCTTGGTACCTCCCTGGCGGTTGATATAGGCCACAGCCGTGGCATTGTCCGACAGGACCCGTACAGGCTTCAACACCAGTACCGGGATGAACTCCAATAACACCAACCGAATGGCTCTGAGTTCCAGGAGGTTGATAGACCACTTGCCTCTGCAGGAGACTAGAGCCCCTGCGCTGTCCTTCCCAAGCAGTGGGCTCCCCAGCCCATCAAAGAGGCGTCTGTCGTGACGACAATCCACTCCGGGGTCACCAGAGGCAATCCTGCAGACAACTTGTCTGTCTGCGTCCACCAGCTCAGCGCCTTGCGCACTGCTGGGTCCACGGGAAGGCGCACAGCATAATCCTCCGACATCGGAGTCCAGCGCAGCAGCAGAGATAGCTGTAGTGGTCTCATATGAGCCCTGGCCCAGGGCACTACTTCCATCGTGGCCGTCATAGAGCCCAACAGCTGCACGTAGTCCCAAGCCCGAATAGGAGAGGCTACTAGGAACTAGTCCACCTGAGCCTGAAGCTTGACAATCCGATTGTCTGGCAGGAACACTCTGCCCACTTGGGTGTCGAATCGAACTTCCAGATACACCAGGGACTGAGTCGGGCGCAGCTGGCTCTTCTTCCAGTTGATGATCCATCCCAGGGAGCTCAAAAGAGCAATTACCCGGTCCATAGCTTTGCCGCACTCTGCATAAGAGGGGGCTCGGATCAACCAGTCGTCCAGATAAGGATGGACTTGTACTCCTTCCTTTAGTAGGAAGGCCGCTATGACCCCCATTACTTTGGAAAAGGTCCGCGGAGCAGTAGCCAACCCGAAAGGGAGGGCTCTGAACTGGAAGTGTCGTCTCAGGACTGTAAAACGCAGAAAGCGTTGGAGAGGAGGCCAGATGGGAATATGCAGGTACGCTTCCTTGATGTCCAAGGAAGCCAAGAACTCTCCTGCCTTCACAGCCGCTATAACAGAGCGGAGAGTCTCCATGCGAAAGTGCCTCACTTTCCAGGCTCGATTGACCCCTTAGAGGTCGAGGATAGGCCGGACAGAACCTCCTTTCTTTGGAACCACAAAGTAAATGGAGTAACGTCCCTTGCCAATCTGATTTTTTGGCACCGGAACGACCGCCCCCAGGCGGATCAGGTTGTCCAAGGTCTGCTGCACTACCACAGCTTGACCGGAGACTTGCAGGGAGAGAGTACAAACCCGTCTCTTAAGGGTTGGCAGAACTCGAGCTTGTAGCCGTCTCTGATGACTTCCAGCACCCAAGCGTCTGAAGTTATAGTGGTCCACTCGCCCAGAAACGAGGACAGCCGTCCTCCAATCTGCACTGGGGCGTGGACCAAGGCCCCGTCATTGGGTACGAGACCCTGGGGGAGGACCGGAGGGAGCACCTCCGGGACTGCGGTCTCTGCGAAAGGAATGCTGCTTGGGGGAGAAATTCCTCTTGAAGGAAGAGGGGGCAGAGGAACCCGACTTGCCCGGGCGGTACCGATGGGCTTCCTGCAACCGTCCTCTGGAGGTATCGGGACGAGTACTAACCCGAGCCCTGACCTCTGGTAATTTCTTGCCCTTAGACGTGCCGAGATCGGTCACGATTTTGTCCAGCTCGACCCCAAAGAGCAGCTTGCCTTTAAAAGGCAATCTAGCCAGGCGGGATTTAGAGGCGTGGTCAGCAGACCAATGTTTCAGCCAGAGCCACCGCCGCGCAGAGACTGTCTGAGCCATGCCTTTAGCTGAGGCTCTCCAGACATCATACAGCAAGTCTGCCAAATAGGCTAAGCCCGATTCCAGGGCCGGCCAATCAGCCCTCAAGGAATGATCCGAGGGGGAAGCCCGCTGCACCATAGTCCGGCACGCCCTGGCCACATAGGAGCCGCAAACTGAGGCCTGCAAACTTAAAGCAGCTGCCTCAAAGGACGACCTTAAGGCCGCCTCCAATCTTCTGTCTTGGGCGTCCTTTAGGGCCGTGCCACCTTCCACCGGCAACGCCGTTTTCTTAGTCACCGCAGTGATTAAAGAATCCACGGTAGGCCACAGATAGGCCTCACGTTCACTCACAGCCAAAGGATAGAGGCGGGACATAGCCCTAGCCACTTTAAGGCTCGTTTCCGGGACATCCCATTGAGCCGCAATTAAGGTGTGCATGGCATCATGCACGTGGAAGGTTCTAGGCGGGCGCTTCGTCCCCAGCATAATGGCAGAGCCAACAGGGGCTGAGGGAGAGACGTCCTCCGGAGAGGAAATCTTCAAAGTGTCCATGGCCTGTAACAACAGGTTGGGCAAATCCTCTGGGCTAAAAAGCCGCGCTGCAGAGGGGTCATCCGCTCCATCCAAGCGGGGATCTATCTCCTCCAAGGAATCCGCAAAGGATCGTTGGGAGACCTCAGACACGCTGCCCTCATCTACATCGGAGGAGACAAAAGTCCTCCAAGGCCTGGAAATCAACCCGAGGGCGTTTACCTCTGGGAACCTCAACCTCTTTATCAGAAGAGGGAGCAGGGGCAGGGTTTTGCATGAGGAAAGCCTGATGCAGCAGCAAAACAAACTCGGGGGAGAAACCCCCCAGACTGTGCACTTCCGCAGCCTGGGCAACAGCCCTAGACGCACTCTCAACCGGCGCTCGCAATAGCGGGGGAGAGACATGCTGCGCATCCAAAATGGCGTCCGGCGCGAAACTCCATGAAGGAGCCGCGCGGGAAGAACGGCGCTTAACTTTAGCCGCTTTTGTGCCGTCGCCCAAATTAAGGGCGTTCATGGCATTAATGTCTCCAACCTCAAGGACGGCCCCGAAGAAGCCGTCCGAGCCGCGTGGCCGGCCAAGATGGCGGAGGCGAGGAGCGGGGATGGGCGTTTATGGCGGGAAAAAACCGCCACGCCGGAGGAACGACCGGGACATTCATCGGTCACTAAACTATCACCCATCAAGGGCGAATCAGGTTGTAAAACCCCCGCATCCCCTCTAGAAGCGCTCCAGCGATCCGGGGAGCGACCCTTTGCGCCCTCGCTCTCCGACGCCATTGCCACGAGGAGAAGAATCGGGGAACCCCCTGCCCGCTATAAAAAGGTAAAATTACCTGCTTGCCGCTCCGAGCTGCAACGAACTGGTGTCCCAGTGAGTAGCTGAAATGAACGTTTAAAGAAACGTCGAATTAAACGCCTTTAAAGACGTTTAAAAATTTTTTTTTTTTTTTTTTTTTTTTAAACGGAGCCAGCGGGAGGGGGGAGAAAAGGAGGGACCTGGCACCACCAGGTTTGCACTTGCTCAAAAGAGCCCTCAACCCCAGGCCTCAACAAAACCTAAGGATTAGGCTTGGAGGCCTAGCCAGAGCTGCTGCTGTGTGTGACCACCACCTGCTGAGATAGAGAACATACTGGGGAGTTTCCGGCAGCACATGACCACATATAGGGAGGCAAAAGTTTGCTCTCTATCTCCACCTGCTGGTAGATGGACACAACCCACCAGTCTATGGATTGATCAGCTTGATGATATGGAAGTCTCTACTGCGCATTTGCAAGTGAGTACGGTCACTCGCCGTTTATATGTTTGATATGTAAGGTAGATGGGTTCATGAGATTAATCTGGGTCTTTTGGGTAGGCTTGTTTGAATAGATGGGTTTTTAGTGCTTTTCTGAATGGAAGGTGTGGTCATGGATTGCTCGGATAGGTCTAGGGATAGCGTTCCATAGACGGCTGCCCAGGAAGGAGAAACTGGATCCATAATAAGTTTTGTACTTGAGACCTTTACAGCTGGGGTAGTGCAGGTTGAGGTACTTTTGTGAGGATACAGCCATGTTTCTTCCTGGAAGGTCGATCAGATTTATCATATAATTTGGAGATTCTCCGTGTATTATCTTGTGGATTAAAGTCTGGGCTTTGAAACTGATGCGTAAATAAATCCTAATAAATAAATAAATAGCCTTAAGCCGACTGTGCTAATATTCAGCATGAGATAGCCGGCTATCTTGGCTGAATATTACCACTTTGTGGCTAGTCTGGTCACCGGCTATGTTGCGCGACATAGCCAGTTAGTGCCGATATTCATCAGCTGACAAAGTTTAGTGACCAAAGATGGACCTGCTATTTATGCAGCCAGATAGACACCCACAGATTCATCTTTGGTTGCTACAGTATAACCTAGCCGGTCAGCTGATGAATATTGGCTTAACCAGCTAGGTTCACAGTGGCCAAAAAAAAAACAACCCAGCATTGAATGTTGAGCTAGCCAGGCTGCCTCCCGCAGTCTGAATATCAGCATCTGAATGGCTGGTGTATTTTCATTGTAAGGTGAAGATAAGGGGTAATGATGTTCATGACAGAAGTGTTACCTTTCAACCTAGTTTTAAAAAGGCTTTAACCTGCTACTAGAAAAAAGGAAGTAATTTACTGTTGTAGAAAAACTGCCTGAAAAGAGATGAGTCCTTTCTGGCAGCTCTGAAAGCAGAGCCCTGCAGTCAGGTGCAGTGCCCAGAGTTGTGGGTAGTAGCTCAGTGTGATGACTCACAGACTAAATATAGAGAGCCATATAAACAGGGAGCCAGCCACAAACCAAACACAGTGGCATTTCTCCAACTCATACTCACGCTATTCCCCCTCCCCCTCCTGTGCTCTGCCTTTGTTTTCCGATTCTCAGTTTGCTCCACTCTGTTTGCACCTCTACTGGCACAAGCCCTCCAAGCCGGATCTGGTTTTTTTTTTTTTTACCTATTTTCTTACAAAAGTCCCTTTCTGCTGCTGCCTCCATGCCAAGTACTGCACAGTCTATGGTGCTCTTGTCAAAAACAATTCACAGACACTTACTACCGACTTCTTATCAAACGTTGATCTTATTCACTTAGACCCGATGACAGCACCCCGCACAGAATGGAACACAATGGGCAGCTCATTTTCTGTAATTTCACAAAAACAACTGCCTTCTTGGACCCAAACCGCAGCCAACTTCTTTTTGGCAGAACGCATATATTAAGTTGAGTGAGCACTAAGCAGTGGAGAGACTGATGGTGTCAGCATTATTTACAGTGAGGTTCGTTATTGTCCCAGTATGAGTAAAACCAAACATATTGAAAGACACTAGCCCGGGAGTGTTTGTATCTCACTCAAAACTGACCCCTCGGGACTCCCTAACTTCAGGACTGATGCCCTTGCAACACACATTACCGAGCAGCTGTCAGCAAGTCCCTTTTCTTTTTGGTTCATTTTGTTGGGGCGGATGTGAAGGGGTTAACAGCACACGGGTCTGGCGCCGGCTTCGCCGCCGCCGCCCATCGCCTTTGTTTGCTAACAGAGCACGTGATTCCCCCGCTCGCGCCCCCTCCTCCTCCTCCCCGGGTTTAGGTCAGTGCCCTGGGGAGGAGCCGCTGCTTTTTCTCCTCTTTCATTCTTGGACACGTTCTCCTGACAAAGGCATTGAAATGGCCACACTCCCACCAGCTGGAAGGAGTCAAATTTCTGCACAACCGGGTCTTCCAGCGCTTCCTTTAAATACTCCCCCTAAACAGCCGGTTTAACCCTTTGCTGTTCGTGAAGGTTAGCAGCAGCAAGACGAGGCAGGGTACATTAGCTTCTCGGCTAGGGAACGACGAGACAGTTTATTTGTCAAAGTGATGCTGACTAATGGTTTCAGCTCTTGACCTTTATGCGGGTCCAGAATGAATAATCCATAAATCAAAATTCTGAAACCGTGGGATGCGGCTGAGTGAAAACACACTGGAAAGCCAGGTACAGGACAACTGCAAAGCACAGCACATGCCCAGAATCTCCTCTGAGCTGTAAGTTTCACTCACACCTCTAGCCAAGCAGGAAATCAACAGGCCAGCATAGGAGCAGTTTCAAATACAAAGGGGTCCTTTTACTAAAGTGCAGTAGAGGTCTGTTCCCCCCCCCCCCCCCCCCCCCCCAAACTGCGCCCGAGTAACTGCAAAGCCTCTGTAGTAACTGTTGGGAGAGTTACCAGTATCTGCCCATTCAGATGTCAATTGCTGCAAACGAAAAAACCTTTCCCATGTGTTAACAGAAGTGACAGCGTGCATGCGGTTGAACAGCAACTGTACAAACTAGGCGCTCACATCAAATGTTTAAAATAATGATGTGCATATAATGCCCCGGATTCTATAAAGGCCTCTTAAACTTAGGCACCACCCTGAGATGTACAAGCAACTAAATTGTGTAACAAGCCAATTAATTGTTCAAGCACCTTTCTGACCTCATTTGCAACTCTCTAACTAGTCTCATTTTCTTACTCCTGTCACTATCTCTACCTATATGTTCCATCTTTGCTCACACCCTATGTTGTCTATCAAAATGTTTTATTGTGTACTCTGCTGGCATTGTGATATAGCATACTATACTTTGTATTGTTGTTTGAATATTTTTTACTGCTGTAATTGTCTGTTGCTTATGTTTGACTTATTCTTGCTGTACTCTGCCTTGAGTGGATTCCTTCAAAAAGGCGGTAAATAAATCCTAATAAATAAATAAATAATTGAGCGCTTACAATTATTATGTTAACTGGCTCCAATTTGGATTTGCACATTCTTTGGTTGTACCACAGACAGACAGTATATGAAATACATTACCCTTACATGCATCTTGCTACGAACTATAAAACTACATACCCAAATCCCATAGCATGCAACCTAAAAGAGGGCATGGCCAGCTCAGGGGCGCATTCCAGAAACTTGTGCAGTGTTACAGAATACCACAGATATGTGCCCAAATTGGGTGCAGGAATCGGTGCTACACACTATAAAATGCGCTCAGCCTAGAGCACCCTTTATACAACACTGGGTGCAGATTTTTTTCTGGCACCCAACTTTGGGCACTGTTTACTGAATCTGGCCCAACATATGCCTAAGTGCTATTCTGCAAATACTCACTTAACTTACACAGAGTGTTATTTGTAAGGGGGCGTACGCAGGAGTGGAGAATGGGTGGGACATAGGCGGGGCTTCCACTTACACACATAACTTACAGCATACTATAAGTTCCACGTGTCCCTGCTGGATTTAGATGCCCACACATGCCAGTTGGCTGGCATGTTAGGCGCTTTGGTACCGGGTTACACTAGTATTCTACAATGGAACTTACGTGTCAAGGTTACTGAAATGGAGGCACCCAGGTATTGCACCCTTACTGCCTCCCACTCAGGTGCAATGGCAGTTTCACTGCTCCCCTCACACATAGCAGGTTATAAGTACATCTGCACTATGTGAAGCAGTGACAGCACATGGTAAGTTACTGTGTGTTAACTGCAAGGCGCTGTCCATATCCCTTCTCCACCCCACTCCACAAGACGCAGTTAGAGCACAGTGGCATAGTCAGAAACATTTTATGGGAGTACATCTCTCCCCGTGCCACCACCCCCACCTCCCCTCAACATCACCGCCACCAAAAACCCCATACCTTAAAATCCTCTCGGCTTTAGTCTTCACCCGGGTAGTGGCAGCGGCACTCATAAGGCTGCCTGTGGCCTGCTCCAGGACTTCCTCCCTGAACTGTCCCAGCCCTTCACAAAACAGGAAGTTGCATCAGAAGGGGTGGGACGATTCAGGAAGGAAGTCCTGGAGCAGGCCGCAGGCAGCTTATCAGTGCCACACTGTTGCTGCCCAGGTGAAGACTAAAGCTGAGAGGATTTTAAGATGGGGAGGACCGGGTCTGACAGAGGATGTATTCGCCACTGATGCACCTAGTTTAAATATGCCACTATTGGTGCATGAATTATTAGCATGCGCTGTCATGCCAGTGCAGTTAACTGTTAATGTGACTGTCCATTAGCAGCGTATGCTAATTAATGCCTTAACTGCCTACTGTACTTTAGTAAAAGGGCTATAAAAAGGGGCTTTTTTAATGACTAGAAACGAGCAGCTGCTGTACAAAGAAATATTTCCCTGTGAGTAGAGATGTTTTTGGTTGAATGAAAGGGAACATCAGGGATATTTAAAAATTGGAGCAGGGATTGGAAACCCAAGATGTGAAGACTGAAGACCCCAGTTCAAACTCCTCTATCCACTGTGACCCTCTTTTTAAAGTCGGATTGTAAATTACATGGGTAGGATCCTTGCAATCATGTGACTTATTTTGTATTGCTGGCAGTTTCTTACAACTACTGCATGGTACAGAGTATAGCATTGCCACAATATATATTGCAATGGCCACAATACATATTGTATTTGTGGTGTCCTGTTTGACAGGGTCACTGCTCTTCCCACATCCCCGCAGCTTTGCTGCTGCTGCTGCTGCTTCTTCCCACATCTCAAATATTAAGGACTTTGGCAGGCTGCAGTACAGATGTGCCCAGGAAACAAATTTTTGTTTGGTTTTCAGATTTTTGTTTCATATATTTGTGTTAATAAAAAATGTTTTATACGTGTTAGAACTTTGAATGTGGGCAAATCAACTTTATGCATGCCAATTCATGGATTAAACACTCATTAAACTGATTTTGCACGCACTACGGGCACTGTTTACTACGCCGCGCTGTAGGCGCACTATCGTTTTTAGTGCGTGATAATGCTAGAGACACCCATAGGAATATATGGGTGTCTCTAGTGTTAGCGCACGCTAAAATTTAGCGTGTGCTAAAAATGCTAGCACACCTTAGTAAACATACCCCTACATTTTTAAAGGCATGACAACAAACAGTGGGGCGTAGTTATCACCATAGGCTACCATTAAGACTTGTTATTTTATCACTAACTCATACAACTCTAACACAGATCCCATTTTATGCTATGAGATCTAGTTACTAATAACTGGCGTTAACAGTAAAAAAAAACCACATCTTAAAGGTGGCCCACATTGATAACTCCCCCACTTGGGCATTAACAAATACATATCCCTAGGATACAGAGAATTATTCTATGGCCTAGCATTTTGAGCAAATGAGGGAGCTTAAAAAACTTACATCACCTGCAAATCCTCCCCCCCCCCCCCAAAGTGCATTAGCATTCAGTCATGATTAATTTAAACAGATCTTTGGGCTTAAGTTAATGACTCTACTGTTTAGACTATTACTGCAAGAATCACAGTCAATATGAACATTGGCTGATGGATTACCTTAGGACCTGATATACAAAAGGGTTTTATTCCATTATAAGGAAAACGCTTAGTTCATCTAGCCTTTTGTTACTGCTCATTATGCAAGACAGTCATAGTGAATACTGTGGCTAGTTACATGCATTGCATTTTAGAGGATTTAATAAAAGAGTGGAAATCCATAAGTACATGACTCCCAACAGCCCCGCTGCTGTGATGCTGTTTATACAGACCATAAAATTGCTGTGCAGCGGATGCCTACCCTCTGTAAGTGGAGCCTGTGAAACTGGTCTCCGATGCACTGAAGTTTGTGTGCAATCTGGGCTTCAGCACTCAGTTCCTGTTGCCCCTGCTGTGACTCCTCTTGAAGACGTGAATTCAGCTCTGAACTGTCTGGGAAATGCAAACGGTACCCAGCATTCCCTGGAATACATTGGAACAGGAAGCTTCATTCAGTTCCTCTGTCCAGTCTGAAAACAGCATACAGGCATGGCTTCTATTCAGTAGCACAATGCACAACAATCACCTGGCCTGTCCTCAGATTTTCAACCCTCACACATTAAGATTAATCTCATCGCAATTTTGCTATCTTCCTAGTACTTCAACACAGGGCTGTAGCCAGACTTTGGCGGGAAGGGGGTCCAGAGCCTGAGGTGAGAGGGCACATTTTAGCCCCCCCTGGCACTGCTGACCCCCCTCCCAACTTTGCCCCCCCCTCCCCGTCGCCAACCCGCCATTGCCTGCCTTTGCTGGAGGGGGACCCCAACCCCCGCCAGCCGAGGTCCTCTTCTCGCAGAAGGCTTCCTTCTGTTTCTTATGTCCTGCACGTACAACATGCAGGAAGTCAGACTCACAGAACGAAGCCTTGCACGTTGTACGTGCAGGACGTCAGAAACAGAAGGAAGCCTTTTGCGAGAAGAAGAGGACCTCGACTGGCGGGGGTTGGGGTCCCCCGCCAGCAAAGGCAGGCGACGGCGGGTTGGCGGCGGGAGGGGGGGATCGAGAGGGTCGTCGGCAGGGGGGTCCAGGGCCAAATCTACGGGGGCCCAGGCCCCCCTTGCCCCATGTAGCTACGCCACTGTTTCAACATCAGACATAAAGCATAGCATATCAGTTACCCTGTCTGCTGCTATAGTACACATGAATTGGTACAATTTCTTGTTGCTGGATTTCTGATCAGACTTGTTTGCAAAGTGCCAGGATAAGACAGCTGAACAGGACACACAGTGTAAGGTGTCCCTTGCCTACAACTAAATCCAAGCAGAGGTCCAGTACCAGATGGTGACACTTGTACTAATCAAAGGTGAATGTTTTGGGGAAGCAAAAAAAAAAAAATCAAAGCACATTTGAAGTGACACCAATGACAACTATAGTGCTACACGTAACAGCAAACTGATTGCAAGAGTGTGTGGTCCCAAGACAACTAGGGGGTAATTTTACAAGGAGCTGCTCAGATTTAGGCAGCAAAAACATATGTAAATGTTGGTATCCATGCAGGCTCAAGAAGCTGTGGCGGCCTGCACCAGCTGTGGCTCTTTACCCCTTCCCATGCAGCGCCATCCCCTTGTCTGTCAGAATGAATCTTTAAACAGCAGACAGAGCATGTTCTTTTGCCCTCGCCACTGTTCTCTTCTCCTTGTACAATGGCCAGCACCACCACAGGTCTAAGTGCAACAGGAAAGTACCTGCTATCAGCTTTAAACCTGCGGTGGTGCTGGCAACCACGCAGAAAAGAAAGCATAGTGGTGAGAACAAAACCCACTCTTACTTATATGAAGGGCGAGCCAGCAAGGCAGGCTTTTGGTGCCCTGAGCAAGTGCCTCACCTGGCTCATGCCTTAAGACAGCCCTGGCCCTTAATCTAGTCTTTTGCATGTCTGTTTACCTTCTGGACTTTGGGCAAAGTGCACATTTACACTTACAGATTATAAAATAATATAATCTATGGGCATTCTTTAACAATCTAGACCAGAGAGGTTCTCAACCAACTCCTTGGGACACACCCAGCCAGTCAGGTTTTCAGGATACCCACAATGAATATGCATGAGATAAATTTGCACACACTGTCTCCATTGAATGCAAATGCATATTCATTGTTGTTATCCTGAAAACCTGACTGGCTGGGGATGGGTCCCGAGGACTGATTTGAGAACCCCTGATCTAGACACTAGCATTTATAGCAGCTGTATGGCAGTTGTAAGTCCTCACGCTAAAATATAGGCGCTTATTTGACCTTTTGTGTTAGTATTCTATAAAGGAAAGTTGGCGCCAACTTTTCTTTATAGAATAGGCTTCTAATAGGCACCTTTTTGATGCCTAAAAATAGGTGCTTTTTGTTTATAGAACTACCCTCCACATTTGCAGAATCACTCAAGACTACTAAAATAAAGTCTATCGCCTACCTCTGAATTCCAGTGGAAAACTTCAAGTCCAAACCCAAGGTGCTTCTCTGAAAAAGGCTACTCGGCCATCCCTAGAACACATATTTATACTGAAAAAGGCTACAGGGTCAATACTAACGTACAGCCTTAACCCGTTCTTTAACCCCAGTGTAAAGGGAAGGCCAGCAATGGATGCAGGCCTCGCCTTCCGGCCAAGAGCAGAAAGGACCCAAGCCAAATCAGTAATGGTAAGAGCAAAGCCCTTTCTTAGGTACTTTCTATAGGATCAGAAGTGGTACATAGGCTGGTTAGTAAGAAGGCCAAGAGGCTTGTGCTGAGAAATAGAATTCTGTCAGACATAGACCCCAGTGCCTTTATATACAGAAGACAAATCCAAGAACACAGAATAAAGTAGATAGTGTATATCTGGGATGTAAGAAAGAAAGACCAAGCCAAGGTTAGGTGGGACAACAGACTGGTTTAGTTTCCTTACCGTAGAAGAGTCTGTGAGGCTCTTCAGTTACTCCACAAGGTAACATGATGTCTTGGCAGGGTGAAGAGGGGCTCAGTGTCTGGGTTGCCTTATCTTCATGTTCTACATGCCGGATCCCTGGGCCACAGCAATGTGAGAGGGGAAACAACTGGAACCTGCCAAAGAAGCAGGTGCAGGGGTGGCTCTGTGAGAACACAGCTGTGGGGGTCACTCTTTCCGGTGTACCAGAGCAGACAAAGTCATCAGAGTGAAAAACCTCATCATCCAGCTCTAGGCTCGAATAATCCTCCACTGCATATCCTTGATCCATGTCTTCTGCCTTAAAAGAATGTCTCCTAAGCAAAAAAGCAAAGGTTCATGTAAGACTGGAAAAAAAAAAAACAATAAGCCCCTGCTGCAAACACAAAGCTTGAATGTGGTCATCTTGCACACTCACACTCCCTCCCCTCTCAAGGAGCAGCATGGATTATTAAAGTAATGGGATGAGAGTCAAAAGGATTAGGAGACATTTTGAAGTGTATTTTCAAAGCACTTAGACTTACAAAGTTCCATAGTAACCGGCTTTGAAAATGAGCCCCATTATAAAGTAATGAGCTCAAGCACTGCTAAGTACTCAAATAACCAATTAGAATGAACAGTGACTCTGATTAGACATGTGTGAATTCAACAGGCCACCTTGAGGTGAAACCCTCCTTCTGCATAAACTTCCTGTGAAAATGAAAGTTGTTTCATGAAACACCCTGAAAAGCCTATGTTGTACTGGACAGGCAGTTGTATGATATTTTGTAGCTCTGTAAAGCTCAACTCTTCAAATAGTAAAACCAAATGCGTGGGCAAATCTTTGATTTAGTGTAAGTTCACTGTAATTTGTGCTTGTACAAGCAGCAAGTTTAAATGCATTCTAGTTTCAGATCCTTTAATGAGATTGTCTGAAAAAGTGAATGATTGATGGGAACAAGTTACAGGAGCCCCTTTTAAAACTAGAAGTCAGGAATTCCAACATGTTCACAAAAACAAAGTAACAAACCCTGAATATGATAAAACTGAGGTGGGAAAACAGGGCAGCCAATGCCATCTTCAGAGGACCCCTGGCTCTCCAAAATGGAAAAGTGCTAGATATCTATGATTTAGTGATGTGAAGCAGCCTAACATCTTCCAGCGGCAGCAGGAAATAGTGGTAGATGAAGTCTCATGTTGCTGTCATGCGGTATATGCCCAGGACAGTCAGACAAGGGATGCCTGGAATATTCTGTCCCCAGAGCCTGGGAGAAGTGAGGAAACTACTTTCTGTAATTATTCCTTGTGAGGCCCAACACAAGAAATGTAAAAACACTGAACTGGGAGACATGAGGATGACTCACTGAAAGGGATTCAAATCACATTCAACCACACCCTGCAGCACTGTCTCCTCATACAGCTGTATCTCTAGATGTAAAAAAAAAGGCATAGTGCCCCTCGGGTGCACGCATAGTAACATAGTAAATGACGGCAGATAAAGACCTGTACGGTCCATCCAGTCTGATAAACATCAACAATGTTTGGCGCCGTGCACTCGATAAGGCTGCACAAAGTTAGGCAGTGGGGTGAGTGCTGGGCGGCTGGGGAGTTTTCCTGCTGCGCACCAGCACCCTACTGAGATAGGTGGAGAGAAAGCCAGAGGTAAATAACCCCTGGGGAGATGCAGAGTACCATCTTTGGCTGGTGCTCGGAGGGGGGGGGAAGGGTGCATCCCTTCCTCCCTCCCTAAATCGATCAGTTTCAACCTTCACCCCACCCCTCACCTATCCACACCCATCCTGTTAGAATATCAATGATATGCTTTGATGTCCCCATGCATACCTCCTACCCACCCCCATCCTCCCACCCTGTCAGACTGTCATAGTAATGCTTGAATGTTTTCACTTATATACACTGTCAGCTAGCACATTTGCTTATTTCCGATCTGACGAAGAAGGGCAACCTTCGAAAGCTAATCAAGAAATGTATTAAGTTATGTCCAATAAAAAAGGTATCATCTTATTTTCTTTTCCATGTTTTATTTTGTTTGATTTCTATTGATAACCTTCAACCATAATGTTGCAGCTTTGAGCGGGTGTACCCAAGCCTGATGTCAGATAAGTTCTGTAGCTGGGACAGCGCACTTAAGGCTGAGCCACCTTGCTGTGAGGCGGAGAGTTTTGGTTTGCTGCTTGGTGAATTGCTAATGGTGGCGGACTGGGATTGGCATGCTAAAGCTTGAAAGGTTTAGGTTGACTTGGGTGTCCTAATTTTAAGTCAAGTTGGATTTAAATAAAGCTGCGGCCAAGTTATTGCCATTTGCAAACGCACGAATCCTGTTTTAATTTGTGTGGGTTATTGAAATTTTATGCCGGATTGAAAAGTCACGGCTGCCTGTGTTAATGAGGAAGTGAAATTTAGGTTGTGTTCCATACTCGCTTCCCTCCTACTAGTTCTGCTCTGTCCCTCTATTTACAGGGTCTCTCGCCATCCCACACTCCTCTCAGTGCTTTGCTTCCTGTGCTTGCCCCCTTCCTCTTCTGTCTGATCTCTCCTCAGTAGCTCATACCTTGGTACTGTGACGGTCATGCCTCACCCTTTCTCTTGGTACCTCTCACCCTGTTCCTTATCTTGGTACCTCTTTTTCTCATCACTTTCCTTTTTGCCTCTCTCTTGTCCCTTTCTTTCTCTCTCTCCCCTCTTCTTGCACTTTGCCTCTTTTCCTTCTTCATCCTCTTTATAGTGATGAAAATGATAAAGGGGATGGGACAACTTCCTTATGAGGAAAGGCTGAAGCATCTAGGACTCTTCAGCTTGGAGAAGAGACAGCTGAGGGGAGATATGATAGAAGTCTATAAAATAATGAGTGGAGTGGAACGTGTAGACATGAATCGTTTGTTTACTCTTTCCAAAAATACTAGGACTAGGGGGCATGCGATGAAGCTACAAAATAGTAAATTTAATATGAATCAGAGAAAATCTATCTTCTCTCAACGTGTAATTTAACTTTGGAATTTGTAGACAGAGAATGTTATAAAGGCGGTTAGCTTAGCAAGGTTTAAGAAAGGTCTGGACTGTTTCCAAAAGGAAAAGTCCACAGACCATTATTAAATTGACTTGGGAAAATCCACTGCTTATTTCTGGGATAAGCATCATAAAATGTATTGAGCTTTTTTGGGATCTTTCCAGGTATTTGTGATCTGGATTGACCACTGTTGGAAACAGGATACTGGGCTTGATGGACCTTTGGTCATTCCCGGTGTGGCAATATTTATGTACTTAGTGCCTCTCCCATCTTCCTCAGGTCTTCTCCACTCTATGCTTACTTTCTCCTCTTGGTGGTTGTCTTCCTTCGTTGTAACTCCATCCCTCAGTTTATTTTCAGTTCCCCAACCTACCTCTTCTTGGTTGCACTCTTCCTTCTCAAGGAAGGCTTCCCCTAACTATTTATGAGGATGATGCAGAAAGCAGCCACGGGCTTAGCCGCAGATTTACCGAGAGTTGGACGCCGGTTGTATGTGCCAAGCAATGCAGAAAGGATTTGTGCACAGGTGTTAACTTGCACAGAAGACACAGCCAGATGTTGCATTAAAATGTTTGCTGATTGAGCCGATTTAGGTATCCCATGCAATGCACAGAGTACCCTGCCTAATTTTGACACACGCACAATGCAAGAAGTTTTTCGCCAGGGTCCAGAGTAGTGTAGAAAGTTTTACAGAGAGGATTTCTTGTCAATCTTTCACATTAAAGTGCTGGTTTTGTCTTATTATGCAAGGAGGGAGGAAGCCTGTGCAAATTTTAGAGGCAGATAGTAAATTACAAATATGGAAGGGCAATGAACACAAAATGACAGAAAAGTCAAGGTGTGGCCTAGAAACTTTATTGATTGGCAAGTCAAAACTCGACATGAGTCGTGTTTCAGCTGCTAGGCCTGCATCAGGAGTCTGAACAAAACCCACTTTGTATACCTAT
Source organism: Microcaecilia unicolor (assembly GCF_901765095.1). NCBI lineage: Eukaryota > Metazoa > Chordata > Amphibia > Gymnophiona > Siphonopidae > Microcaecilia > Microcaecilia unicolor. The sequence goes on along the minus strand of NC_044039.1, from coordinate 151,135,029 downwards.
GAGTAGTGCCGCTGGATAAACTGGAAACACACTAACCTAACATGAAAACAATTGACACTCGGGGGTTGGGTATCACATACACACTATCCCCCGGATTCTATATAGCGCGACCGGAACTGCACATGTAAATCGGGTCATATTCTGGATTTGTATGCACAATTTAATTACTTAACAAACCAGTCAGTGCCGATAATTGCCACTTAACAATTACTGATACTAATTGGCATTAATTAGAATTTACGTGCATAACTTGCTAGGTGTATTCTGTAAAGTGGTGTGTGTAAATTCTAATGCACACTGCCAAAAAGGGGGCATGGCAATGGGTGGACCATGGGCATTCCTAAAATCTACACATACAGTTATAGAATACATCTGCTCTGCGTCTAACTTAGGTGCTGGTATTTACGCCAATGGACACGCCTACAGTTAGGCGCAGGCATGGCCACTAAGTGTATTCTATAAACCGGTTAGACATATTTCATATATAGCGCCTAAATCTAGGTGGGGTTTACAGAATACACCTAGGTGGAAATATTTTCAGCACCAATTTTTAGGCCCCATATATAGAATCTAGTCCTATATGTCAAAATTGTGTATGTAACACTGAACAGAGAGCTCTGTTCAGTGCTATATACATGATTTTGGCATATAGCATGTGCAATACCCAACCCGAGTGCCGATTGTTTTCTTGTTAGGTTAGTGTGTTGCCAGTTTATCCAGCGGCACTACCCACAGGTATAACAGGTTGGTTTGGTTCAGACTCCTGATGGAGTCCCTGCGGCCAAAACACGACTCGTGTCGAGTCTTGCTTTGCTAACCAATAACGTTTCTACGGCACACCTTGATTTTTCTCTCATTGTGCGTTCTTCGCCTTTCCTGTCTTTGGTATTTCTGGTACTGTTGGTAAGTTACAAAACATGTGCACATATCTAAACAAAAGTGAAAGTGAAAGCACACATCGGTACCTGTGCTTTTGGGCCTAAATATGAGCCTCTTAAAAATTTCAAGTGGAAGCAATTTGTGCAAGGCTCATATTAAGGCGCAGAAAGTTAAGCACCAACATGTGCCAACACTTTTGTTTTTGCTTTGGACATACCCACAAGAAGCCATGCTTACTGCAAAACCTTTTGCAGCAGGTTTGCCATGCATAAAATCTGCATGCAATTTGCTTTCCACCTGCTGCGGTATTACTCTTGTGCAGTGTGTTATTTCTAGCAAAAAAGGCGCCGGTACTCAAATGCTAGGCCACCCTTCAGGGATGGGGTGATCACTGGTGGACCCACCCCACAATAGCCAGGCCCCCTGCAACCAGTCACAGAATCTATGACAAGGCAGAATTGGTGTGTAGAGCCTGAGCTCTTCCATTAAAACTTGGGGTCCATAGGTCAATTTTAGCAGACAATGGAAAAGGTGCCAGTACTCAGTACCCCCAAGTACCCCCTCAAAAAAAACCCTGCTCTTGTGGTACAAATCACATGCTCAGACATCCACCCGCAGCTCTACCGCAAGACTTTCTGCATAGGCCTCTGTTTCTCCCTCTCTTCTCTAATCTCTCTCTGTCCTCCCACCCCCAAGCTCTATCAGGCTCTGGGTTGGTGACTAAGAAGTTCAGTTCCTGTAAACGTCTGACAGGAATAAGGAGCCCAGGGGTAGAGAAGAATGTAAACAATAGTCTCAAAAGGGGGAAGTGTGTAACAAAAGTCAAAATCAGCACTTCCCTAAAAAGTCATCCTCCTTAAAGCTCCAAAAACTGTTTTTTTTTTCCTAAAAACAAAACAGACAACAAAAAATCCCACCCCCACTGAACTCCCTGCAATGCAAACACAGTGTAATGTCAGTGCAAACAAAAAAAAGAAGCAGAAGTGTCCCCCTACCAATAACACAGCAACGCAGAAATAAAAAAGAAGGGGGTAGACCAACGTTGCAACACGTGTGATTTATTGAGAGACATAAATTTCTGTATATCTACCTCAATGACTTGATGCAGTCCTGCAATTTGGCGACTCAAGCACTTGCTTCAGGAGTCAAGTAATGTAACCCTTCACAGTTGATAAGTAACAAACTGACGGATGACAACTGATGAATACAATTGTTCAAACCAAGAGCATCAAACTGCAAACAGAACACTGACAAGAATGCAGAGTCCTGAGTCCCTTGTTGTTCTGTTTGCAGTTTGATGCTCTTGGTTTGAACAATTGTATTCACCAGTTGTCATTTATTAATTTATTGCTGATCAATTGTGAAGGATTACATTGCTTGACTCCTGAAGCAGGAACTTGTGCTGTCGAAACGCAGTACTGCATCCAGTCATTGATGTAGTTATACAGAAATTTTTGTCTGTCAATAACATAGTAACATTGTAAATGACGGCAGATAAAGACCTGTACGGTCCATCCAGACTGCCCAACAAGATAAACTCATTTTACATGGTATGTGATACTTTATATGTATACCCGAGTTTGATTTGTCCTTGCCTTTCTCAGGACACAGACCGTAGAAGTCTGCCCAGCACTGTTCTTGTACTAAGTTCTGAAGCTAATGTTAAAGCCCCTTAAAATTTACACTCCAGCCCATCCATATTTATTCAGTCACGATCAGGGCACAGACCGCAGAAGTCTGGCCAGCACTGGTTTTGCTTCCCAATTACTGGTGTTGCCACCCAATCAACCACACATGTTGGAACCACAATGGTCTACCCCCTTTTTTTCTGCATTGCTGTGTAATGTCAATGCAACTTAGGTTGTATTGGAGTAGATACTGTTTTACTATACACAGTACAGGAAAAGAAAGCAAGGAAAATGAGTTTGACTGTAGTTTTCAGGGGATATTCAGAGGTAGTGGAATAACATTTTAGTTAATGGGGGGGGGGGGGGGACGACGACACAGGACAAGATAACTTCCTCTCTGCCCCTCAGGTTCCCTAGTTGATGTCATGTGGAGCAAAAGGCTTGTCAGGCCACAGCCCCATTGGCCCACTCCATTCGCTGCCTATATTAGATTGTGAGCTCTGTTGAGCAGGAACTTTCTCTTCATATCCAGTGTACAGCACTGCGTACGTCTAGTAACACTATAGAAATGACAAGCAAAAACACCCGTTTCGGAGTAAATGAAATGAGCCCTAGGAAGGCTGTCGTCTAAGCGTTTTCTCGTCTCTTTCCCCTGCCCTCCCCTCCCCTCCATGTCCAGCGATTCTCCCCTCCATGTCCAGTGATTCTCCCCTGCCCTCCCATTCCATCTCATCCATGTCCAGCGATCCTCCCCTCCCCTCCATACCTGAGGTCGCAGCGGCAGCAGACTGGGCTCACATCGCCTCCAGCCTTCCCTCTCAGCGTCCCACCCTCCTCTGATGTCATTTCATCTTTTTGCGAGGGCGGGACACTGAGAGGGAAGGGAACGCTGGAGGCGAGCTGACGTAAGCTCATTAGCATACGGTTATGAACCCAGCCAGCCATCCAGGGACGCAGATTGACCAATTATTATATAGAGAGATAAGTAGTAGTAGTAATACATTTGACCACACTGTTATTTTTCTCTCTAGTGCTGATAGTATCTAGGCTAGCTCTGGTACAGGTGGTGCCCTGGATACCTCCTGGAATGTCAATAGCAGCCCCTTGACTAGCAATGTTGATGGCAATGTTTCCTTTACTGGAGGTAAGGGACATTCATGCAATTTCTTTCTCCGCTCTTTTTCTATATTGTGAAGGCAGCGATGATGGCCCAGAAGCAGCACTGGCAAAGCAGGAGAGAGAACAGACTGTAGGCAGGAAGTGGGTGGGGGTGGATTTATTTCCTTTTCCAGTTCATGTGTGCTTTCAATCTATGCTCTCCTTTCCAGATCTGCTGCAGGAGTATTAGGTGCCTTAGGCAAATCTTCAGCCTTCAGCACCCCCCTCCCCATTAAATTTTATATCCCTAGTTCCCTCTCCCCAGGTCTTTGATACTTATGATCATTCCAACATATCCTTCCCAGAATGACCCTGTAAAAGTACAGAATTGGACATGATGCTTTTCAGTATTAAACTTTACTTTGTGTGTGCACAGATATATACATTCATATGCATACACATATACCCCCCCCCCCCCCCAAAAAAAAAAAAAAAAAAACATTGGCAATGTTTCCAAAAGCTATTTTCCCTAGTAAATGGGCTACCTGAAAACTGCCCATCCTTTTTGCAAGTACTACTACTACTACTACTTATCATTTCTATAGCGCTACAAGGCATACGCAGCGCTGTACACCATACACAAAAGACAGTCCCTGCTCAAAGAGCTTACAATCTAGATAAGACAGGTAAACAGACAAAACAATTAAGGGTAAAGGAATAAAGAAAGAACAATTAAGGGTAAGGGAATAAAGAGGTAAGGATAAAGGACAGGGCAAGGAGTTAGGAGTCAAAAGCGGTGGTAAAGAGGTGGGTTTTGAGTTTGGACTTGAAAACGGCTAAAGACGGGGCAAGACGTACAGGCTCAGGAAGTCTACTCCAGGCGTGAGGTGTAGCGAGATAAAAGGAACGGAGTCTTGAATTAGCAGTAGAGGAGAAAGGGACAGATAGGAGAGATTTATCTACAGAATGCAGTACTCGAGGGGGGACGTAGGGAGAGACAAGAATGGAGAGGTGCTGGGGAGCGGCAGAGTGAATGCACTTATAGGTTAATAGGAGAAGTTTGAAGTGAATACGGAAACGGATAGGGAGCCAGTGAAGTGACTTAAGGAGAGGGCTAATGTGGGCATAACGACTTTGGCGGAAGATGAGTTGCGCAGCAGAGTTTTGGATTGATTGAAGAGGAGAGAGATGGCTAAGAGGGAGGCCGGTGAAAAGTAGGTTACAATAATCAAGACGAGAGGTGATAAGAGTGTGGATGAGGGTTCTGGTAGAGTGCTCAGGTTTTGGCAATCTGCTGAATGTGATCAGAGAAGGAGAGAGAGGAGTCAAAGATGACCCCAAGGTTACGAGCAGATGAGACAGGGAGAATGAGAGTGCCATCCACCGAAATAGAGAAAGGGGGGAGAGGGGAGGTAGGTTTAGGGGGAAAGATGAGAAGCTCGGTTTTGGCCATGTCGAGCTTCAGATGACGTTGAGACATCCATGCAGTGATGTCAGACAGGCAGGCTGAAACTTTGGTCTGGATGCCGGTTGAGACGTCAGGGGTAGAGAGGCAGATCTGGGAGTCGTCAGCGTAGAGATACATACAAGTACATGCTAATGTTTCCTAGAGTTAGTGTGACTGTCAGATCTATTGTTGTGCTGTTGCTGCAGTTGCTCTTTGCTGCCCTCCAGAAGCTGACACCCTAGGCAACTACCTAGTTTGCCTAATAGGTAGGCTGGCCCTGCTCCTTTTCCAGACTAACGGGGTTTCTCGTAGCACCAGTTCTTACGCCCCAGGTGACTGCCCCACTTACCCTACATCTACCCTTGGCTGTTCATCTCTCCGCTTACAATTAGCCCCATCCCAAAAAATGTTAGTCCAGACTACAAGTTCTTAAAAAAAAAAAAAAAAAAAAAATTTTTAAATGGCTCACAACCCAATGATGAAAGGTAAATACGGGCGCTAGAAGCCACTAGCGCCGGACTAGTGCCCGCAGTTACCTGCGCCATGATCATTGGGATGAAAGTGCCAAAGCAAAACCATAATGCAGAGCTCATTTAAAATAGATTTAAATGAGCTCTGCTTGTATTCTGCCCCTAAGATCAGAGAACAGTGCTCCAATCGTAGGGCCAGAATGGCACCTTAACCTTACGCCAGCTCAGGGCTGGCATAGGGTTAAGGCTCCCACCATGTATGGGAGGTCCAAGAGCCCCCAGACCTACCTCCCAAAACAAGGCCCCCCCCCACCCACGAGAACACACAGGACTGGATGTCCGATGGGGGCTGGAGGTCTGGTGGATATCCAGCCCCCCCCCCCCAACACACAAGAAAATGTACCTGGTGGCCCAAGTGGGCTACCAACGCAACCTCCACCCTGGTGGTCTAGTGGAAAATCCTCCCTCCTCGTCCAGCCAGCGCTACCTACAAAATGGTGGCACCCTGCCCGATGCATCCTGGGATGCACTGGGTAGGGTTTCCCTACCTGGTGGCCCAAGTGGGCTGCCAAAGCAACTCCCTCCTACCATCCCTGGTGGTCTAGTGTAAATCCTCCCCCCCCCCCCCGTACCTCTTGTTGGAGGAGGGAGCAACACTTCCTCCTCTTCCAGCCAGTGCCACCTTCAAAATGGCGATGCAACAGGCAGGGCAGGGCACTACCATTTTGCAGGTGGCACTGGCTGGAAGAAGAGGGAGTATTGCTCCCTCCTCCGCGAGGTATGGGGGGGAGGATTTACCACTAGACCACCAGGTGAGGGGGTTGCGTTGGAAGCCTACTTGGGCCACCAGATTTTTTTGGGGTGTTGGGAGGGGCTGGAGATCCACCGGACCTCCAGTCACCCCGTGCCCTCGTGGCATGGCGGGGGTGAGTGGGTGCTTGAGGGGGGCACTAGGCCACCAGGGCCTTGCTTTGGGGTCCGGAGGTCCTATGGACCTCCAGCCCCTGTGTTTCGACTGCCCTTGGCTTTTGACAGCCTGGACCTGTTAAACAAGTGCGGGAGGATTGTGCCTGAGCATCCTCCCGCACTTTCCCAGGATGATCAACGCTAATAACGTGCATAAATTTGCATGTTATTAGCGTTGATCATTGAGGAGTTAATTCCCCACACTGTTGGAGCGCTATTTTTAGGGAGCTGTTTCTGAACAGTGTGAGGAATTGATCATCAGGGCATCATAGCGGCTAATAAGTCCCCTTCTCAGTTTGCCCCTTTTTATGGCCCTGAAGGATATGGAGACTTGACATTTATTTATTTATTAGGATTTATTTACCACCTTTTTGAAGGAATTCACTCAAGGCGGTGTACAGCAAAAATAAGTTAAACATAAGCAACAGACAATTACAACAGTAAAAATATTCAAACAACAATACATAATATGGCATAGTATGCTACTTTATAATGTCTTCTCCAGGGCTATGGAATCGGCAGCAATTTTGGGTGGAGTCGGAGTTGATAAAAATGTAAGAGCTCCAGTTTCGAAATAAACAAACATTACAAATCCAGAACAAAATAAAAAAACTAAAGCCTAATTAATATCAGTAGGAATCGGAGTTGAAGCTGGAGTTGGACAGTAAAACAAAATAGAGGAGCTGAAGCACTGACCTTCTCCATATTTCACATCAAGAGATCAGTACGTTATTGAATTGTTTGTGAGAGAATATTATTATGTGATGTGGCTTATCACTTCCCTAGTGAGAACAAGGATATGGTTGGGCTGAATTAGGAATTTTCATTATTGTAATCATGATATTACACTACCTTGTGTTATACCTTTGATGTAACTGCTTCGTTTCCCCTAGGAGGCCTATAGAGTAAGTTGAGCTGTCACCAGCATGACCACAACTTGTGGGATGAATAAAAGCATGAAGTCACTTACATATGGATTTTTATCCAGCGTTTACTTGTGATAATGGGCGCTGAGAAATCACAGAACAAAGGCAGACCTGGGTGATTTATATGAAGTATGTCTTTTATGATCAATGTGGACGGTATACAATACATACAGGTAAAAGCATACTTGAATAGATGTGATAAATTAGAAGGTAAGCAAGTACTATGGCCTTTAAGATAATGCTTGATGTGCATCATAAAAATCTAGTCACTCAAAAGCAAGTCTTAACGGATTTACCCTGAGCATAATAAGAGTAATTTATTAGGTGCCTGCCAGTCTCCTTCCTCTGTTGTGCTTTCTGTTGTCCAGGTTTCAGTCCCACTATGAAATACAATTTATGTACCCTGAATTCTTGTTTCAGAGCATATGGTCTAGGTCCTGAATTCTATACAACAGGGAATCAAGTTTAAAACTTCAAAATAACTGATGCAGTTACATAGTTTTGTTTTCACTACATATCTAATTTTGACAGTCTTCCCTGAAATTCAGAACACATACACCAGAAGCAGGGAGACGCATAAGCCATGACAAACATAAGACATACAGGTACACGAGATAACGACTTCCTTCCCCAAAGTGTTTACAATTCAACCACACAACCAGCCTTCACCACTTGCCTGCCAGATAACGCATGAGCATACTGTTATTTCAGCATTACAGCGCACCCTGTTGTACGTTACAGTATTTACAACAAGAGAGGAAAAGAAAGGTCAAAACTGGTCACCCGTGACTCACTGATGTAAGACAAGTACATATTACAGTAGTTCCAATAAAGATGTATGTTTTGCATTAATTTATCCAGAGCTGCCAGTCACATCACAAGCAGAGGTTATAAACTTTTGTGGTACCTCAGCAGGAAAGCCCCTGACTTCTCAAAGGTTTACACAGCACAGTTGTCCCATGTTATTTAACATCAATAAATAGAGAAACCACTGGAGTGTAACAGAAAATTTAATCCTCCCATTTAGCCAGGGTCCAAATAATTTCATGTACCCAGCGGAGTCAGGTGATAGAGTGATACTCTCACATGTTCTACAGGTTCTCCATCTCAGACAAAAGGCTAAGCTGGTACTTTCCCCCAGCTCATTGCTCAAACTTTAGGCAAAAGGGCCAAGAGGTGAACTTCATAAATGTTACTTTGACCTCACTCCAGGGCCATGGCTCTGAAGCACACCTCTGACATTTCTGCAGCTTAAAAGTAACTGACAGGAGAGGGCAGCTGGCCCCGAAGGAGGGGTAACTAACAGGAGACAGTGTCTGTCACTAAGCTCTTACCTGTTTTTTTCTTATATGAAAGCATGAGTTCTAACATTTTTGCAGACCGCAATCCACAGACAGATGACAACTTGTTCACTTTCTATCGTCTTTGCCTCAGTTTTGAACAATGAAACTCACTTTGGTTCAGTCTCTACCCTGCTTGCACTGATCTGTTGTGTGGGACTCATTCCCCTTTACAGTTTTATTTTTTTTTTTAGGAGCACTAGATATCCAGAAACACATTAGCGAGAGCTGGCAATAGAAAAGTTAAGTTATCCAGATGCATTTTGAGGCAGCTCTTCAAGAAGCAATAAAACGTTGGCTCCGGCTAGCTTCTTTTAAACCAGTAGAGGAGGATTTGTGGTAATCTTCTGTGTCTCCAGATCTGTAAGATTCTGCCACCTTAATGGGCGGAAAAAGGTTGGCAAAGGTAAACTGGAGAAAGAAGGAAACTTCAGATCCTTGGGCCTCCAACTCCACAGTGAAGAATGTTCTAGGCCTGAGTCTCACCATTTGTTGTCCAGGTCCACCAACAGGTCTGCTTTTCCAGGTAACCAAACTATGCAAATGAAGCTGAATCTCTGATTAAGCTATGCAGATTTGTCTGATGAATATTCATTGTGGGTATCCTGAAAGAAGGGGCCATTCAAGGTCCTCGAGGATCAGGGTTGTACACCTCTGGTCTATGCCACCTTTTGATTTGGATGATTCAATGATCACTTGACTAAGAAGCAGCAGCAGATCCAAATTCTGCATTCTAAAAGGCAATATCTGCAGCTCACACTAGCTCTTTTTAACGGAATACTGAATACATTTCAGCTACAACACATTGGGGACGGTTTCACCCATCTACAGGTCTGCTCGGAAGCAGAAGCAAATGGTTGTTTGGAAAGACTGGGTGAATATCTTATTTGCTATTTGAGCTTGAAAAACAACTTTTCAGGAGTTCAAATATAGATCAGAAGCTCATAATAAACTATATAAAATAATTTTATGCAGGTTCATATCCACAGGGCATTATCTGTTATTATTTGTCTTATTTGTCTGTGCTAACAAAGGTTTTGAGGATCTAAAAGCCTGAGACGGAGAGGTTTGTGTAGTCCTAAAGGGTTGTATGTTAAGAAGAAACATCTGTCTCCACTCAACTACATAGCCGTTTTTCTTTTCACAAATGTTAATGTTGGTAGGTTAATATTTATTTAAGGGTTCAGCTACACTAGGTATCTCCCTGTCCCCAGAGGACTTACAATCTAACCCCTCCCCCCCCCCCCATTTACACATCATGCAGCAATGCCAACACAGACCATTCAAAGTGAATGGGCTGTGTCAGCGTTAGCGCACCGCCAGCCGCTAGCGTGGCTTAGTAAAGGGAGTAAATTTGTACCCATGGGAATAGAGGATTAACCCCCCCTCTTTTTACAGAGCCACACAGCAATGCTGACACAGCTCATCTACATTTGAGTGGACTGTGTTGACATTACAGGACCAGCAGTCGCTGGTGCAGCTTTGTAAAAAAAAGGGGCGGAGGTAGGTAACTTGCCCAAAATCACAAGCAGCTGCAGTGGGATTTGAACTGGGTTTCCCTGGTTTGTCAGCCCAGGGCTCTAACCACTAGGCTACTCCCCACTTTATGTAGCCGCATGAAAAAGGACAAACAGACTGGATATACAGGGAAACCCAGAAGGAAAAGAACATTTTAACCAAAACCCGAGCAGCCAGTGGAGCAGTCGCCTACTTTGGCTATGTACCAGCTCTACATAACCTAACTTACTGGTGTCACTCTTTCTGGAGCTCAAAATCTGTAAGAAATAAAACAGAAATAACTTTTGAACAATCAAATGCATTTTCATCATCCTTAAGGGGAGGGAGTTAGTTTTCCTTTAAAAAACAAACCAAAACAACACAGAATAAGAGGTTGACCACAAGGCCCATCCAGTCTGTCCCTTTTTTGGAAAAGCAGGGAAATTGCAAAGAAGCACCTTAAAAGAATTTCTGGGTCTGATTCACTAAGCTTTATTTTCATTGAGGCATAATGGAAGAGAAGCCCTTTGTTAACGTTTTGTAAGTGACACACAAAACGTGTACTACCACTCCTTTGTTTGCAAACTTTGGCTAATACTGTACAATATCTGGTGGGTGCAGTTTCATTTAAAGGATCTCGTGACATGTTTGCATCCCTTTGTCATGCACTATTCTGTGTGACAATAGTACTGTCTCCTGAGAACCAGCCGTATTCTTGTGGAGTTCAGTGCTGCTATGGGGCATCAGCATTTCTCTAGTAACCTTCATATTCGATGTATGAGATGGTTTGATAATATAGGACGACAGATGTCCTGGGGGGCTAAGGCACAAGTGGATGGACGGACTTTCTCCTGGTACTCTGGGCGCATTCAGGTAGGAAACCGATGTTGCACCTGCAGTTTCGGAGGTCTGTCTGGTTCTGCCCCGCTCAGGTAGCAGAAAGATTGACAGCTACAGTTGTGGATGTCATTTTGCAATAATCGCAGCTTCCAGTTTCTGCATGCACCGGGAGGTTCTCAAATCCAGACGCTGCACTGCAGGTGCTTTTCAAATCACACAGGAAAAAATCATTTAAACTTATGGCTAACCCTGCCCGAGTGCTGGATCCGAGAGCCCGTCTTTCCTCCAGTGTCAGGAATCGTGCAGCTGCAACGTTTCCGTTTTATCTGTGTCTGCGGTAGCAGTTTAGGGGGCTAGATGGGTCGTCTAGTCAAGGAACACTGCACCTAGCATCCGAAACAGTGCGAGACAAATAAGTGCTGAGTCACGAAAAAAGAAACTCAACAGATCTACAACCAGGTCTCTCATTGAGGGGCCGGTAACCCCCCCCCCCCCCCCCCCCGAGTCTTCTTGCGGTGCAGTCTCTACAAGATAACATAAAAGTTAGTATACTGGTCAGACCAAAGGTCCATCTCGCCTAGCATTCTCTTTCCAGTGGTGGCCAATTCATGCAGGATCCCTACAAGTAGCAAGATTGTACCCTCAGGGATAAGCAGTGGCTTTGCTCAGGTTCACCTTAATAACGGAATGATAAGCTGAAGATGTAAGGCAGGGTATTTACCTTAATAATGGTGTGTCCACATTGTGAGAATGTATTAGTGCACAGCATATACGAACTACGCACAACGATCGCTTGAAATGCGAACTGCTTATACCGTGCCCTGGGAGGGGACAGGCAATAGGTACTTTTGCCCCGAGCGCTGGGTTTGTCTGGTGTATAAACACTTGTCAGGTGCCACAGGGGCTTCTGGTCACCGTATGGATGAAGATCAGCGGCCGGTATTGTATGGGAATGGAGGATGGGGAGCCCGACGACCCCTTGCCAACTTGCCTGTCTGCACGGCTCGCTCTGCCGATGGGGCGCACAATGGATGGTAACTCACAAAGTTGCTACAGGAACATGTCCTAACCCGTCCCTTTATTTGAAACTTAGTGGAGTAGAATAACTAAAAGGACGATCCTAGAGGAAAAATAACACGCGGTACAAGCGTTTAAAAAGACAACTGGTGGTAACTTTAATCAAATGATTTGCTGATGATCCAATCCACTGCAGAGAGAGACCCTTCGTCCAAAACGGGGGGAGGGGGGGGGGGGTCAGGGAAGAGACACAAGTGCTTTCAAACTCGCAAAAAAAAAAAAAAAAAAAAATACGGGCTGCAAAGTGTTCTCAACTTTTCCAGTACGAGCTCATTAGTTGCCTCTTTGCTACCCACATGATTATGTGCGCCCTAAAACGGGAAGGTAAGGGAGACCACACTTACCTGCTGCTAGAAGGGAACGTGCAGCCATCAGCTCCCGCCATTGCCGGGAAAAGTCTTTCACGTCTGGCTCCTGCGATCATTCATTCACCTGATCTGCTTCAGCGTGTAGGAGAGCACCGCAGGGGTCTGCCACACTCTTCCCAGTTGCGATCGGTTTCTGGTTTCCTGACCACTTCACCAAAGCAAGCAAGCGGCACAGCGCCCCCGAGTCCGGCCTCCGCACTGCAAACTAGCGGCAGTCGCAAGCAGCGAACAGCTGACTGACGAGGGTTGCGTGACGTCACGCCGCGCGGTGCAGAGACTCAGAGTCCCCGAGCTGGGCTGCGGCAGGTGGGGGTGGAAGTGGGGAGAGGAGGGCCCAAAGCACAGTGCGCGCGCGCGATCCTAGCAACAGCGCGAAAACTCATCAGTGAAGGGTGCCCTCCCCACCCCAGGCGAATGTGGCGTGAAGCCGCAGCAGGAACAGTTTTGCTCGTCTTCATTTTGAAGTTTTACCAAATCCGAAGCGCTACTCCTGCTGCAAAAAAACAAACAAAAAAACAACCCCGCATCCAACGGTCAATACGAGTACTTGGACCGGTCATCAGGATCAGATTTTAGATTTTGCTGCCATAGATAGGCAACACCAATCAGTGTATTCCAAATAAAAGGGAGGGGGGAGGAGGAATTAAGTGACCCAACTAGAGCTGCCTGGTACCTATTCCAGGAGGGAGACTTTTTGGCCAGTCCTGGATTACCTCATCATGTTGCATTATGGGACACACCACACTGATTTTAATAAGTAGAATCAGGAACTACAAATGCTACACTTTGAGATGTAAGTTTAAAACCAAGATTGCCCAAACTGGAGTGGGTAACTTGGCAGCTCTGCCAAACACTGAAGGCAACAGTGTCTAGTAGTGCCCATGGCGTAGCCAGACAATTTTGGGTGGGCCTGAGCCCAAACTGGGTGTCACATTTTCTCTGCTCATGTCCTACCACCACCATCTTTACCCCTCCCCTGTCACCTCACAACTCAAAATATAAATACTTTAACTAATGAAAATCCCCAAGGTCTGTCAGCTGAAGACTACCTCTGAAGTTGGCTAGAGCTTCCTTTTATCAAGTTTGGAAGCTGCAGGCAGCAAAAATGACCCTGAGCCACAGATGTCAGCACCCTATGCATGTGTAGTTGTCAGTGACTGAAGGACAGTGCTGCACACTGCAGAACTTGGCAGAAGGAAATTCTGGCTGCCTTTGGAGGAGGTCCTCAGCTGGCAATGCTTGGAGATCCCCACCACTACTACTACTACTATTTAACATTTCTAAAGCACTACTAGGGTTACGCAGCGCTGTACAATTTAACATAGAAGGACAGTCCCTGCTCAAAGAGCTTACAATCTAAAGGACAAATGTAAAGTCAGTCAAGTAGGGGCAGTCAAATTGGGGCAGTCTAGATTTCCTGAAAGGTATAAAGGTTAGGTGCCAAAAGCAACATTGAAGAGGTGAGCTTTGAGCAAGGATTTGAAGATGGGTAGGGAGGGGGCTTGGCGTAAGGGCTCAGGAAGTTTATTCCAAGCATAGGGTGAGGCGAGGCAGAATAGGCGGAGCCTGGAGTATCCCCACCAGCTACAGCAAGGGTCAGGACTAGTGTTAAACATGCTGGGGCACAGGTCAGAAAATAAAAGGGGGATGCTCCTGCTCCCCTCTCTTTCCTGCCTCCCCTCTTGTCTCCCAGCTGCCATCACTGTCATACAACAGACCCTCACCAAATACAGAACAAGGGATCACAAAAATGTAACTGGGAACCCCAAGAAGTTAAATTTAGCATGTACCGCATGTACTGCACACTAGAGAAATAAAAAGAGAAATGCATTTCCTTTACTGTTGAACACAATACAAAAGCATTTACTATGCTCAATTCCCAAAGCTAACATATTCCATTTAATAATTTTTTTTTCTATTCTACCAATTCTCCTTCAAGCGGCCGCTGTACATTTGTCTTTCTCCTCTGTCCTGTTCAACTCCCCATTACCATATTTCTACCCCCTGTAATCACTATCCTCATCTCATTCATTTTCTTGCCTCCCCCCCAGTTTGACATCTCCCACATAGTTCCACCGTTTGCAGCATCTTCTTCACTCCACTCTTCTAGCCCAGCACCTGCTCCCTCTTTCTCCCCTGCCCACCGCTTGACATTGCCCCTTCCCTTCCATCTTCCTCTCCCTTCTTTCTTCCCTCCTGCCCCTTCCCCCATGGTTGAGCATTTCTCTCTCTCTCTCTCTTTCTTCCCTCCCTCCCTCCAATTGTCCAGCATCTCTCCCTCCTTTTTATCCCTGGATCCAACCTCCCCTCCCCCTCCTGTGCATATCTCTCCCTCCCTCTCCTCAACACCCATGTCCAACCTCTTCTTCCTCTTCCTTGTGCTCTGGCTCCCTTTCATCCTCCCCCCTCCCCATGCAACATCTCTCCTTCCCTCCCTCCTTCCCTGCCACCCACCTCAAATTCCAACATTTCTTCCTCTCCCTGTGCATCTCTCAATCCCCTCCACCCCATATTCAACATTTCCCCCTTTCTTGCCCCTCTCCTTCTTGCACATCATTTCTCCCACCCCAAATCCAACATTTCTCTCTCTCCCCAACCCATGTAGCATCTCCTCACCTCATCTCCATCAATCCTCTTTACCCCTAATCCATGTAGCATCTTTCCCTCCTTCCCCATCTTATATTCTCCCTCTATCTTCCCTCACACCCTTTGCAGCATCTCTCCCTTCCTCCATATCCAATAATTAACTCTCTCTCTTCCCTCCCCTCTATTTCTCTGCAGCATCTATTTGTTTCTATCCCTTCCCCCTCCATTTCTCTGCAGCATCTTTTTCATCCCCCTCTTATCACCATGCATTTCTCTGCTGGTATGAATCTCTTCCCCACCCCATCTATCATCACAAATATTTGTGTACAACAGGGTGTATAACCCCTCACAGCCAGATAAAGGTTCCCAGCCTAGCAATACTGCCAGAATGCAATCATATAAAACAGTTACCTGGGTCTGAGATTAGCCCTGTAGCCAAATACCTTTGACCCCAGCTTGGGAGGAAGTAGCCATCAGAGAAGCTATGAAGAAGATGATGGGGGAGGGGGAACTAGCCTTCTGGGTGCTAGTGACATAATTCCCTGAGTGCTGCTGGGAACAAGTGATAGGTACCCAGTAAGAGTAATCATTTGCATATGATCTGCATAGGCAGATAGATTGTGAACATTCCTTATTAATAGGGCCAAGGAAAGGCCCCCTATTAGTCCCAAAAGGGGAAAGATCTGTTCATCCCAGGACTTTAGGGCAAACAGGGGGATAGATTGTGGTAGAGTTGTAAACTCACCCTGAACTTAAGGGGAGAGCCAAGTCTGGACCCTGTGGCTGGTGGACACAATGCTTTCTCTTACAAAGAATGAGTGAGTAAGTGAATTAGTAATTGACTGACTGTGATTGGGGGGGGGGATTAGAGTTTTGTTTAAGAAACACTCTTTTGCTGTTGGACTTTTGCAAAGCATTTATTGATCCACTTTGACCCTGGATTATTGGGTTGCTGTGAAATTCACAGATACTTGACTCCCCCACTACCTTTGGGTGGGAGGTATATGATAAGTGTTGGTAGTACTGGGATCGTTGAGACCACATGCAGTGCTGAACAGCCCAAGAACCCTTGCAGAATGCAGACTCACCTGTACTGCTAGTAAGGTACCCTGGGGATACAGGTTGAGGATATAAAGCAGGGGTTCAAAGAAGGGCTGGGTGGGGCCTAGCAACCAAAAGGGGAGGGCACACCTGAAGTTTTAGGAGTGGCACTTGGTGTTGTTTGTTTTCCAAGTTTTGCAAGAAGATGGCATCGGAAGCCTTCATGAAGTGGGTCATGGAGCAAGTTAAGGCCCAACAAGAAGCAATGGACCTCCAGTTTTGCCAGGACCTTGGAACAACAGGTGCAACAGCAGCAACCTTTGTTGCAATTACTGGAAGGGCAGGCCCTGGAACTACACAACCTTGTGTCTGGCCTTCAGAAACGAGAGACTCAATGGGAATCTGAGGTGAAACTTTCAGATAGAGCAGTTGGGATCTCCTGGTTGAACTGGCCTAGGGGGTTGCCCCTTACTAAGATGGGACCAGAAGATGACCCAAAAGCATTTTTTACTACATTTGAGCGGGTGTCCACTGCGGCACAGTGGCCCCTGAACCAATGGGCTATCATTTTGGCTCCTTACCAAACCGGGGAGGCCCAAGCTGCATATAGGGCATTAAGTGCCACCCAAGCCTTGAACTATAAAGAAGTCAAAGTAGCTATACAGGACAGGTTGGGCCTCACAGCTGAAAATTATTGAAGAAGGTTTAGGGCCTGTATGTTTCAGAAAGAGGAGTGACCCCGGGTTGTTATACAACAATTGATGGACTTAGCCTCCCAGGGGTTGGAACCAGAACAGAAAATATCGCAGGACTGGTTAGGTCCATAGTATTAGAACAATTTCTAACCATTTTGCCTTCTTCTATAAAATCCTGGATTACTAGACAATCAAGGAGGCTACTTTACTGGTGGAGAAATACATGGAAGCAGAAGAGGGGTGGAACAAGGGAAAGGAAGTGCCTGGCCCCAAGAAAACCCCAATACTCTAGTAGGGAAAAAGATAGCTAAACCCCCTAGGGAAGAGGTTGTAGATTCCAAGAAGGACTGAGTGGGCCTTTCATCTGGGGATTTAGGAAGGGTAAAGTGGGAGACCATGAGCTGCATTTCCCGCCAGGAAACCCGCCCCACTTATAGGTGTTTCACTTGCGGGAAGGAGGGACACTTTCAAAGAGATTACCCTCTGATGGACTTCTCCTTTTCGGGGTTAGGAGTCAAGTCATTCCCAGCCCCAGGAGGTCAGGGGTTGGCCATAAAAATGGGGGTATGAGTAGCTGATGTAGTCTGGAAGCCCTTTTAGACACCGGGAGTAATGAGTCCCTCATGTCCAGAGCGTTAGCCAGGTCCCTTTGTATAGGGAAGAGGGAAGGCCACTTTAGTGAGGTGGTACTGGTACATTGTGTGCATGGGGATATAAAGCGGGAACCTACCTATGAGGTAGGTGAGACCTGGGAAGGAAGAACACAGTCCCTCAAGAAGCTGTGGTGGAAAAATTGCCCTTTCCCCTAATTTTAGCGAGAGTCTGGGTAGGAATGGGGACAGTTCTAAACCCAAAGGAAATATGTGTATCAACAAGAGCTAGGAATTATTCCCCTCCACACGCTGAGGACTTGCAATTAGGAGAACTATTTCCCTTCGCCACCCAAGGCGTTGTAGAGGAACTGGGGAAGAACTGGAAAACTAAGTCTAAAAAATGAGCTGAGAAATAGAAAGGGTTAATTCCTCCAGGTACAGTAGAAACCTTAGGGGAAGAACATATGAATCGGTTTCACAGGTTACCAGAGGAGCAGACAGGGGATCCCTCTCTGACAGAGTGTTGGGACCAGGGAAGAGGGAGGAGAGTAGAGGACCATACTTTATTAAGAAAAATAGTCTTCTATATCGGGTAGAACATTTACAGCTACTAATATCCAAAGTATTTAGAAAGACCCTGTTGACCCTAGCCGATGCCCACCCATTAGTGGGTCACTTAAGGGAGCATGGAATGGTAGCCTGCATTATACAACAATTTTTTGGCCAAAGGTTTATGAGGAAGTGAGAGAGTACTGCCGATCCTGTCCTGAATGTCAGAAGGTACCCCAGCCGGCTGCCCGAGAAAAGTTCTCGAAACCCTTTCCCCATAGCGTAGGTGCTAATATCATAGGGCCACTGGAGCACAGCACTGCTGGCAATCAATATATTCTGATAGTGGTAGACTATGCAACCTGGTTTTCCTGGACTTTTGCCCTGCAAGTGACTTCTGCCCAGGTAATAGCTCGTGAGCTGATGGCAATATTTTGCCAGTTTGGGTTTCCAGGGAACTATTGACAGACCGGGGAACTGATTTCCCAACACGTTAGGAGAGTTTTTAGGATGTTCAGGCTGAAGCACTTGAAAATGGCAGCTTACCATCTGCAGATGGATGGGTTAGTAGAGAGATTTAACCAGAGCCTCATCCGTATGGTGAAGAAGCGTAATGAAGATAATGTAAAAGAATGAGACATGGTAATTCCGTATGTATTGTTTGCCCATAGAGAAGTTCCCTAGGCTTCCGTAGGTTTTTCCCTATTTGAATTATTGTTTGGCCGCCAACCCAGGAACCTGTTAGAGGTAGTACAGGAAGCTGGACAGTAAGAGATAGACAAGTGGGCTCAGTAGTTGAGCATGCCTTGGAACAGAAAGAGAGAATAGAGAAAATAATTAGAGAGTAAAGAGAGAACTTGTGAAGGCCCAGGCCCAGCAAAAATTTTACTATGACAAAAATGCTATTTAAGCCCCAAGATAAGGTGCTAGTATTGTTACCACCTCTACTAACAAATTGTTGGCTAAGTGGAAGGGACCTTTTGTGGTATGGTGAAGGGTTGGTCCAGTGGATTACGAGGTCAACCAAAAAGGAAAAAGAAGTCAGATATTTCATATGAATTTTGTTGAAAGCCTGAATAACTTGAGAAGGGTTGGGGGTACAGACCCTCAAAGGAAAGGAAGACTTAGGACCGGATTCAGCCAGGTTGGAGGGAGAACAAAGTGTGAACATAGGGGAATCACTGACCCCAGAGCAGAGAGTACAAATAGAACATTTAGTTTTGAAATTTCAGGATGTGTTTTCTCGTTTGCCAGGCCACACACAGTTAGGGGTCCATAGAATAGTTACATAACCCGAGAAAGTGATAAGGCAAAAGCCTTATCACCTCCCAGAGACCAAATGAAAGGCAGTAAGAAAAGAAGTGGCCAATATATTGAAGTTAGGGGGTCATTGAAGAATCCATAAGCGAATGGACCAGTCCTCTTGTACTGGTACCCAAGCCAGATGAGTCGACCCGATTTTGCATTGAGTTTAGGCAAGTCAATGCTGTATTTTATTTTGGTGTCTACCCCATGTCCAGAATGAGCCTGCCATGAGTGGGAAAGCGCGGGGTACAAATGTAACAAAAAAAAACAAAATTGACGATTTGGCAGAGCAGTTGGAGGGCCCCACTACATATCTACCCTAGATTTAAAGAAAGGGTACTGGCAAATTCCACTTGAGCCAGCTTCTAGGGAGAAAACAGCCTTTATTACACCCCAGGGGCTATAACAGTTCACCGTCCTCCTGTTTGGGCTTCATGGGACCCCAGCAACCTTTTAGAGAGTTATGAATATGGTGTTAAGTCTCCATCAGGAGTATGCCAATGCCTATCTGGATAATGTGGTAATTTTCTTGTCCACGTGGAAGAGTCACTGACTGCTAACCCTAAGAAGTGTTACTTGGTGGAGAAATACATGGGTCAGGGAGAGGTTCAGTATTTGGGGCACTGAGTGGGGAATGGGTGGGTGAAGCCAATGCCATCCAAACCTGAGGTACTCAGGCTGTAGTCATTCCTCGGACAAAGAAACGACTGAGGGCATTCCTAGGAATGATAGGGTATTACCGGAAGTTCATTCCTCAGTTTTCAGAGAAAGCTACTGCTCTCATAGCCCTGTTGAAAAACTCCTGGCTGATTTGGGATGGTGCTGCTGAGCAAGCATTTAAAATCTTAAAGGAAACCCTTTGTAAGGAATAGGTACTAAGGAGGAATATTGACTTTAGCCAGGGGTTCAATCTTACAAACAGACGCTTCAGGGGTGGGGCTGGGAACAGAAGAAAAGGAGAGGAGAAACACCCTGTCATGTATGCTAGCAGGAAGCTCTCCAGAGGCAGAAATACTTGATCATGGAAAAGGAGTGCCTGGCTGTGAAATAGGCTGTAGAAGCCCTCTGGTAATTCCGCTTAGGTATTTTACTTTTTTAAATTATATTTTACATTTATGCTCATTACAATCTTAACATTCATAAAATAACCTTATAAATGATAGTGGAAACATAAGAAAAGTACAATAATGACTAAAATGTCTTAAGGAAAAATAATGCTATTAACTTAGTCCACAATTTAGAGCCAAGATAAGAGAAAATATATAAGGTAATTAAAATTCCTTTTACAAATAAAAAATCCCAAAGGCAGACAAAGAAAGCTAATACTCACAGCCAGCCTAATCGTACATCCTTATCTTGCAGGATCTGTCATGGGTACATTCAGTTCACCTTCCTTGGAAATTATCCATTGTAACAGTTTCTTGGGGTCAAAGAAAACATAATTAATAGTGTTTAAAGACACTAAACATCGACAGGAAGATTTCAATTCAAAAGTCCTATTTAGGAAAAGAAACTCGGCCGAGAGCCAAAAATTCCCTCCTTCTTTTTTGAATGTCTCTTGTCAAATCAGAAAAAATCTGTATTTTTGAACCCAAGAAAACTACATTGATATGATGAAAGTATAAACGGAAAACATTATTCCTATCTAATTCTAGAGCAAAAGTCACAAGCAATGTGGTGCGTTCAGTTACCACTTCCAAGGAGCTTTCTAGAAATTCAGTCAGATTAATTTCTGCTTGAGATCTATCGCCAGCTCTATTAGATAGTCCTGAGAGATACTGAGGTGGAAAACCCTCTGCTGGAATCCTCAATATCTCCTGAAAATATTTTTTTTAACCATGTCCAATGGTGAAATCAAAGGAGAGTTTGGGAAATTAAGAAACCTCAGATTATTCTTTCTAGTTTGATTTTCTAAATACTTCAACTTACGAGGCACAATATTTCTTTTCTTGATTGTAGTCAAAGAGAAGCTCTGAAGTTGTTTATTTCCTTCATCTAACGCATCAATTCTTGTACCCTGTTGCCCCAGGTCATTAGATAGGGTTCCACAGGTTTCTCTTAGACTTTGTACTTCACTCCCAGAGGAGTCTGAAATCTTTTGAAGGGATGATGTACTCCCTGAATCAGATCAAAAAAGGACTCCATGGTCACAGCAGCTTGTCTCTGTAATTCCCAGATCCTTGGCGGTCAGACTTCCTACCGGAGGCAAAAGCTGATAAAAGCTGATAACCAGCCTGCTGCCCCCCTACAGATGCAGAAGGGGTAGAAGTCACAGTGGGTCCCCCTCGCACAACTGGAGAAACAGACACCTCACTTGGTGTTCTGTCGCTCTGTGCCTCTCCTGCCGCAAGACCGCTTCCGGGTTGTGGGGGCACTGCCATCAGAGGAGGGCTAAGCAATACTCCTTCCGCACTGTGGTATGACACTATCCTGGCGGACCCAACTAAAGTGAGCACTGCTTCCTCCGAGGAGGACTAAGCGATACTCCTTCGGCACTGTGGTCTGACACTGTCCTGGCGGACCCAACTAAAGTGAGCACTGCTTCCTCCTGCTGCTGAACGCCAAATCTTTCCAGTGTTGTCTGGTTCAGCTACCAGCCAGAGGTAGAGGGGACACCCCGGATCTTGGCTTTCCTCTTGCCCATGACAAGTATGGGCAAAATGGAGAAGTCCCTGAAAAACAAAACTGTAAGATGCCTGAAACTCAAACCCACATGTCTGCCTTGATTGCCATCTTGACCCTTCAGATAGGTATTTCGCTTTAATAACAAACCATGCTACACTAAAATGGTTAGACCTAATGAAGAACAACAACACTATTAAACTAATGCATTGGCATTTAGCCCTGCATGCCTATGAGTTTTTATTAGAGGATTAGGGAGGTACAGAGCATACAAATACTAACTACCTGTCCTGAGAGAGTGGTGAAGTGCTACCTGAGAAGCTCTATCCCATCACAGAGCAATAATACTAGAGTGAGACCATAGACGATAACCACCTGGGTCTGAGGTTAGTCCTATAGCCCACTCTTACAGTTAAGGAGAAGAACTGAGACCCCTGTGTGGGATGAAATAGCCATCAGGGAAGCTATGAGGGAGGTGATGGAGGGCTAGGCTTCTGGGAGCTAGTGCTGGGAATGAGCGACCCAGTAACAGAGTGAGTAACTCCATTTCCGTATGATCTGCATATGCAAATAGACTGTTACTCACCCTAATCTAAAGGGGGAGAGCCATGTAAGGACCAAGCCTCACAACCCCCCCCCCCACCCTATGGGGTGGCATGTAGCAGATGAGTAGTGCATGACACCAAGCACCACTGCCAGCAACACCATAACACAAGTGTTTCTGAGCAAAGGGAGAAAAGAAGACGCAGGACAATGGGATTCTCCAGTCGAGCCTGCTCCCACCATGCTAATGCTTGCAAGGATGCAGAGCCCCTGGGCAGGCCCTAGCCACAACTGACCCCCAGGGGTGCAGCCAGTAGCCAGTCATGTTTTCAGAAAATCCACAATGAATATGCATGACATATTTTATGACTGTTTGCTTTGTAACCTGCCTTGGTTGAAGGCAGGATATAAAATAAATACATTTGTATGTACTACCTCCATTCTACAAAAATCTCTTTAATGCATATTCATATAGTATCCTGACTACTTGACTAGCTGGGTGTTCCAGAGGACTGGGTTGAGATCTCCTGCCTTAAAAGTAAGCTCTAGTAGGCTATCCTTTGGCCAGGATATTTGACATCTCTAAATTTTGGTGCCCTAGTAGTTGTCTATGATGTCTATGCCTAAATCCAGCCTGCTAATCATACCCAGCCCTTGAGGTTCACACAACAGATTTGGTTGTAAGGATATTATTGAGTGGTGATTTACCAACTAGAAGTCTGCTTGAGTGGAGGGCTAGCCTAATGGTTAGTGCCTCTTTTAGCTACATGTAGCTGAGAACCAGGGAACCAAGTTCACCCCCCCCCCCTACAGTTCCTTGTGGACCTGAGCAAGTCACTTAACCCTCAACTGCCCCACGTCCAAAACCTTAGGTGCTCTTTTACTAAAGCTTAGCACCTGCTAAGCTAAATGCTATGAAGCCCATAGGGATAGAATGGGCTTCATAGCATTTAGTGTCTGCTAAACTTTAGTAAAAGGGCCTCTTAGATTGAGTCCACTAGGGATAGAGAAAGTACCTGTAATACAATATATAAACTGCTCTGGTTGTACCACAGAAAGGCAGTATATCAAATGTGTTACCCTCTAAACTTGCTTCCTTTTCTCCGCTGCTGCTGGCCCCAACCTGGGAGCTGATGCTCAAAACTAACACCAGTGGAGACAAAGATGGCCGCAAGCTGTTAGGTTGCTGCGACTCACGCTCCTAAAAAAAAGAAATGCCGAAACGAAGAGGGAGACTAGTGGGTAGGGCTTCCCCGCTAACTCCCTCATTACCTGGTCCGATGGATCGATATTTGAGATCTCAGGGAGTTCACCGCGACGGCGGTTCGCTTCCAGAGGTGCGCGCTGGCGAAACGGACACTTCGGCGCTCTCTGGCTTTGAAGTAACTCTCAGCCCCGCTGAACGCACTCCCCCTCCCCAGCCGATTGGCGCCAGCTCTTTCCTCCTGGATTCGACGGGGTCCACTCCCGCAGAGGTTAGGGGCCCAGAAGATCGCCGAATCGAAGCCTCCCTTACTACAGAGGTAGGACTGGAGAGCAGTTTGCCTGTGGAAACATCGCAAACTGAGGGGAGAGGAGCAGAGGGGCAGAGTGAGGACCGAGACCAGCCTGTAAGGTTTGAACTTCCTAAAGAATTTATGATTAGACCAAAAGATGTGACATTAGAAGCTTTGTGGGACCTGGTTTCCAACCTAGGACAAGTTTTCTTTAAGCAGATAAATGATGTCCAGCCTAAAGTTAAATCTCTGGAAAGTAATCTGGTGGTACAAGAGGAACAGATTAAAGATTTGAATGGGAAATTTGTTAACTTGGATCAGAGAATTATGAAGCTTGAAACGGTACAACCTATTATGATGAAAGATTTGACGAGTCTTAGAGATAAAATGGAAACCTTTGATAATTACACTAAAAATCATAACCTAAGATTTGTCAACTTTCCTAGACTTCAAAATGTTGCTCCTATGGATATGTTGAAATGCTATATGCGTGAAAATTTACTAATTCCTGAACAGAACTTACCACCAATGACTATGGTTTACTATATCCCTGGGAAAGGAACCTCTCAACCCGAAGCTCCGATAAATGTCTCTCTCTTGCTTGAGACTTCTGATACCGAATTAGCAACTGCAGCTACATTGGTGGCTACAGTTGCACTATTACCAGACAAGAATTGGATCTTTCGTCTGTTTTTTCGAAATAAAGATAAACCCTTTTTGGGTTTAAAAGTTTTACTCTTTCCTGATGTCTCCAAGGAGACACGACGACGAAGGAAACAATTCCTGCTCCTTAGGCCTGAAGGTTTACACTTGGGGGCATAGGCGTAGACTGGGGGGGGCGAGGGGGGGCAATGCCCCCCAAACGACGATGAGGCGCCGCCGCGCCATTAGTTAAAAAAAAAAAAACCAAACACATGCACGCACGCGCTCCTCTCCATCCGCTTGGCTTTCCTGCTCTCTCGGTCTGCGTCCCGCCTTCCTCTGATGTCAGAGGAAGGCGGGACGCAGACCGAGAGGGCAGGGAAACCAAGCGGAGTAGCGGACGGAGAGGAGCGTGTCCGTCTACCCCTCTCTTCCTCCCTCCCTCCCTCCCTCCCTCCCTCAGCCGCAGGCAGCAGTCTTTTCCAGCGTTCCTGGCAGCGGTAGCGTTGTACACGCTGCCTTTGGCTCTGCCCCGAAGCCTTCTCTTCAAGTTCCTGTTCCCGCATAGGTGGGAACAGGAACTTGAAGAGAAGGCTTCCGGGGCAGACCGAAGGCAGCGTGTACATCGCTACCGCTGCCAGGAACGCTGGAAAAGCTGAAGACTGTTGCCTGCGGCGGAGGGAGGGAGGGAGGAAGAGAGGGGGTAAACGGAGTCACCATCTTGGACCTCGGGGGCGGGGGGGGAGCAGAGGGAAGATGGATGGGACTGGGAGGGGTGGGAAGAAGAGGGAAGGAGCAGGAGATGAATGGGACTGGGAGGGGTGGGAAGCAGAGGGAAGGAGCAGGAGATGAATGGGACTGGGAGGGGTGGGAAGCAGAGGGAAGGAGCAGGAGATGGATGGGACTGGGAGGGGTGGGAAGCAGAGGGAAGGAGCAGGAGATGAATGGGACTGGGAGGGGTGGGAAGCAGAGGGAAGGAGCAGGAGATGAATGGGACTGGGAGGTGGGAAGCAGAGGGAAGGAGCAAGAGATGGATGGGACTGGGAGGGGTGGGGAGCAGAGGGAAGGAGCAACAGATGGATGGGACTGGGAGGGGTGGGAAGCAGAGGGAAGGAGCAAGAGATGAATGGGACTGGGAGGGGTGGGAAGCAGAGAGAAGGAGCAAGAGATGGATGGGACTGGGAGGGGTGGGAAGCAGAAGGAAGGAGCAGGAGATGGATGGGACTGGGAGGGGTGGGAAGCAGAGGGAAGGAGCAGGAGATGAATGGGACTGGGAGGGGTGGGAAGCAGAGGGAAGGAGCAGGAGATGAATGGGACTGGGAGGGGTGGGAAGCAGAGGGAAGGAGCAAGAGATGGATGGGACTGGGAGGGGTGGGGAGCAGAGGGAAGGAGCAAGAGATGGATGGGACTGGGAGGGGTGGGAAGCAGAGGGAAGGAGCAAGAGATGAATGGGACTGGGAGGGGTGTGAAGCAGAGGGAAGGAGCAAGAGATGGATGGGACTGGGAGGGGTGGGGAGCAGAGGGAAGGAGCAACAGATGGATGGGACTGGGAGGGGTGGGGAGCAGAGGGAAGGAGCAAGAGATGGATGGGACTGGGAGGGGTGGGGAGCAGAGGGAAGGAGCAAGAGATGAATGGGACTGGGAGGGGTGGGAAGCAGAGGGAAGGAGCAGGAGATGAATGGGACTGGGAGGGGTGGGAAGCAGAGGGAAGGAGCAAGAGATGGATGGGACTGGGAGGGGTGGGAAGCAGAGGGAAGGAGCAAGAGATGGATGGGACTGGGAGGGGTGGGGAGCAGAGGGAAGGAGCAAGAGATGGATGGGACTGGGAGGGGTGGGGAGCAGAAGGAAGGAGCAAGAGATGGATGGGACTGGGAGGGGTGGGAAGGAGCAGGAGATGGATGGGACTGGGTGGGGTGGGAAGCAGAGGGAAGGAGCAAGAGATGGATGGGACTGCGAGGGGTGGGGAGCAGAGGGAAGCCTACTGGAAAGAAGACACTGAATAAAACAGAAGACACTGGGACCAAAGCGAATAGAAAAACTAAATGATCAGACAACTAAGGTAGATAAAAGTATTTTATTCATAATTTATTAATTGAAATGTGTCAGCTTTTTGAAATGTGCATCTGTGATATTTTGCCTGTAAATTCAATTCCTTCCTCCACATTAGCATATTCATTTGCATATGTATATATGCAAATGATATGCTAATATGCTCCGCCCATTCTTTGCCCCCCCAAATGAAACAGTCAAACTACGCCTATGCTTGGGGGGTACCTTCTTTTTAAGATACCCCTGCAAGTGTATAATAAGGTTTAAGGAAAAAAAATGTATTTACAGAGCCGTCTCATGTATCTTCACTCATAACCTCAGTGAAAATGGATAAGCGTTAATTACAAGTGTTTGCTCTACTTAACAGTATTTGTATAATTTATTTTTTCTGATTAACCTTTAGATAATTTTTCTCCAGTATTTTCCTGAAATCTTGGATCACATGTTGGACTTGAGTATAGTTTTCCTGTTAATGTGAAGCTTAAGCTTCACTTTTTTTTTCCTGTTTGTTTTATTATTTTTACATAATTTGTAGATTATTAGATACTTTTCCTGAACAAGAGGATTGTCTTGTAAAATATTGGATAATATTAATAAATACATAAATTAAAAAAAAAACTAACACCAGTGCTAAAAGGGGGTTAGCGTTGGGTTTGCGCATATATTATTGCATGCCAAATGCTCTAATGGTTTCAGCGCAGACCACATTTGAATGGGGTCAATTACCCTGCAGAAATGCACAGACACAAAATAACGTTTCTCAGGTATGTTTAGCACCAGAAACTTTCCAGCAGATTCAGGGCAGCATTAGAAGGGTTGGTTGAGAGAAGAGGTGTCTAGTAGTACCCCTTCTCTCTCTCCAACCCGAGCACCCTATCCCAGATGGGCTTCTCCTAAAAAAACCTTCTGAGCATGAACATCGGCCTCCCCCCAAACCTTAAAGAATGCCCCAGTGGCCCACTCCCCCTCTCTATCACAAAATAGCCTGGTGGCCCATTGGTCCCCCCCCCCAGGCCAGGCTGGGCCGGGCTGGGCTGGACCCCTCTCCCAAGTCACTCCCTGGTGGTCTAGAGAAGGTCCACCCCCATCCTCTCCACCTTTCTAGGAATCAGGAGAGATGTTCATTTGCTCCTGTTCCTCAGGGCTGCCATCTTCAAAGTGGTGGTGCCCCGCCCTGTGCACTGCATCCTTGCCTATCTATCATATAAGGAAGTAATATGCTAGATAGGCCCCACCCAGTACATCCCAGAATGCACTGAGCAGGGTAGGGTGCTGCCATTTTGAAGATGGCGGCCCAGAGAAGCAGGAGCGAGTGGGCATTACTCCTGCTTCCAATGAAAGGTACAGGGAATGGGGGTCATGGACCTTCTGTAGATCACCAGGGAATGACTTGTGACTTAGGGGAGGTGGTGTGACCCAGCATGGCTGGGGGGGGGCCACCGGACCACCAGGCTATTTTGTAATGGGATGGGGAGGAGGACACTAGACCACAGGGGCATTCTTTAAGGTTTGGGGGGACTGGGGCTGATGTTTGGAGGGAGGGTCCATTAGACCACCAGGAATATGCTTGTGGGGGTAAGAGAGAAGCAGTGTGTGTGTTGCACTGCAGACTATAAAGGCAAGCTTGGTGAACTGGGGGAAGGAGAGTCAGATGCATCAGTGCAGGGAAAGGGAGAGGCAGGCAGAGATGACGGGACCAATAGGAGAAAAAACAGAGAGAAATCCAGACCATTGAGGGGGGGGTGGGGAGAAGAGTTAGAGATGCCAGAGTGCAGGCAAAGGGCAGGGGAGAGGCATCCAGGCTCAGATGCCAGGACCCAAAATAGATGATGGAATAAACAAAAAAGGGAGATGGTGCCCAGGGAGGGGAGAGGAAGGGAAGGGAAGAGAGGAGAGAAGATGGTGCCCTTGAAGGGGAGGGGAGGGAAGAAAGAAGAGAATAGATGGTGCCCCTTGGAGGGAAGGGAAGGGAGATGGGAGAAGAGAAGAGATGAGATGGTACCTGTGAAGGGAAGGGAGATGGGAGAAGAGAGCATCCATGGAGGTGAGGAGAGGGGAATGGAAGAAAAAAGAAGGAAACTGGACAGATTTCAGGAGGAATTAAAATGGAAGAAAGTTGAATGTGAAAAATGGATATAGGGCAGGAAGTGAAGAAGAAAGAAGGGGAGAAAATAAATAATGAATGGACAGGATGCCCTGGAAACAGAGTTCAGAGCATAGACAGAGGGAAGCAGAACCACCTTGAGTACTGCATTCAGTTCTGGTCTCTGTATCTCAAAAAAGATATAGCACAATTAGAAAAGGTTCAAAGAAAAGCGACCAAAATGATAAAGGGGATGGAACTCCTCTCATATGAGGAAAGGCTAAAGAGATTAGGGCTCTTCAGCTTGGAAAAGAGGCAACTGAGGGGAGATATGATTGAGGTCTACAAAGTCCTGAGTGGTGTAGAAGGAGTAGAAGTGAATTGATTTTTCACTCTTTCAAAAAGTACAAAGACCATGGAACACTCAATTAAATTACAGGGAAATACTTTTAAAACAAATAGGAGGAAATATTTTTTCACTCAACAAATAGTTAAGCTCTTGAACTAGTGACAGAGGATGTGGTAACAGCGGTTAGAGTATCTAGATTTAAAAAAGGTTTGGACAAGTTCCTGGAGGAAAAGTCCATAGTCTGCTATTGAGACAGACATGGGGAAGCCACGTCTTGCCCTGGGATTGGTAGCAAGGAATGTTGCTACTAACTGGGTTTCTGCCAGGTGCATGTGACTTGGATTGGCCTTTGTTGGAAACAGGATACTGGGCTGGATGGACCCTTGGTCTGACCCAGTATGGCTATTCTTATGTTCTTAATCAGAGGCAGGGAACAAGATGATTAAAATGACTAGACAATAAAGGTAAGAAAAATGATTTTAAGTTTAGTGATTGAAATATATCAGTTTTGAGAATTTATACCTGCTGTCTATATTTTGCACTGTACAGGAGGAAATGTAAGGGGGACACTTTGGGGCCCTTTTACCAAACACGCTAAAAAGTGTCCTGCACTATCCCCAGCGTAGGTCTTTCCTGCACGCTGTGGCACTTTTAACGCAGTGATAAAATGGCCTTCATTTTCTATTTATCCAATTAGTGGCCACGTGCTAATTTCCCCATTAGCACATGACTAATTAGCGTGTGAGCTCTTACCGCCACCTATTTTTTAGGCGGTAAGGACTCATGCGCTAAGCACGTGCTACTTGATTAAAACGCAGTGATGTAGCTGCACTAACTGATTAGAACAGAACACGCCTGCTGTCCACCCCAGCACTAAAAAATTAAGTCTATTTTTTGCTGATCTCAAAACTACCTCCAGGTGCCCGAGCACGTCATGCTAGGGTTACCATATGTCTGGATTTACCCGGACATGTCCTCTTTTTGAGGACATGTCCAAGCAACCAGGTGGGTTTTGCCAATCTGCCCGTTTGTCTGGATTTCTGGACAAACGGCCCGCCCACCAGCCTGCCCGTTTGTCCAGAAATCCGGACAAACGGGCAGATTGCTAGCCTCCCCTCCCCTTACTTACTACTGCCTTACTACTTCAACTCTCGGTGGCCATTTTGAATCGGGCCTGAGATCACCAACAGGAAGGATGCATGCAGGGCAGCGCTCTGGGCAGGAAAGAGGGGGCTCTTTCCTGCCCCGAAGAGGTCACTAGACCACCAGGGCAGTAGTAAGGTAAGGGGAGGGGGGTGACGGGGAGGGGGAGTGACGGGGTGTGTGACATGGGGGGGGGGAATATGAGAGGGGGTGGAGCGAGGGCATAAAAGGGGCAGGGCAGGGTGTGAAGGGGGGGCATGTGTCCTCCTTTTGGGGGGACAAAATATGGTAACCCTACATCATGTGGTAGTGCTTTTTAACCTGTGGTAAGCATGCATTAGTGCTTACCGCAGCTTAGTAGAAGGACTGCTTTATGTGATTAATCATGCGATTAAAAATTTTAATTAGCAGGTATGATTTGTTAGTTTTATGGGATGTTATTCTTTGGTTTTCATGTTGTATTCTCTTTTGTTTTGCTTTTTTCATCTTTGATAATATGTCAATAAAGATATTTAGGGCCCTGTTTACTAAGCAGCGTTATAGACGCATTAACGTTTTTAACGTTTGTTAACCATGTATGTGCCTACAATATCCCTATAGGTGCCTACATAGTTAGCGTGTGCGCTAAGTGTAGGCGTGCTAAAAACACTAACGCACCTTAGTAAACGGGGCCCTTGAGGTAAACATTTTTTTAGTTATGATTAATCATGTGATTAAAATTTGTAATCAATGTGCAGCCCTAGTTTTGATTTATTTATTTATTTATTTATTTGTTACTTATATCTCACATTTTCCCACACATGCAGGCGCAATGTGGCTTACAGAGAATTACATAAGAGTACAAACTTAACAGCTTAGGCAAGCATAAAGAAGTAAACATGGGGGAAGAAACTAACAAAGTGAACTAAGTAGGGTAAGGGACAAGGGATGTTTTAATCAACATGGTAAATTGAGGGATAAGTCTTAGCAAAGAGGAATGTCTTTAACAACTTCTTAAAAAGGGCATGGTCCACTTGAGTTTTAAGGTGGCGAGGTAACGTGTTCCAGTATTTGGGACTCCAGTAACGGAAAGACGAGGCGAAGATTTTCTTATACTTGACTCCCTTACAATTCGGGAAATGGAGGTGAAGATAGGACCGAGCAGCAGGGTTGGCATTTCTAGGCGGAAGGTCAATCAAGGGGAACATGTATTCCGGGGCAACCCCATAGATGATTTTATGTGTTAGGGAGCAGATCTTAAAAGCAATGCGCTCCTGTACAGGTAGCCAATGAAGTTTAAAGCGTAGGGGGTCAGCGTGTGCAAAACGCCGCTCGTTTAGGATGAGCCTCGCCGCGGTGTTCTGAGCCGTTTGGAAAGTTTTCAGTAAGGAGGCCTGGCAACCCACATAGATACCACTACAATAGTCCAGGTGGGATAGGACAAGCCAGTGGACAAGGGTACGGAACAAGTCTCTGGGAAGGAGGTATCTGATACGTCGAAGCCTCCACATGGCCTGGAACATTTTTTTGGAGACCAAGTGTACATGATCAACCAGCTGGAGATGTGAATCCAGGTGCACTCCCAAAAGTCTCAGGCTGTTGTCAATCGGGAGGGCAGAGCCCAGAACTGGAAGCATTGTGTCTGTTACATGTGCGTGCTTGGACGAGAGGATGAGACAATGAGTTTTTTCCCTGTTTAGCCTGAAGCGAAACACCCTGGCCCATTGTTCTAAAGTGGAGAAGCAGGCATCTATGAGGTTAGCAACTTCTGATACTGTGGATTGAAAAGGGATGTAGACTGTAATATCATCCGCATAGATGAAAGGGTTGAGGTCCAGATTTGCAAGTGCTGTGGCTAGAGGCATCATCATTATATTGAATAGGGTAGGTGAGAGGGGAGAGCCCTGAGGGACCCCACAAGAAGCATTCCACGGTTCAGAGGTGTGGGAATTCACCATGACCTGATAGGACCTTGAGGTCAAGAAACCCTTGAACCAATGCAAAACTGGTCCTCCTATACCAAAAGTATCCAGTAGATGGAGCAGGAGTTCATGATCCACCATGTCAAAAGCACTAGACATGTCAAATTGTAGCAGGAGAATCTTTCGTCCAACAGATAGTTCTTGTCGAAAGTTGGATAAGAGGGTAACCAGGACAGTCTCCGTGCTGTAATGAGCTCGAAAACCTGATTGCGAATGATGGAGGATATCAAAATTAGTTAGAAATTCGTTGAGCTGAACATTGACCAGGCTCTCCATCAGCTTGATAACTAGAGGTATCGAAGCCACTGGGCGATAGTTAGAGATGACATCTGGCTTGATCTTTGAATTTTTTGGGATTGGAGTGAGAAGGATGTTTCCATGACCTGGCGGGAAAAATCCTGCGCTTAACATATTGTTAAGGTAACAAGTCAGTTCTTCAATGTAACAATTTGGTGCGACTTTTAGGAGATGAGTCGGACATACATCTAATTTGCAGCATTTATTTATGAATTTACGTAGAGCAGCAGTCACGTTATCGGGTAACAGACGATTGAATTTGGTCCAAAAGCGGTCAGCGGGGCAAGCACCCGAAGGCACGTCCAAGGATGCCAGAAAGTCATCCACGTCAGAGAGACAGCTGACGGTTGAAGACCGCAGGGTAAGAATTTTTTCCTTGAAGTAAGATCCAAGTTGTGTAGCTGAGGGAGGATCAACACTGGAGCGTTCTAGCTTGCGAGTATCTAGAAAGGTGTTTAGTAGTTGATATATCTGTCGGATGTCCCGGCCAGCCACCTGCATCTTAGATGAAAAGTAGGTGCGCTTTGCAAATCGGATGGCATGTTTATATTTGCGGTGACTACTTTTCCAGGCCTCCCGAGCCTGATCAGATTTACCTTTTCGCCAGGTTCTTTCCATATGTCGTACCTCACGTTTCAAAGCTCTCAGGTCTGTTGAGAACCAGGGTGATAATCTACGAATGTGCGAGGATTTGTGACGCAGGGGTGCAATTGTATTCAGCACTGCGTTACAAGTGTGGTCCCAGTCAGTGAGATAAGTGGGCGAGGATGGTTGCAGATCCGAGCCATGACTATAAAGAGACCTCCAGAACAAGCTGGGGTCAATGACCCCTCTGGTGTAATGTTGGTGAGAATGACGAGGCCGGAGGGGGCCTGAGGTTTGCCAGCGTAGTGTGAACTGTAATTTAAAGTGATCCGACCAAGCCGTTTCCAGCCAGCTAATATCATGAACAGAAAAGTTCTGATCGTCTAAAAATTTAAATGAGAGGAGGTCAAGTGAGTGACCCTTACAGTGAGTTGGACCAGAGATAGGACATTCGAGGTCACAAAGGTGGAGAAAATCCAGGAATTGGGATACTTCTGGGGATGTGGGATTATCCAAATGAAGGTTGAGATCACCCAAGAAAAGTATATTCGCGTTGTTCATGCAGATATTAGAGATGAAATCCAGAAGCGCAGAATGACTGCTTGACCAGGTAACTGGTGGCCTGTAAAACAGCACACAGGCCAGCTGGCCATGAAGGGAGGGATGATGAACCTTGACAGCAGCAACTTCCAGCGACGAGGAGATCAAAACCGAACTTGCATCTACTATGAGGTGAGAGCGGTAAATGAGCGCCAACCCGCCCCCTCGCTTGTCTAATCTGTCCCAGTGGATGATCTTGTAGCCTGCTGGGCAGAGATCCAGCACAATGGGGTCTTTAGGTGTTCTTATCCAGGTTTCCGTGATGAACAACATGTCTAGAGCATCTGAGGAAATCCAGTCGGATATTAGTTCGGGATTACTCACTACAGATCTCGCATTTATATAGCCCACATGAAATGATTGGAATTGCGCTTGATTCGCATGCACAATGGGAACCAGAGTGTGATGATATTGCTTGCGAGGGTGGGGCTTAGGAGCAACAGAGGTAGCAAGTTGGGCAAATTGTGACGAATTACGAGATGGCATGCGGGGTGAGAGTCTCCTCTGACCAGAGATGATGGGAATGTGAGCGTAAGAGGGTTCAGTAGCAGTTAGGGCAGAGTGCAACAGGGCTGACAGGTAGAGAATTTGGATTGTAGAAGATGAGAACATGATTATTCCAGGGGGTAGCAGGAGGTGTCTTGGGGACATTGGCATTGTGCTGAAAGCTGCTACTTTTTCCTGTGAAAATCTAAATTCATTGCCCCCTCATCTCATGTTGCCTCCCAACTGTTTTCCAATATACTTTTGGGTCAGTACATGTGGCTTCCTTGATTCCTTACTATTTATTTTATTTTTGTTACATTTGTACCCCGCGCTTTCCCACTCATGGCAGGCTCAATGCAGCTTACATGGGGTAATGGAGGGTTAAGTGACTTGCCCAGAGTCACAAGGAGCTGTCTGTGCCTGAAGTGGGAATCGAACTCAGTTCCCCAGGACCAAAGCCCACCACCCTAACCACTAGGCCACTCCTTGTGCAGAGTCATTGCAGAAATCATAAAAAGCAGACTAGTATGTTGAGTCTTGAGGGCTGAATTGAATTACAAACCACAACACTGCATCTGTGACAGTTATTAGGTGAATTTATCTGTTAAAAAGGTAGGTAATAAAATAACATAGCACAAAGTAGTTTCATCAGTCAGTTGTAGTGCAGCTGTATCCATCAGCATTTGAACATTAATAACTAGGGTAAGGACTATGGGATGGGGGAGATAAAGACATAAACTGGCCCGATACATTTGGATGGAGAATGTGGCAGGGGCGTAGCCAGACACCCAATTTTGGGTGGGCCTGGGCCCAAGATAGGTGGGCAGAACTCCACCCTGTCACACGAGTGATTTGGTCTCTCCCTCTCTTGCCTGCATGCGATATGGTCTCTCAAACATCACCCCTTCCCTACATACCTTTTAAATAGCAGATTTTCACCGGCAGCGAACAGCAACTAATACGCACTGCTCATGTTAGCTCCATAGCCTTCTCTCTGATGCAACTTCCTGTTTCCACATAGGCAGGAATACATCAAAGGGGAGGCTGTGGGGCTGGTGTGAACAGTATGTGTCAGTATTCAGGAGGGACAGTTGTTGGGAGTTTTCGGCTGGTGGGGCTTGGAGATAGCCACATCATAGGTGTGCTGCTACTGGGTGGGCCAGAGCTCAAATTGGGTGGGCCTGGGCCCACCTTTGGCTACGCCACTGGAATGTGGAGTAAGTGGATTTAAGTCAAGAGGTTAGTGTTTCAGCTTTCAAGAGGCTGAGGGGAAGCTCCAGAGACTCTTAAGTGCAAAATTATTTCACAGGCACCTCCAAAGTATCCCCCCCATCAGCTGTTATTTTGTAGAATGTTAGCACCAAACTGTAAGTATTCTGGGTTTTGTGATTTATCCCCTACCATGTGTTTCTTACCTATTATTTCTCCATGGTTTGGAAGTGAGAGCTGACTCAGGCCCAAATACTGAGGATGTTTGAGGGCGGAATAGGTACTGTTCCTTTGCTTAGCTTGAATACTGGTTTCTTCTGTGTGTGTGGGGGGGGGGGGAGGGGGGGGCTTATGGGGTTAACTGTTCTTTAACGTAACAGAGAGAGGGAACAGTACTGTTTTTTTGCTGTTAACTGTTCTTTGCCAGGTTTTCATTTTCTTGACGTTGTGCTTGTATTGGTATAGTTAATAAAAACATTTGCATAAATACCGAGTTCGTCTACATCCGCAGTTGAAATTACTGATTTTGAAACAGTGATCGATGCTCAAAAGAAATCATATGCAAATGAGATGCGCAGAAATTCTGCGCCTAGCTCATGCACAGAACAGTTTTGCAGAACACGTCGATGTTCTATATAGGCCCAGGAAAAAAAGAGGTGACAACCACATCGTAGGCGTGCATCCAGTGATGTCACATGGAGCTTCCTTTTTTTCCCACAACAACTTTTTAACACTACTGTTACATGCATCACACACATATAATACACACACATGGCACATTTCACACACACATGCAGATACTATTAAAAACTGCAAACAGACTGCTCCACCAAGAAGTCACCTTTATGCAATGACAGCTCAAGACCTGCTGGAATATTTTGAACGTTAAAGGTAGGTGCTCATTTCTGTGCATTGCACGTAAATGTTTGTGCATTCCGTGGAATGCTCATTTTACTACTAATGAGTCTGTCGTAATACATTTGCATAGGATTATCAGTAGCTGCTACCGAGAATGGTAAAAGCAACGCAGAACTGTTTTGTGCATTAGATACTGAATAACATGTGCGCTAGTCCGGCTACAATCAGTTTAAATCAAACGTTGCAAGCACAGTAAGCTTTGAGTATCAGGACCTCAGTGAATACTGTTCTGTGCATGCTTCCTGTAAGGCTGATGCAGAAAACTTCCCGGGGGGGGGGGGGGGGAATTCCCCAGTCATGGGCCTCCAAGGGGGCCCGGCGCCGGGGTCTCTCTTTCTGCTCCTCCTGACAGGACCTGGGTGATCGTGTCCCGACAGGAGCAGGAGAGAGAAAACTCCAGCGCTGGGCCCCCCTTGGAGGCTGGGGAGGATCCAGAGGAGCAGCAGATACAGCAGGCAGAAGAGATCTTCTCCACAGTCGACTGCCGCATTGCCTTCCAAGTGGTTGCTTTTCCCCTCAGGCGCACATGCTCAGTTTTGAAACCAAGCACGCGCGACTGGAGATAAAAAGCAGCTGCAGGTGCAGGCCACGCAGTAGAACTGTGAAGAAGAGCAACGCTGGAGTGGAGGAGAAAACTTCTGCTGGTGGGGCCTTGGTATCCCCGCCAGTCAAGGTATTTCCAGTTGCTCTGGGTGGCAGCGATCTTGGGAGGGGGGGGCGGGCCCGGCGGCGATCCAGGGGGTGGGCCTGGTGGTGGTGGCCCTACCCCCGGCCTAGCTCAGGTGGCCCTGAAACTTACTACACAGCATGGGTTTTACACTGTTTTACCATGGGATGGCAATGAAGAAAGTGGAGGAGTGGCCTAGTGGTTAGAGCACAGTCTTGCAATCTACAGGCAGCTGGTTCAAATTCCACTGCTGCTCCTTGTGATCTTGGGCAAGTCACTTAACCCTCCATTGCCTCAGGTACAAACTTAGATTGTGAGCCCTCCAGGGACAGAGAAATATCCAGTGTACCTGAATGTAACTCACCTTGAGCTACTACTGAATAAGGTGTGAGCAAAATCTAAATAAATGAAGAAAGAGTTTTAGTACAGGTGTTAACTCATGCAAAAACTTTGACCATACACCGCATGCAAATGCAGTGAATTTGTTATCTCGCAGCATTAAAAAAAAAAAGAGACAGAATGCTCTTGATACATGGCTACTGAGGGAAAATTTTTGTGAGGTCCAGGGCAGCGTAGAAGGTTTGGGTGAGTGCAGTGGGTGTCTTCTGGCACCCCCTCTCTCCTCCCCCGACCACCCTGCCCCAGATACTTAGCATTGACCCCTCCCTGATGACTACTACTACTACTACTACTACTACTATTTAGCATTTCTATAGCGCTACAAGGCATACGCAGCGCTGCACAAACATGACCCAACCCTTCCCCCTTCATGTTCCTGGTAGTCTAGTGGCCCTCCCTCCCCTGCTTAAGAAAAAATTAAATCCATGATATCTAGTGGCACCCTTCCACCCAGGACCACCTGAGCCCACCCGCCATACCTTAACAGAAGAGGCAGGAGCGACTAAACACCAGTGAGGTTTCTTAAGAAGTTGGGTCAGGAGGAGGAGGGAGGGACTATTTTGGAAGCAAGATGGAGGGAGGCCACTAGACTACCAAGGAATTTTTAGGAAGTGAGGGGAGGAAGGGGGCCACTAAATTACCAGGGAATTTTCAGGAAGAGAGGGAGCCATTAGACTACTGAGGGCAAGTTTAAAAATATATATATCATGGGGAGTGTCAGATCCGGTGGGAGGGGAGGGAGATTATGGCCGATGACCACTGGCAATTTTTTTTTTAATGTCACCCTTCCTGTCAATGTCTGAGCTAATCACTGCACAGGTCCTGAAAAAAAGGGTGACATCTTGCAATGAGCTGCGAATTACTGCTGCATGCAGGCTCATTGCTTATAGCATGTCACGGTTGTTTTCCAGTGATAATTTAGAGGTAGAGCTGTGTGCTAAGCTGGCTCTACTGCAAGGTTTTCTGCATTGACCCCTGTGTAATGGTAATTGTTGCTGTGTAATAAGTGCTGGATTCACATCGACATAGACTATCAGAGAAGAAGATGAGCCTAGCAGTTAAAGCAGCAAGCTGAGAATCTAGGGTTCAGATTCCACTGATACTCCTTGTGACCTTGGACAAGTCTTTTCACCCTCCATTGCCTCAGTTACGACTTACACTGTAAGTCCACTGGGGTAGGGAAATATCATGTATACCTGACTGAAACTTGCTCTGAACATCTCTTTGGAAATGGTGAGCAATTAAATCTAGAACAGAGTGTGCCAGACCAGGAGCTCCTGCTGCAGTATCATATGTAGAACTGGAGTACAAGTCAGGCAAATTGTAATTGTTCATCACTGGAATGTTAATTGCTTAATTGCACTTAAGCCAATTAGACCTACTGTTGGAGGTAAGAATTGTGCAGACACAGGACTTTATATCCAGCTATGGTTGCATCTTGTCACTCACTCACTGGTGCTTCTCCTTCTCCCCCCCTCACTTCACCATCGGCAATGAGAGGAGGTGGTGGGCTGGGAGCAATTTTTGCACCTCTTCATATATGTGCTCTGTGTGATTTCACTGCTCACATAGTCCTTGGTATGTCACTATGGAGATCCAAGGAATAAATTTGGGGTTGATTCCATTGCCAGGATCCTCCAGAATCCGGGTGTAATTTGGCGTGTCCTGTGATTGCTCTGCAGGCTTCACTCTTACGTAAGAGTACTGCTCATACAGTGCCACCCAGTGGCCACTCTAATATTACAGAGTGTCAAAGGGAAGGAGCCATAAAGACCCAAAACTGCTGTATGCACAGAGGTATTAAGCATGTGACTCCCTTCACAAATAAAGGAATCCACATGTTTGACCATCTTGCTTTCTGGCAGAAAACAGTATTAAAGTACAGCTGGTAGAGAGTGTGAGATTGAGGTCAGGGTACAGTGATCAGAGGGAAAAAATGTCAACTTTCAGTACAGTGCCCACATGCCCATCACATGAATGATCAAATGTCACTCAAAACCTGCAAACACAACAGGAAAGAATGTTAATGAACTTGCATGTAGTAGGTACAGTGTAAGTTAACTGCTTTTACATATTTTGGGGTCTCCGGTTTCTCTAACTCATGGATACTTATTCAAACATTAGAAAAGTGGAAATAGGGAAAGACAGTTTTAGAAACAGAGCCACGGCCAAATTTTATTCCAGAAACGTATAAATATACAAGTATGCATTAGGCCACAAAAAAAAAAAAAGAAAAAGAACTGACAGGAGTAAGAACAAACAAGGAAGGAATGGGACCAGGAAATAGACAAAAACGGAAAACATAAGAATTTACTGAACATTGCCAATGGGAAGGGGAATTTCCAAACTTTTTATGTGAGTAAGCAAGTATTTACTCATGTCTGAAAATTGCTCACCCCTCTTCCCTTGCCACCAGTGTGGGTAAAAGGTACATGTGCTGTTCACAGCGTGCCTACTTTAATCTAGAGTACTTTTATCTGAGGTTTGGGTGGGGGAGGGGGGAAGGGTTTACTGAAATTACTGTGTGTAGTTTCTCAACCTATATTCCTCAGAGAGCTTGTAGACCTCTGGGTACAAGGTAGCCACGTATCTGCAAGCTCTGTGGTTATTTTGAAAAGTAAGGGCCTCTTTCATCAAGCCTCGCTAGTGGCTTCCAGTGCGGTAATGCCGACAAAGGCCATTCACTTTGAATAAGCCCCGTTGGCATTGCTGCTCAACTTGATAAGAAAAAAAAGCCCTAAATTCGTAAATGTATTTTTGTCTGTAAAGAAGTTTTTATAAAATTGCCCTAGTCATTATCCCCCTAATTCTATAAAAGCTGCATTCTCTAAAGTACTCCTAAATTTTGTAGAATATACTTAAATTTATAGAATAGTGCTTATGCCTGGGAATTGCACCTATCTTTAGGTGCAGACATTTTTACCAACTGAAACATGGTGCAAATCCACGCACCTCAATTAAGTGTACATTTGCATCACATATCCCCCTCATTCTATAACACACATAAAATGTTAAGAATGCCCCCATTCTGTCCATAATCCTCCCATTTCATCGTATATAAATTTTAGGCATGGATCCTGTGTCCAAATTTACGCTTGTAAAGTTCAATTAAATTTAATTAGTGCCAATAATTGCTTGTTAAAAAGCTAATTATTTGCACAAATTAGCTTGTTATTTAATTTAATTGCACACACAATTTTTGATGACTTTTACATAATTAGGGTGGCTGGTTCAAATCATGTTTGTGCAGCGCTGCGTATGCCTTGTAGCGCTATAGAAATGCTAAATAGTAGTAGTAGTAGGGTATGTGTATTTATAAAGTTGATTAGAAATAGATGCCTACTTAGCCTTCACCTGTTATAAAATGACCTTATTAAATTTGTGGGACCTATTTATTGAGATTTATCACTCCTTCCTTTTCTGTGAGGAAACAGTGACTCAGGCCCTTAAAATGTTATTTAACATTTGAGCTGATCTGTTTATAACAAAGAAAAATACATGTTTTTTCTTTTTCCATCAGCTAAGGCTGTTTTACCTATGAATACAATTTACCCTTTTAAAGGGAGAGAGTGGGACACCCACATGTTGGGTTTATTTCCAAGAAGATCATCATACCCTACTCTTTAATCTGAAGGCTACAAAGAGAGTAACCTTTAGCATTTCGCTAGCCACCTTAATTCATTGCTCGTGTGTGAAGAAAAAATGTATCACTGAGAAGCACTTTAATCATTGTGTTATATTCTCTGACTAGAAGAAACATTCTTTTTCCTTTACTCATATTTACTGTTACTATTGTCATTCACATAGTGCTACTAAATATATGATGTCCAGAAAAAAACGAGACCCACAACATTTTTCCAAATAACCCCAAAACTCCTACTGCAGCAGAAACTTCTGCCTGAAATTCAAGACATTGCTGAGATCTGAACTTACTAAACAGTTGAGTTCTTAATGAAACCCCAGAATTAATTGAGCCAACAGCTCAGTGGCAACAAAGACTTTGGGGCAGATGATCAAAATTCCGGTGCTATTCTGAATAGTAAATCCAAGAAGACAGGAGGAGCCTCCACGGAAAGTCAAAGCAAAACATCAAAAGTAGAGGCTGACAAATGCGCAAACCCAATAGGGAGATAATATAAAAAAACAGTTTATTCAGAATATTCATATCAAGGACCCGACATGGTCCGTGTTTCGGCGCCAAAGCACCTGCCTCAGGGTCACAATCAACTTTCTCTGAGAAGAAGCTGATAGGCCATGGTGTTTGCTGATCAGTTGGCTGTTCTTTTGTTCTCTCTGTGGATTAACTTGCATACATAAAGGAATTATTCAAGCCTATCAGCTTCTTCTCAGAGAAAGTTGATTGTGACCCCTGAGGCAGGTGCTTTGGCACCGAAACACGGACCGTGTCGGGTCCTTGATATGAATATTCTGAATAAACTGGTTTTTGATATTATCTCCCTACTGGTTTGCGTATTGGTCAGCCTCTACTTTTGCTGTTTTGCTATTCTGAATAGTGCCATAAAAATAGTGCTGGAGCAGCACAGAAGAACAGGGCCCTAATGCTCAAAGCTAATGAGATGCAAATATAGGCATGCTCATAGCTTTGAGCATTAGGGAGTTTGGCGGGAGGATTGTGCTTGGCACATGTGCAGAAGAGTTCAACGGTAAGCTCAGCTCCTGTGTGCATGCGCCTAGTAAACCCCGAACAAGGAGCACAAATTGCTCTTTGTTTTCTGCAGCCTAAATATAAGCGGTTTTAGTTTTGTTTTTTTTCTGGATGCTTATATTTAGATGCAAGTAACAGATGTCAATATGTGCTTTGTATTTTTATTTATTATTATTATTAACATTTGTATAGCGCTACCAGACGCACGCAGCGCTGAACACCTGACATAGAGAGACAGTCCCTGCTCGATAGAGCTTACAATCTAAAAATAATACAGACAGACAAGACAATTAAGGGCGAGGGAAGTACTGGGTGAGAAGGAACAAGGGGAGGTAATTGAGTAGTGGCTAGGAGCCAAAAGCAGTGGTGAAAAGGTGGGTTTTTAGCATGGATTTGAAAACAGGTAGAGATGGAGCTAGACGTACAGGCTCAGGAAGTCTTTTCCAGGCATAAGGTGCCGTGAGGGAAACGGGACGAAGCCTTATTTATTTGTTTATTTATCGTATTTGTACCCCACCTTTTCCCGCAAGATGCAGGCTCAAAGTGGCTTACAAGTGACTGAAAAAGCTAGTGCCAATCCAGTGAATATACAAATACAATATTAAATAGATATGTAATCAGAGTAGAGAGAAAGAAAAAGAGTAGAGATAAAGGAGTCCAAAATGGTCCGTGCAAATGCTGTTAAACACCCGTGCAAGCTCCAAAGGTTGAGGAGGTGTTGACTCGTTGTGATAGATAGTGGCCACTTTAAATTAGACACAGGACAAGAACGCCAATGCTGGGGCATAGCCAGACCTTGAGGTCGGAGGGGTCAGAGCCCAAGGTGTGGGGGGGGCACATTTTGGTCAATGCCCAATTTCACTAAAAGGAGCGTGCCGGACGTGAGGGGAACAGAGAGTAGAGCGGGCAATGCGGCGGCGCCGGAGACCAGCGCTGGACGAAGCCTTCAGCTGGTGGGGGTTTTGGAGCCCCGCCAGCTAAACCAGGGGCCCAGGCCTCCGTGGCCCCATGTAGCTACGCCACTGCGCCAATGTATGCTTCAAGTTCAGGTCTGCTGTTTCTCACAACCAGCGCTCAAGGGCTTGCACAGGCTTCCTTCTGCTTCCAAAAGCAATCAAATCCAGTAGATTTTGCAGAAAGAATCACGAGAGAAGCATGAGAATCATGGGAAATCCTCTCTTCCAACATCCTAACGCCTGCTCGGACCTGGCGTTAGTTTTTACAGTGGTAAGGCACCTTTGTTTCGGGCGCTTTTTTTATGATCATTGGGGAGGAATAGAAAATGACCTCATTTAAATAAACTTGACTACATTTGCTTGCTTTCTGCGCTAAGGCCTGGTGCGCTCATTGTTTGCTGCGCAAGACCCCTCTGATCATTCTGCGCTGATAAATGTGGGCACTAGTACAGTGTTAATGGCCTCTAGTGCCCACGTTTAGTTTTAATCATCATTGTGAATGTGTCAAGGTTGAAGGAGGACTCTTTGACAACAAATTATAAATTATCTAAGAAAACCCCAATTATACTAATGTATTTTCAAAGGTCATGGTAAGGGGTCCTTTTGCTAAGCTGTAGTAAGTATTCAAGGGTGCTTATTGTAGGTTAAAAAGCTCCACCGTGGGGCTCACTAAGGCATCCTGCAGTGGTTTTGGGATCAGTGCATGCTAGTATGGCACTAACAGGATTATTTTCGAAAGAGAAGGACGCCCATCTATCAACACAAATCGCAGGATGGGCGTCCTTCTCACAGGGTCGCCCAAATCGGTATAATCGAAAGCCGATTTTGGACGTCCCCAACTGCTTTCCGTCGCGGGGATGACCAAAGTTCCTGGAGGCATGTTGGAGGCGTAGCGAAGGCGGGACTTGGGCATGCCTAACACGTGGGTGTCCTCGACCCATAATGGAAAAAAAAGGGTGTCCCTGATGAGCACTTGGATTACTTTACCTGGTCCTTTTTCTTTTACAACCAAGCCACAAATAGGTGCCCGAACTGACCAGATGACCACCGGAGGGAATCGGGGATGACCTCCCCTTACTCCCCCAGTGGTCACTAACCCCCTCCCACCCTAAAGAAAAAAATATATATATATTTTTTCCAGCCTCAATTATCATACCCAGCTCCATGACAGCAGTATGCAGGTCCCTGGAGCAGTTTTAGTGGGTGCAGTGTACTTCAGGCAGGCAGACCCAGGCCCATCCCCCCCTACCTGTTACACTTGTGGTGGTAAATGTGAGCCCTTCAAAACCCACCAGAAACCCACTGTACCCACATCTAGGTGCCCCCCTTCACCCATAAGGGCTATGATAGTGGTGTGGGTTTTGAGGGGCTAAGCACACAAGGTATGGGAGCTATGCACCTGGGAGAAATTTCTGAAGTCCACTGCAGTGCCCCCTAGGGTGCCCGTTT
The DNA here is from genome assembly GCF_901765095.1 of Microcaecilia unicolor. NCBI lineage: Eukaryota > Metazoa > Chordata > Amphibia > Gymnophiona > Siphonopidae > Microcaecilia > Microcaecilia unicolor. The sequence goes on along the minus strand of NC_044039.1, from coordinate 151,090,604 downwards.
GGTGTCCTGGCATGTCAGGGGGACCAGTGCACTACGATTGCTGGCTCCTCGCAAGACCAAATGGCTTGCATTTGGTCATTTCTGAGATGGGCGTTCTAGTTTCCATTATCACCGAAAATCAGAAATGACCAAGTCTAAGGACAACCATCTTTAGGGATGACCTAAATGTCAAGATTTGGGCGTCCCCGATCATATTATCAAAACAAAAGATGGACACCCCTTCCTAACCACCAATTTGTTTACAATGGTAGTACAGGCTTTTATTGTTTCATCCTTTGACTACTGTGGGTCTACCTGTTGAGGACACTTCAGGTAGTGTAGAACACAGTAGCTAGGCTTTTGACAAAACGTAAGAAGGGAACAAGTGCATTCCCTCTGTTGCTAAAATGGGAGCATTGTTTGCTTAAAATGTTAATTTTGGTTTTTAAGATTTTGCATTCACAAACTCTACAATTGCTTTGCTCTTTCATTCATCAGTAGGTCCTGAATCGTAGATTATGATCTATGGATCAGAACCATTTGGTAATTCTAAGTAGGTCAGTTTTTATAGGAAAAGAAGAGGAATGAAGGCTTTCTGACAATGGGCTGTTAAGAATGGAATAGGCCAGCGGTTCCCAAACCTGGACCTGGAGGCACCCATGCCAGCTGGGTTTTCAGGATACCCATAATTAATATTCATGAGACAGATTTGCATGCAGTGGAGGCAGTGCATGCAAATCTCTCTCGTGAATATTAATTGTGGACATCCTGAAAACCTGACTGGCTGGTGAGCCTCCGGGACCAGGTTTGGGAACCACAGGAATAGCTACCGTCTGAGAGATTAGGAAAATACCATTGTATTTGGCCTTTAGGAAGACACTGAAAATGTGTTTCCTAGATTTTAAAATTAGATTTTATGTGTTTTATGATTTCATCTTGAATGACAATTTGTTTGCCAGGAGGAGTATATATATAAAATTTTATAAGTAAATAAATACAATAAATAAATAAATATATTAGTATTATATTAAATTATCTTTCAACTGGAAAACAAAAAAAGCAAATAACACCCCTTCAGACAAAAATATTAGAAACAGCTCAGTATAAACCTTTACAGCATTGGACTTTCCTACCTTCCCTTTTCTTCCTTTAGCACCTGCATTACCCGCATTTCACCGTCAAGATATGATAGACAGCTGTGATATCAAGACTGCATAGCATCTGTCAGTAATTTGGAAGGTTCCTAGAAGAATGTCATCAAGGGATTTCACTACAAGGAACACTGAGTTTTCACCTCCAAAGGATAAGAAACTAGTCTTTTCCCTTTTCTTGTACATTCACAGTTCACAGGTTGGAGGGTGCTGCTCTCCACCTCAGAAGATATCCTCTTCCCTTTGCCGGCTGATGTTTCACTGAAGCCGATGAAGCTGATCTGAAAGACTGAGACAGTTTCATTTTTAATAACTAAGCTTCAAGTTCCCAGGAAAAGCATTTCTCTCTGATGGGGACAAGAAGGTCCCATATCACCCAGATATTTTATTCATTAAAGAAGACAAATAAGATCTGCTTACAAAGACTCCACCTTAAATCTGGCTAGACATATCTGGGTGCATTTATGCATCTGCCCTTTTGCACCCTCCACAAGTTGGAGCCACACCACTAGGCAGCTGATGCTCCCTCTTAACTGTGCATAGTTTATAGAATAAGTTTACCAACCTCCCAGTGTTAATTTAAGTTTACCAAACTCCCAGTGTTAATTTTTTACAGTAGGGCTCAGTAAGAGAAAACACTAATTCTTATTCCATTTCCTGTTGTCTTACATCATTTCCTGTTACTTTTCATCATTTTCCTCTCTGATCTGCTGTATATGAATCAAAAGGCAGCAACACCAGGTGCAGAATAATGACACACCTATGGAAAGCCCACTTAGATCATGACCCCAAACTTAGGTTTTGTGACCCCATTTGGGAAGCTCTGGCTTTTGTTTTGTCACGGTCGTCGACGTCTGTGCCTTGCTCGTCAGTGCCTTATTCCATCTAAACCCATTAGTTTTACCTGCAGTTCTAGCCAGTGACCTGTGGGGTCACTGTAGAGTGGTGAAAAAAGCTGGTGATGTCATCAGTGCTGAGCCCTTTAAACTGGATTTTATGTGCACTCAGTATTCTGGCAATAATCCCTGATTGAGCTCAGGCCTGTCTGAGGCTCTGCTAGTTCCTTCTGCTGTTTCCTTGTCAGGCTGTGCCCTGAAGCATAGCTGCAGCTTTCTCTTTCTTGCTTTGTTCTAGTGAAGCCTGCTTCCAAACCTTGAAGTCCTGAGAGCTTCTTGCCCTTCAGCTGAGTCCCTAATCATCCACAGTGAGTCCCTGGTTGCTGGCTGCAGTGAGTAGGCCCTGTGCTGTGTTCTGGACTGTGTGTGCTGGGACAAGAAATATCACTGGACGAGGTGGCTGTGCTTGGAGGGTGGATGGATCCGCATGGGCTGTGCCTGGTTCCTGCTTGCTGCGCTGTGCCTGTGTGTCATTTGCTCCAGGAGCTTTGGCTTGGGCATTGCTTTGTTTAATCCCTTTGCCCTGGGAGCATTGGCTCGGGCATTGCTATGTTTAATCCCCTTGCCTTGGGAGTGTTGGCTCGGGCATTGTTTGCTAAACCTTGTTTGCCCTGGGAGCTTTGGCTTGGGCATTGCTTTGCTTAAACTTGTTTGCCCTGGGAGCAGTCTGATCTGGCGCCTCTGTGACTGTTTTCTTCCAGAAGAGACTATTTTGAGTTCCTTTGCTTTGCTGCTGCTTCTGAGCGAGCTTGCCGCGGAGGTCCCATGGCTTACGTGAGAGTCTTGACAGAATGAACCTTTATCTGACTGCCAGCGGTCTCACCACTTTCAGCTAAGTGCTATTGCTTTCCGTTGCCCCGCCAGGGCGGGCCTTTGACTATGTTTGCTCCTCTTGTACAGCTAGGCTGTCTTTCTATTTGCCCATATTGTATGCTTAAGGTTTTGTTTTGCTTTAGCTAGTGTTAGAATGTGTGCTTATTGTCCTCGCTTCTCTTACATTATTGCTGAGCCGTTCGTTTGCCTTTTTGACTTGTGTTCTTTTGCTGCCATTAAAGCTACCTTAGTTCACCTTCACTTGCAATCCAGTCCAGTTCTTTGGGATACTTTTGGGACTCTGTCTACCCAGAGGTGGTTTGAGTGATCCTCACACAGCTGCCTCTGGGCCAAGGACTCACAAACATCACATGTTTACTTTTATCCAGGCTCTACATACTTGGAAATACCAATAAAATGTTTGTGTTTCACTTTCACTTCTGCCATGCAGTTACCACATGCTCATTCTAAAATTGAAGTTTAAAGTGAAGTTTCCAGTTTGAAAATTACCCTTGAGGAGGTGATGAAGGCCTTTAGATTCTGAAAATGCTGCTGTATATATAACATCGGTCAATACTTGCATAACAAATAAAAATTAGTTCAGGTCTTTTAGGTCATAATCTGTAATATACAAAATGCGGGCTGAGGGGTTTCTGACATATAAGACTTACAAGTGAAACCTCAAAAATACACCTGTTTTATGCTTATTTGGGGCCAGATGCACTAAACTTTACAAGCCAATAACGAGCCATTAATGAGCAAGTAATAAACCCTGGCATGCACTAAATACTTTTTTCCAACAATGGTAGCAGCTAACGCAAACGGAATGCAGATGAGCAAATTGTGTAGAAACCCTATTGAAATGAGATACACTAAGCTTTTCCGTTTGCCCTAACGCTGGAAAATGCTGGGAAATCTAATGAGAGGTCTGTACCTCTCGTTGGGGCTGCGCGGGCTTGGAAAACTTATAAAATGTAAAAAAAAAATGGGAGGGGGCAAAAATGACCAAGTGCTTGTCAGGAGCGTCCTTTATGGATGTCTTTGCCCCCCCCCCCCCGCCCGAGGTCGCCGCCGCCACCACTCCATGCTCACCCCTGCATTGAAATCAGAACTTTACGCAGCCCCGGCCCCTCTCCCTCCGTTCCTTCCTTCCATCCTTCCTTGAAATGATAGCTTCCCCGCCATCCTCTGCCCCCCCATGGCCCCGCCCCCACCTGAGGTCATCGCCGCTGCCGCTCCCCCTCCATCTGCCACCGGGCCCTCACAGCGCCTCTCACCTCCGTCAGACGAGGGCGGGCCAGGGAGGAAAGGAGGGAAGTCCGGAGAGGCGATCAGCTGCTGTTGCTGGTGCAGCGCCTTCACATGGAGGTGAAAGGCGCTGTGAGGGCCCGGTGGCAGAAGGAGGGGGGGGGTGGAGGGGGGAGCGGCGGCAGCGATGACCTCAGGGGGGGCGGTGCCAAGGGGGGGCGGAAGATGGCAGGGAAGCTGTCATTTCTTTTTTTTTTTTATAACATATTTTATTGAAAATTTTGTTATTTTAACATTCCACTGGAAACATCATTGCACATATTGTCTCCTCAGGGTTAACAAACAACCTCATTGTAACACTTATTTTAACATTCAAATACTATAGATAACCCTTATCACATCTATTCCCTAATTCCCATCTCCCTTCCCTCCCTCCCCTGAAATTCCCCTCAGCTTGGTAACCAGATTCTCTCTCTTTTCTCTTCGTATGGGCTCCATACTTTTTGGAACATCCTCAGTGAGCCCTTTTTCATTGCAGTCAGTTTTGTCATTTGATATATATATTCTACTTTATACCCCACTCTCCGCAGGAGGGGGGCCTCCAGTGATCTCCAAGCTCTCGCCAGTTGCATCTTGGCCGCAGCAAATATTATAATTGCTAGTTTATGTTCCTGTACCTTCGTTTTTTTTGGGCGGGCATGTAGCAGGCAATATTCTATTTGTCGTGTATATCCCCCTGTGCCCAAGTCATTAACTACTTTAATTATCTGCTCCCAGAATGTACAGATCTTGGGGCACTCCCACCAGATGTGTAGGAAAGTTCCCTGGCCTCCACAATTACGCCAGCAGTTCTTAGACATCTTCGGGTATATCTTATGTAGGCGTACTGGTGTATAGTACCACCAGAATAATATCTTATATCCATTTTCAATCACCTGTTGAGTAATTGACGTGTGCAATAAGAATCTAAAACTGTCCGCCCACCATTTTATGGAGAAGTTTTTTTTCATAGCTTTCTCCCATCTGTCTGTATAGAATGTTAACGGGGAGGACAAGAGTAAAAGAGCTTTGTAAAGTCTAGTTATACATCCCTTCCCTCCCCCCTCCCTTAACGCCCGTTCTAAACCCGTCTCAGTTAGTTCTAATTCATCTCTAGCTTTCCTCTGAATGTAGTTCCTTACACAGTGATAATATACAAGATCCCTGTCAGATCATATTCTTCTTTTACTATCTCAAAATCTTTTACCGTATTCTCCTCCCATAATTGCCCCAGCTTATATAGACCTTTTCTGGCCCACAGCTGGTAAGCTTTTTCTTCCTTCCCCAGAGGGAAGCCAGGAGCTTCACTTATAGCCGTTTGCAGAAAGTATTGTCGTTCAGGAAACACTTTATTTCTGATTTGAAGCCATGTAGTAAGTAGGTGGGCCATTCCCACTGGCAGACTGCGACTTGCTGCCAGTATCTGTTGCTTTGGTCCCCACAATATATTACCTAAAAACTTCGTGCCCATCCATGCTCTTTCCCAGTGGAGCCATTTTTTATTGTTACCGGGCTGCCATTCGGCCAAGATTTTCAACTGGGCTGCCTGATAATATAGGTAGAAATCAGGGACTCCCATCCCCCCTGACGTTGATGGATGGTGCATTGCCCTCCTACGTACCCGCGGAGGTTTCCTTTTCCAAATATATGCAAATATTTTCCTATTTAATCGCTGAAAGAAGGTGTGTGGTATAGGTATCGGGAGGGCCGTAAACATATACAGTAGCTTGGGCAGTATGATCATTTTTATTGCATTGATTCTACCCGACCATGATATTGTCATAGCTTCCCATCTATCTAGTTCCAAAAATAGTTCTTTAACCTTAGAGGGATAGTTTGTTTGATAAAGCTGGTCAATTTTCCCTGTTATCTGGATACCCAAATACTTGATAGAATTTTGTGCCCATATAAATGGGTATCTTTGCTGTATCTCTTGAATTTCTCTCTGGCCTACTGATAGATTTAATATCTCAGATTTTGCCATATTGATCTTAAATCCTGACATTCTCCCATATTGTGCAATTACTGGCATCAATTTCTGCAATGAGCGGACCGGGTCAGTGATAGTCAATAGAATATCATCCGCGAAAAGCATTATCTTATGTTCACATGTACCCCTAACCACTCCTCTAATGCCTGTGTGCTCTCTGATAATTCTGGCCAAAGGCTCTATTGTTAAAGCGAACAATAAAGGGGAGAGGGCGCATCCCTGTCTCGTGCCTCTGTAGAGTTGCACCGGATTGGATAGCCCATCATTAATTTTTAGTAGAGCTAAGGGTTTATCATATATAAGGCTTATCCAGTTATCAAATCTCTCTCCCATATTCATCTTCAATAACAGGGACTGCAGGAAGGCCCAATCCACACGGTCAAAGGCCTTCTCTGCATCTATCGACAGCAAAAGCGCCGGTCTCCCTTCTGGAAGCTGTCATTTCAAGGAAGGAAGGAAGGAAGGAAGGGAGGGGGGCCGGGGCTGCGTAAAGTTCTGATTTCAATGCAGGGGGAGGGGGAGCAGGGAGCGGTGGCGGTGGCGACCTCGGGCGGGAGGGGGGCAAGGCCGTCCATAATGGATGTCCATAAAGGACGTGGGTTTTTTTTTTACGTCCTTGGCATGCGCAGAGCAGCCAGCATAACGCTTGGCTGCTCTGCGTATGTTCTACCGGCCGATTATCCGACGGTTTTACGAAGGATTAGAGAATGCAAATGAGCTGCAACAAGCAACTCATTTGCATTCCCTTTCCTTCATGCATAGCCGTTCCCTACCGATTCGCTATGGAATTCGGTATGGAACGGCTCTAACCAGTGGCATTCCTAGGGGGAGGCGGTAGGTGCGGTACGCCCCGGGTGCACGCCGCTGGGGGGGGGGTGCTGCGCGCGCCTGTCCTCCGTTGTTCCATGCTTCTTCTCTGCCCCGGAACAGGTTACTTCCTGTTCCAGGGCAGAGAAGAAGCATGGAACAACGGAGGACAGGCGCACGCAACACCCCCCCCAGCGGCGTGCACCCAGGGGGGTTCCTTCGTGGGGGGAGCTCAAATTCAGTCTTGAAATACTGGATTTGTCTCCAGTCTCAGTTTGGAAGTAGAGAGATAAAGACCTCTTTACTGAGACCCTGTGAGCAGTTATATACTTTTACCTGTGAGCAGCTATATTTCCTGTACTTCCCAGGCACTATGCAGGTAGTGATAAAATGTTTATATAGTTTTATAATTGATCCTTATTCAGTTACCTATTTGCCTATTTTCCATCTGTTTTTATAGTTCACTGCTCAATATTTTTATGACACTAAACCTTTTTAGTTTATTGAATCTGCTTGTCTGAACTGACAAAGAATTCTGGTGGTTTGTGTATTGGGTCTGTGAGTGCTTTTTAGGAGGGGGAAGTGCGAGGGGATGGAGGTACTCATAATATATGTGGACATTGTCAATGGTGTCCTTCGGCCATCATAGGCAGCTCTTGGGTGGTCCCGGGGAAGAATAGAACTTTAATCTCGAATGTTAATACGTCATGTGATAGCAAGAATTCTATATATGCTATTATATGTCCCTGTAAATTGATTTATATAGGGAGAAGTTCACAATCTGTTAGAACTCGTCTTACAGAACATAAGTCTCGGATAAATACTCAGAACCTCCAAGCTCCAGAACATTGGCTGCAGATGGGTCATAAAGTGGATGACATAAAGTGGAGGGTTGTTGAGCATATTGAGGAGAGGAAAGAGGGGGGAACCATCGACAGGGTTTTAAATTTTAGAGAACAGTGGTATATTTTTTTTCTCTACAGACTGTTTTTCCGGCAGGATTAAATGCGGAGCTTGATTGGACATTGCTGATTTAGGCTCTGTCCAATCAGAGCTGAGGGGGAGGGGCTATATACGTCGATGGAGGGTATTTAAATTAGGAGAAAAGACGCCGTCGCCATCTTTGTTCAAACTAATTCAGGGCAGAGCTGGCGCTAAAAATTCTTAGGGTAAGTCAGTCTTAAAGGTTATGTTCCATGCTTATGTCCCATTAAAGTAGTTGGGATGTTTGCAATGGATAAAAATTTTTAATAATAAGATGTTTTGGTTCTTTTAATAATAAGAGGTTTTGTATTTATAGGGGTGGTCCTTGAGACAGCTCGGTCTCGGGCGAAACATATGTCGGGCATTCCCCCCTGAGTTAGAAGAAATGAACATCTAAGACAAAGAAGCTAAGTTAACATTATATTAATAATAGTTTTTGAAATAATAAATAAAGAGCAACTTAAGTGGGCTTATGAAGATGATGGATGTCGTGTAACGTTGCCATTATGACAATTTTGGATGGCAATGGACATCGCTGAGGCCATTTAAATATTTAAAAAATTCAGAAAATTTAAAAAAAAATTCAAAAAAATTTTTTGTTGTATGAATTGAGGTGTGTATGAAGGTATATAGTGGGATACAATATAAGTATTTTGGACTATTAGTTTGTATCCAAAAGATCTCTATAGAGAAAAAAAGATTTGCCGATTGTATGAGTTTTAAAATTCTGGAACAGTCCTAGACTCCACCACCTCCACCGGGAGGCCATTCCACGCCTCCACCACCCTTTCTGTGAAATAATACTTCCTTAGGTTACTCCTAAGCCTATTCCATCTTAATTTTGTCATATGCCCCCTCATTCTAGAACATAAGAATAGCTATACTGGGTCAGACCAATGGTCACAAGTACCTGGCAAAAACCCAATTAGTAGCACCATTCCATGCTATCAATCCCAGGGCAAGCAGTGGCTTCCCTCCTGTCCATCTCAATAACAGACTATGGGCTTTTCCTTCAGGAACTTGTTCAAACCTTTTTAAAACCCAGATATGCTAACTGCTGTTACTACATCCTACAATGAGTTCCAGAGCTTAACTATTCTTTGAGTGCTATTCTGTAAAGGTGTTCAGCCCAGAGTGACCTTTATAGAATAGTACTAAGTGCCTTTTTTTTTCTAGAGCTGATTTTTGAGCGCAATTTACTGAATTTGGCCATAGTGTAGAGTGTGCGCAGTTTGTAAAAATGTGTATAATGTACGCCTTATATGCGTGAAAATATATGCACGTATGTGTTCAGAAATGTTCACTTATGCCAACCATAGAGCTGATGTAAATGTTTGTGCTTTGATTTGGGCGATATGCATATAACTTATAGTACTCTATAAGTTATGCACATAAGTGTGCACCCCACCCACACTCCAACCATGGGAATTTCCACCTGCAAAATAAATGCAATCAAAGATGTGCACATAGTTACAGAATAATGCATAGCCAGATTACAGATAATAGATTAGTTATCCCATCATTACAGAAGGCTAGATGGGAATCTACCAGAAGCTCAGCTTTCTTTTGCATAGCCCCTTCTCTTTGGAACTGCCTTCCCAAAAACCTTAGACTGGAGCAGTCTTACATTCAATTTCGTAAATTTTTGAAAACATATTTGTTTCAAAACACGTTCGAAAATAATCTGTGATAAAATATACTGATATTGTAAACCGTTCTGTTTTGTGCACACAATTTGTAACGGTATAGTAAATGAATAAACGATAAACGATTATTGCCATTTATCTGCATATGTGTTTGCATACTTACAGATCTGATTACAATACCAGCATTTGCATGCATATGTGACACTTAAATCTGCACAGCTCCTTGTTGTGTGTACAAGTGTATTTGATAAATAGGTCTTTGGTTTTAAACAAGAAATACAGACAAACTCTAGTCCAAAGAAATTAAGGGGCCCTCTTACTAAGCTGCGTTAGGTGCTAATGCATGGGATGTGCTAAAGTGTTCCAGGATAGTTTTGCCATCTGCGTGTGCTAAGCATGCAGTAGTTATTATTTTTTTTGGAGGGGACGTGTCAGGGACAGAGAATGAGCATACAGTTCAAACTCCTCTTACTGACTTATAAGTGCATTCACTCTGTAGCTCCTCAGCACCTCTCCACTCTTATCACTCCCTACACTCCTTCCCAGGAACTCCATTCACTGGTAAATCTCTCTTATCTGCATCTTTCTCCTCCTCTGTTCCTTTTATCTTGCTGCACCATGTGTCTGGAATAGACTTCCTGAGCCGGTAGTCAAACTCCATCTCTGGCCATCTTCAAATCTAAGCTAAAAGCCCACCTTTTTGATGCTGCTTTTAACTCCTAACCCTTATTCACTTGTTCAGAACCCTTATTTTATCCTCCTCACCTTAATATTCCGTTATCTCTTATTTGTCCTGTTTGTCTGTCGAGCAGGGACTGTCTCTTCATGTTCAAGTGTACAGCGCTGCATACGTCTAGTAGCGCTATAGAAATTATAAGTAGTAGTAGTAGGATATGCTAATCAGCTAGCGTGCTGACATTACCGCTTTGCTAACTGGTTAGCGCATCCGTAACACAGGAGTCCTTAGCACCTCCTAAATAGGGGGCAATAAGTGCTCCTATGGTAAGGTCGCTCGCTAATGCTAACAGCGCACACCCATATAGAAAAAAGCCCTTTATGACAGCCACACTCAAAATGACTTAGGGGTCCTGTCACTAAGGCGAGCTAATGGATTTAATGTGTGCTAATGATTAGCGTGCGCTAATTTTATTTTTAACTGTATATCTTATTAAGATTTTTACAAAGTCCAAACAAGTCGAACAAAACAACTAGCCATTGTTCAGTGTCAGTCTCCTCTTATAAAATGAATAAACCCAACTGTATCTAATAATTGTCATCTCTTAATTCATTCTTCAAATTTCAAAATCGGTTCCAAACTGCATAACAAAATTATTGGAAAGTTCAATTATTTATTGTCACAAAATCCAATATGTATTCTTGGCTTGTGCAAACATTTTTCAGTTCTGTAGAAATGCTTATAAAACACTTCAATGGTAATCCTTTATCAAAACGTTTTTATACTTTGCAGTGCACGGACGCCTCCACCGACATGCGGCATGTTTCGCAAATGGCTGCATCAGGGTGTGGTCCGCCAAAGCTTATGCTTGGAAAATACCATACCCTGAGGCAGCAATTTGCGAAACATGTCGCATGTCGGTGGAGGCGCCCATGCACTGCAAAGTATGAAAAATAATTGAATTTTGTTTGAGTACCGGTACCTAGCATTTGAGTACCAGTACCTTATTTCGCTAGAAAAAAATACACTGCATATTTGATTCCACTGCAAAAGTTACTCAGCAATAGTACCTTGGTGTGATTTTTTTAATACTCTTAAAGAACCCCTAATTTGTAAAATAAACAACTACACTCACACCCCTGATATTCAGCCGGCAGCGGCGAGCATTTTACTGCCCACCAGCGGCATTATTCCCAGATATTCAGTGCCGGGCCTTCTGCATTCAATATTCATTTTTTATTTGAAACGGCTAACACATAGCCAGCTAAGTCAATATTCAACCCATATCCGCATAAGCCAAACTACGTAAAGATAGGACTGCTATTTATGTGGCTCAGTTTAAGCAGTTTAAATATGTAGTGAGGACCTGAATATCGGCACTTAACCCAATTCCGGCCCTGGAATGCCCACAAGTTAGCCGCTTTTGAATTTGGTGCTAACTGGTCATTTTTCAGTGAAGATAAGCAGTTAAGTGCCGCTGAAAATGACTGGATAGCTGTGAACAAGCGATTTAACCGGTCAGTGTCTAAATCGCTTTGAATATCAGCTGGACAATTTATGAACACCTGAAAATAGAAGCCCTATGTATAGAATATGCATTTATATCACAAGTCTACCCCAGCTCTGCGCAAGCTGCATTCCCAATCCTGGGAATGCCTGTGCACGGTTCCCCTAAATGTACATATGCTCTTGTCAGCACATAATTGAATAAGATCCATTTTCCACATGTAAATCCTGCTACGTACTGTATAAAATTACCCCTACGTGCATCAGTGCTTGTGTGTATCTGTGTGGGTAAATATATGGGGTTCTCAAAGGTAATAGTGCCTACACTGATCCATTACCAACCCTTTCTACAGGGCAATTAAAATTTCATGTTGTTTTCTTCTGGAGATCTTTGTTTCACTCGGACCACTGCTGACCAGTAATACACCCAGGCAGGAGGAAGTGAGAGATACCGACCACAGTTTGAATATTGCTAGTTTGGCATCTTCTAATGAGCTGTCAGTCACAGGTTCTCCTGAAGTTTCAACTGCTGGAGAGAGTGGCAGTCCAGCACCGGCCCAGTTCATTACTTAGAGAAAAAGCCTGTTACCTACCTGTGCAGCTGAGTGCATTTAAATGATTTGTTTTGCTAAATGACTCTGTTTAAGCATGTTAACATCATTTATTTGGCAGGTTTCTTATATAAATTGTAGATTGTGTACAGGGCAGTGGATTGTTCGAGCTGCAATAAACAGTTGTTATAATAGGGTAGAAAGTGCTTTGTAATGGACAGATAAAAAGAGGTAGACAGTCAGCAAGCAAGTTCTATGGAGTGTTTTTGCTCTATGTGGGGGTGAGAGGGTGTTATCCCTGATTCCCTCCAGACTCCAGTGGTCATCTGTTCATTTAGGGCCTTATTCATTACAAAAAAAACAGGTCTAGACCAAAACTACTACTACTTATTTCTATAGTGCTACAAGTCATATGTTGAAGTTTTCACCTTAGATGTTTTCATTTTGTTCCGTTATGGCTATAAACGTCCAAATGTTAGGCATCGCCCTAAGCCCATCCTACTCCTGCCTTCAAAATACCCCAACATGCCCCCTTGTGGTTTGGACACATTGCAGACAAAATGGATAGATAAACTTCTGCAAAATAGGTTTCAAAAATATTGATTTGGACATTTGGAGAAGAAATCCATCCAAATGGTGCTTGATGACAATTTTTGGATATTTATCTCTTTTGAAAATGACATCATAAATAGTATGGGCCTCGACACAATTCATAATAAAACATTTTAATAGACAGCATAGAGTGTAAGCAAAGATGAAACATATAAATAGGTAGGATAGAGTAACAGGTGTTAGTAAATAAAGGAGACTAATTTAAGAAAGCTGCACATGAAATCAGAAAAGTGCTTGAATATTATCTTACCCCCCCCCCCCCCCCCATTTTACAAAAACGGGTGGCATTGCCAGCCCATAGAAAAGTGAATGGGTTGTGTCAGCAGTATCGCACTGCCAGCTGCTGGAGTGGCTTTGTAAACAGGGGCCTTGGCTAGGGTAAGAGTGGATAAACATGTCCTGGTATAGTATGTGTATCCAGTGGCATACCAAGAGGGGGGGGCGGTGGGGGCGGTCCCACGCGCTGGTTGGCCGAGTCCACTCGTTCCCTCCCTGCTGCTCCCTCTGCGCGGAACAGGTTACTTCCTGTTCCGGGGCAGAGGGAGCAGCAGGGAATGAGCAGACTCGGAGCCGACAGGCGCGCGGCACCCCCCCAGCAGGTAAAAATGCACCCGGGGGGGGGTTGCACTGCACCCGGGGAGGGGGTGTAATTTCACCGGGGGGGGGGGGGGGGGCGCATCGGTGATCCGCCCCGGGTGTCTGCCAGCCAAGGAACGCCACTGTGTGTATCGTATGCATCTCTAAAGAAGACCAGTCCTACTCTTTAAGTAACAGACTAGTTCCTCATAGCTGATTCAGTTGTACGTATAATTTGCCTTCAGTTTAACCCAGGGGCGTAGCTGGGTGGGGCCACGGGGGCATGGGCCCCCACAGATTTAGCCCTGGCCCTCTGTACTTTTGACCCCCCCCCCTGCTGACAACCCTCCCCTGTCACTTTTGATCCCCCCTCCCGCCGCCGCCCCTCCCCCGCCAGGTACCTTTGCTGACGGGGGGGGGGGCCCAACCCCCGCCAGCCGAAGTCTTCTTCAGTGCCGGTCTCCAGCACCTTCGCTGATCTGTTTCTATGAGTCCTGACTCATGACGTCTTGCGTGCATTTAACGTGCAGGACGTCAGGAGTCAGGACTCACAGAAATAGATCAGCAAAGGTGCCAGAGACTGGCACTGAAGGCTTCGGCTGACGGGGGTTGGGGACCCCCACCAGCAAAGGTACCTGGTCGCGGCAGCGACAGGGGGAGGGTCGGCAGTGGGAGGGGGGTCGAAGGGGGGGGTCGGCAGCTGGGAGAGGTGGGTTAATCTGTGCCCCCTCACCTCGGGCTCTGAACCTCCCTCCTGCCGAGGTCTGACGTCAGGAGTCAGGACTCACAGAAATAGAAGGCTTCGGCTGACGGGGGTTGGGGACTCCCGCCAGCAAAGGTACCTGGTGGCGGCAGCGACGGGGGGAGGGTCGGCAGCTGGGAGAGGTGGGTTAAACTGTGCCCCCTCACCTCGGGCTCTGAACCTCCCTCCTGCCGAGGTCTGGCTACACCACCCATCTATTTGTCTCAACTGACTGGAGGAAAAGTCCACAGTCTGCTATTGAGGCAGACATGGGAAGCAACTGTTTGCCCTGGGATTTGTAGTATGAAGTGTTGCCACAATTTGGGTTTCTGTCAGGTACTTGTGACCCGGCTTGGCCACTGTTTGGAAAACAGGATGCTAGGCTAGATGGACCATTGGTCTAACCCAGTATGGCTCCTCTTATGTTCGTATGACTTTGTACTACCCATCTTGTCCCCTCTATATAGCCCAACTGCACTTGCTGTCTTGTCTACATAGTAAGATGTTTTATTGTACTGCAGGAATTGCATTAGCATCAGATCTAAGTTATTTGAATGTTCTAATGCTGCCTATTAGGTGTTTCATTAGTATCATATTTGTGTTATTTCAGTTTTCTTCTATGCTGTCTATTATAGAATCATTTGTATTGTACTGATATTTATCATATTTCTGTTATTTGTTATTTGACTTTTGTGATGTTGGACTGGGTTTGTATTTTGTTATTTTGTGAGAGTTTGAATTATGTATGTTAACTGAAAATCCATTTAAAATTTGTGGGATAATACAGAATAAGACTTTTTTTTTTACAGTAAACAATATGATTCTTCTGCTGTGCTGTTAATTGTGTATATATATATATATTTGTTACATTTGTACCCTTTGCTTTCCCACTCATGGCAGGCTCAATGTGGGAGGCAATGGAGGGTTAAGTGACTTGCCTAGAGTCACAAGGAGCTGCCTGTGCCAGGAATTGAACTCAGTTCCTCAGTTCCCCAGGACCAAAGTCCACCACCCTAACCACTAGGCCACTCCTCCACTCCATATTTCTGATACTGTTTCATGTTCATCCTATAACTTGGTTTCAATTTGCCGTTTCTAATTTACCTCATTGACTGTATGTATGCTCATATTTGATATTACTATTGTTATGTTGTTAACAAAATTGTAAGTTTTATGTTTACCTGCTGTACAGGGCCTTGGGTGAATCTCTTTATAAAGGCAGTCAATAAGTCCAAATAAATAAATAAGTGCATATAATTACTGTTAAAATGTTTAGATTCCCATAAAAATCTGACCCAGTGCACAAATACCAAATCAGATTCTAATAAATAAGGGAATGTAGCATAGCTGGGTTTGAAAGGGGTTTGGCCAAGTTCTTGGAGGAAAAGTCCATAAACCATTATTAGCTATGTAAATCAGAGTAAGCCACCATTTATTCAGGGGAGTGATAGTGAACAACAAGGAATAGATCTCTGGGATCCTGCTGAGTACTTGGATTGGCCATATCAAAAGAGGATACTTGATGGATCTTTGGTCTGACCTATCATAATGTTTCTTATGTTAAGGATCATTGGACCCCTCTTAGTGCTTTTTTTGTATGCATTTCTGCTTGTGCATTATATATTGTTTTTCACAATGCAGTGCATGTGCGGGGCAAGCAGTGCTGCACTGGAGTATTACTTGTTCTGGATGGATAAATCTTATTGGGAGTAAGTCAGTTTTGTTTTGTCCCCCCCCCCCCCCCAATTCATATTTAGGAAACTTTATTGGCATCATAATGTGTAGATATGTTGCCAAAGTACTGCCTAATACTATTCCTCTCTTTCTGAAAAAGAATCTTTCCTGGCAGCAGTCTGTTCCACTGTGCTGGGTGACTGGCTCAACCAACCCTGTCTGCAATTAGCACAGGATCATATGACCAGGTGTCATTAATAAATGAGAAGGACAGAGTCATCTCCTGGAGCCTTGTCACCTCTTAGGCAGTCATGCATGCCTGGGAGCACAGAGCCAACTTGACAGTACTGGAACAAAATGAGCAATTAATTAAACAAATGTACAATTACAGAGGTAATAGAGTACCTGCCTGGCCCTAGAATAAGAGTCCTGCCATTCAGTGACAGCAAAAGGGGACAGAAGGATCATAAAGTGCCAGCAAATACAGTAAATAAAGTAAGAAGAAAATCTGTGACAGGAAATAAAGGGAAAGGGAAATGGGACTTGACATACCGCCTTTCTGAGGTTTTTGCAACTACATTCAAAGCGGTTTACATATATTCAGGTACTTATTTTGTACCAGGGGCAATGGAGGGTTAGGTGACTTGTCCAGAGTCACAAGGAGCTGCAGTGGGAATGGAACTCAGTTCCTCAGGATCAAAGCTATGTTCCTGGGAGCATTTTATTAAGTCCACTGCAGTGCCCCCTAGGGTGCTCGGTTGGTGTCCTGGCATGTCAGGGGGACCAGTGCTCTACAAATGCTGGCTCCTCCCATGTCCAAATGGCTTGCATTAGGACGTTTTTTACATGGAAGTCTTTGGTTTCGAAAATCGCCAAAAGTCAGAAACGTCCATTGTGATAAAGTCAACTCTAGGATAGTTGGGTTAAGGCAGTTTCAGTCTGAAATACAAGTCCCAGAAGGCATTGCAGGCAAGGAGCCAGAGGGTGAGATGAAGAACCCAGAATGGACTCCTAGCTGCAATCGGGGAAGACATGGGTGTAAGCTGGCAGGTTGTGTAGAGTGGCTGCCACTAGGTGGAAAGAGAGTTAGGAAACCCTGTGTTCAGGAGCTCATCATTGGTCTCATTAGTCTAATGCTTAACTCAGCTGGTTTGAGTGTGGGGAAGCTAATGGAAGGAGAATGATTGGTTGTGGTAGCTGAAGCCAGGGATTGATTAGGCAGGTGGGAATAGGGTTACCATTCGTCCGGATTTCCCCGGACATGTCCTCTTTTTGAGGGCATGTCCGGGGCGTCCGGCGGGTTTTGCCCGCACGCATGTTTGTCTGGATTTCTGGACAAACGTGCATGCGGGAGGGCATGCACAGCCTACACAGACCCTGCAATAGCGCTGCCCAGTCCGTCCTCCCCACCGCTGTCATAGAGAACGCCGCTAACGTCAAGTAGGAGCCTGCGCAGGCCTCGCGCTCCAACAGCCCACGTCGCCATAATAACAGGTGCTCCAGAGTGACACTTAGCTACAGCCTACAGTGATTCCCCCAGGACCTTGGAGAAGCTACTCCTATTGGTGGCCTTGAACATTGCATCCAATGAGAGGAGAGGAAGGCAGGAGCTGTCATTGTGTGATTGGCCGGCCGCTGTAAAGTTTGTGTAGTCTTTGCGACGCTAGCGGGTCCGACTCTCGGACTTTGGACGCTTTTAGGCTGCAGCAGTGCATTCTAAAACACTTCAGAGGCAGTGTGAGAGCTCCGGGGTTAGGGTGAACTGTGGGGTGTCGGTAACATCAGTAGAAGGAGACCCACAGACATCATTATTCATGTTTCAAACATTAAAGGAACAGTTTTATAAATGAGGAGCCTATGTACCTCTCCACAGCAAACATAAATAATTTTATTGGCATGACGGTTTCTCACGTGTTGCTTCCATCTTCAGTACAGAGGTGTGTGTGGTTAGTCCACTTTTAAAGGTAATCAACAGCAATAAAACATAGAAACAAAAATTAAAAGTCACCTTTTTGTTGCTAAAATAACACCGTTACTGCAAAGCTGCCAAGTTACCCAGTCTAGAAGCGATACTTCTTGGAGATGACGGGGGAGGGGAATATGCGTCAGGGGCGGGGCGAGTGTGTGAAAGGGGCGGGTCAGGGACGTGAAAGGGGCGGGTCAGGGGATGTGAAAGGGGCGGGGCAAGTGTCCTCTTTTTATGAGGACAAAAAATGGTAACCCTAGGTGGGAAGGAGCCCCAGGAGTTGAGTGGAGTTTAGTTCAGGAGAAGCAGAAGGAGAGAAGCATTTGCAGGCTGAAAATCCTTGGGCAGGGAGGTCCCTAAAGTACTGAAGCAGGCTGAGATTCTTTGGGTGACAGGAAGTCCCAAAAGTATTGACTTCACTGTGAAGCTGATGCAGGGGAAAACCCTTGGGTTGAAGGAGTCCCTAAAATATTGAACTCTCCTGAAGGTAAAGAGGATAGAAGGTAGAAAATGCTGCTTGGTGACTGAACTGTGATGATGAACTGAAAGAACTGTTTGTCTTGGGAATTGAATTACTGTTTATTGGCCTAATGGATAAAGAACCCAGACTGGAGCCTGTAAGCCTGTATTGAATCCTGGTATGTGCTATGCTGCTATTGGAACTGTGTACTAGAAACCTGCATGGAATAAAAGTTCTTAAGATTGAAGTTACTGGTGGACATTTTTTTCTTCACTGTACCGGGAGCCTGTGGCTGGAGGAGATTGTTCTATCCTTGGCTGCACAAGAGAGGCACCTGGTTACACCATGTCTAGGGACGTCCAAATTTAAGGATTTGGACGTCTCTGACGGTATTTTTGAAATGAAAGATGGACGTCCATCTTTTTTCTAAAATACGGGTTTCCCCGCCCCTGGATTTCACTATTTTGCAAGGACGTCCAAATCGCAACTTGGTTGTTTCTTTCGAAAATGCCCCTCTAAGTGACTTGCCCAAGATCACAAAGAGCAAGTCCAGTGCTCTAACCACTAGTTTACTTGCGAGCTCTCCAAAACCCACCACAAACCCACTGTACCCACATTTAGGTGCCCTCCTTCACCCATAAGGGCTATGTTAGTGGTGTACAGTTGTGGGTAGTGGGTTTTTTTTTTTTTTTGTGGGGCTCAACACACAAGGTTAGGGAGCTATGTTCCTACACTTCCAGTGCTGATTCTCTCCGGTGGTCATCTGGTCATTTCAGGCACCTTTTTGTGCCTTATCCGTAAGAAAAACATGTCTGGGTGAAAACGTCCAAGTGTTCATCAGGGACATCCTTGCTTTTTTCGATTATGGATCAAAGACGTCCAAGTGTTAGGCACGCCCGAGTCCCATCTTAGCTACGCCTCCGACACGCCCCCTTGAAATTTGGACGTCCTTGCGACAGACTGCAGTTGGAGCTGTCCAAATCAAAATCGGGTTTCCATTATATCGATTTGGACGTCTCTGGGAGGACGTCCGTCTTCCGATTTATGTCGAAAGATGGACGTCCTTCTCTTTCGAAAATGAGCCTAATAACCTTCCGATGCCTCAGGTATAAACATAGGGGTCCTTTTACTAAGGTGCGCTAAAAAATGGCCTGCGGAAGTGTAGGCACATGTTTTGGGCGCACGCAGAATCATTTTTCAGTGCACCTGCAAAAAATGCCTTTTTAACATTTTTGCCAAAAATGGACGTGTGGCAAAATGAAAATTGCCACGCATCTATTTTGGGTCTGAGACTTTACTGCCAGCCATTGACCTAACGGTAAAGTCTCACGTGGAAACCAGGCGGTAATGACCTACATGCGTCAAATGCCACTTAGCACGTGCCCAATACGCATGTCCGAAAATAAAAATTATTTTTCGGACGCGCACCAAAATGAAATTACCACAAGAGCCATGCGGTAACACCATTTTGGTGTACGTTGGGCATGCGTAGAAGCTTATACGGCTTAGTAAAAGGGCCCCATAGATTATGAGTCCTCCAGAAACAGGAAACACCCAGGGCCGGATGTACCAAAGTCCCGGTAAAGGACTGACTGCTATTTCCACCTCAGTAAACATTACCAAGTTGGAAATAGTGAGGGATGCTCAAAAGATTCAGCATACAAATGAGCTACTTGCAAAAACAGCGAGCAGCTCAGCAGTGAGGATACCATTCGGTCACTCGAACATGCACAGATCAGCCAATCACTAAGCATGGCAGCTCTGTGCATGACACAGACGGCTTTCACACATGCATTAGCTGCGTGTATGAAAGCGGCTTGTAGCTTTTTTTTTTTTGTTTTCAAACTTTTTTAAATCGCTGCCATGTGCATGGTACAGATGTCTTTTATGCGAGCATACAAGCTGTGTATATGAAAGCAGTGTGTAGCTTTTTTTGTTTTCAAACTTTTTTTTTTATCACTGCCAGACTCTTGGCAGCAGTACAGGCAGGGAGGGAAGCAAGGGAGAGTGAGGTGAAGGAGAGAAAGAAAGGCTGCCTGCGTGCATACTTGGCGAGTGGGGGTAGGTGGGTTCTAGAGATGCCGGAGCTCTCCTCAGCCAATCGGAAGCTGCTATTTCAATGGTAATGGGAAGGAAACAGCAGTACTAGCAGGTCCTGACCACTCGTAAAAATGTCATCGTTATGGTAGGTGGTCCTTTCTGTGCATCGCTAGGAAAACAGTTGTGCATCACTAGGCATGCACATCTGAATAGTAATTAGCTCATTATAATAACTGTTTGAATCTGAATTTTATATAAGAAAATTCTGTAACCCTCTTAGATTCCTATAAATTAAGGGAATAGAATAGAACTTTTCATATGATTTTCGTTAGCTGCTACTATGACAGGAAAAGAGCTTGCAGAATCCTGTTGTGGTTGTGCATGTCTCGCTCAACACCATGCTCACTAAACCGGCTAGAACCAGTGTAAAAACCATGTTGCTGGCATCTGCGTGCTAGTGTACTCACATTGAGTTACTATTGCAAAAGGTGTGATCCCTGTTGTCGCACCAGAGTAAAAACATTTAAAGTTCATCTGTCACAGGCGCTTCAGAAAATGTTCATATGGCTAGAATAAAAAGTAAGACAAAGTACAAAGACTCTAAAGAAAGAAGGATTTTCAACCAGAACCAATTCAGCCTGTTTTCTATCACATGCATTTTTGCAGTCTGAGGCTGTGTATTATTTAATCTGAAAAACAACCCAGTCCTGGCTGGTCAGAATCCTCTAAATTTCCTACTGAAGGACACCAAACAAAAGTTGTGGGACAAACACACCCATGATAGTAAGTTAAATATACCAAAAGGGTGAATTTGACATATTAAAAGTTTTTTTTGTTTTTGTTTTGCATTTTGCAAGCCCCTGTTAATAGCAACAACGCTTGTCAGAGTATCTGATACTCTGACAAGCGTTATTGCTATTAACAGGGGCCTGCAAACATCTGATGTGGAAAATAAACCTGAGCTACAGAGAGTTGTTAGTACTGTCAGTCTTCAGATAAATGGTAGGCTCTTGTACCTTATACAATATACAACAAGTGGTTGAATTAGCACTAGTTTGAATCCTGTAAGACTTTTCGTAATTGTTAAACTTCAGTCCTAGCTACTTTCCATTCATGCATTTTTCACAAACATTCAGAATTCAATCATCTTAAAAACATGTCTACAATAGAACATACATTACACATAGACTTACCTTGCTCTGAGATGATTTTGTAGAGTACTGACTACAAGGGCTCACAAACCTAGTTCCAGCTTTGAAAACGTGACATTCAAGCAATTTTCTCAATATTGGGGGTGCTCAAGCACCCACAGAGTCGGCTCCTATGAAGGCAGTAGCAGGTCTTGGATGGCTGGCAGAAAGCACAGGGGGAGGGGCTTTTTCTAAAGTTTGGCAGGTGGTTTTAATAGAGGTGTGGAAATTAAATGAAACAAAAGCAAACACATTTTAAAAATGATGTTTTCAAAATGAAATAGGAAATGCTGTTGTCATTTTCAGATTTGTTTGAAGTGAAAGCACATCCCTACTAGCCATATACATGGAATCTAAATTGTGTGCCAGATTGGTCTAAAGAGAAAAAATATGACAGAGGAAATACTGTTTTAATTTGAGATATTGTTGATTGCAAGCTCCAAATATTGTTTCATAATATTTAAGAACTGCCGTTTTCTATTTTATGCTGTGATTTCCATAGATGACATGACCACAGACACACTTTAACATGTGTGACCAGAGTTCCATTACTTCTGACATGCCTGTCTCGCTGAGAAGAACCCAGGCATTTCTACTCTTCCAGTGTTTATTGTTGATTCTCCTGTCTCATTCTGAAAGGTGTTTTCTTGAGTTAGTATATTTCTGTTTGCTGTTCATTAAAGATGAAGCATAAACCTTGACACTGAAAAGTAAAACTCATGAAAGATAGATGCAGGAAACTCAACCTCCCCATCTGAAATAATGAAATGCAGTCAACATTACCTATTTTAAATCAGAATGAAAGAGCTAGGCTGTTTACTCTCCCTTCATTTAAACCAGTGATTCTCAACCCAGTCCTTGGGGACTCCCTCCCCCCCCCCCCCCACTAGTTGGCTTTTTAGGATACCCACAAGGAATACATCTGAGATGTATTTGCATACAGTGGAGGCAATGTAAATATATCACATGTATATTAATTGCAAATTCTGAAAACCAGACTGGCTGGGCATGCCCTGAGAACTAAATTGCAAACAACTATAAATTTAAAGAGTTGTAGTCCCCTAGTCGACTGCTATCGCAGTCTGTCACACAGATTCAAGCTGTCTCTGGAAGTCCTACAGTCTATCACAGCCGAATCGCTTACATGAGACACTGCAGTCTGTTCCACAACTGCAATTTGTCACTTTGAGCATTCATGAAATCTGCCACCCAGCTTAGACCTCTCAAGATAAGCCAGTAGTTCTCAACCAGTATATCAGGCCCTCTGGTGTGTCATGAACAGCTGGGAGTTGTGTCACCAAAACGTTTACAACAACCATGTGTGCAGCAGGTTGGAGAGACCTGACAACCAGGAAGTCAAGTATTTGAAATCTCCATAACTGGTCCCTACTTCTGCCATCAGCCTCAACTATAAATGTTGCAGTCTTCCAGCCCAGCCTCCCACTCCAGCAGTCACCACCATGGCATCTGTATTTCCCTTGCATCATTGTTAGCAGCAATGGCATGATACATAAGGTTTTTGTTTTGTTCAGCTGTGAATTGTAGTGTTAAATGTGTCAGGAATGTGAACATTGTCTGTCTGATGTGTCAGAATAGAAGAAAAGTTGAGAACACTACGGTGGCTTACACAGCATAGATCAGAAATGTCAAACACGGACTATTTCCAGCCCACCAAAACCTTAATCCTGCCTTCCAGGAGGCAGGAATACAGATATGCCAAGTCACACGCATTTGGTGTGTGACACATGTATTTAGGCCCCTTCTTCAGCTCACATGCTTAAGGGGCCTGATCTCATACATTGATGTCTTGTCCTGTCCTTCCCTTCCCTCCTGTGGGTCGGGCATCTCTCCCCACCTGTCACGTTTTCAAAGCTGGAAACTGGTTTATGAGCCCTTGGGCCACTGCCGAGGAGCGGCAGTGGCAGGCAAAACCACCCCCACACCGGAGACAAGGCAGAGCTTAATGAACAGTTAGGCTTCACCTGCACCTGGCCACTTTTCACCAAGGGTTGAGCCCTTGGCTTCAGGTGGCCGGCAGGACTTGTAGGACAGGGCAGGAACAGGATCCCAACTAGACTGAACAGGGACTGAGGGTCAGAGGGGAAAGGAACATACAGGGACAGCAGGCAAGGAAAGGGTAACATAAAGGACAGACTGAAAGCTGTAAACAGCCACTAAACCAAGAAGCAAAACACTGACTAACAAGACACAAAACTAAAAGCTGCAGAGCAGCCACTAAGATACAAACAGACAAGGACTACACACAAAACTATAACCCAGAGACAAGACAAGCAAACAAACAAACAACAATCTAATCTAACTATCCATAGACTAGCAAGAACAGACGAGAATCAAGGCAGGAAACCAAACTAGAACTGGACTCAGCAGAAGTGCACCAGCACCCCAACATACCAGGGCCTTAGACGCAATGCAAAGGCAAAGCAGCAAGGTTTCAGAATGGCTAATAAGCCCAGCAGCACCTGGAGCTCAGCTGCAACCATCACCAGGAAACTACGGGTGCTGTGTAGGTTCAATCCAAGCAAGCAAGTCTGGCCGCCCAGAAGATCCGGACCAGACTGGGCTGAAATCTGGAACGGTTCTGGCCACCAGAGGGCAAGGTGAGCACAGACGTGACACCACCACACCTCTCAAGTGCAATACCTCTCTCCCTCTTTGCCCCTCTCCCAATCCGGTATCTCTCTTTCCTTCTTTCCTTGCCTCGATTAATCTTGCTGTGCACTGCCGGCACCCTCAGCAATAGCAGGCTGCTTCAACCAGCCTGGGCGCCTTCCTTCAGCCGTGTCCAGTCCCTTCTAAAGCAACTTCCGGTTTCCTTGAGGGCAGAATATAGCTGAAGGAAGGCCTCTTGAAGCAGCCTGCTATTGCTGAGGGTGCCAGCAGTGCACAGAAAGACTAATCATGACAAGGAAAGAAGAACATCTGATTCTAACAAAGAAAGGAATCTAGCTTAGCTGGGTTTGAAAGGGGGTTGGATAAGTTTCTGGAGGAAAAGTCCATAAACCATTATTAGCTATGTAAATCTGAGCATGCAGCTGCTTATCCAGGGGAGTGAGCAACAAGGAAAAGATCTCTGGGTTCCTGCTGAGTACTTGGATTGGCCATATCAAAGACAAGATACAGAGCTTGATGTTTGGTCTGACCTACCACAGTGTTTCTTAGGTTAAGGTTTGGACCCTTCATAGTGCTTTTTTTTTTGTATGGATTTCTGCTTGTTCATTATATATTATTTTTCACAATGCAGTGCTGTACTGGAGTATTGCTTGCTGTGGATGGATGAGCCTTTTTGGGAGTAAGTCAGTTTTCTTTTGTTGTTGGGTGTTTTTTTTCCCCACACAAATTCAGATTCAGGAAACTTTATTGGCATCATAATATGTAGATGTGTTGCCAAAGTACTGCCTAATGCTATTCCTCTCTTTCTCTCTGTCCGAAAAGAAATCTTGACTGGCAGGAGAGAGGTGCCAGGACTTGTGGGGAAAGAAGAGGGAGACAGAACAGGAGCAAGGAAAGAGAGAGGAACACTTGCTGGATCTCTGGGGAGGGGGGCAGAGGGAGGGAAAAGAGAGGGAGAGACACTGGCTTGTGGCAAGGGGGGGTATAGGGGCACAGAAGGGTCATATTGGCCAGGGCAAGAAGCGGGACACAGAGATAGGAGATGCTCAACATGGTGGGAAGACAAAGGTGATGCTGGGTCAGATAGATAGGGAGGCAGAGAGAAGATGGATGGTGGACATGAAGAGAAAAGACATGCCAAATGGAAAAGGAGACTCTGGCAAGATAGTTAAGAGAAAAAAGGGGACAGCAGAAACCAGAAAATGGGACCAACACAATAAAAAAAAATAAAATGACCAGATATCAAAGGTAGAAAAAAGTATTGTATTTTCTATTTATTGATTAGAATACGTCAGAAAAAAAAACCCTATTCATTGGCTTTCAATCTCCAGCAGATCGGTGGTAAATCTGGATGGGCCACCCTTGCCACCTCTGGGAAAAGGAGGCAGCCATGGCTGTAGCAACTGGTGGAAATTTGAGTCCTGAACTTGGACCTCTGCCACTCCAGAAAGAAAGCCAGCCAAAGAGACAGATGGAAAGAAGCAGAAAGAAGCATTTGTGCTCAGCTTCTACTGCTGCAGAAGGATGTAGGGGGAGGGATGTGCCTGGGCGGTAAGCAATTGAACTAGAAAGATTGGGCCAATGAGATGAAGGCTGGTGCTGCAGCTAAAAGGTCACCGCAATAAGTAATGCAACAGGCACAACAATTAATAAGGTCCAGAGGGAAACAAAAAGCTGGCATTTGACCAGCACAGCTGTTCTGTGCAAAAATAAATACATAGAATGGGGTTACTGAAAGAAATAGTTTGTGATGTGTAAATTTTGCTGGAGAAGGCAGCTTTAGGGGACGGAGAGTGGGTAAAGGGATGTGTGGGTGTGGAAGAACAAGAGAATGGGTGAGGGGAAGTGATGAGTGAAGAGATATGGGGGGGGGGGGGAAATCTGGTAGGGCATGAGACAATGTGAGGAATGGTGATGCTGTAGTGCAACGATGAGCGAGATGTGGGGGAGAGTGAATGGATCATAAGGGTGCAATGAGGTAGGTTGAAAATAAGTGAGAAGATCAGTAGTACTGTGGGATGTTACAGTAATGATGCTGTGGAGCTGAGTGGCTCATCCTTCCCTCTTCTGATCTCAGATCCCCTTCAGGATCCTTTTTTTCTTCTTCCTCCTTCGTTCTTTCCTCCTCCTTCCCCTGCTCCCTGATTTCTCCATTTTCCTCACCTGTTGCATCTTTTGCTGAAGTCCCTTCTCTATGTCCATCCACTGAGATCCTTTCTCTCACTGCACCCCCTAGATTCTTTCTCCTATTCTCTTCCTCCCTTCTCAGCACCAATAATCAAGATTCTTTTCATCAGCCCCCCCCCCCCCAAAAAAAAATTATCAGATTAATTACCTGTAATTGGCCCTAGAACAAAATGTCAGAGAGTGACTATTTTAATAAAGGAACATAAATATTTATATATTTAATATGCAAGCCCCAGTTGGTCATTTAAAGTCCATTCTTTTCATGTGGCCTAACACTGAAATGAGGTGATTCTCAGTTTAGAAGACTCACTGGATAATCTGTCACATAAATTAGATCCCTCTTTTTAGGCACCTTAGTCTGTCAAAACAGGTGAGAGCTCAAGTTTTACTGATAATAACCAGTTGTGAATCAAAACAATACTGCCCTCTTCAGCTTCATAAATGTATTGTAACATAGTTTTTACGTTGTATATCCTATCACAGGAGCTGTTTGAAATGGGAAAGGGAAATGGGACTTGATATACTGCCTTTCTGAGGTTTTTGCAACTACATTCAAAGTGGTTTACATATATTCAGGTACTTATTTTGTACCAGGAATGGCATGTCTGTTAACATTTGAAACTCTCCAACACAATAAATCCTGAGAGGAGAAACAGTAATACTAATCACAAATACTCCTCACTATGCTTAGACTTGTAAAATGCACAATATGCAGTATAATAATATGTTATACTATTGAGATCTGGCTTTAATATGATTTCAGTGGAGCAGCATTACTTGTACCTGTTCCACGGGCATTGACCAAAGTCGCTCCTCCTTGTAAGCATTATTTGCAGTGACTACAATACTAAATCATACTGAAGGTCTCAATAATATTCCAGCTATTCTGTGCATTTTACAAATCTAAAGTAGAGAGGTGTGGTAGCCATGTTAGTCCACTTTTAAAGGTAATCAATAGAAATAAAACATGGAACCCTTTTTTACTGGACATAACTTAATACATTTCTTATACAACCCAGAGCTGGAAAAATTAAGAACAATCATAAAAGATCTGTAGCCTCTATTCCAGGAGGATGAATTACTGAAAGACGTATTCCCATCCCCAGCCACCCAACTTAAAATACAAGCTAATTAGAAGTAAGCTTCCAACACAGACTCAAAAAGAAAAGAATGGCACACATCCTTGCAATATATCCAGCTGCAAACTATGCCAAAATATTTCACAGGACCCCACGGTCATTCACAAAGGAAAAATATTCAACATTATGGAATCTTTCACGTGCTCATCTTCCAATGTGGTATACATCATTCAGTGTAAAAAATGCAACGAAGGCTGCTACATTGGATAAACAAGTCAGATGCTAAAGAAGAGATTTAATTTACATAGACACCATATGAAAAATGCTAGTACCAATAAAGATGTCACGCCCGTGGGGCAGCACTTTACAAAACCAGAACACTGTACCAGTGATTTCATGCTAAGAATCCTAAAAGGGAACTTTAAAACAATACAGGAATGTAAGATCTTTGAAGTCAGAATGATTAAATATTTTGACACCCACCAGACAGGACTTAACAAAGATCTGGGTTTTCTAGCCCATGCATATCTCCCTGGCTCTCACCTACCTACCCACCCCCATCCTGTTAGACTGTCACTGAAATGCTTAGATGTTTCACTCATCCCCTGTCTCCATGCTTATAGACTGTCACTGAAATGCTTTGATGTTTCACTCATATATACTATCATCTACCAACATTTGCTTATTTCCGATCTGACGAAGAAGGGCAACCTTCGAAAACTAATCAAGAAATGTATTGAGTTATATCCAATAAAAAAGGTATCATCTTATTTTCTTTTCCATGTTTTATTTTGTTTTATTTCTATTGATTACAAATCTAAACATAGCGAGGAGTAGTTTTGATTAACATTTGATTTAAAGCATAAGACATGAGGAGAAAAGAGGAAGATGCTTTAGACTTCCATTGATGTGCACTAGAGCAAATTAATAGTGGAATGACATCTGTATTTATTTAAGTATTCATCCTGTGAGTGGATGCAGGATAAGTACATAAGTATTGCCATACTGGGAAAGACCAAAGGTCCATCGAGCCCAGCATCCTGTTTCCAACAGTGGCCAATCCAGGTCACAAATACCCGGCAAGATCCCAAAAATGTACAAAACATTTTATACTGCTTATTCTAGAAATAGTGGATTTTCTCTAAATCCATTTAATAACAGTCTATGGACTTTTCCTTTAGGAAGCCGTCCAAACCTTTTTAAAACTCCACTAAGCTAACCGCCTTTACCACATTCTCTGGCAACGAATTCCACAGTTTAATTACACGCTGAGTGAAGAAACATTTTCTCTGATTCGTTTTAAATTTACATTGTAGCTTCATCGCATGTCACCTAGTCCTAGTATTTTTGGAAAGCGTGAACAGATGCTTCACATCTACCCATTCAACTCCACTCATTATTTTATAGACCTCTATCATATCTCCCCTCAGCCGCCTTTTCTCTAAGCAGAAGAGCCCTAGCCACTTTAGCCTTTCCTCATAGGGAAGTCGTCCCATCCCCTTTATCATTTTCGTTGCCCTTCTCTGCACCTTTTCTAATTCCACTATATCTTTTTTGAGATGCAGCAACCAGAACTGAACACAATATTCGAGGTGTGGTCGCACCATGAAGCGATACAAAGGCATTACAACATCCTCATTTTTGTTTTCCATTCCTTTCCTAATAATACCTAACATTCTATTTGCTTTCTTATCCGCAGCAGCACACTGAGCAGAAGGTTTCAACGTATCATCAACGATGACACCTAGATCCCTTTCTTGGTCTGTGACTCCTAACGTGGAACCTTGCATGACGTAGCTATAATTCGGGTTCCTCTTTTCCACATGCATCACTTTGCACTTGCTCACATTAAACGCAATCTGCCATTTAGACGCCCAGTCTCATAAGGTCCTGTTGTAAATTTTCACAATCTTCCCACGAATTAACGACTTTGAATAACTTTGTGTCATCAGCAAATTTAATTACCTCACTAGTTTACTGCCACCTCTAAGTCATTTATAAATATGTTAAAAAGCAGCGGCCCCAGCACAGAGCCATTGAGAATACTGACCATTTAACCCTACTCTCTGTTTTCTATCTTTTAACCAGTTTTTAATCCACCTATCCCATGACTCTCCAATTTCCTCTGGAGCCTTTCGTGAGGTACTTTGTCAAACACCTTCTGAAAATCCAGATACACAATATCAACCGGCTCCCCTTTATCCACATGTTTGTTCACCCCTTCAAAGAAATTTTGTAGATCGGTGTAGTAGGATGTGTCTTGTTAGTATCAGTAAAATGAAGTGTGCATTTTAAGGGTTACAAGTAACTGAACTGTACTCTATTTTTTTTAAATGTAGTTTATGAGGTTGTAGTTCATTGTTCTATTGTGTTAATCCATGCATAATCTAACACATGGAGAGCTTTCTCAGTAGGTAATGAAACATGCCTCAGGCACTACTGCTAATAATTGTGTACAATAAAGCAGTGGCGTAGCCAAGGGTGGGCCCAGGCCCACCCAATTTGAGCTCTGGCCCACCCAGTAGCAGCACACATATGATGTGGCTGGCAGGGATCCCCAAGCCCTACCAGCCAAAAACTCTCAACAATTGTCCCTCCTGAATACTGACACATACTGTTCACACTAGCCCCACAGCCTCCCCTTTGATGTATTCCTGCCCAGTGGCGTACCAAGGGGGGGGGGCTGTGGGGGCGGTCCACCCCGGGTGCACGCCGCTGGGGGGTGCTGCGGTGCGTGCCTGCTCCTCCGAGTTTGCTAAACTTCGCTCGTTCGCTGCAGCTCCCTCTGCCCCGGAACAGGTTAATTCCTGTTCCGGGGCAAAGGGAGCTGCAGCGAACGAACAAAGTTTAGCAAACTCGGAGGAGCAGGCACGCGCCGCGGCACCCCCCCACCCAGCGGCGTGCACCCAGGGGGGGTGTCATTTCGCCAGGGGGAGAGGTGTTATCTAGCGGGGGGGGGGGGCGCTGCACCTGGGGAGGGGGCGCATCGGCGCATCCAGGCCAGGAACACCACTGTTCCTGCCTATGTGGAAACAGGAAGTTGCATCAGAGAGAAGGCTGTGGAGCTAACATGAGCAGTGCGTATTAGTTGCTGTTCGCTGCCGGTGAAAATCTGCTATTTAAAAGGTATGCAGGGAAGGGGTGAAGTTTGAGAGACCATATCGCATGCAGGCAAGAGAGGGAGAGACCAAATCACTCGTATGACAGGGTGGAGTTCTACCAGTGCTTTTTTTGTGCCGGTACGCAACGGTACGGCGTACCGGCACCTTTTTTTGGCCGCCCCCCCCCCCCCCCCCCACGACACTCTGGGCGAGTCCTGCACTTAGTTTTTTTTTTTAAGACTCAGAACGTGCGAACGATGCAGCCGGCAGCGATTGAAAGAGGCTGTCTGGGCTGGCGTCTGCGTCGGAGCTTCCCTCACCCTCTGCGAGTCCCGCCTTCGTTGTTACAACTTCCTGTTTCGCGGGACTCGCAGAGGGTGAGGGAAGCTCCGACGCAGATGCCAGCCCAGACAGCCTCTTTCAATCGCTGCCGGCTGCATCGTTCGCACATTCTGAGTCTTAAAAAAAAAAACTAAGTGCAGGACTCGCCCGGAGTGTCGCGGGGGGGAAAGGATTGGGGAGAGAAAGAGGGAAACCAACAGAGGGAAGGATTGGGGAGAGAGGGAAAGAGGGAAACCAACAGAGGGAAGGATTGGGGAGAGAGGGAAAGAGGGAAACCAACAGAGGGAAGGATTGGGGAGAGAGAGAAACCAACAGAGGGAAGGATTGGGGAGAGAGAGAAAGAGGGAAACCAACAGAGGGAAGGATTGGGGAGAGAGGGAAACCAACAGAGGAAAGGATTGGGGAGAGAGAGAAAAAGGGAAACCAACAGAGGGAAGGATTGGGGAGAGAGGGAAAGAGGGAAACCAACAGAGGGTAGGATTGGGGAGAGAGGGAAACCAACAGAGGGAAGGATTGGGGAGAGAGGGAAAGAGGGAAACCAACAGAGGGAAGGATTGGGGAGAGAGAGAAAGAGGGAAACCAACAGAGGGAAGGATTGGGGAGAGAGGGAAAGAGGGAAACCAACAGAGGGAAGGGTTGGGGAAAGAGGGAAACCAACAGAGGGAAGGATTGGGGAGAGAGGGAAAGAGGGAAACCAACAGAGGGAAGGATTGGGGAGAGAGGGAAAGAGGGAAACCAACAGAGGGAAGGATTGGGGAGAGAGAGAAAAAGGGAAACCAACAGAGGGAAGGATTGGGGAGAGAGGGAAACCAACAGAGGGAAGGATTGGGGAGAGAGGGAAACCAACAGAGGGAAGGATTGGGGGGAGAGGGAAAGAGGGAAACCAACAGAGGGAAGGATTGGGGAAAGAGGGAAACCAACAGAGGGAAGGATTGGGGAGAGAGAGAAAGAGGGAAACCAACAGAAGGAAGGATTGGGGAGAGAGGGAAAGAGGGAAACCAACAGAGGGAAGGGTTGGGGAAAGAGGGAAACCAACAGAGGGAAGGATTGGGGAGAGAGGGAAAGAGGGAAACCAACAGAGGGAAGGATTGGGGAGAGAGAGAAAGAGGGAAACCAACAGAGGGAAGGATTGGGGAGAGAGGGAAACCAACAGAGGGAAGGATTGGGGAGAGAGGGAAAGAGGGAAACCAACAGAGGGAAGGATTGGGGAGAGAGAGAAAGAGGGAAACCAACAGAGGGAAGGATTGGGGAGAGAGGGAAAGAGGGAAACCAACAGAGGGAAGGGTTGGGGAAAGAGGGAAACCAACAGAGGGAAGGATTGGGGAGAGAGGGAAAGAGGGAAACCAACAGAGGGAAGGATTGGGGAGAGAGAGAAAGAGGGAAACCAACAGAGGGAAGGATTGGGGAGAGAGGGAAACCAACAGAGGGAAGGATTGGGGAGAGAGGGAAAGAGGGAAACCAACAGAGGGAAGGATTGGGGAGAGAGAGAAAAAGGGAAACCAACAGAGGGAAGGATTGGGGAGAGAGGGAAACCAACAGAGGGAAGGATTGGGGAGATAGGGAGAAACCAACAGAGGGAAGGATGGGGAGAGAGAGGGAAAAACAGATGGAAGGATTGGGGAGAGAGGGGAAAAACAGATGGAAGGATTGGGGAGAGGGGAAAACAGATGGAAGGATGGGGAGAGAGAGGGAAAACACAGATGGAAGAATTGGGGAGAGAGGGAAAAACAGATGGATGGGGAGAGAGAGGGAAAACAGATGGAAGGATGGGGAGAGAGAGGGGGAAAAACAGATGGAAGGATGGGGAGAGAGAGGGGGGAAAACAGATGGAAGGGTGGGGAGAGAGAGAGGGAAAACGGAAGGATGGGGAGAGAAAGAGGGAAGACGCTGGATGGAAGAATGCAGAAAGAAATAGGGGAGACACTGGAAGGATGGGGAGAGAAAGCAGAGCTGCTGGATGGAAAAGGGGAATAGAGAAAGACTGGAGAATAAGAGGAAGGGGCATGGGGAGAACAAGGGTGAGGAAAAGATGAAAAGCCACAGGTAGATGAAGGAAATTAAAGAATGGATAGTAAGAATGAATTAAATCTGGACAGAGAGAGAGCCTGAAAAATATTGAAGAAAGCAAAGAAAAAGGAGACAAAAATGACAAATGGCACAGAAGAGTTAAGCGAAAACAAAGGAAAGCAGAATCACAGACTGGGACCAATATGGAAAGAAAAACAGTCACCAGACAACAAAGGTAGAAAAAAATCATTTTATTTTCATTTTAGTGTTTGTAATATGTCCAATTTGAGAATTTACATTGGCTGTCTTATTTTGAACTGGGTATACTGGAGCTGTAAGAGCTTACAGAGATTATTTATCATGAAAAAAAATCACGTTTTTTTCTCCTATAGTACTATAATATTTTCAATGATGTCTGTTTATATGCATCATGGCTGGTATAGGGGGTGTGGTTAATGTGGGTGTGGTTATCATAGGGGTGGAGCCATATGTGGTGACCCCGCCCATAATGAGTACCGGCACCTTTTTTTCTACAAAAAAAGCACTGAGTTCTACCCACCTATCTTGGGCCCAGGCCCACCCAAAATTGGGATGTCTGTCTACGCCCCTGAAAGTGGAAACTGTACTATTCATGCAAACATATAAACAGAGAATCTGACGGCAGCTAGAACTGTACAACCTATTTCGTATGACCGATATAATCACAGACAGTTGCTAAATCCTGCCATTGCGAGTTATAGCATAGCCGATATACTTTATTGTTGTCATGGGCGTGACAGCGCATTATATTATAGAACCTCACTTGTAGAGGGAAGTTTGCTAGCTGGAAAAATCTGATTAAACATAAAACACTTTTGCATACACATAATATCATTTTAAATAGTCATTAAAAATGGTTGAGAAAAAGGAATATTATGAGACGACTGCCAATTAAAAAAATATATATATTAATACACGGTCAGTGCACATGTGTAATCGACAGGTTCCAGGGATTTTCTGAATCATCGTTTTAGCCCAGTCCGAAGTCTCATATACTATAGGCCGTCTATAGGGAAACCGCATTTATTAATCCGCCACCATAGGCAGAACCTGTTATGAAGGAGGCTAGACAGAAAATCAGAAATCAAGAACGTTACGTTACGAAACTACAACTCCCATGATGCTTACACAATGTCGCCACTTCCGTTAGCCAATGAGGTCTGTCTCTCTCAACGCCAATTAGGGCGTTCGGCGGTTGGCGTTTGAAACGGATTTTGATCGTGGCTCTTTTGGCGAGCGGGAAACCCAGTTCGTTCAGAAAGAGTGAGCGCTGGGAAAAAAAAAAGTATTAGGCTGCGGAGGGTCCTTGGAGTTTCGACGGGATCTGACGACGGGCAGTACGGGAAAGCAAAGGTACAGACTAGGAAAAAGGTCAAAAGGGGGCGGTGTAAAAGCCAGATCTGCGGGATCCCCGGATCTGTTAACCTTAAGACTGGAACAGTTCTTTGTTTTGACGGCCGCCACTGCTTTATGCAGCGATCAGTAGTCATAACCCAGCGCTTTGGTTCTCTAGTCTTCTATTTCCAGGTTCTCCTGGGCACTATCAAGGAGGTTTAATAGACTGGACAGGAGTGGAAGTGAGCCTATCTAGACAGTCCACTGTAAGTCTTTTGGTTAATCTCCGTTTCCGCTCCTCCGCGCAGCTGTCATTGCCATACAAACAAAACAGAGCAAGGAAACCTATGAGTTGTTTGATCAACGTTGTCGTTCTTTATTGTTGGTCCATTTGTAACAAGTTTAAAGCTGTTTCAGTTGGATAGGCATGCTTTGCAAGGTGGAAGATAAGACATAACTGAATATCATTAAAAAAGCTTCAAAATGTATTGCAACTGGTAGAAACAGCAAGTATAAACTTTGTAGTTTGTAGTCATTTTGTTATTCTGTGCAATATAGATGGACAGATTTCAGTGAGGATATCTTGTTTCCTAATGGGTTCATCTTAACTGTTGTTGCAATCTGTCTTGGGAAGTCTGGTGTTATAAAGATGATGGAATATATTGAATTTACATGGAAGTAGAATTAAACTCTCCTTTCATTTGGGGCACATGGAATCACATGTTCATCTGTTTTGTAGACGATTACCTTTTAGATACACAAATGGATTGTTTTCAACATGTCAGGGGCAAGTGGTTTTATAATTCCAAATAAAAATAAATATTTTGTTTCATGCAGATCTCTTTTGTTTAAACATAAGTACATGATCTTTACAGCCCCTAATGCAGTCCAGTGGTTTTCTTATATTTTGTTCTTGTGATGGCTTATATTGTGCCCAAAACTGAAAACTCTTATCTCCTTAAGGATAAATGAGGGGAAATGGGATAAGCTTATCTGGTCCACAAGAGACAGTATTATAAAGTTGAAGCCGGTCCCCCTGCAGCAGCCATCTCCATTTGTCAAAAACAATAGCAAAGTAGATTTGCTTTCTCTTTTGTAAGGGGATTGGGGGGGGGGGGGGGGGGAGAAGATCTAAGAGGAGTTGTAGGGGGCTGGTGGAATTTTCAAGGGTCTGTGAGGGGAATGGGGGGAGAGGGTTATTTTCAAAATATATTTGTCAGTACTGCAAAAGCTGCTTTGTTATTTCCAGTGCTGTGATTTTCATTGGAGCGCTAGATGCCTGCTTTTTTCTTCATGATGGCAATAAAGATAGTCCGCTATAAAAATACTTGCAAACGTTTTAATGCCTATGTGTGTTAAAATTTGACAAAAATGTCATTTATTTTAAAACTTCCCCTATGAACATACTAGCCGTTCAGCCCGTAAAAACGGGCTAGTATGGGGGGGGGGGGGTTGAAAGGCCCCCCCACCCTGCCGCCGAGTTCGCCGCTGCCGCTTCCCCTCCCGGAGCCGTCGCCACCCACCTTCCACCCGGTCGGGCCCTCGCTCCGCTATTGAAACAGCGAGGGCACGCAGCACACAGCTGTACTGCTGAGCTGCCGTGGCCTTCCTTCTTCTCTGCCTGTGTCCCGCTCTCGTGTGACGTAACGTCGTCGAGGGCGGGACACAAGCAGAGAAGAAGAAGGAAGGCCGACGGCAGCTCAGCAGAGCTGTGTGCTGCGTGCCCTCGCTGTTTCAATAGTGGAGTGAGGGCCCGACCGGGTGGAAGGTGGGTGGCGGCGGTGACTCCGGGTGGGGGGAGCGTTAGCGACGGCGGTGTCCCTCGCAAATGCGCAGTAGAGACCCTCTGTTCCGCCTTCGTCATCACGTATTGACACGGGGCAGAGAGGGTCTCTACTGCGCATTTGTGAGTGAGTACGACACTCGACATTTATATATATTGATAACATAAAATTTTAAATCAGCAAAACAGCATTAAAAATTATTGTACCTGCTAGACACAGCAGAAACATTTCTTTACATATGTCCAAAACTTTCTGGAAGGGGTGCTCACACCTAAATCCAGCTGTATTCATTGTCTGAGAGACATCATACACCTAGATTCAGCTCTGTTTCTAATCAGAAGGGCCTGGTGTATTTGGGCTCAGAAGGGCCGCATACACCAGGATTCTGGTGTATTTTCGATCAGAAGAGATGAATGCTGCCCTTCTGATCCCAAATACACCAGGATCCTGGTGTATGCGGCCCTTCTGTACATAAGTAATGCCATACTGGGAAAAGACCAAAGGTCCATCGAGCCCAGCATCCTGCCCCTGACAGCGGCTAATCCAGGTCAAGGGCACCTGGCAAGCCACCCAAACGTACAAACATTTTATACAAGTTATTCCCAAAATTGTGGATTTTTCCTAAGTCCATTTAGTAGCGGTCTATGGACTTGTCCCTTAGGAAACCGTCCAACCCCCCCTTAAATTCTGCTAACTCAACTGCCTTCACTACGTTCTCCGGCAACAAATTCCAGAGTTTAATTACGCGTTGGGTGAAAAAAAGTTTTCTCCTATTTGTTTTAAATTTACTACACAGTAGTTTAATCACATGCTCCCTAGTCCTAGTAATTTTGGAAAGCGTGAACAGACGTTTCACATCCACCTGTTCCACTCCGCTCATTATTTTATATACCTCTATCATGTCTCCCCTCAGCTGTCTCTTCTCCAAGCTGAAAAGCCCTAGCCTGATTTCATTAGACCATTGCTGTCTTGCATTCTTTCTCCGGGGCTGCTGTTTACCATCATTACTGAAGGATCTTGCATTACATCAGCCTAATTCACCCCCACTAAACTCTTCCTTCTGTCCCTACTAAAACTATTCTGGTGGAAGCAGACTACTGCACCAAGTCGTCCCAGCAGCTCTAGCTGCCTGAAAATTTGGCACATTAAAGGTGCTGCTCTGTGCAGTGCACAGAATGCTCATTTTAAATACGCATGAGCTTTTTGTAATACATTTGAATAGGATTATCTGTAGCTTCTACGGTGAATGGTAAAAGTGAGCTTAGTAGGGTTTAAAAAATGTTTGGATGATTTTCTAAAAGAAAAGTCCGTAAGCCTTTATTAAAATGGACATGGGAAAATCCACTGCTTATTTTTGGGATCTTGTCAGGTACTTGTGACCTGGATTGGCCACTGTTGGAAACAGAATATTGGGCTTGATGGACCTTCAGTCTGTATGGCAATGCTTATGTTCTTACTAGTAAAAAAAGGCCCGTTTCTCACACAAATGAAACGGGCGCTAGCAAGGTTATCATGTAATGGCGATTATGTTTTTAAGGGAACCGTTAGGAGAAATGTTCTGTCATAATAAGTAATAATTGGGAAGGGTGTATAATGAGTAGTATGCTCCAGGGGTATGAGATATGGATTGTTTTATCTATTTTTTTTTTTTAAATCTTTTTTGTGATTTTTATTTATAGTATTTTTTTTAAAAGATAAAGAGTACGCAGACTCCATCCACGTCCAGCATTTCTCCTCTCTTCCCTCCCCTCCATCCATGTGCACCTCCTTCTTGACTTCCCTCCCCTCCATCCATCCATGTCCATTCTCCCCTGCCCTCTCCTCCATCCACCCATATCCAGCAATTTTCCTCTGTCCCCTACCCCCTCCATTCATCCATCCATGTTCAGCAATTCTCTCTCCCCTCCCCTCCCCTCCATCCATGTCCAGGAACTCTCCATTCTCCCCTGCCCTCTCCTCCATCCACCCATATCCAGCAAATTTCCTCTCTCCCCTGCCCTCCCCTCCATCCATTCATGCCCAGCAACTCTCCATTCTCCCCTGCCTTCCCCTTCATCCATCCATGTCCAGCAATTCTCTTCTCTCCCCTGCCCATAATGCTAAAAGTTGTAGCTGGAAAAGAGCAACCCAGCTTAAATTGTGCTAGAAGTAGTAGTGTACACTCTGTCTTTGTTGCAGGGTGAGCAAAGATTACCATGGCAGAAGGAGGTGATGAATGGGAGCTAAGTAAAGAAAATGTGCAACCTCTGAGGCAGGGCAGAGTCATGTCCACTCTGCAGGAAGTATTGACTCGGCAGGAGAGTACCAGCCACCTGGCTATGCAGCAGCAGAAGCAGTAAGAAGAAAGCTCATCTCTCAGCCTTTCAGTCTGCTCGTTGGGCATTTCATCAGGAAGTGTTACAGGAAAATAGAATTAAAAACACACTAAAGCTTAAATTACTCTTTCAATGGGGGTCTTTTACTAAGACGCGCTAGAGTTTTTAGGTCACGCTAAGTCAGCTGTGCTAAACGTTTAGATGTCCATAGGAATGTAATGGGCATCTCGGCATTTAGTGCCAGCTGATTTTTAGCATGAACTAAAAACGCACCCCTTTTGTAAAATTCCCCCAATATATGGCAGTTTGGTTCTTATGTATTAATTCAGAATGAAGTAGACCAGTGGTTTCCAAACCTGCTCCTTGAGGCACCCCAGCCAGACAGGTTTTTGGAATATCCACAATGAGTATTCATGAGAGAGATTTGCATGCACTGCCTCCACTGCATGCAAATCTCTCATGAATATTCATTGTGGATATCCCAAAAACCTGACTGGCTGGAGTGCCTCCAGGATTAGGTTTGGGAACCATTGAGTTAGACTGATGCTAGTGGTGTGTCCTCATAAGATTTATATAAGGAGGAGTTTGTTTATGTATGACATATGGAGGAAACATAAAACTGGTCCCACTTGGGGGAAGGGGGGTTAGGTAACTGCCAAAGGGTCAGACCTTAAATGGGTCACTCGTTGGGGGAGGGGTGGTGGTTTCTGTATTCTGCTCCAGATTAAAAAAAAAAGCATTGCTGATGTATGTTCTACATTAGTTTTTGGTTGTACGTGGCTTGAGTATACATTAACTTTACTGACTTGTACATTGAAGAATATATTCTTCCAATCCAGAGACTTGTGGGTTATGTCCATTTGCTAGCAGAAGGAGATAGAGAACATCTGAGCTCATCCATATAGGATCCTGGTAGCAGCCTCACTTCCACTAGTCTATCTAGCAGATGGACAGATATACCCTGGCAGCTTTTGATTGATCTTAGCTCCTGGACTTCCTTGTGGGCACAGTTGGGTGGTGGGGTTGAGTGGGCTGCTCTCAGCTAGGTGATACACCTGGTGAAGCCAGGTCCCTTCCTTCTAGTCCCCTGAAATCGCCTCTCCCAACTCCCGGCTGTAGGGCTCCCTGTGTGCGGGTTGAGCAGATTCTCCTGCTTCTTGCAAAAAAAACCAAACAGACAAGTGTATACAGCTTTAAGGGAGTTCTGCTGCACAAAAAAAGTGCTTGGACAGGCAGTGGAAGACCCATTCAGGGTTGTGGAGTCTGGTGGTTTCTGGCCAGTGTGCAGCTCTGCCTGGATCCAATCCCTCTGGTTGTGCCGTGTTTGGAGCCTCCCAGGGACCTAGATGAGCTTTCCCTGGTGTTGGTCCCGCTGTCGTAGGGCCGCCTTTCAGTGGTTTCAGGGCATTCTTCAGGGGACCTCTTGGAATAGGGGGAGTGGCTGCCGGATCAGGGTGATGACCCCACGGTCACCTGTATATTCTGAAAAGAGGAATTGACCTCCCTAATTACCAGGGTGCTGGAGGTGTTGAAAATTTCGGCCCCGCATTGGAGGCCATGACTCATCCAATGATGTCAGGCGTGAAGACACCCCCGCGGACTTTTCATGTCTATCCAACTGTGTGGGTCCTGATATTGGACCAATGGGATACCCCGG
Organism: Microcaecilia unicolor; assembly: GCF_901765095.1. Lineage (NCBI taxonomy): Eukaryota > Metazoa > Chordata > Amphibia > Gymnophiona > Siphonopidae > Microcaecilia > Microcaecilia unicolor. The sequence goes on along the minus strand of NC_044039.1, from coordinate 151,050,581 downwards.
AGGCAGGGTCACAGGAGGCTAGGGTTATGGCTATGGCTAAGATCTACCTGTTGCCGATGTCGGAGTTGGATTCCTTTCGCCTTCTAGAAGTGAAGACCCAGTGGAGGGCAGTACGGCCCTGAAGGATGTACAGGACAGGTGGCTGGAGGCATCATTGAATACTTCCTTTGAAGTAGCCGCTTTGTGTCTGCAGGCTACCATGTTGGTTACCATGTTTGGCTCCTATGTGGTGTGCGCCTGCTTTTGCTGAGTGCAAGCAGCCTCTGCAGGGGAGAACTTTGGTACCTCTTTGCTCTCACTGGAGGTGGGTCTGGCCTATTTGGCGGACCTTTTCAATGATTTTCTGTGAGCATTGGTGAAGGAGATGTCCTTGGCCTTGATGGTGTGGTTGTGCCATTGGGCTGCTGATTTGGCTTCCTTTTCGGGGGCACCTTCTTTTTGGGGATATACGTCGATTTTTACTTGTTGGCTGGAAGGTCTCCGCCCCCTCTTTTGAGGGTACATTATTTCTCCGAGGTCAAGCAGGCTGGTTATTCTCTCAATTGGGTCGTAGTCTGCGACGGCCCAGAAAACCAGTAAAATATTGAAAGCAAGCAAAGAAGTCTCTTGAACGCTCCGCGCATGTGCGAACAGCTTCCCTCCTGCGACACGAGCGTGAGTCCCTCAGTTTTTCTCTGTCCGTGTCTTGAGTGACACGTTTCTAGACGGTACTCAGTTTTCGGCTCAGGAGACTTGGTTAGTGTTTTACCGCTCCCCTTTTTTTCTCTCTCTTTTTTTTTTTTTGTCTTCTTGTTAGTAGTTTTTTCAAATATCAAAAAAAAAAAAAAGTTTTCCCCTTATTTTATTAGTTTTTCTTCACTTGTTTGTTTCCTTTCTTTTTCGTCGCGGCCGCCCTTTAGGCTGCTCAGCCGGGTCATTTTTTCCTTTTTTGTGCCTTTTTATTTGGCAGCCGCTGTTTTTCCGTCCATGTCGAGGACTCCCAGCGGCTTCAAGCGTACTCACTGCAACCGGACCATCTCGGGTACAGACCCCCATGCGTGGTGTCTCCAGTGCCTTGGGCCCGAGCATTTTCCAGCTGCATGTAAGCTGTGTTTTTTAATGAAGAAACGGCCCCAAGTGTCTCAGGAGGCTCAACGTGAGAAGCTCTTTGCGGATCGGTCCTGTCCTTCGACGTCGGCATCGACATCGGTACCAAGGTCGGCGGCATCGATGTCGACATCGAGGGAAGCATCAACATCGAGAGGGCAGGTAATGGCTGCCGAACGACCGCATCACGCTGGGAGCAGCGAGGCATCGAGTGGGTCTCCACCTATCTCGAGATCTACTGCTATGCAGGCCCCCCCGGGACCGACCGTCGGACCTGGCCCCGAGGAGGCGTGAGGATTCCACATCCTCCTCTTTGATACCGAGGAGTCTCAATGACTGGCGTCGAGCGAAGGCTAAGAAGCACCGTCATCGTTCTTCCATGCACGGTACCGAGGGAGTCGGCACCCGAGAAGCGTCGGGAGGACTGCTCACCCTCCATACAGGAAGTGCCGATGCGTCAGTCATCTGGCAGCCTGGTACCGGCTCTCGAGCCCCCTCAGATTCTGCCACCGACTCCTGCACCGGCCCCCCAGCCTTTTCCAATGGAAGCTCTCAACAAGCGCATCAGAGCCCTTCTTCCAGAGCTTCTGGAGGGATTGCTGCGCCAATCTGCTTCGGTGTTGGGGTTCTTGTGCCTTCTGAACTGACTGCGGAAGCGGCATCTGGGCAATCGCCTGTGGTGAGGTTCTCGTCCTCAGTGCCGCTTGTGGTATCGGTGTTGGCCGCCACCAGGGTCGATTCCCCCTCGACGTCGATGGAGGAAGCTTCGCCGGAGTCCAAGCAGGGGTCGACTTCTTGACATCCCCCACGAGGTCGTTGCTCCTCGATGTCGAGACAGGCTCTGGTTCGGGCTGCTCTTAGAGAGCTTTTGTCCGGTACCGATGATGAGCGCTCCTGGGAAGAGGAGGAAGACCCCAGATACTTTTTGGAGGAAGAGTCATATGGGGTTCCCTCTGATCTTACTCGCCATTTGAAAGAAGAATGTCTCCACCTGAGAGTCTTTCTTTCTCATCCTTTGTTCGGGAAATGTTTAAGGATATTCCCTTCTCTATGGAGATTGTGGATGAGCCCAGGGCCGAGATGCTCGAGGTCTTGGATTATCCTTCTCCGCCTGCTGAGGTTGTAACGACCCCCTTGCATAATATGCTCAGGGAAGTTGTTATGCGAAATTGGTCGTTCCCTCTTTCTAATCCAGTGGTCCCCCCAAAATCTGAGTCCCAGTACAGAGTCCATGGAGAACCGGTAATGGTGAAGACCCAACTTCCTCGCGATTCCATGGTGGTGGACTGTGCTCTCAGAAGAGCCAACAGTACTAGAGACTATGCCTCGGTGCCCCCAGGCAGAGAGTCTAGGACCTTGGATTCTTTTGGGATAAAGACGTATCAGGCCGCTATGCTCGCAGCCAAGATCCAAACATACCAGCTCTACATGAGCATCCACTTGCGGAACTTGGTGAGGCAACTGTCTAGTTTGGTTGAAGCACTTCCTCCGGAGCTCACTGAACCTTTTCACCAGGTGGTCAGGCAGCAGCAGGCGTATCGCAAATTCCTGGCCAGGGCTACTTACGACACTTTGATGTGGCATCCCGAGTAGCTGCTCAAGGTATAGTGATGCGCTGCATGTCTCTGACCTGGATCATAAGACCCAGCAGGGAATGGCGGATGTTCTTTGCTGGGGGGATAATCTTTTTGGAGAAAAAGTAGAGGACATGGTCGATCAGATCAAAAAGCACCATGATGCTATGGATTCTTCCGCCGGGTGTCTTCTGCTACCACCTCCTCACCTAGGAGGTTTTTTGGAGGGAAGAGGAGTGCTCCCTATTCCTACAACAGGCGTAGGTACACTCCTGCTTCTCGACAGCCTGTCCAGGCTCAGTCCCAGCACGCTCGTTCCCGTCAATGGTGTGCGCCTAAGGCCCCTAGGGCTCCCCAGCAAAAGCAAGGGACGGGCTTTGGACTGGCTGCAGTGCAGCATAGCCTCAGAAAAAGTGTCCTTGCCAGTCGGGGGGAGGTTGATATTTTTTCACCAAAGGTGGCCTCTTATAACCTCCGACAGGTGGGTTCTTCAAATAGTCTGGTTAGGATACACTCTCAATCTGGAATCCAGGCCTCCAAATTGCCCACCGGGAGCTCAGTCCTTCAGCTCCCAGCACAAGCAGGTACATGCAGAGGAACTCTCCGCCCTTCTAAAGTCCAATGCGGTCGAACCCGTACCACCAGGGGAAGAAGGGCTGGGATTCTATTCCAGGTACTTCCTTGTGCAAAAGAAAACGGAGGATGTGTCCCATCCTAGACCTAAGGGCCCTGAACAAATTCCTAGTCTGAGAAAAGTTCAGGATGGTTTCCCTGGACACCCTTCTTCCCATGATTCAAGAAAACGATTGGCTATGGTCTCTGGACTTGAAGGATGCCTATACACACATCTCGATACTCCTAGCTCACAGGAAGTATCTTCGATTTTGGTTGGGAACTCTGCACTTTCAGTACTGTGTTACTGCCCTTTGGTCTCGCGTCTGCGCCCAGGGTTTTCACAAAGTGCCTGGCAGTTGTTGCAGCACTACATAGACTGGGAGTGCATGTGTTCGCTTATCTCGACGATTGGCTGGTGAAGAACACCTCGGAGGCAGGCGCTCTATAGTCCATGCGGATGACTATTCAAGTGCTAGAACTACTGGGGTTCGTAATCAATTATCCCAAGTCCCACCTTGTCCCAGTTCAGAAATTGGAGTTCATTGGAGCTCTGTTGGACACATGGACGTCTCAAGCTTATCTTCCCCAGGCAAGGGCAGACAATCTCCTGGCCCTAGTGTCCTTGGCTCGAGCATCTCAACAGATCACAGTTCGGCAGATGTTGAGACTCTTAGGGCACATGGCTTCCGCAGTTCATGTAACTCCCATAGCACACCTACATATGAGATCACCTCAATGGACCCTAACCTCCCAGTGGTGCCAGGCCACAGGGGATCTAGAGGATGTGATCCATCTCTCCACCAACTTTTACAGTTCCCTTCAGTGGTGGACCATTCGATCCAATTTGACCTTGGGACATCCATTCCAAATTCCTCAGCCGCAAAAAGTGCTGACAACGGATGCATCCCTCCTGGGGTGGGGAGCTCATGTAGGTGGACTTCACACTCAAGGAGCTTGGTCCTTTCAGGAAAAGGATCTTCAGATCAACCTCCTGGAATTATGAGCGATCTGGAACGCTCTTAAGGCTTTCAGAGATCGGCTGTCCAACCAAATCATTCTACTTCAGACAGACAATCAGATTGCTATGTATTACACCAACAAGCACGGGGGCACCGAATCTTGCCCTCTGTGTCAGGAAGCCGTCCGGATGTGGTTTTGGGTGCACCATCACGGCATGTTTCTCTAGGCCACTTATCTGGCAGGTGTAAACAACAGTCTGGTCGACGGGTTGAGCAGGATCATGTGACCTCACGACTGGTCGCTAAACATGGCCGTTGTCCACAAGATCTTCCAAGAGTGGGGCACCCCCTCGGTGGATCTTTTTGCCACTCAGATCAATCACAAAGACCCTCAATTCTGTTCCAGACTTCAGGCCCACGACAGACTAGCGTCAGATGCCTTTCTCCTACATTGGGGGACAGGCCTTCTGTATGCGTATCCTCCCATACCTCTAGTACGGAAGACTTTGCTGAAACTCAGGCAAGACCGTGGAACCATGATTCTGATTGCGCCCTTTTGGCCCCGTCAGATCTGGTTCCCTCTTCTTCTGGAGTTGTTTCCCGAAGAACCGTGGAGATTGGAGTGTTTTCCGACCCTCCTCACCCAGAACGAGGGGTCGTTTCTACATCCCAACCTCCAGTCTCTGGCTCTCACAGCCCGGATGTTGAGAGCTTAGAAATTCCCTCTTTGGGTCTTTCAGAGGGTGTCTCCCGAGTCTTGCTTGTTTCCAAGAAAGATTCCATGAAAAAGTGTTATTCTTTCAAATGGAGGAAGTTTGCCGTCTGTTGTGACAGCAAGGCCCTAGATCATTTTTCTTGTCCTACACGGACCCTGCTTGAATACCTTCTACACTTATCAGAGTCTGGTCTCAAGACCAACTCCGTAAGAGTTCACCTTAGTGCAATTAGTGCTTTTCATCAACGTGTAGAGGGTAAGCCTATCTCTGGACAGCCTTTAGTAGTTCGCTTTATGAGAGGTTTGCTTCTGTCAAAGCCCCCTGTCAAACCTCCACCAGTGTCATGGCATATCAACGTCGTTCTCACCCAGCTGATGGAAGCTCCTTTTGAGCCACTGAATTCCTGCCATCTAAAGTATTTGACCATGAAGGTCATTTTCTTGGTGGCTGTTACTTCAGCTCGTAAAGTCAGTGAGCTTCAGGCCCTGGTAGTGCATGCACTTTATATCAAGTTTCATCATAAGAGTAGTCCTCCGCACTCACCCTAAGTTCTTGCCGAAGGTGGTGTCTGAGTTCCATCTGAGAAAACAGAAAAGGGGTGGGGAAAATAGGCTCTATTCAAACAATGGGGGAGACGTATGGATTAGTTAAAACAATGATATTTATTATGAATAGGTGACTCAACACAGCCATGTTTCGGCACTGTAGCGCCTTCCTCAGGAGTCTTCCGGAAGTGTTTCAGTCTTTAAGGTGGTTGGCACACTGGGAAAAGAACACTAAGGAATACACAATCCTTTCTTCCAAAGGAGTATTCAATGGTTAGATGGATAACACTCAGGAAGATAATAGCATAAAGGAATGCACAGTTCCTCCTTAAGAGCGAGCAAGTGGCGATGCAAAAATCTCGAGAATATTTGCAAATATTGTTTGAATAGAGCCTATTTTCCCCACCCCTTTTCTGTTTTCTCCCTTTTGTCCTGTGGGGATCAAGTGCACCTCTTTGACCTGAGTTCCATCTGAACCAGTCAATAGTCTTGCCAACATTTTTCCCCCGTCCACATACCCGCCCTGCTGAAGACAAGTTGCACACCTTGGACTGTAAGAGAGCATTGGCCTTTTACGTGGAGCGGACAAAGCCCTATCGACAGTCCGCCCAGTTGTTTGTTTCTTTTAATCCCAACAGGAGGGAAGTCACCATCAGAAAACGTACAATCTATAATTGGCTGGTGGGCTGCATTTCCTTCACTTACGCCCAAGCTGGGCTGACTCTGGAGGGCTATGTCACGGCTCACAATGTTAGAGCCATGGCTGCGTCAGTGGCTCACTTGAAGTCAGCCTTTATTGAAGAGATTTGCAGGGCTGCAACGTGGTCTTCAGTCCACACATTTACATCTCACTACTGCCTTCAGCAGGATACCCGACGCGGCAGTCGGTGCTGCAGAATCTGTTTGGGGTTTAGAATCCAACTCCACCCTCCTAGGCCCATTTCTGTTCTGTTTCAGGCTGCACTCTCACGTAGTTGTGTTTCTTTTCAGGTCAATCTCTGTTATATACTCGCCTTTGCGAGGCCCAATTGACCAATGTTCATTGTTTTGAGTGAGCCTGGGAGCTAGGGATACCCCAACTGTGACAATTTGTCCTCAGAGAAAATGAGAATACATACCTGTAGCAGGTATTCTCCGAGGACAGCAGGCTGATTATTCTCACAAACCCACCCTCCTCCCCTTGGAGTTGTTCTAGTTTCTGGTTTGCTTTTTATTAAACTGAGGGACTTACACTCTTGTCGTGGGCGGGAAGCCGTTTGTACATGTGCGGTGCGTTCTGCTCGCGCGACGGAGCGTTCGAGAGACTCCTTTGCTTGCTTTCAAGATTTTACCGGTCTCTTGGGCCGTCGCAGACGACGACCCAATTGTGAGAATAATCAGCCTGCTGTCCTCAGAGAATACCTGCTACAGGTATGTATCCTCATTATCTGAGCACGGGAGACGTCCTTTGTGGAGTCCCATGCAATGTTGGTGGATGAGATCTGTAGGTCGGTGACATGGGCCTTGCTACATACCTTTGTGTGATATTACCATCTGGCTAAGGCAGCTTGGCAGGATGCGGCGTTTGGCGTGGCCATGCTGCAGGCTGGGCTGGTTCGGTCTCGCCCTTGTGAACTACTTTGTTACATCCCACAAGTCTCTGGTTTTATTTGAGGGACTCTATGGAAGGAAAAACTAGTTTATATCTGTTGATTTTTTTTTTCCCATTAGTCTCGAAAGATCAATCCAGAGACCCTCCCTTGGTGGTGTTTTCTCAATCTCTTTTGTTGTTTGTCTTTCTCCTTTCTAAAGTGGGGGGAGGGGGAAATGGATATAATGGCATTATGCACGCTGGAAGAAACCTTTTTGGATGTGGGTTCCATGCTTTGGCCACAGATTTGTGACTGTTCACCTCATGCTTTTGGCGCGATGTTCTACCCTTTGCAGTGCACGGCTGTGTGGTGGTCTGTGGCTCTGGGGTTCGCAGGATTTCTTTATTGCTGTGGTCTTTGTTTCTATGTTTTTGTTATGTTTAGAGGCAGGAGATTCCTCTCTCCTTGTTCGTGTTCTTCATTGCTTGGGTATCTACAATACTGGAAGTGAGGCTGCTGCCGGGGTTCTATATGGATGAGCTCTGATGTCCTCTCTGTCTCCACCTGCTGGTAGATGGACATAACCCATAAGTCTCTGGATTGATCTTTTGCGAAAGAAAATTAACAGGTATGAACTAATTTTCCCTTGACTTTTTTTTGTGGCATTTCTACTTGCATTATGGAAAATCTTAATGTTCGGTGAGAATAAAGCGTTTATATAATAGATCTTACTCTTCTGATGGCTCACAAGAATGAGTGGTAAAATTTGACTTGGAATTTTTTTTTTTTAACTCTATCTCTTTATTTCTTACACATTCTTGTTCCATAGAAAGAGTTTGTTGGTTCTAATAAAATGGTGCATTCTCATTCTAGTGGATTTCATAGCATGATGGAGCCTGCCCCAGTTCTAGAAGAATAACATAATGTTCACCTGAGAGAGTCAGAGCAAACTGTTTTAGGATTAGTGGTTTCTATCTGTAGTTCAGTTGTACTTGCACTTCAAATCCATTCTCTTACAGGGCATTTGAATGGGAAATTCGATTTTACTCTGGAGAGGATCCATTGGATGTCTGGGACAGGTGTGTGTGCTCTTTCTTCCTTGTATTCCTCCACAAACAAATAACACTAGTGAGCAAATCCTCTATCCCTTTAGTCCAGTCACTAGGCGTTGCCATTACATAATGATTGGCACTCCTTCCACCATGGGCATTGAGACTGCGTCTAGTATATTTAGTTACATCTGGGCTGAGGAATGGAAGATCTGGTCTGAAAATCAAATTCAGCATGCAGCATTGCCTTATGGGTAGTACTAATTTCGGACAGTGGGTTTTCCAAAATTTGCTTTTCTGATCTTTGTTGTATTGCTTAACTTTTCCAGGTATATCAGTTGGACTGAGCAGACGTTCCCTCAGGGTGGAAAGGAGAGCAATCTTTCTCTGCTCTTAGAACGTGCTGTGAAAGTGTTTCATCTAGAAAAGAGATATTATGAAGATCCTCGGTATCTCAACTTATGGCTTAAATTTGTGAGTACAGAAGAGAATTAGACAGGGGTAAAATGGGTTTGGCTGATTAGATACATGATCCATAAAACTATTCAGCTTTTTGATATTTGCATAGAACCCACAGGATGGAGAAGACAATGCTAAATTTACTCCAGTCTTTGCCTGAGTCACTAGTACTACAGAACATCAATATGAGCTTCAACGCCCGCAAATCAATTCAGTTCAATCCAGTCCTCTTCGGCTTCCAAACCCCTTTTCTTCTGTTTTGCCTCCTCACATCAGAAGGTATAATTCTAAAAGCATATTCAGCTTCAAGGGTCAGACAGTGTGGAGCTTTGTCAAACAATGAAATTTGCAGCTAATAATGAAAACTACTGGTTGAATTTTGCTTTTTTTCACATGCAATTTTGCATTTTCTTTAGACTGAATTAGGGATTTAATTCTCACTAAGCAGCATGAAATAGGCAAAAGCTCTATACTGAACTGAGTTGTGCATACATTTGTATAAGTGGACCAAGAAAAAAGTATCCCTGTTGGGATCCCTTGGATTCCCTGGTATATCCTGACAATTAGGTTTAGCCAGAATGCTAAACAAATTATTTGGGATGGATGCACACACCTCATAAGTCTTCCTTTATAGCAGTAGGCTACTAATGTTTCCTTATTGGCACTGCTGCAGTTGGAGCACCAATAGGTATGCTTTGTGTACCAGAATCTCACTTTTAAGAGAACTAAAGACATTCTTTTGATCCTTTAGGGATAGAACATAAGATGGTTTAGAAGTGGGTGGTTTTGTTTTTTTGTGCAGTGTGTTTGTGAAACTTCCACAGGGTATTGTGGGTTGAAAAAGCAATGAGATGCATTTATTGATGAGAGTTCAGTCACAGGCTGTTTAACATAAGTCATGCTGTCATTCCTACAGAGCTGACTCTGGAATGGATTGTGTGTTTTCCCACAACCAACACACAAAGGAGGGGGGGGGGGGGGGGTTCTTGGTAGCCATGCAGCACTTCTGGTTTGCTTGCACTAAAGATGGAGAAAGTGACCTCATTGTGTGCCCTTCCTTAAAGTATGCCCTACATCCCAAAGCTATGACTGCTGAAATTGGGACTGTAATGATGATCGGTGGGAAACTCTACATGTCTGTTTCTTGAATATTTCCTTAAGTACCTGCTGCTTACTGGAACAAATTTTCAAAGTTTGGCACCTAGGAGAAATAAGGACCATGATGCTTAACATAAATTCTTAAGGTCTCCTCCAGAAGAACACAAAACTGCCTGCCTGGTACAGACTATGGGTAAATTAGGCGTACCTGCTAATTTGCTTTCCTTTAGTCCCTCCGGACCGGCCCAGAATGAGACTGATGGGTTGTGTACGCCTTCCAGCAGGTGGAGACTGAGAAAAAAACTGTGACTCTAGCGAGCCAATAAGAGCCCTTGCCAGCTAGAGAAAGATCCAGTAATAAAGTACCAAAGCAGAAGTAAAGCCATAGAAGAAATACATAACCTGTTCATCCAAAAACTTGAGCAGCCACCAGCACATTGCCAACAAAGAGTGAGTGCCTGCAAACATATCATGGTCCTTCAAACAGGACATTTAGTAAACCAGAACATTTCTTTTATTTATATATTTTAATAGAGAAATAAACTAGCAACACAGCTCCAATAAAGAACTGTTAACTTCTGAAACCACAGATACCTTAAGGGAGGGATCTGGGCTGGTCCGGAGGGACTAAAGGAAAGCAAATTAGCAGTTAAGGCCTAATTTTACCCTCCGGCCCGGCCCCAAATGTGACTGACGGGAAGTAACAAAACAGTGAAATTATTGGAGGGACCCTAACAGACCCGCTGACAAAACACGTGCGCTCCAAAAGCAACCTGTCGACGACTGAGGACGTCTAAATGGTAGTGCTTAGAAAAAGAATGCAAAGACGACCAGGTCGCCGCCCTACAAATGTCTTCTGGAGGCACCAGACAACGCTTTGCCCAAGAGGCTGCCTGACCCCTTGTACAGTGAGCCTTAACATGCTCTGGAACAGGTTTCCCAGAAAGAAGATAAGCTGATGCAATCATTTCTTTAAGCCGTTGAGAAATAGTGGGCTTAGAGGCCATATACACTTTGCGCACACCTCCAATCGGATCGCTGAATGTCATCAGTAGACTTAATATAGTGTTTGAACACCCGTTTGACATCCAAACACTTCAATTGCCGCTGCTCCTCTGAGCCGGAGAAAGAACCTAACACAGGCAATACCACCGGCTGAGAAACATGAAACCGAGATACTACCTTGGGGAGAAAGGAAGGAACTAGCCGCAACACTACACGATCAGAACAGAACTCCAAGAACGGTGATCTACATGACAACGCCTGCAACTCTGAAACTCGCCTAGCCAAAGCAACGGCCACCGAAAATACTGTCTTCAGAGTCATGTCTTTTGAGCAGGGACTGTCTCTTTGTATCAGGTGTTCAGCGCTGCGTGTGTCTGGTAGCGCTATACAAATGCTAATAATAATAATAATGTCCTTCAGAGTACAGGATGACAAAGTCTCGAAGGGAGGCTTAGTAAGAACCGTGAGCACCAAATTCAGATCCCAACGAGGAAAAGAACTTTGGGAGGGGGAACGAAGGAGATTAACCACCCTCAAAAAAACGCACCACATCCGGATGACTAGCTAGAGACCTCCCTTGGATACGACCATGAAAACATGACAAAGCCGCAATCTGCACCTTAAGAGAAGCCAAAGCAAGGCCTTTATCAAAGCCCCGCTGCAAAAAATCCAAAATTTGCGGAATCGAAGCCCTAAAAGGAGACTGGCTAAACTCCTTACACCAGTCCTCCTCCAAGTGCGCACATAATTCAAAGAGGTAGAACGACGATGAGAGCGAAGCATAGTAGAATGACCTGAGCGGAATAACCTTTCTTAATTAGCTTAGCCCTCTCAAGAGCCAGGCTGTAAGACAATCGATCCGGATGAACGACCGGACTCTGCGACAACAGATCTCGCATGACAGGAAGCCTGAAGGGAAGATGCCACCAAAATCAGACGTCCCCTGTGGGTCTCGACCTTCTGCAGAAGATGCCCTATCAGAGGCCATGGAGGAAAAGCATACATTAGACCGGCTGGTCAGGATTGAAGAAGAGCATCCACTCCCTGCGCTTTGGAATCCTTGCGATGACTGAAGTACCGAGGATGTTTTGCATTGCCGGCGGAGGCAAACAGATCCATCCTGGGAGACCCCCAACGTTCGACCGGTTGCCAAAACGCCAGTTCGCTTAGCGACCACTCTCCGGGATCGAGCCAGTGGCGACTGAAAAAATCCGCCTGAATATTTAGCACCCCTGCCACGTGAGCCGCTGATAACGCTTCCAGATGAATCTCCGCCCACTGAAGCAGCAGCGACGCCTCTCGCTCCAGCAACAAACTCCTCGTCCTTCCTTGCTGATTGATATAAGCTACCGTGGTGGCATTGTCTGACATCACTCGGACTGCCTGGCTGCTCAGAACAGGAAGAAACTTCTGGAGCGCCAGACGAATTGCTCTGGTCTCTAACAGGTTGATGGAGAATAACATCTCCTGATGCGACCGGAGACCCTGAGCAAACTGCCCCTGACAGCTCAGCCCTAGAGACTGGCATCTGTCGTCACCACAGTCCAGCTGGGCTGATCTAGAGGCATATCTTTGGTCACATTGGCCTCTCGAATGCACCATAGCAGACTGGTCTTCACTTGGAGCGAGAGCGGCAATCTTTGATGAAGAGAATCCGTTTGGGACAACCACCTGGACAGAAGGGACCGCTGGAGAATTCTCATGTGAGCCCTGGCCCACGGAACCGCCTCGATTGATGCCGCCATGGATCCCAAAACCTGAAGATAACTCCTTGCTGACGGACAGGGATACTGCAAGAACTGACGAATCTGAGTCTGCAACTTGAGGATCCGGGCTGGCGGAAGAAACACGTGACCTTGCTTTGTGTCGAACAGAACTCCCAGATACTCTGAGTAGGCTGAAGATGGCTCTTTTGCACATTGACCACCCAGCCTAGGGACTGTAAGAATTCTACCACCCGAGCTGTCACCTGAACACTCTCATTGTAAGACTTTGCCCAGATCAACCAATTGTCCAGGTAAGGATGGACTAAAATGCCTTCCATTCTGAGAACCGCAGCTACAACTACCATGGTAAACGTACGAGGAGCAGTCGCAAGTCCGAAGGGAAGAGCCCGAAACTGAAAATGGTGACCCAGCACTGCAAAACGAAAGAAACGTTGATGTGCAGGACGAATAGGACTGTGGAAATAGGCTTCTGTATGATCGAGAGAAGTGAGATACTCCCTGGACCGAACCGCAACAATGATGGATCACAAAGTTTCCATACAAAAGGAGGGCACCTTGAGAGCTCAATTGACTGCCTTGAGATCCAAAATTGGGCGGAAGGAGCCCTCCTTTTTGGGCACCAGAAAGTAAATGGAGTAACGGCCTTGATGCTGCTCCGCCAAAGGGACCGGACAAATGGCTCGAAGATCCAGAAGTCTGCTGAGAGTATCCCTGACGACTCGGGCTTTGATGCGAGAACAGCAAGGCGATTCTAGGAAAGCATCTGACAAAGGGTGAGCGAACTCTAATGCGTACCTGTCTTGAATAACCTCTAAAACCCACTGGTCTGAAGTAATCTGGGCCCACCTCCCTTGAAACTGTGTCAATCGAGCGCCCACTTGGACTAGAGGCTGGGCCCGCAAACCTTCATTGCTGAGAACGGAAGGAGGAGGAAAGGGAACTTCCTGCCTCTCGATCTCCTCTATGACCTCCATGAAAGGACTGAGTCCTTTGGAAAAATCTGGAGCGATGTCCCTGAAAAACTCTGCCTGGCCGAAATTGACGAAAATCACGGCCTCTACCATGAGCTGAGAAATTGCCATGACCAGACCCTCTCGGACGATTCTCCGGCAACCTCAGAACCTTAGCCTCACCCAGGCTATGCACCAGCTTGTCTAATTCTTCTCCAAACAGAAAGGAGCCCTTAAAGGGAAACTTACTAAGCTTAGACTTAGAGGCTGCATCCACCGACCAACCACGCAGCCAAAGCGTACGACGAGCCGCCACAGAAAGAGCCATAGACTTGGAAGAAGCCCGAAGCAAATCATAAAGAGCATCTGCCAAAAGGGCTGAACCCATTTCCAGCTTAGCTACTTCATTATCAATAGCAGCGGAAACAGGCTCTCGCTACTAAGGACCCACAAATTTCACCCTGCACTGCCAGAGCTGAAACATCAAAGGAATTCTTTAACAAAGATTCAATAAGGCGATCCTGGGGATCTCGCAGAGCCGTACCACCATCTATCGGGACAGTGTTTCGCTTGGTAATCGCGGAAACTACCGCATCCACTATAGGGGGATGTAAAAGGTCTTTATCTGAGTCAGGAACCGGATAAAGCCTAACCATAGACCTAGCAAGCTGAAAACCAGAATCAGGAATCTCCCACTGAGCCTGAATAATATCCCTAATATCTTGATGCATAGGAAAGGACTTACCTGCTCTGCGGATACCCTTGACCAGCAAATCCACCTTTCTGGGCTCTGACACCTGAAGATCCTGATCATCAAAACGCAAAGTAGAAGAAACCTGAGAAATAAGCTCCTGAAGATCATCTTTATGAAAAATCCTTACCACTGAAGGATCCTCTCCCACAGGAAGAGATTCCTCACCTTCTGCTGTCTGCTCCAGCTCCTCAGAAAACTGCTCCTCAAGAAAAGATGCCTCTTCTAAGGATGGCATGGTCCTGGTCATGAGAAAAAACCCCAAATCCTGCTCTGTTTCTTCAGGAAACCTTAAGTAGAGGAGTGTGGTAGCCGTGTTAGTCCACTCTTAAGGTTATCAATAGAAATCAAACAAAATAAAACATGGAAAAGAAAATAAGATGATACCTTTTTTATTGGACATAACTTAATACATTTCTTGATTAGCTTTCGAAGGTTGCCCTTCTTCCTCAGATCGGAAATAAGCAAATGTGCTAGCTGACAGTGTATATAAGTGAAAACATTCAAGCATTACTATGACAGTCTGACAGGGTGGGAGGAGGGGGGTGGGTAGGAAGTATGCATGGGGACATCAAAGCATATCATTGATATTCTAACAGGGTGGGTGTGGATAGGTGAGGGGAGGGTGATCAACAGAGACATACAGCTTTATGGTTTATAATGGGCTAGGAACCCCAGATCCTTGTTAAGTCCTTTCTGTTGGGTGTTAAAATATTCAACCATTCTGACTTCAAAGGTCTTATGTTCTTGTATGGTTTTAAAGTTACCTTTGAGGATTCTCACTGTGAAATCACTGGTACAGGAAACCTAAAACCGCTTTTTAGCCACAGATGCCCCCTCCATAGACTGTCTCCCCTGAGGGTCCACAGGCGCAGCCTTGTTCAGAAGAAAAACCTCCTTCCCCCGCTGGCAAAACTGTATTTTGTAAAGCAGGTACAGGCCCAGCAGCAAGAGAGGCCTGAGAAGCAACAGACGGTGTAGTATCCAAAATGGCGGTGTTTCCCGCCAGAATCGGCACCGGGGGAGAGGGAGACACGACCTCCGTCAAAACGGCGGAATCGCCCCCCCCCCAACAGCACCGACAAATTACCGGCTCCTGCACCCTGTTCCTCCACAGCGGTGCAGTACCGACATACACCAGCCGCACCCAGACCCCACTGCTGACAGACAGATCAGCGGCGGAGTTTTTTCGACATCGCGAAGGAAAAAAACCAGCTGATCGCCAAACAGCTGATTGCTCCGAAAACAAGACGTGAACCACTAAGGAGCTGCCCTGCTTGTTAATACTGACCAAAAACAGAGACAGCAGACCGGGAGGCCTTCTTTTTTTTTTTTTCCCCAAGTAGCTGCCTCTCCCCACCTCTAAAGCTCCCCCCTTGAGGAGCTTGAGGTAAATCTTTTATTACTTTTAAAAATAAAGAATGCTGGCAGACCCAACTAGCCAGCACCCACAGTAATCAGGATATGGGGGGAGGGACTTGGCCTTCTGAGTGTAACACCCCCGAGGCACTAAGAGACCCCCACAGACCTCTGCCTCTAAAGAGCAGGGTT
This sequence comes from Microcaecilia unicolor, assembly GCF_901765095.1. NCBI lineage: Eukaryota > Metazoa > Chordata > Amphibia > Gymnophiona > Siphonopidae > Microcaecilia > Microcaecilia unicolor. The sequence goes on along the minus strand of NC_044039.1, from coordinate 151,034,925 downwards.
GTTTTTTTTTAATGCACAGGGAAACCACTATAAAACAAACAATCAAAGAACTTTAAAAGAGAGAAAAGAACTAGAGAATAGAAAGAACAGACTGAGACTGAAGGGCTTACCACCTGCTGGAGACTGAGATTACTGGATGTTTCTCTAGCTGGCAAGGGCTTTTATTGGCTTGCTAGAGTCACAGTTTTTTTTCTCAGTCTCCACCTGCTGGAAGGAGTACACAACCCATTAGTCACATTCTGGGCCAGTCCGGAGGGACGCTAAGGAAGGGCCTATTTAACATCCATGCTTAAATAGGCCCATAGTCTGTTCCAGGCAGGCAATTTTGTGTTCTTCTGGACGAGGCCTTAAGAATTTATGTTCAGCAGCATCTTTAACACGGACCTTATTTCTCCTAGGTGCCAAACTTGAAAAACGTTTTGAGAACTACTTGAGCCTCCATAAGTACTCTTCCGCCCCCCCCCCCCCCCCCTCCTGTACTGCTGTGTGATATGCATTTTAAAGTACAGTGATTAGTGAAATGGTCTCTGTGTGCAACCATTTGGTGTATGTAAAGCTTTTTTGAAACTCTAAGCTAGGGATATGTATGTTTGAAGATGTCTAGTTGTTTAGTTCCAAGCACAATGTTTTATTAAATATGGCCTAAGTTGTATGTTCTGAATAAAGCCATGAGCTATTCTAAGACGGCTCTTTTCTCATTCTTGGTTATTCCTGTGAAAGTAGTACTTCTGAATGTTGTCTTGGGTTGATTTGCAGAAGAACATCTGCAGTGAGCCTTTGGACTTGTACAGTTACTTGCACAGCCAGGGGATTGGCACATCACTGGCTTCACTCTATATTACCTGGGCAGAGGAGTATGAAGCTCGAGGAAACAACAAGAAAGCAGATGCTATTTTTCAGGAGGGCCTTCAGTGCAAGGCAAAGCCACTGAACAAACTGCAGTGTCACCACAGGTAAAAACAAATGGACCATGGTAGAGCTCTCTACCTCGGGAAGTTAAGTTCAAATTGACAGCCTCCTTAAGCTATGTTTGTATTAGACATTTAGTTGTTGTCATGATTCAAATGCTTTTATCCCCATGTACCTGAGCCTTTAATATCTTTTTAAAGATCCTTGTCCAGGAGATGTGTGAGGGCTAGAAATAACAAGATCTACCCTAGTGTGTGCAATATTGAATCTCCCTCTACCCCAACATGTTCCTTTTATTAGTAGGATTGTTCTTCATTGACAGGCAGGATATAATCGGCTACACACATGGTGACCCTGATGGTGTCGGGTCTGCTTTCCTAAAGTCCCGTAAGTGCTCCCTCCTCCTTACTTCCTCTGCTTGGCAATGCAGGAATAGATCTTAATCTCAATCCTTATTTCTCAACTTCACAGAATATGAACTATAAATTTTTATTAAAGCACTAACCCTGAGGAGTCTTGAATTGGCACATAAAACAGCTGACATATTCTAGAGACTCGCACAAAATATCCACAGGTTGTTCTCTGAGAAGAAAGGACTCCTTCATGTTCTAAGGGCACTAGCCTAGGTGGTACCTGCTGGCTCACTCTTAAAGAGTACACCCTAGGGGCTCGGACACAGTACCCACAGGTCTCAATGCCATGAAGCATAAGGTGCTTCCTATGCTTTGCAGCAGTGTTTCACGAGGCTTTGTGAAACTCCAGTGGGACCACAGTTCAGAAATACAGCACTCATGGGAACTGGTCTGCTGACGCCACCTGAGGCATTAGGACCTCTTTTTTTTTTTTTTTTTTTTTTTTTAAAGAGCCACAACTGCACTTACCTTGCCTCAGGGATCCTTCATCTGCAATGTGAGGTAGTTGGGTTTTGATGTCTTGAGCACAATTGTCTGCCAGTAGGCAGTCTGAGTAACGTGTGAGACCCTATCATCTCCTCGACAGCTGTACATGGGCTGCAGGAAGCGCTGCGCTCGTCTTTACTTCAATTCTGCCCACTGTACTGAGATGCATCTAATGGAATTACCTCGAAGGCATGAGGTGTGTTTTTTTTTTTTTGTTTTAACAGCACTTGCTGGAATCTTGTAGAGATTTATTGAATTGTGGAATCTCTTCCTTATCGTCTTTCCAGACCAGTCCAGATGCATAGATGTTGGCTCTCTTGCCAGCCAGTGGAGACTGAGAACCACTACTTAGTGACATTGTTGTATAAGTATCTGGTGCAACTGCTATCTAGTCGGTATTTCTCAATCTTCAGTAGATGGTAGGTGAAATGTCTTTTGCACATTGGCTCTATCTCTGGTCAAAGAAGACCTAGTAGTGTAGGATTTTTATTTTTTTTGGCTGGACCATTCGGTGGCCTGGGCTACCAAACCCAGTTGTCCAGTTCCCTCCTGTGACAAAACACTGGGTTTTAAGCCTGTAAACTATTATTTCTTGAAGTGTTTTTCTCTAGTTTGGCCAGCAGGTGGTGCATGTTTACGTTACAGAGAAATGACTGTTCTTTAGTTAGCACACAGAGAAGTAACCTGTAGTGATGTGGCCAGCTACTTTTAAAATTTGCTGTTCTGGGCTCTGATTGGTCTAGGAGCTCAAATTCAGCCAAGATGTACTGGCTTTTTCTCCAGTCTTAGCCAGGGAGAAGAGAGAGAAAGATCTGTTTGCTGATGCCCTGTGAACAGTTATATTTAATAACCTGAGAGCAGCTATATGTCCTGAACTCCCCAGGTACTATTTAGATAGTAAACAAATGTTTATATAGTTTTAGAAAAGTAATCCTATTTCAATTATTTATTTGTTTGCTGATTGCACCTTTTATGTTAATTGTTCTAATTTTTCATGACATTAAATATTTTTAGTTTATTGCCTCTGCTTGTCAGACTGACTAAGAATCCTGGTGGTTTGTGTGTTGGGTCTGTGAGTGCTTTCTAGGAACTGTGGGACCACTGGGTGTAACCTAGAAATCATTTGGGGAACGCCTTGAGAGTGGGAGACGTTTTTCCAGAGGCGGTTGGGACCCAGTTGGTGGGAGGTCGAAGCTAGTTTAGAGCACAAGCGGCAGGGTCAGGCGGACCTGAGCTGTGCTGGGGATAGACTCTTAAGTGGCTGCGGGGTGGCCCCAGGCGGGTGGCTAGGTGTTTTGTGATACCTCCCTTCCTTGCTGTGCCCTGCCCCCATCCCCATTGTAACCTTTGGGGCTCCTGGCTGCATATACCTGAGCCTTCCTCTGCTGCTGCTAGTGTGGTGGCTCCTGGCTGGAGACCAGCCAGCAATTTTGAGGGTACTTGGAGCAGTGACAAGACAACCTATTTACCAGTTTGGTTAAAAAAACAAAACAAAAACCTAAACAGACCAGTACAACAGTGCTTCTTCCTGGTTTTCTTGGCAGCTATGGCAGCTGAACCCTATTTTCCCACCCTCCGGGAAACCCTGGTTCCTGAATTATCCAGGCATATGTAGATCTGTTCTGGGTTCCCCGTCACCTCTTAAGGAACCCCCATAGCATCAGCAAATGTAACACAAATGGATTCAGGGACGACATCTTGTAATTAACTGTAGTACGCAATGTTATGGAGTTTGCAGACACTTTTTTGGGGTTAAGTCCAAAGAACTCTGCTTGTTAGTAGCCAAAGTGAAGAAGTGTGGAATATACATAATCTGAGTGACATAGGATATTTTTGAAATGGCATCAAGAGCATCTGCCATGGGGATTGTTACCCTCAGTCTGTCAAGTCAGATTTGCAGGAAAAGATTGCTGATATACTGTGGAGAGAATCTCTTTGAAGATAAGTTCAGGAAGCTTCTTCCCTCATCTAGAAGCAGAGCGACTCATTAAGGCCCTCTCCAGGCCCAGTTCTACCTGGCCTTCTGCTCCTGGAAATGCAGCAGAAATCCTCCTATAAGTGTAGGTGTTCTCCACCCTCCCACGTCTCCCAGTCTCAGCAAGGTACTTAGTTTTGTCATAGGCAGCAGAGGGCCCAGAAGTCCTAACCTGTGTTGCAGCCAAAACAAGGGACAGGATTTTAAATGCCTCCATAAGAACATGGCTTCGGTTCCCATCTCTATTCCAGACAACCTACCTGAATTTTATTTTGCAAGCATGTGGCCCCTTATAACATCAGACAGATGGGTTCTCAAAATAGTCTGGATAGGATACAATCTTCATTTGGCAGGCCAACCTCCACACTGCCTACCAAGAGCATCAAGGTTAAGCTGTAGGCATCAGGAAATACTTACAAAGCCGCTTACATACCAATGTGGTCAAGCACATTTCACCACAGGGAAGAGGTTGGAATTTTATTCCAAGTGTTTTCTGATCACAAAGAAGGGAGGATACCGCATCTATGCAGAATGAGCATGCATGTGTTTCCTTATTTGGATGATTTGTTGGTCAAGCATGCAGTTCAAAAGGGGGCAGAAAGATCTGTTTGCTCAACCATCAGATGTTGGAGTTACTAGGGTCTGTATCTCATCACATCTAGAACCAGTCTAGAAATTGGTATTCATAGGAATCTTGCTAGACATGACTCAAGCTTCTATAGCAAAGGATAACCAACTTGAATTTCCTCTTCAGTAGAAATTGAGAGTTAGGAAGTATCAGCTAGGATGCTAGGCCACAGCATGAGTAGTCTGTGTCACTCTCATGGCATACCTTCATTTGAGGCAAGCTCAATGGACCTTATCAACCCAGTCTACAGGAAATCACTAGGCCTCTATGAGACATTATCTTGTAGATGAACCAGTTCAAGTTGTCAAAAAGAATACCCTTCCAAATTACTCTGACTTAAACTCTGACAAATGACTTTAATGACAAATGCCTCATAAGAATAACCATACTGGGTCAAACCGATGATTCAGCTAGCCTGGTATCCTGCTTCCGGCAATGGCTAATTCAGGTCACAAGTACCTGGCAAAATCCTAAAGAGCAGCAAGATTCCATGCTATCAATCCCAGAGATAAGTAGTGGCTTTCCCCATATCTATCTTAATAGCAGGTAATGGACTTTCCAGGCAACGAGTTCCAGAGCTTAACTATTTGTTGAGTGAAGTATTTTCCTTCTCTCCAACCAGTCCTGATGATTGCCCCCTACCAGCAGATGGGTGAGGAGACAGAATTCAAAGAGACATGGGATGAGCACTGAGGATGTGGTGGCTGGGTGTGGTGTGTAGCCCCAAAGGCAGTCATGTCGGTCCTGACAGAGAAGTTTCGCTACTGTGCGGCCCAGGGAGCCTTCAGCATGGGATCTCAAGTGGTTTGTGCTGCAGTTGTTCTGAGGTGGAGCAGGGGGAGAGCCTCCAAAGCTGTGTGGCAGTCTCTGGAGTGGTTAGACATGGTGGGAGACTCTGACTCGAGCACCACAGAGGGAGGCCCTTTTAGAGAGAATTTCCACCATTTTGGATTGTAGCACACAGATCGTCGGGGTCAGAGGGTCTGCCTGTGCTTACTTAGTGGATGTGGGAACGTAGAAATTTCCTTTTTTCCCTAAACTTTGTGCTGCTTCTTCATTGGGCCTTTTGCCTGAAGAAGGGTTTCCCACTGCCTACACAAATGGAGTTGCCCAGGGTCTGGATACCTCAGGGGCCAAAAAGCATTTCAGGGCTTGGGGAATTTGGTTTCCATAGCCTCTGAGGCCCTAGGCTGTTTGGGAGAATATATGGATAAGGAAGGAACCTTGTAGAGAAGGACATTCCTGAGTTGGAAGCTGAGGCTCTTCCAGGAGAGGACCCTTCCACTGTAGAACTTTTCAGGAGGCAGGAGCTCTTCTTGTCTCAGGTTCTGGAGCCAGCCACAGGTGGCTAGAAGGGGAAATCTTTTTCTTTCTTGAAATTTTTTATTTTGAAGCAAAATATTACAGATTAGCAAAATATCCTATACAAATATCAACGTATACAAATCCCCCCCTCAGCTTCCCCTCCCCCAAACACACAAGGTCAAAGCCAGTGTTCCTTCGCTGTGCCCAGCAAAGCTAAACAGTTCACAAAGGAAAATGGGTGCAAAGTATTAATCTGTCCAGGCGACCTTAGTTGCAGCAGGTGTTCTGGAGTTATGGTAAACTTCCCAGGTCTTGTGAAAGGCAATCACTTGGCCATTTTGAATTGCTGTCAATTTAGTCATCTGGCATCTATAGTCCTTGTGAAGTACAGAGTCCATCGTTGGCATGCAAGGCTGTTACCATCCTGCTGCTAAGGCAGTCTTGCTAGTTGTAAAACTAGTGGCAATTTTATGATAGTTCAACTTTATTCTAATAGGTTTAAAATGCAGAAAACAGTATTCTAGTTTTATCAGATACATAACATTAAAAATCTGCCACAGGACCTGTAAGACCACCCCAAAAAGGTTGAATTACAGGGCAGGTCCATCAGATGTGGTACATATCACCGCGCAATCCACAGTTCCACGAACCCTGTCCAGTACCATAATTAAACATTTTTAATAGGTGCTGTGGAGTATAATACAATCTAGAGAAAGGGGAGATCATTTTCTAGTGGGGTGTGGTAGTTATCTAGGACCTTTCCATACATGAAGATCTGGCAGAAAGAGTGGATGCTATGTGCCCCATCAGACCAGTGTCTAAATTTTACCAATTGAAATTGAAGGACCAAGAGCAGTTTTCATTTCCGTAAAGTGAACGTATTGGTCATTGTGATGACCAAGAAAATGGCAATCCTTGTAAAAGGGGTGGGGGTGGGGAACACTGCATTGCACGACCCTCAGGACTGCAGGATGGAAGCACTTTTGAAGTCTCTGCCTTAGTCATATAGACAACCATTTGTGGCAGGTATGTTGCTTGGGCTTGCTTTAGGTGGGCCAAGTGATTGCCGGATCATCCTGGGAATGATTTCCATGAATGCATCTCAGGAAGTGATGAAACTTGAGCTTGCTACAGCTTTTCTTGCGGACACTCTGTGTGACCACACTGGCACCTGCTAAGAATTTGGCTCTAGCCATGGTGGAGTGCTGGATTCTGTGGCTCCAGATTTGCTCAGCGGATGTGGCTTCTAAAGTGCCCTGCCGGGGTTCTGTTTGGTGAGGATTTGGAGAAGTTGTTAAAGGATCTTGGGGAGTCTAAGATCCCTTGTACTCCAGAGGACAAACCTTGTCTAGGAGGTTGCTCCTGAGGGGGTGATTTTGGGATAAGAGGTACTGACCAGGTAGAGTTGGTGGCAATTGGAGGTTTAGATTTTGGTCCCGGGGCCAGTCCTTTTTCAGATTGCAGCAGGGTGGCTGTGATCGGGGCCAGAGTTCTGCAAGAGGCTGCCCATACCTCACAATGGTGTCGGAGCCCAGGTTCTGGGGGTTCCCATTGGGGGATGTTTAAAACTCTCCTGTCAGAGATGGGCCCAGATAACTTCAGATCAGTAGGTTTTGGAGGTCATTCGGGATGGCTGTGCCTTCAAATTCACCAGGTCCCTTGCAGATGCCTTCATGGTGTCTTCCTGTCGGCTCTCATGGTTCGTCAACAGTGGACAGGTTACTGAATTTGGAGGTGATAGTTCCGGATTCAGAAGAGCGAGATTTTGGCAGGTATTCCATCTATTTTGTAGTGCCGAAAAAGGAAGGTACTCTTTGCCTCATCTTGGATCTCAGAAAGGTCAACAGGGCCTTGCATGTGACCTCCTTTCGCAAGGAAACTCTGTCAGTCATTGAGGCTCGCCAGGGGGAATTCTTCATGTCCTTGGACCTGTCTGAAGCTTACCTTCACGTTCTGATCCACCTGAATCAGCGGAACTATTTGTGCTTTGTGATTCTGGGACACTATTATCAATTGAAAGCTCTACCCTTCAGTTTGGCCGCAATGCCAAGGACCTTCTCCAAGAAGGTGGTGGTGGCGAGTCACCTCTGTCAGCAGGGGGAGTAATGATGCATCCTTACCTGGATGACTTACTGGTCTGTGCAAAGTCTCCAGAGGAGTGTCAGGCATTCCAAATCTCAGATAGTCAAACTGCTACAGAGCCTAGGATGGATTGCTAATCTCCACAAGTTCAACGATCCCATCTCAGCAGTTGGAATACTTGAGAGTCCGCTTTAATATGTCCCAGGGCAGTCTCTCCCTTCTGGAGGTCAGGTTCCGGAAGCTTCAAACCCAGATTTGCTCACTGATCCAGTTGCTTCAACTAACGTCCTGGAAAATCCTGCAGGTCCTGGGCTCAGTGGTGGTCACCATCAGAGTAGCTCCCCAGGTAGCTCTTGGCGGCCTGGTCCCCTCAGGAAGATGCAGTGTCTCATTGCCTCTGTTTACAGAGGGAGGCAAAGTGCAGTCTCCACAGGCGGATGAATTGCTCCAGCTTGCTGTAGGGCTTGGTCTTGGAAACTCTGGAGCGGATTGTGGTAATAACAGGTGTCAGCCTGATAGGCTGGGGTGCACATTGCTAAGGACAGGTGGCGCAAGGTCATTGGATGTCAGTGGATTTGATGTGGTCTATCAACCGCTTGGGGACCAGAGTTATTCGACTGTTGCTTTGGGCATTCAACATGGTGGTGGTGGTGGTGGTGGTGGGGGGGGGGGGGTTGATGTCACCTTGTTGCCCAGAGTACCCCTCAGTACAACTGGCATCATCAAGGTGATTTCATCCATGTGTTTGACTGATTTATCATTCTGTCCATTGAGAACCTTTGTTATAGGCAATTAACCTTATTTTTCATTTTACTGGTATGTGGGTGCTTTAGTGGCAGTTATCACTAGTGTGACTGCCTTATCCTGCTTGTATACGGAGAATGTTATTTTTCATATTGCATGAAAGGGGATATATATGAGACCACTCTGGCAGTAGTAATATCCACAGAGCTGTCTGAATAAAGCAACAGCACTGTATACAGTCCTGAAGAAAAGTGCTACAGCTTGTGGTCTCTTGTCCATCCCAAGTTTCCATAAGGAGACTTGATTTCCCCCTCCTTTGTTTTTTTTTTTTTTGTAATTTTTTTTTTAAATTGGGAGCATACTTTAATTATAAAACTCAGGTTTTATCAGGTGTGTATTGATGTGTGTTTTGGCCAGTTAGCTTCCTACTGTTTGTTTGAACCTCTGGCTCACCTGAAACTGGTCTCTTTTAGGTTAAAGGTTTATGTGTGTGTGTGTGTGTGTTGGGGGGGGGGGGGGGGTTATTTTGTCGTTTTCCTTTTGTCATTTAGCCCAGTCATTGCAGTGGAGTGGCAGTTCTCAGTTGGGGTGATCGTGGGCCCTAGTCCAGCCACTAGGTTTTTTGCCAGTGCATAATTACTAGTACGCTCTCATTACCTCTCGCCTGGACTACTGCAACTTACTCCTCACCGGCCTCCCACTTAGCCATCTATCCCCCCTTCAATCTGTTCAGAACTCTGCTGCACGTCTCATATTCCGCCTGAACCGATATACTCATATCACCCCTCTCCTCAGGTCACTTCACTGGCTTCCGATCAGATACCGCATTCAATTCAAGCTTCTCCTTTTTACCTACAAATGCACTCAGTCTGCTGCCCCTCACTATCTTTCTACCCTCATCTCCCCTTACGTTCCCGCCTGTAACCTCCGTTCACAGGATAAATCCCTCCTCTCAGTACCCTTCTCCACCACCGCCAACTCCAGGCTCCACTCATTCTGCCTCGCCTCACCCTATGCTTGGAACAACCTTCCTGAACCCTTATGCCAAGCCCCCTCCCTTCCCGTCTTCAAGTCTTTGCTTAAAGCCCACCTCTTCAATGCTACATTTGGCACCTAACCCTTACCGTTCAGTGAATCCAGACTGCCCCAATTTGACTGCCCCTATCGGACCGACCATTCACTTGTCTATTAGATTGTAAGCTCTTTGAGCAGGGACTGTCTCTCTTTGTTAAATTGTACAGCGCTGCGTAACCCTAGTAGCGCTCTAGAAATGTTAAGTAGTAGTAGTAGTATTCCTTCCACCATAGGTAGTGAAGACTGTGTTGGTGTAGCATATCCAGTTTATCTGACCTGGAAATCACATCCAGCACACAGCATTACCGCATGGACCGTACCTAGAGATTGCATTTGACCTATGGATGTATTATGGGCGATAGTCAAGATTTTTCATGATTTGTAGTTTTATTGTGGTGACAATGCTAAAGCATAGCTTTCAGAAGCATTTGTTGTTTAGTTTGAAATAATCATTGGAAATATCTTGAAACTGTGCATTGTATTTAAAGTGTTTTTACAGTTCCTTCTCATTAGTTTTGATTTTACTATGCCTTATACTTGAGTTTGCTAGCTAGTTTTATTTTTATATTCAAATCTTTTTATTGATTTGCTAAGAAAAAAAAATAATCACATCAATGAGCAATACAGCATAGCAACAATCATCAATTTTTTTTCCAAGTAGTGTTCAAAATATCCCCTCATCCCAATCAAAAAGATGCAATTTTTTAAGAGTATTTTGAACTTACATAGTAAATGATAGCAGATAAAGACCTGAAAGGTCCATCCATCTTTCAGCTGTCCCAGTTGAAGGTAGACTGTGGTAGCAACAGGTTTTGGTGACTTTGTGCTGCCACTGATCAGTCTGTTCAAATTCTTCTTTTGTTTAGACAGTTCCAGGCTCGTGTTGCTCAGCAGGTGCTGCAGGGAATCTCTGAGGGAGGCGATGCAGAGGATGCGGGCTTTCTTGAGGCCCCTGAACCACAGAGGGTCTCCTTAGCAGTTCTGAAAGGCAAAGGAAAGAAAAAACAGGCTCCAGTTAACCGTGTCATGGATATAGTAAAACGTAAGTAAATGTGGGAAGTTGCTAAGTGTATGAGGAACTGGAAAGCAGTGTGTTTGTATGTGTATTTTTTTTAATTTTTTCACCCCCTTCTATATTTTTGTTCTGGTAGAGACCAGTATATTTAACAGACATAAATATTCTACCACAAAAGTGACTGGGAGAAGTTTAAAGCATTGAATTGGAAACTATCTCAAACTTAAGTTAGAAGTACTACTATATTAATCTAAATTCCGTGTTTATTTCTAGCTGGTTTTCTCTGAGGGCAAGCAGGACATCATTTGCCATGTATGGGTGACATCATCTGGTGGAGCCCGGTATGGATGCTACTTAGCGACCTAGTATCTTTTCAAAAGCCTTTGGCAGTGCTGTACCGCACATATGCGGGTGCCTTCCCTCCAAAGTGAGCGTGCAGGACCAGCAATCACATCCCGGTGCTCCTGCAGCTTGTTCTCTCCTACCCACTGCTGCCACCATACACTGTCAGCCTTTTCTCTCTCGCGCACACTGTGGCATCTCCCCCCCCCCCCCTGCCCGCGCGCAGCCCTCCGAACTTGCCTTGTGCACACAGCGGCATTAAGCACACACTGCTCCGCTCCTCTGTAATTGGAGCCCTCTCTCTCTAGAGGGAGGGCTCCGGTTACAGAGGAGCGGAGCAGCATGTGCTTAATGCCTCCATGCGTACAAGGCAAATTCAGAGGGCCGTGCGGAGTGGGGAATGAAATTCCAGAGAACAAGAGGTGGCAGAAGAGAAAAGGCTGCCGGTGTTTGGGGGGGGGAGGAGGGAGGAGAGAACAAGTTGCAGGAGCTTTGGAGAGGGAGGGGGTCAGCGGTAGGACAGAAAAAATATGCAGGAGGGAGGAAGAATCTGGGAGAGTCACAGGGTGGTAGGAAAGGCTGTCGGTGCGGAGGGAGGGAGTAGGAGAGGGCATGGGGCGGCTGGAGAGAAAAAGCTACATGAGCGACTAGGGAGGAGGGAAAATGAGTGTGCCAGAGGAGAGGAGTGGAAGGTCAGGAATGAGATGACATGCTGCCTATAGAGAGGAAGGGAAAGAGAGAGGCGATGGTGCCCACGGATGGGAGGAGAGACCGGAGGAGATGGTGCCCATGGAGGGGAGGGGAGGAGAGACCAAAGGAGAGAGGAAATGGTACCCGCGGATGAAGGGGAAGGGATTGAAACAAGACAGATATAAGGAGGAAGAAAAATGGCAGAAAGTTGAATGTGAAAGATGTTATAGGGGAAGAAGTGAAGAAGAGAGGAGGAGAGAAAAGAAATAGTGAGAAGAGAGGAGGCCCTGAAAATAGAGTTCAGAGCACAGACAGAGGAACAGAAGCAGAGACAGGGAATAAGATGATTAGAAAAATAAAATCACCGGACAACAAAGATAAGAGAAATGATTTTATTTTCAGCTTAGTAACAGTATATCAGTTTGAGAATTTACATCTGCATTCTATATATTGCACTATAAAGGTGAAAATGAGAGGTGGACACTTTATTCGATTAACCATGCGATCAATTGTGCAATTAAAACTTTTGATTGTTGTACAGCCCTAGTTCTGAGTGATTTGCTCCAGGTCTAGTTGGTCAGTTGGTCCTCAGTTGAAATTTGTGGGTAGCTTGAATCTGCAGAGTCATATCTGGAGGTCTTCGGATCCCTGTCTGTGGTGCCCTGCAAATTTACTTCTTCCCTCCCTTCACTGCTCCCCTGTTTCCTTTGGAGCCCTCCTTTTCTGGCACAACTACCTTTCATTTAAAACAAAACAAAAAGAGGGAAATAGTTTTTCTGGAGAGTGCGGGACAGAGTATCAGTCCTGAGCCTTTCTTATCTGTGGTAAGACTTGTGGAGACTGTAAACTTGAGGGGAGCAGCCAGCAGTGGTAAGTTTGACTCAGAACCGCTTGGAGGGCTGCAAGTTCTACTTGGTGCAAGGGGGGGGGGGCGGGGGGAATCCTGGCTCACCACTTGGGACATGTTGTGCTGTGCTGGTGATAGTTGGTGTGAATGGTTACTCCTGCAGAGGCAGTTGAATGGTGTTCCCACAGTGGGACTTGCTGGCTGGCATTTGGGCATTGGCAGTGTGTGCGGGTTGGGAATTCTGCGGGATGTGGAGGAAATGGTCATTGGCAGCAGATCTTTGGATTCGGCGCAGCATCGAATAGGCCAGGGTCTTCAGACTCTCCGGCAGAACCTGTGCGCAGTTTAATGCAAGAGAGTGTGGGAATAGGTGCCATTTTGTGAAGACCAGCCTCTGGCTGATCACATGCAGAACACGGCTGCCATTTTACAGCCTCGGGGCCCAAAAGAGCATTCAGCTGCATCGGGATCTTTGTTTTCTTCTGCAGTTGGATCTTTGTTTTCTTCTGCAGTTGATACATTTACAATGCTGGATAAGTTATGTCGTCTCTGTTCTACATGATGTTGGGGTTTCCATCTGTTAGGAAAATTTGTTATAAAAGAATCCATGATGATTATTTTTCTTACCAGGCTAGTAAATTGTGGAACTCTATACCAAAAGAAGTTCATGTGATTTCTAGTTATTTAGAATTCCGCAAGGGATTGAAAACTTTTTGAGAAATATTTGAATGATTAACTTTTGTAAGTTTCCTCAACTTTTCAGTATATGTTTTGCATTTATGTAATCTGCTTATATTTTTTATAGATATTAGCGGGGTATAATTACCTAGAATAGAATATTGCACTTACACCAGGCTTATTTAGTGAAGCAGGGACAGTCAGAGTTGCTGCAAGGTGCTTCAGTTTCTTGTTCTGCTGCCCCTCTAGCTCCTAAGAGATCTTGTTTAGACCTCCAGGACTGGGCAAATGAGGCTGTTTCTTCTTCTCCCTCCTTATCCGATGTGGCTTTGGTCTATTCAGAGGAGCCATCGTTGAAGGAATTAGAGGAGGGAGATGATCCAAAAGTACTGAGGTTGTTTCATAAAGAGGCGCCCTCAGTACTTTTTTCCCCTGAGGCACTGGTGGTACTTTCCATCGAGGAACCTTCTGCTTCGACATCAGAAGTGGCATCAACAGTCGGCAACCCAAGATGGGCGCCATAACGCCCAGCTGGAAGTAGGATTGGCCTACTTGGCGGATTTATTTGAGACGTTACAGATTATGACCCGCAGTATGTCTGACTGTCACGGCACGCCGGCAACTCTGGTTGCGGCATTGGGCAGCGGATGCAGTGTCAGTCACATCTAGTTAAAGTGCCCTTTCGGGGAAAGTGGCTATTTGGAGAAGATCTCATTAACTTGATGAAAGAGCTGGGGGATAAGCTGAAAACCTCTGGTTGTCCATTTTCAGGGGGCTCTTGATCTTGATTTCAAGACAGCAGACAGTACTGACCTGGTTGTCAGCAATATGGTCAGAAGTCCCTCTTTCAGGCACGCCGATCTTCCTTTTGTGTGGACAGGAAGTCCTCCTGTTGGTCAGCTAGAGCGCCAATGCCTCCAGAGCTTTGCAGAGGCTGGTCCCACTGTTCCTCCGTTGGGAGGATGTCTTCAGGAGTTTCAGAAGGAGTGGGTCAAAATCATGTCAGATCAGTAGGTTCTGGATATTCTAACCGATGGCTACAAGCTGGGAGATCTCCTGCCTGGTTGCACAGACTGTCTTCTTACAGATTGTTTTTGTACAATCAAATTTTTTTTTTTTGAATCATTTATACATTTTGCAAAATTGTACAAAACCAGGTTTAAACATCGCTTTTCTCCGAAATACAACATTCTAACACGCATACATAGTCTCATTTTCTGATTCATTACCCATAAAATGTCTTCTGGTATTTCATTTAATATCCTCCCCTCCCCTTCCCACATTCCCCCCTCCCGCCCTTACTGAGTATGTGGCATTAGGATTCCACAGAGGTTTCCCTCCAGGCTGTGTAAGATTCCCAAGTCTTTTGGTACTTAGCCATACGTCCTGTCCTCATGGCTGTGAGTTTAGACATTAATTGAATGTACTCCAATTTTTCTAACACGGTTGATATGTCTGGCAATCTCGGCTTCCTCCATGCTGCTGCTAATACTAATTTGCCCGCCACAAATGTTTGTATGGCAAATTGATGTATATGCCATGGTACCTTGGGCGGCCGAAGATGCAGCAAACAGTATTCCATTTTCTGTTGATATTGTATAGCAGTCACTGAGCTGATAAAGTCTATGATGCTTGCCCAGTATCTTTGTGCATATATACATGACCACCAAACATGAGACATATCCTCATCTTCCCCACATTCTCGCCAACAACTTGCCGAGCTTAATCTGAACATTTTAGCCAAGCGGGTGGGTGTATAGTACCAGCTATATAATATTTTATGTCCATTTTCCACCATCTTGCTGGACACCGATACCCGGAGCAGGGACTTAAATATCTGTGCCCATTGTGGGGGATCATATGTTGTTCCTATTGCTAGCTCCCATTTTTGTGTATAATGTTCTACTGGACACTCCCTTGCCAACAGAGCTCCATAGATTCTAGTGATACTCCCTCGACCACCCCCTCCCGTCATCCCCTTTTCCAGTTGTGTTTCTGTTAACTCCAGTTCCTCTCCCGCTGTTCATTTAAGAAAGGTTTGCACTCTGTGGTAGTGAAAAGCCTGTAGCGGGGAAAGCCCATAGTCCTGACATAACTCCTGGTATGTGGGGATTATTAATTTTTTTAATCCACTATACACAATTGTGCCTTACCCTGCATATTCACTTCAAGCGTAATCGGTCCTAGATACACAATTATTTCTTATACACTTATCTCCACCATACTTTCCAATTTATTCAATTTTTTGCCTCAGTGGTGCTCATTTACCAATAATTATTTTTTTGGCAATTTATTTAGCACCAGATTCTTTATTGGCTTTTATGCAATCATTTTGATCATGTTTTATTTTTTGAATACTTTAGACACTTATCTGAAAATGCTACTCTGGAGTATCTGGATTTCAGCTTTCTACTTAGGAGCCTAACTTTTGGCTTCCAGAACCTCCCTCCCACATTTTCCTATGTCATTGGTACCTACATATACCAAGACATCCAGCTCCTCCCCAGCACTATCGTAAGTCCTATCTAGGTGACGCGTGAGGTCCACCACCTTTGCACCAGGCAGTCAAGTGACCGGGTGACCTCGCGTTCACCAGCCACCCAGCTTTTCTGTATGTCTAATAATCAAATCACCAACTTCAACAGCCGTCTTAACTTTTCCTTCCTGGGAGGAAGCTCCTGGAGACACATCCTCGGTGTGAGAGGATATTGCATCCCCTGGTGGGCTGGTCCTGCTTACAGGAATACTTCCAACAATTTGAACTGGTCTTGCAGGATAGGAAAAGGTACATTTTTTAATTTCACTTTGATCTGGGAACAGTAGGGGCAGTTGGAAAGCAGAATTAACTACATTTTAGAATTGAAACTCTATTTTGTGTACATTTTTTTGCCTGTGTCCTTTATCTGTGTACATTAAATCAGTTTTTCTAAATCATAAAATTCAGTTCAGTGGTATTGAAGTCTTGATGTTGGAAAAGTTGACTTAACATGAATGCAGGTGATCTTTTGTGGTAGAGGTAATTGGCATGTTCAACTACTTGTAACATCTGGCTTTAATTGTAGCTCTCAACGCACAGTTACCACCTCCTCAGCAGATCCCAGGGTCGTCCTCTCGCTTTAAGGTGTTTGATGAGAATGTTGTTACTACCCCAGGAGCCGAACTTCATTCACTGACCCCACAGCTATGGCCTGCACCACCACTAGCAAGGGCTAAAGAGAATGATCAAAGGGCAGGACCCTGGAACTCTGGACGGGTGAGCACTAGAGGAAACTTTGACTCGAGAGGGGAGGGAGGTAAAGCACTGTTCTAACTTGACATAGTCTTTTTTTTTTTTTTTTTAAAGATATCTAATGAATGTTCATTAGAGCAATTGGGTATTCTTCTAGGACAGGGTTAAGAATACTGAAGTAGGAAATGAAGGGATTGGGAGGCAAAAAAAGATAAGCTAGGCTATGTAAAAAGTATTTATGCATACAATAATTCATCCAAAATAACTGTATTCTCTAGCTGGATAGAATAAGGAGTACAATGCATATCTGTCAGCTTTGTCTGATCTATAGCTAGTACTGGAATAATTTTTGCTTGAGAAGATAGTAGTAACGCATGTTCTATGGTGTGATTTAAAATTATAATTGAGGTGGATGATAAGTTGGGAAAGCACAATGGAGCCAGGAGGGTTGAGGTGCTTGGATGGTGATGGGGACCAGGATGAAGGTTAAAATGAGGTAATGATTAGATGATCGTTCTTCATGGACAGTGAGGATCACTACAGCCACACTAATGGGGTGATTACATTGGGATGAAACTGGTTCAGGAATAGCTTTCCCATAGATTAGAAAGTGCTGGAAAAGCATTTTGAGGCTGCTTGGGGTTTCCTGCATTAGCCATGGTAACTGGTAGTCCTCTTTTATTTGTCATTGTGGCTGGTCATACAATACCTTCCTTCCATCAGTCAGTACCTCACAATTCCTGTTTGTTGGCCAGGGTATTGTTTATGCCTGCCAGATAAGTGGCTCAAAGGCACATGCTGTGTTGGCGAGCCCAGTGCCACATCCGGACAGCCTCCTGACGCAGACGGCATGATCTGGTGCCCCCCTGCTTGTTGGTGTAATATATTGCAGCATGATTGTTTGGATGAGAACAATTTAGTGAGATAATCGATCTCTAAAAGCCTTCCAGATCGCCCGAATCTCCAGGAGATTGATCTGAAGATTCATTTCCTGGGCAAACCAAGGACCTTGAGTGTGAAGCTCATCTACATGAGCTTCCCATCCCAGGAGAGATGAATCCATCGTCAGTACTTTTTGTAGCTGGTCTTGGGCTTTTGGGAATGCACACTCTGGTCTCCGGGTCCCTTCTCCCCCTTGCCCTCACGTTGTGAGTGGTGTGCCTTGGGCTGCTCCCTCACTTTGCCTGGGAGCAGTACCTTGCTGGCCTGTGGATTGGAAGAGCACTGCTTTAAAAAACAAACAAACAGAAAACAACCCCCCCCCCCCCCCCCAAAGAACCTCTTAGTGCAGGCGGAGTGCTGGGTGCAGCTGCAGGGATTTTTCAGGCAGGGGAGTGTGTTAGCAGTGGAAAGCTTATGGCAGGACACCACTGTGACAGGAGAGGGCATGGGCTCTCAGTCTGAGAAGGTGTGCCTGTGCGCAGCCTGTTCAGCTCACTGCTTTGGTTAGAGTTCATTTCAGTGCGATTGCAACATATCGTTATTATGTAGTCAAAAAGCTGGTGTCCTAACACTCCATGAGAAGGTTTGAGAGGTCTAATGAACTTGAAACCACTACTTAAGATTGACTCTAGCATGGATCTCAACATAGTTCTATACCAGTTGGCAGAACCATCTTTTGAACTGTTAGACCAAGCATTGGCAAAGTTTTTTCACTCGGGAGACTATTTTTAGTGGCTATAACCTCAGCTCACAGGACTAATGAAATAAATACGTTTTTTTCTTTACTCCCCACATACACAGATTTTGTAGAATAGAGTAGTCCTCAGAACTCACTGAATGTTCCTGCCAAAGGTAGTCTCAGACTGTCATATTAATCAACCAATAGTGATGCTAGTTTTTTGTCCACCACCTTATGCAGATGACAGGGAGTTAAAATGCTATACTTTTGGATTGTAAGAGTGCTTCAGATCTATTTATGCAGCTGCCTTTGTCATTTGACCAAAGGAGAAAGAATTCACCAGTATGCAAAAGAGCTCTGTCTTGGATTTCAAGCTCCATAAGCTCTGTTACCAGACAGCAATTTTACAACCATCAGGGAAGGTTCACTGCTCATCTGCTTAGAATGATAGCGGCTACAAAAGCACACCTACAAAGATCATCAACAAAAGACATTGTTTGGGTCTTAGTTGGAGCCGGGTCCCAGTACCAGAACCCGGCTTCCCCCAAACAAATTACCCCAACTGCTTTTCTTGGAACTACTGGCCTGGTAAATCACAAAAAGAAAACTATAAACAAAAAGAATCTTATCATATTGGTAATGTTTTATTCTTACCAAAGTTAGAAAAAATAAGAAACTATTTTGCAGCAAACATAAAGCTGGGTAATTGGGCTACAAATGCAAAAGGGAGAAGCCAGCAGGAGGAACACCTATCTCATACAAAATAAGGTGAGACCAACAGTGAGAGATTGTCAGTGTTCTGTTTGCCTCTCCTTTACAAGATATTTATATACAATTTCTCTTAGCTCAGTGTACAAAGAAGTTGGTTCTGTAACGTCATTTTCTTTTTTTTACGTGATTGAGAACGCACATAAAGATACATTTCCTGGGTCCTAATTGGACTCATTCTTGTTAGAACTTCTTATCGCAGTTTATGCAAAGTAAGGGGTCGTGGTCCTGAGGAAAAAGGTCACATTCTCAGGAACCAGTTTGTTTTACTGGTCCATCTTTTCTCCCTTGCCTGTAGATCTGTACACCCTCAGCACTGGGCCTTCATATTTACTAGGCTGTATTCTCAACAATATCTGTAAGGTAGCTATATGGTCTTCCTTATATACTTTCATCAGACATTGCTGTATTGGTCATCCATCCTCTTTGAACTTCAAAATTGGTTAGCTAATTTTAAGAAATTATTTAATGCTTCAGCAGACCACCTCTATGATAGCTTGGGCTGCAGAACATTTGAGTTGGATACAGAAGGCACTAACCTTAGCTAGGGAGTTTGCATTAGTGTGGATGTAGTGATCCTTGTTGTCCATGGAGAAAACAAAGTTGCATATCTGTAATGGGTGTTCACCATGGACAGCAAGATCCTACAGCAACACATCTCTCTCACAACCTGTCCTTTGTTGAAGCGTGCTACAGAAATGGACTGGCAGTTAGTTACAGTGGCTAGTGCAGGAACCCCCATACAACCTGAAAGCTTTTCCAGAGCTTTCTGATCCATTGGAAGCTGTTTGAACCGGCTTCATCCTGGTGATGTCACTCCATTAGTATGGCTGTAAGTTCCTGATGAAAAGTTGTTCCGATGTTGTATGCTATACCAAATCTGTACCAAGAGTTTAAAACGCTCCATTATCAATCGATACACAACTGAGCACTCATCGATTAGAGTTTAAAACGCTCCATTATCAATCGATACACAACTGAGCACTCATCGATTAGACCCCTGAGGAAGGCTGTTATAGCGAAACATGGGCCGTGTTGGGTCTTAATAAAACTTATCCTGATGTGGTGACCACTTGGAATTGGTTCCTTTCCACCCTGTTACTGCTGTGTAAGTTCCTGATGTTCATAGGAAACGCCCATTACAGGTATGCAACTTTGTTTTTTCTCGTATTACTTATTTTTGACCCATCAACTCCTCGTAAGACAGTGATTTTATGGCCATTAATTGTTGGATTTGTTCCTTTTTAGTATCCTCGCTCTAGCCATGCTCTGGAAGTAACCAGCAGCCTGCCCAGCTTTACCCCTTATGTTGAAGAATCTGCACAACCAGCCATGTAAGTTACTCTGCACTGGAAACATATTTGAAATTGAACTGCCAGTCAAACTTTTTAGGGACTAGATAGAGCAAGAAATGTCAATTCCTTTTAACCTTTTAGGCTTGGAGAGTGAATTGTCTGTTTCAGAGATTTTTTTTTTTTGTTTGCTTTACAAAGGGAAGGGTTCTTATGAGATTGCTGTGCCTATGTGTCTGTACTTGCATCCTTAATAACTAATGGGTTATCCTATCTACTTCAAATTTTCTGGACAATCTGGGAGTCCAAGACTATCTTGATGGGGAGGAGAGTATTGGGACTGTCTTGGAAATCCCCCAATGTACACGTATACCTGAAAGTAGGCTCCATTTGTTCTGCATGGAACATTTGTTTTTGTCTTTGCTTCAGCCTCTTCCCCCTTTGTACCTTCTTGCTGTGGTCTCCTTCCTTTCAGTTTCTACTTTTTGTCACCATCCTCTGCTTTTCTGGGAGGGCAGAAGGCAGCCCAGGACATTAAGCTCCTTTTGGGTCTCTTGTAGTAATGGCGGTACCAGACACCAGTTTTACTCAGTACTCGTGAAAATGTTTATGTACGTGTCTTTTGGGGAAGGAGTTGCCATACAGCTCAGAGCTCTGCTTCAAGTATATCCCTTTTTTGCTAATGCCATTTGGGTGCTTTTGTGTACTGCAAGATTTAGTTTTCACCTCTAGAACTCTGTGGTGATAATATGCCATAAGTCCAGAGGTTTGTTTCCCCCTCCCCCCCCAACCAAAAGGGTTTTCTTCTGCCCCCTGTATAACACAGCTAATACATAGCTGCTGCGTTATAGAGGGACTGTGTATTGGTTGAAGAAAATCTTTTTGGTTGGGGCAGGGGGAAATAAACCAATTGCTGCCTTCACTCCCAAGGTCCTGAATTCCTAATGTTGTATGGGACAAAAATTGGTTGGGTCATGGCCCTAGAGACCCACCCTACTCCGCTTACATATGGTGATACAGACTTTCAGTGCCAAAGGCTCCTGGGAAATGAAGACATCAGAGTATTTCAGGATTCTTTGGAACTGTTTTTTGCAAAACTTTTTTATAACTTTTATTGTAGGTTTTTTAAAAATCCACTTATTTTTTAAAATTTCATATCACTCAGATTACATACAGGAGATACTAATTCAGTTTATATAACACATTTTCAATTATACAAAATAAGAACCTTATTAAAAAAAGAAACACAAACCAATAAAACCTACATGTCCCCCAATACCACTTAGGCAATCAGGTATTTATAATTTCCCTGAAAAAGGAAAAAAAAAACAGCTTTTCCTAGTCCACGACCTATGGGTTATGCTCATCAATTAGCAGATGGAGACAAAGAACAAAGTGTTGTGAACAGATGTTACTCCTCAGTATTTGTCTCCAGCAGATGGTGACGGGTGAATTGCGCAGTTATTTCACAATTGGAGAATTAGCAGAAAAATTCCTTTGTTGCTCAGAGGAGTTTGTTACCCTTTTTCAGCCTCCCTCTCCCTTTATATCTCTTTTTTAGCTTTGGCTTTATTTAGTCATTGGGAAAAAAATATGGAAAAGAGAACAGCGATAAAAACAGAACAATGTTATAGAAAGAGAGAAATATAGATAATGAAAGCAGATAGACCACATGGTCTATCCAGTCATCCTATCCATACCATCCACTATCCTTTCCTCATCCTTAGAGATCCTATGTATATGTCCCAAGCTTTCTTGAATTCAGATACAGTCTTCGTCTCCGTGGCTTCCACCTGGAGGCTGTGCCACAAATTTACCACCCTTTCCTTGAGGAAGTACTTCTGTAGGTTATTCCTGAGTCTGTCCCCTTTCACCTTCATCCTATACCCCTTTATGTTAAACCTTCTTTCCATATCATCAAGCTGATCAATCCATAGACTGGTGGGTTGTGTCCATCTACCAGCAGGTGGAGATAGAGAGCAAACTTTTGCCTCCCTATATGTGGTCATGTGCTGCCGGAAACTCCCCAGTATGTTCTCTATCTCAGCAGGTGGTGGTCACACACAGCAGCAGCTCTGGCTAGGCCTCCAAGCCTAATCCTTAGGTTTTGTTGAGGCCTGGGGTTGAGGGCTCTTTTGAGCAAGTGCAAACCTGGTGGTGCCAGGTCCCTCCTTTTCTCCCCCCTCCCGCTGGCTCCGTTTAAAAAAAAAAAAAAAAAAAATTTTAAACGTCTTTAAAGGCGTTTAATTCGACGTTTCTTTAAACGTTCATTGCAGCTACTCACTGGGACACCAGTTCGTTACAGCTCGGAGCGGCAAGCAGGTAATTTTACCTTTTTATAGCGGGCAGGGGGTTCCCCGATTCTTCTCCTCGTGGCATATGGCGTCGGAGGGCGAGGGCGCAAAGGGTCGCTCCCCGGATCGCTGGAGCGCTTCTAGAGGGGATGCGGGGGTTTTACAACCTGATTCGCCCTTGATGGGTGACAGTTTAGTGACCGATGAATGTCCCGGTCGTTCCTCCGGCGTGGCGGTTTTTTCCCGCCATAAACGCCCATCCCCCGCTCCTCGCCTCCGCCATCTTGGCCGGCCACGCGGCTCGGACGGCTTCTTCGTGGGCCGCCCTTGAGGTTGGAGACATTAATGCCATGAACGCCCTTAATTTGGGCGACGGCACAAAGCGGCTAAAGTTAAGCGCCGTTCTTCCCGCGCGGCTCCTTCGCGGAGTTTCGCGCCGGACGCCATTTTGGATGCGCAGCATGTCTCTCCCCCGCTATTGCGAGCGCCGGTTGAGAGTGCGTCTAGGGCTGTTGCCCAGGCTGCGGAAGTGCACAGTCTGGGGGGTTTCTCCCCCGAGTTTGTTTTGCTGCTGCATCAGGCTTTCCTCATGCAAAACGCTGCCCCTGCTCCCTCTTCTGATAAAGAGGTTGAGGTTCCCAGAGGTAAACGCCCTCGGGTTGATTTCCAGGCCTTGGAGGACTTTGTCTCCTCCGATGTAGATGAGGGCAGCATGTCTGAGGTCTCCCAACGGTCTTTTGCGGATTCCTTGGAGGAGATAGATCCCCGCTCGGATGGAGCGGATGACCCCTCTGCAGCGCGGCTTTTTAGCCCAGAGGATTTGCCCAACCTGTTGTTACAGGCCATGGACACTTTGAAGATTTCCTCTCCGGAGGACGTCTCTCCCTCAGCCCCTGTTGGCTCTGCCATTATGCTGGGGACGAAGCGCCCGCCTAGATCCTTCCACGTGCATGATGCCATGCACACCTTAATTGCGGCTCAATGGGATGTCCCGGAAACGAGCCTTAAAGTGGCTAGGGCTATGTCCCGCCTCTATCCTTTGGCTGTGAGTGAACGTGAGACCTATCTGTGGCCTACCGTCGATTCTTTAATCACTGCGGTGACTAAGAAAACGGCGTTGCCGGTGGAAGGTGGCACGGCCCTAAAGGACGCCCAAGACAGAAGATTGGAGGCGGCCTTAAGGTCGTCCTTTGAGGCAGCTGCTTTAAGTTTGCAGGCCTCAGTTTGCGGCTCCTATGTGGCCAGGGCGTGCCTGACTATGGTGCAGCGGGCTTCCCCCTCGGATCTTTCCTTGAGGGCTGATTGGCCGGCCCTGGAATCGGGCTTAGCCTATTTGGCAGACTTGCTGTATGATGTCTTGAGAGCCTCAGCTAAAGGCATGGCTCAGACAGTCTCTGCGAGGCGGTGGCTTTGGCTGAAACATTGGTCTGCTGACCACGCCTCTAAATCCCGCCTGGCTAGATTGCCTTTTAAAGGCAAGCTGCTCTTTGGGGTCGAGCTGGACAAAATCGTGACCGATCTCGGCACGTCTAAGGGCAAGAAATTACCAGAGGTCAGGGCTCGGGCTAGTACTCGTCCCGGTACCTCCAGAGGACGGTTGCTGGAAGCCCTTCGGTACCGCCCGGGCAAGTCGGGTTCCTCTGCCCCCTCTTCCTTCAAGAGGAATTTCTCCCCCAAGCAGCATTCCTTTCGCAGAGACCGCCGTCCCGGAGGTGCTCCCTCCGGTCCTCCCCCAGGGTATCGTACCCAATGACGGGGCCTTGGTCCACGCCCCAGTGCAGATTGGAGGACGGCTGTCCTCGTTTCTGGGCGAGTGGACCACTATAACTTCAGACGCGTGGGTGCTGGAAGTCATCAGAGACGGCTACAAGCTAGAGTTCTGCCAACCCTTAAGAGACGGGTTTGTACTCTCTCCCTGCAAGTCTCCGGTCAAGCTGTGGCAGTGCAGCAGACCTTGGACAACCTGATCCGCATGGGTGCGGTCGTTCCGGTGCCAAAAAATCAGATTGGCAAGGGACGTTACTCCATTTACTTTGTGGTTCCAAAGAAAGGAGGTTCTGTCCGGCCTATCCTCGACCTCAAAGGGGTCAATCGGGCCTGGAAAGTGAGGCACTTTCGCATGGAGACTCTCCGCTCTGTTATAGCGGCAGTGAAGGCAGGAGAGTTCTTGGCTTCCTTGGACATCAAGGAAGCGTACCTTCATATTCCCATCTGGCCTCCTCTCCAACGCTTTCTGCGTTTTACAGTCCTGAGACGACACTTCCAGTTCAGAGCCCTCCCTTTCGGGTTGGCTACTGCTCCGCGGACCTTTTCCAAAGTAATGGGGGTCATAGCGGCCTTCCTGCTAAAGGAAGGAGTACAAGTCCATCCTTATCTGGACGACTGGTTGATCCGAGCCCCCTCTTATGCAGAGTGCGGCAAAGCTATGGACCGGGTAGTTGCTCTTGTGAGCTCCCTGGGATGGATCATCAACTGGAAGAAGAGCCAGCTGCGCCCGACTCAGTCCCTGGAGTATCTGGGAGTTCGATTCGACACCCAAGTGGGCAGAGTGTTCCTGCCAGACAATCGGATTGTCAAGCTTCAGGCTCAGGTGGACTAGTTCCTAGTAGCCTCTCCTATTCGGGCTTGGGACTACGTGCAGCTGTTGGGCTCTATGACGGCCACGATGGAAGTAGTGCCCTGGGCCAGGGCTCATATGAGACCACTACAGCTATCTCTGCTGCTGCGCTGGACTCCGATGTCGGAGGATTATGCTGTGCGCCTTCCCTTGGACCCAGCAGTGCGCAAGGCGCTGAGCTGGTGGACGCAGACAGACAAGTTGTCTGCAGGATTGCCTCTGGTGACCCCGGAGTGGATTGTCGTCACGACAGACACCTCTTTGATGGGCTGGGGAGCCCACTGCTTGGGAAGGACAGCGCAGGGGCTCTAGTCTCCTGCAGAGGCAAGTGGTCTATCAACCTCCTGGAACTCAGAGCCATTCGGTTGGTGTTATTGGAGTTCATCCCGGTACTGGTGTTGTAGCCTGTACGGGTCCTGTCGGACAATGCCACGGCTGTGGCCTATATCAACCGCCAGGGAGGTACCAAGAGCGCCCCTCTAGCCAAGGAGGCTATGAGTCTTTGCCAGTGGGCGGAAGCGAACCTGGAGCAGCTTTCAGCGGCCCACATTGCCGGAGTCATGAATGTCAAGGCGGACTTTCTCAGTCGCCATACCTTGGAGTCCGGAGAGTGGCAACTATCTGCTCAGGCGTTCTTGGACATCACGAAGCGCTGGGGCCAGCCGAGCCTAGATCTGATGGCGTCATCGGCCAATTGCCAAGTGCCGCGCTTTTTCAGCAGAGGACGGGACCCTCGATCCCTGGGAGTAGATGCTCTTCTCCAACAGTGGCCGACACAAGAGCTCCTCTATGTGTTCCCGCCCTGGCCCATGTTGGGCAGGGTGCTAGACCGGGTGGCAAGGCATCCCGGCAGGGTAATCCTGGTGGGTCCGGATTGGACCAGACGTCCCTGGTATGCGGACTTGATCAGGCTCTCAGTCGACGATCCTCTGCGGCTGTCAGTGGAGCAGGGCCTGTTACATCAGGGTCCCGTGGTGATGGAGGATCCCTCTCCCTTTGGTCTTACGGCCTGGCTATTGAGCGGCAGCGTCTGAGGAAGAAGGGCTTCTCAGACAAGGTCATCGCCACTATGCTGAGAGCGAGGAAGCGCTCTACTTCTACTGCTTACGCCAGGGTTTGGCGTATCTTTGCAGCATGGTGTGAAGCAGGCTCACTTTCTCCCTTCACTGCTCCAATTTCTTCAGTGTTGGCGTTCCTGCAAGAAGGTCTGGAGAAAAGCCTGTCGCTCAGTTCCCTTAAAGTCCAGGTAGCGGCTCTGGCTTGCTTCAGGGGCCGCCTGAAGGGTGCTTCCCTGGCTTCGCAGCCAGATGTGGTGCGCTTTCTCAAGGGAGTTAATCACCTGCGCCCTCCTCTGCACTCAGTGGTGCCTGCGTGGAATCTCAACCTGGTGCTAAGAGCATTGCAGAAGCCGCCTTTTGAACCCTTGTCGAGGGCATCTCTGAAAGACCTGACGTTGAAAGCAGTCTTTTTGGTGGCTATCACTTCAGCCAGAAGAGTTTCCGAGCTCCAGGCGCTCTCATGTCGAGAGCCTTTTCTGCAGTTCACTGAGGCAGGAGTGACTATTCGCACAGTGCCTTCCTTCCTGCCCAAGATTGTTTCTCGCTTCCAGGTGAATCAGCAGCTCTGTCTCCCTTCCTTTCGTAGGGAGGACTACCCAGAGGAGTACTCCGCTCTTGAATATCTGGATGTGAGACGAGTCATCATCAGATACTTGGAAGTGACCAATGATTTCCGGAAATCGGATCATCTGTTTGTCCTGTTTGCAGGTCCTCGTAAGGGTCTGCAGGCTGCTAAGCCTACAGTGGCAAGATGGGTCAAGGAAGCCATTGCAGCGGCTTATGTGGCCGCGGGGAAGGTGCCGCCTATCCAGCTGAAGGCTCACTCCACGAGAGCTCAGGCGGCCTCGATGGCAGAGGCCGGATCCGTCTCCTTGGAAGAGATATGCAAGGCGGCAACGGGGGCTTCGGCTCATACATTCTCCAAGCATTACCGTTTGACTGTGGCTGCACGGGCGGAGGCCCGGTTTGGAGCTTCAGTGTTGAGGTCAGGGATTTCTATGTCCCGCCCTGGGTGAGTACTGCTTCGGTACATCCCACCAGTCTATGGATTGATCAGCTTGATGATATGGAAGGTAAAATTATGTATAATCATACCTGATAATTTTCTTTCCATTAATCATAGCTGATCAATCCATAGCCCCTCCCAGATATCTGTACTGTTTATATTCTGGTTGAATTTTAGGTTCAAGTTTAGCCTTCAGTTACTTCAGGAGGACTTCGTGTTCAAGTTCTTCTTTCACTTGGATTCTTCAAGAGTTGAGACGAGTTTGTGTTACAGTGAGCTGCTGCATTCCTCTCCCCTCCGTTTTACGGGGCTGGATTGAGACATAAATTCTGCCGGCACTCCCTCCCGCTTCGTGCGGCTGTAGGGCAGCTTTGTACCCCTCCCGCTTCGGCAGTGTTAGGGTCAGTCAGCTCCTCCCGCGGTTGCGGTTGCAGGATAAGCCAGATCCCCCCGCATCGGCGGGTGTGGTGTCCCTCCCCCGCTCCGCGGGGATGAGCTGGACGGATTCCCCTCCCCCACTTGTGTGGGGATGAGCTGGGTTAATTCCCCTCCCCCGTTTCGGCGGTGGTGAGCTGGGCAGAGTGTCCCTTCGTGGGTGTAATTCTCTAAGTGCTGAGTCCTGCGGATGGAGCTTTGATATCGACATACTGAGGAGTTTCCGGCAGCACATGACCACATATAGGGAGGCAAAAGTTTGCTCTCTATCTCCACCTGCTGGTAGATGGACACAACCCACCAGTCTATGGATTGATCAGCTATGATTAATGGAAAGAAAATTATCAGGTATGATTATACATAATTTTACCTTTTTTATTAAAGAATTCAATAAACGGTCAAGTATACAGTACAGTGTTTCAGTTTTTAACTTTTAAAACAAATCCATCTCCTAACTGAACCTCTTCCCCCACCCCTAACCCAATACCCGTATTCTCATTTATCAGTATGTTAAGCCAAAATCTGAGTCTGAACATTGCAGAAAAAGAAGTATACAACAAAGAATCGTGAACCAAAGATACAAAAAACACACCAGACTGTAGAGAACTTGTACTCTTCTAGCTCCCCACAGTAGTCTCAAATATGAGCATGTGCATCTAAAAGAGAAACAACCCTCCCCCATCTCCACAAAGGACTGAGTACCAAACCTAGGTTCTCAAGGCCTGTTCATAATGATAACTTATTCAAGATAAGACTATATACTCTAGAGGACAAAGATTATACATAAGGTTCCCAAATGGCCCAAAATCTCTGCTTGCATTTCAAAGTAAGGCATGCATCCTGTGCCTCCATAATCAATAAATTATGTAAAACAGTCCTCCAACACCAAAACTTAGGTGAAGCTCATGATCCAGTGTTGTAAAATACAATTTCTACCTACCACACTAGCCTTATATAAAAATATACATTTCATTCACGCAAGTGGGCCAAAGCACGCCACCTGTCCAAAAATAATAGCAACAGGAGAAGGTATAATAATCTTATAGAGCAATTGTTCCCAGGATCTAATCAAATCATGCCAAAAATGTTTACTAAAAGAGCAAAACCATAAAGAATGAGAGAGCATACTTCATGGAAGAAACACAAACAGTATAATAAGCTTGTTTAGGAGAAAAATAAGATCTAGTGAGGATCCTAAATTGACATTCCCTATAGATAGCACTGTGCAAAGGACTAGGTATTGATTTCAATAATTTTAATAACCTCCCCCTCCTGGATGCAGACTCCCAATTCAGTATTCCACTTCTGCACCAACTTAACTTTAGTGGTACCTGGTGAAGAACTTTGCTAACGTGCAGATTAGAAACGGAGAAATGTTTTCAACAAATGAAACTGGCCCTCAGAGTCCGAAACAATTGTGTAATATAATAGGAAGCTTGAATATATGCAAAGGTATCCAATCGATGAGA
Organism: Microcaecilia unicolor; assembly: GCF_901765095.1. Lineage (NCBI taxonomy): Eukaryota > Metazoa > Chordata > Amphibia > Gymnophiona > Siphonopidae > Microcaecilia > Microcaecilia unicolor. The sequence continues at coordinate 151,005,948 of NC_044039.1, read as the reverse complement.
CCCCAAATCCTGCAGTAATACAGCTATGGGCGTCAATATACCATTGTTATGTAAAAAGTCCGCAACATATACCACCCCTTTGGTTTCCCAATGGTGAAATATCCCAGTAACCTGACCTGGGCCAAAATCAGAATTCCTGATAAGTGGTATAAAATCCTTACATGTCTGATTCCGTCATAGTGAGGTTAATAAAAACTGCCAAGTGATACACAGAATTTAACAAAATATGATTCTTCCAGATGCATGATAGTCTCTGGTGGGGGACATGCAGAAGATAATGAGGATATAAGGGATGAAAAGCTCCTTCTCCACTGCCCAAGAGGTAAAATCCTCCGATCCCAACACCTAATGAACAAGTTGGTGCAACAAACATGCCAAATTGTACAGTCACATATTGGATAAACCCAACTCTCTCTGCTTCCAGTTCCCATAAAGGTATTCTAACTTAAGTTTGGGTTTCTTACCCCCCCCCCCCCCCCCCAACAAAATGTTCAGCCGAGTACTCCAGAAGATTGCTTCTCACCCTAGTTGGGCGATCTTAGTGTCTCCAAATTGGCCCAGGAGGCCTTGGTTTGCGGATCTGATTTGGCTCAAGTGGTCAATCTCTCCTACTTCCCCAGTGGAGGGGTCTTCTAGTACAGGGGCCCATAATAATGGAAGTTCCATCTCACTTTTTTACGGCTTGGCTTTTGAGCAGTTGACATTAAAGAAAAGGCTATTCACATTAAAGAAAAGGCTATTCAGAAGAAGTGATTTCTACTTTAAGCCAGGAAAAAGTCCACTTCCATCACCTATGTGAAAGTGTGACAAATGATTTGAAGCATGGTGTACAGCTATATTGCAGTCTGCATTCAAGCCATTCACCCCTCAGGAAGAGTACAAAAAGTGTTTGGCTTCTTTTCATTGCAGGTTTCATGGGGCTTCTTTAACCATTCATCCTGATGTGCTTCATCTTTTTGAAGGGAGTAATGCACCTTAGACAGCCTTTCCAGTGTGACTTTTTTCCACACTGGAATTTGAGTTTGGTCCTCAAAAATTTAGGTAATTTTCCCTTTGAACACATGAAAATAATGACCCTGAAAGACCTTACTCTGAAAATGGTGCTTCTTATTGCCATATCTTCTACTCGTAGAATTTCAGAATTGCAGTCTCACTCTTGTAGGGGGATCCTTTTCTTTGTTTTATAGTGGCAGGGGTCTGTCGGGTCCTTGCCATTCTTTCTTCTGAAATTGTTCTCTTTGTTTCACCTCAATATACTTCTTTATGGTTCAACTATTTTATTGACACCTCAATATATGGTACATCACAATAATTGCATTATTACAGGACGCTTAAAACGTACAGTGCTTTGACCTCATAACATTGAAGCTGTGTCAAACTTTTATTGTTTATCCCCCCTCCCTTCCCCCCCATCCCCCCAATATACTTCTTTATCTTCCATCATTTTAAAGGAGAGGATTATGAGGATTTCAAAACTTTATAAGCACTTGATGTGCATTGATTGAGGTTCATGTCTCAGACGACTTCCTTTTTTTGAAGGTGCGAAGAAGGGACGAGCTGCTTCAAAGGCCTCTATTGCAAAGTGGCTGAAGGGAGATGATTTTTTTCCACCTACATTCTTAAGGGATTTCAGAAGGCTTGAAAACACATTCCACAAAAGGCATAGCCACCACCTTGTGCAGAATTGCACATGGTTTCCCCGGATGATATTTGTAAAGTGTCAACTTGTTTTTTGCTTCATACTTTTACAAAACATTATAGGATTGATATAGCTGCTAGAGCAGATGTGACATTCAGGGACGCTGTACTGAGGGCAGGGATTTGTTTTCCACTTTTCTAATGCATGCTTTTCTACATTTCACAGATCCTGGACTGGTCTGGTAAATACACGAAAGGAGAAGAAATTAGGTTTTGAACAGCTAATTTTTTTCCTTTTGTTCTACCAGACCAATCTAGGTCCCCACTTTCCTTCGCAGGTCTGTTCAGCATGTTTAGTCTTTGTCTCTGTTCATGGCAGTGAGAAATAGAGAGGAAAGCCAGTTGGTGTCATCTGTTGGTGTGTTTTTTTTTTTCTTCACATTTTTGCAAAAGAAAAAAAAATTCTTTGACATGGGGAAAGCTTCACCATCGTTTTGATGACATACTGCCTCTCCACAGTGCTCTTAAAGTACAATTTGACAACACTTTCTTCTGTTTCCATCTGCTGGTGGATGGGTGTAACTCACAGATCCTGTACTTGTATGCTAAAACTAAGGGAAGAATACAATTAGCAGGTAAGACCTTATTTCTCTTATGTTTAAACCTTTTTAAAGTATATTTTGAATAATTATAACATTGCTTAATATAGATCTTAATCTCCACTGTGCTAATTCTCTCTTATTCCATGCTATTGTCAGGGAGTCCCTTCAGTACCATATATGAGAAACCAAATGAGCAAACTCACAGAAAAGGAAACAAAACCCTCAATGCTAACAAGGCATCAATGACTTATGGTCAAGATACTAAAAGGACATTTTTTTAAACAATCCAGGTTGAAGTTAAAATGATGAAATATTTGACGCCCACCAAACAGGACTTAACAAAGATCTGGGTTTCCTATTGTAAACCATAAAATTATACTTTGATCACCAATCTATTTCTTCCTGTTTCTCACCCCTCCACTCCTACCTTTCCTCCTGAGACTGTCATGTGAATTTTTTTTGTTTCACTTATGTATTCTGATATTTGTCATCTTTTGCTCATCTCTGTCCCAAAGAAGGTATATTGCCTTCGAAAGCTAGACAAAAAATGTATTAAGTACATAAGTAATGCCACACTGGGAAAAGACCAAGGGTCCATTGAGCCCAGCATCCTGTCCACGACAGCGGCCAATCCAGGCCAAGGGCACCTGGCAAGCTTCCCAAACATACAAACATTCTATACATGTTATTCCTGGAATTGTAGATTTTTCCCAAGTCCATTTAGTAGTGGTTTATGGACTTGTCCTTTAGGAAACCGTCTAACCCCTTTTTAAACTCTGCCAAGCTAACCGCCTTCACCACGTTCTCCGGCAACGAATTCCAGAGTTTAATTATGCGTTGGGTGAAGAAGAAATTTTCTCCGATTTATTTTAAATTTACTACACTGTAGTTTTATCGCATGCCCCCTAGTCCTAGTATTTTTGGAAAGCGTGAACAGACATTTCCATTTCATCATGCTGATCAATCCATAGACTGGTGGGTTGTGTCCATCTACCAGCAGGTGGAGATAGAGAGCAAACTTTTGCCTCCCTATATGTGGTCATGTGCTGCCAGAAACTCCTCAGTATGTTCTCTATCTCAGCAGGTGGTGGTCACACACAGCAGCAGCTCTGGCTAGGCCTCCAAGCCTAATTTTTAGGTTTTGTTGAGTGCCTGGGGTTGAGGGCTCTTCTTGAGCAAGTGCAAACCTGGTGGTGCCAGGTCCCTCCTTTTCTCCCCCCTCCCGCTGGCTCCGTTAAAAAAAAAAAAAAAAATTTTTTGAACGTCCTTAAAGGCGTTTATTTCGACGTTTATTTAAACGTTTATTGCAGCTACTCACTGTACATAAGTACATAAGTAGTGCCATACTGGGAAAGACCAAAGGTCCATCTAGCCCAGCATCCTGTCACCGACAGTGGCCAATCCAGGTCAAGGGCACCTGGCACGCTCCCCAAACGTAAAAACATTCCAGACAAGTTATACCTAAAAATGTGGAATTTTTCCAAGTCCATTTAATAGCGGTCTATGGACTTGTCCTTTAGGAATCTATCTAACCCCTTTTTAAACTCCGTCAAGCTAACCGCCCGTACCACGTTCTCCGGCAACGAATTCCAGAGTCTAATTACACGTTGGGTGAAGAAAAATTTTCTCCGATTCGTTTTAAATTTACCACACTGTAGCTTCAACTCATGCCCTCTAGTCCTAGTATTTTTGGATAGCGTGAACAGTCGCTTCACATCCACCCGATCCATTCCACTCATTATTTTATACACTTCTATCATATCTCCCCTCAGCCGTCTCTTCTCCAAGCTGAAAAGCCCTAGCCTTCTCAGCCTCTCTTCATAGGAAAGTCGTCCCATCCCCACTATCATTTTCGTCGCCCTTCGCTGTACCTTTTCCAATTCTACTATATCTTTTTTGAGATACGGAGACCAGTACTGAACACAATACTCCAGGTGCGGTCGCACCATGGAGCGATACAACGGCATTATAACATCCGCACACCTGGACTCCATACCCTTCCTAATAACACCCAACATTCTATTCGCTTTCCTAGCCGCAGCAGCACACTGAGCAGAAGGTTTCAGCGTATCATCGACGACGACACCCAGATCCCTTTCTTGATCCGTAACTCCTAACGCGGAACCTTGCAAGACGTAGCTATAATTCGGGTTCCTCTTACCCACATGCATCACTTTGCACTTGTCAACATTGAACTTCATCTGCCACTTGCACGCCCATTCTCCCAGTCTCGCAAGGTCCTCCTGTAATTGTTCACATTCCTCCTGCGACTTGACGACCCTGAATAATTTTGTGTCATCGGCGAATTTAATTACCTCACTAGTTATTCCCATCTCTAGGTCATTTATAAATACATTAAAAAGCAACGGACCCAGCACAGACCCCTGCGGGACCCCACTAACTACCCTCCTCCACTGAGAATACTGGCCACGCAATCCTACTCTCTGCTTCCTATCTTTCAACCAGTTCTTAATCCATAATAATACCCTACCTCCGATTCCATGACTCTGCAATTTCTTCAGGAGTCTTTCGTGCGGCACTTTGTCAAACGCCTTCTGAAAATCCAGATATACAATATCAACCGGCTCCCCATTGTCCACATGTTTGCTTACCCCCTCAAAAAAATGCATTAGATTGGTGAGGCAAGACTTCCCTTCACTAAATCCGTGCTGACTTTGTCTCATCAGTCCATGTTTTTGTATATGCTCTGCAATTTTATTCTTAATAATAGCCTCCACCATCTTGCCCGGCACCGACGTCAGACTCACCGGTCTATAATTTCCCGGATCTCCTCTGGAACCCTTCTTAAAAATCGGAGTAACATTGGCTACCCTCCAGTCTTCCGGTACTACACTCGATTTTAGGGACAGATTGCATATTTCTAACAGTAGCTCCGCAAGTTCATTTTTTAGTTCTATTAATACTCTGGGATGAATACCATCAGGTCCCGGTGATTTACTACTCTTCAGCTTGCTGAACTGACCCATTACATCCTCCAAGGTTACAGAGAATTTGTTTAGTTTCTCCGACTCCCCCGCTTCAAATATTCTTTCCGGCACCGGTGTCCCCCCCAAATCCTCCTCGGTGAAGACCGAAGCAAAGAATTCATTTAATTTCTCCGCTACGGCTTTGTCCTCCCTGATCGCCCCTTTAACACCATTTTCGTCCAGCGGCCCAACCGACTCTTTGGCCGGTTTCCTGCTTTTAATGTATCTAAAAAAATTTTTACTATGTATTTTTGCTTCCAACGCTAATTTCTTCTCAAAGTCCTTTTTTTGCCCTCCTTATCTCCGCTTTGCATTTGGCTTGGCATTCCTTATGATCTATCCTGTTACTTTCAGTTGGTTCTCTTCTCCACTTTCTGAAGGATTGTTTTTTGGCTCTAATGATTTCCTTTATCTTACTGTTTAGCCACGCCGGCTGACGTTTAGTCTTTTTTCCCTTTTTTCTAATACGTGGAATATATTTGTCCTGAACCTCCAGGATGGTGTTTTTAAACAGCATCCACGCCTGATGCAAGTTTTTTACTCTGCGAGCTGCTCCTTTCAGTCTTTTTTTCACCATTTTTCTCATTTTGTCGTAATCACCTTTTCTATAGTTAAACGCTAGCGTACTTGATTTCCTAGTTTCACTTCCTTCAATGCCAATATCAAAACCGATCATATTATGATCACTGTTATCAAGCGGCCCTCGTATCGTTACCCCCTGCACTAGATCATGAGCACCACTAAGGACTAAGTCTAGTATTTTTCCTTCTCTTGTCGGCTCCTGAACTAGCTGTTCCATGAAGCTGTCCTTGATTTCATCAAGAAATCCTATGTCCCTTGCGTGTACAGATGTTACATTAACCCAGTCTATATGCGGGTAATTGAAATCCCCCATTATTATTGTGTTGCCCAGTTTGTTTGCGTCCCTGATTTCCTTTAACATTTCCGCATCCGTCTGTTCGTCCTGGCCAGGCGGACGGTAGTACACTCCTATCACTATCCTTTTCCCCTTTGCACATGGAATTTCAATCCACAGTGATTCCAAGGAGTGTTTTGTTTCCTGCAGAATTTTCAATCTATTTGATTCAAGGCTCTCGTTAATATACAATGCTACCCCTCCACCAATCCGATTCACCCTATCACTACGATATAATTTGTACCCCGGTATGACAGTGTCCCACTGGTTATCCTCCTTCCACCAGGTCTCAGAGATGCCTATTATATCTAATTTTTCATTTAGTGCAATATATTCCAACTCCCCCATCTTATTTCTTAGGCTCCTGGCATTCGCATATAGACATTTCAAACTATGTTTGTTGTTCCTAAGTACATCATGCTTAGTACTTGACAGTATTAATTGGCAATCTTTTGTCTGATTTTTATTGTTATTTAAAGATACCCGATCTACTACAATCTCTTTTGCAACCTCACTATCAGGATACTCTATCTTCCCTGTTATGGTGATATCTTTGAAAGATACCTTATCCCGAACCATGCTCTTTTGAGCGACTGTCGGCCTTCCCCCCATTTCTAGTTTAAAAGCTGCTCTATCTCCTTCTTAAACGCCGATGCCAGCAGCCTGGTCCCACTCTGGTTAAGATGGAGCCCATCCTTTCGGAATAGGCTCCCCCTTCCCCAGAATGTTGCCCAGTTCCTAACAAATCTAAAGCCCTCCTCCCTGCACCATCGTTTCATCCACGCATTGAGACTCTGGAGCTCTGCCTGTCTCTTGGGCCCTGCGCGTGGCACAGGTAGCATTTCAGAAAATGATACCCTGGAGGATCTGGATTTCAGCTTTCTACCTAAGAGCCTAAATTTTGCTTCCAGAACCTCTCTCCCACATTTTCCTATGTCATTAGTACCCACATGTACCAAGACAGCCGTCTCCTCCCCAGCACTATATAAAATCCTATCTAGGTGACGCGTGAGGTCCGCCACCTTCGCACCAGGCAGGCAAGTCACCAGGCGATCCTCACGTCCACCAGCCACCCAGCTATCTATATGCCTAATGATCGAATCACCAAGTACAACAGGTCGTTACAGCTCGGAGCGGAAAGCAGGTAATTTTTACCTTTTTATAGCGGGCAGGGGATTCCCCGATTTATCTCCACGTGGCATATGGCGTCGGAGGGCGAGGGCGTAAGGAGTCGCTCCCCGGATCGCTTGAGCGCTTCTAGAGGGGATGCGGGGGTCTTAAAGCCTGATTCGCCCTTGTTGGATGACAGTTTCGTGACCGATGAATGTCCCGGTCCTTGAGCCGGCGTGGCGGTTTTTTCCCGCCATAAACGCCCATCCCCCGCTCCTCGCCTCCGCCATCTTGGCTGACCACGCGGCTCGGACGGCTTCTTCTTGGGCCGCCCTTGAGGTTGGAGACATTCATGCCATGAACGCCCTTAATTTGGGCGACGGCACCAAAGCGGCTAAAGTTAAGCGCCGCTCTTCCCGCGCGGCTCCTTCGCGGAGTGTCGCGCCGGACGCCATTTTGGATGCGCAGCATGTTTCTCCCCCGCTCTTGCGAGCGCCGGTTGAGGGTGCGTCTAGGGCTGTTGCCCAGGCTGCGGAAGTGCACAGTCTGGGGGGTTTCTCCCCTGAGTTTGTTTTGCTGCTGCATCAGGCCTTCCTTATGCAAAACGCTGCCCCTACTCCCTCGTCTGGTACAGAGGTTGAGGTTCACAGAGGTAAACGCCCTCGGGTTGATTCCCAGGCCGTGGAGGACTTTGTCTCCTCCGATGTAGATGAGGGCAGCGTATCTGAGTTCTCCCAACGGTCCTTTGCGGATTCCTTGGAGGAGACGGATCCCCGCTCGGATGGAGCGGATGACCCCTCTGCAGCGCGGCTCTTTAGCTCAGAGGAGTTGCCCAACCTGTTAGTGCAGGCCATGGGCATTTTGAAGATTTCCTCTCCGGAGGACGTCTCTCCCTCAGCCCCTGTTGGCTCTGCCATTATGCTGGGGACGAAACGCCCGCCCAGAACCTTCCACGTGCATGATGCCATGCACACCTTAATTTCGGCTCAATGGGATGTCCCGGAAGCGAGCCTCAAAGTGGCTAGGGCTATGTCCCGCCTCTATCCTTTGCCTGAAAGCGAACGTGAGGCCTTTCTGTGGCCTACCGTGGATTCTTTAATCACTGCGGTGACTAAGAAAACGGCGTTGCCAGTGGAAGGTGGCACGGCCCTAAAGGACGCCCAAGACAGAAGATTGGAGGCGGCCTTAAGGTCGTCCTTTGAGGCGGCTGCTTTAAATTTGCAGGCCTCAATTTGCGGCTCCTATGTGGCCAGGGCGTGCCTGACTATGGTGCAGCGGGCTTCCCCCTCGGATCTTTCCTTGAGGGCTGATTGGCCGGCCCTGGAATCGGGCTTAGCCTATTTGGCAGACTTGCTGTATGATGTCTTGAGAGCCTCAGCTAAAGGCATGGCTCAGACAATCTCTGCGCGGCGGTGGCTTTGGCTGAAGCATTGGTCTGCTGACCACGCCTCTAAATCCCGCCTGGCTAGATTGCCTTTTAAAGGCAAGCTGCTCTTTGGGGTCGAGCTGGACAAAATCGTGACCGATCTCGGCACGTCTAAGGGCAAGAAGTTACCAGAGGTCAGGGCTCGGGCTAGTACTCGCCCCGGTATCTCCAGAGGACGGTTTCAGGAAGCCCGTCGGTACCGCCCGGGCAGGTCGGGCTCTTCTGCCTCCTCTTCCTTCAAGAGGAACTTCTCCCCCAAGCAGCATTCCTTTCGCAGAGACCGCCGTCCCGGAGGTGCTCCCTCCGGTCCTCCCCCAGGGTCTCGTACCCAATGCCGGGGCCTTGGTCCACGCCCCAGTGCAGATTGGAGGACGGCTGTCCTCGTTTCTGGGCAAGTGGACCACAATAACTTCAGACGCTTGGGTGCTGGAAGTCATCAGAGACGGCTACAAGCTAGAGTTCTGCCGACCCTTAAGAGACGGGTTCGTTCTCTCTCCCTGCAAGTCTCCGGTCAAAGCTGTGGCAGTGCAGCAGACCTTGGACAATCTGATCCGCCTGGGTGCGGTCGTTCCGGTGCCAGAAAATCAGCTTGGCAAGGGACGTTACTCCATTTACTTTGTGGTACCAAAGAAAGGAGGTTCTGTACGGCCTATCCTCGACCTCAAAGGGGTCAATCGGGCCTTGAAAGTTCGGCACTTTCGCATGGAGACTCTCCGCTCTGTTATAGCGGCAGTGAAGGCAGGGGAGTACCTGGCATCCTTGGACATCAAGGAAGCGTACTTGCATATTCCCATCTGGCCTCCTCATCAACGCTTCCTGCGTTTTGCAGTACTGGGCCGACACTTCCAGTTCAGAGCCCTCCCGTTCGGGTTGGCTACTGCTCCGCGGACCTTCTCCAAAGTAATGGTGGTCATCGCGGCCTTCCTGAGGAAGGAAGGAGTACAAGTCCATCCTTATCTGGACGACTGGTTGATCCGAGCCCCCTCTTATGCAGAGTGCGGCAAAGCTGTGAACCGGGTGGTTGCTCTTTTGAGCTCCCTGGGATGGATCATCAACTGGGAGAAAAGCCAGCTGCGCCCCACTCAGTCCCTGGAGTATCTGGGAGTTCGATTCGACACCCAAGTGGGCAGAGTGTTCCTGCCAGACAATCGGATTGTCAAGCTTCAGGCTCAGGTGAACCAGTTCCTAGTAGCCTCTCCTCTTCGGGCTTGGGACTATGTGCAGCTGTTGGGCTCTATGACGGCCACGATGGAAGTAGTGCCCTGGGCCAGGGCTCATATGAGACCACTTCAACTCTCTCTGCTGCAGCGCTGGACTCCGGTGTCGGAGGATTATGCTGTGCGCCTTCCCTTGGGCCCAGCAGTGCGCAAGGCGCTGAGCTGGTGGACGCAGATGGACAAGTTGTCTGCAGGAATGCCTCTGGTGACCCCAGAGTGGATTGTCGTCACGACGGACGCTTCCTTGTCGGGCTGGGGAGCCCACTGCTTGGGAAGGACAGCGCAGGGACTCTGGTCTCCTGCAGAGGCAAAGTGGTCTATCAACCTCCTGGAACTCAGAGCCATTCGGTTGGCGCTTTTGGAGTTCATCCCGGTACTGGCGTTGAAACCGGTACGGGTTCTGTCGGACAATGCCACGGCTGTGGCCTATGTCAACCGCCAGGGAGGTACCAAGAGCGCCCCTCTAGCCAAGGAGGCTATGAATCTATGCCAGTGGGCGGAAGCGAACCTGGAGCAGCTTTCAGCGGCCCACATTGCCGGAGTCATGAATGTCAAGGCGGACTTTCTCAGTCGCCATACCTTGGAGCCCGGAGAGTGGCAGCTATCTGCTCAGGCGTTCTTGGACATCACGAAGCGCTGGGGCCAGCCGAGCCTAGATCTGATGGCGTCATCGGCCAATTGCCAAGTGCCGCGCTTCTTCAGCAGAGGACGGGACTAGAGAGTTGCATGGGGACAGAAATCCAACCCATCCCCGCCCGTCCCTGCTGGAATCTTACCCGTCCCCACCCATCCCCGCTGGAATCTTACCCGTCCCCACCCATCCCCGCAAAAATTAAAACCATTCCAACCCGTCCCCACCCGTCCCCGCAAGAATTTAACCCATCCCCACCCATCCCCGTAAGAATTTAATAGTACATAAAAGAAAGTTCCAGTCAGCTCCCTTTCTGGATTTGAGCCACAGCACTGTAGGCAAGGAAGGAATAGAAGTTGGAACTTGGAACACTCTGGTGCGCACATGTAAGATTTGTCTCTGATTCACTGGCAGTGTGTGCTGAGGATGAGTCCATTCACGCCACATGCACGCGCCAGTAGGTCAGGTGACATCTGATTCTCGTGCCTGTGTCAGAGCTGAGGTCTGTGCACCAGCCTGGGAGCAAGGAGGATTAACAGTAACATAGTAAGTGACAGCAAATAGACCTGAACGGTCCATCCACTCTGCCCAATAGTCACACTCATGATCAATTCATCATTAAATCAACGAGTGTGATATTATATACTTGATTATGGTCTTTCTTTCGTGTTTCTGGAACAAAGACCACAGGAGTCTATCTGGCCCCATCCTTATGTTCCAACTGCTGGAGTTGCCATCGAAGCCCACTCCAGCCTATTCATGTTCTCATTTGTGGGACACAGACCGTAAAAGTCTGTCCAGCACTGTCCTTATGTTCCAGCCACTGAAGTTGCTGTCTAAGCCCTTTCCAGCCCATCCTACACCAGATTGCCATGAAAGAGACACAGACCATACAAGTCTGCCAGGTATCAGCTCTAGTTCATCACAGCCAGAGTCGCCATCTAAGTGTCACTTGACATATCCACACACATGCAGCCATTTAAGGTTAGCTTTTATATAACTTCCATTTTCTAATTAGAGATCCTCTGTGTTCATCCCACGCCTTTTTGAATTCCGTCATCATTTGTGACTCTACCACCTCCTTAATGGAAGACTTTCCAAATTTATGCTGTTAAAGCAAGGAAGAAGAGGAGGAAGAGACAGCACTCAAATAAATTGGTATTCGGTAGATGAGAGGCTGGTGCAGGTGCAGCTTACACTTCCACGAGAAGCCCACAGAACTGGTTCCATCCCCGCGGGAACCCCGCAGGAACTGCCTCCGTCCCCGCGGGAACCCCGCAGAACTGCTTCCATCCCCGCGGGAACCCCGCAGGAACTGCCTCCGTCCCCACGGGAATCCCGCGGGTTCCGCGGGATTCCCGCGGGGACGGAAGCCGTGCAGCTCTCTAGACGGGACCCTCGATCCCTGGGAGTAGATGCTCTTCTCCAACAGTGGCCGACACAAGAGCTTCTCTATGTGTTCCCGCCCTGGCCCATGTTGGGCAGGGTGCTAGACCGGGTGGCAAAGCATCCCGGCAGGGTAATCCTGGTGGGTCCGGATTGGCCCAGACGTCCCTGGTATGCGGACTTGATCAGGCTCTCAGTCGACGATCCTCTGCGACTGCCAGTGGAGCAGGGCCTGTTGCATCAGGGTCCCGTGGTGATGGAGGATCCCTCCCCCTTTGGTCTTACGGCCTGGCTATTGAGCGGCAGCGTCTGAGGAAGAAGGGCTTCTCAGACAAGGTCATCGCCACTATGCTGAGAGCGAGGAAGCGCTCTACTTCTACTGCTTACGCCAGGGTTTGGCGTATCTTTGCAGCGTGGTGTGAAGCAGGCTCACTTTCTCCCTTCACTGCTCCAATTTCTTCAGTGTTGGCGTTCCTGCAAGAAGGTCTAGAGAAAGGCCTGTCGCTCAGTTCCCTTAAAGTCCAGGTAGCGGCTCTGGCTTGCTTCAGGGGCCGCCTGAAGGGTGTTTCCCTGGCTTCGCAGCTAGATGTGGTGCGCTTTCTCAAGGGAGTTAATCACCTGCGCCCTCCTCTGCACTCAGTGGTGCCTGCGTGGAATCTCAACCTGGTGCTAAGAGCATTGCAGAAGCCGCCTTTTGAACCCTTGTCGAGGGCATCTCTGAAAGACCTGACGTTGAAAGCAGTCTTTTTGGTGGCTATCACTTCAGCCAGAAGAGTTTCCGAGCTCCAGGCGCTCTCTTGTCGAGAGCCTTTTCTGCAGTTCACTGAGGCAGGAGTGACTATTCGCACAGTGCCTTCCTTCCTGCCCAAGATTGTTTCTCGATTCCATGTGAATCAGCAGCTCTGTCTCCCTTCCTTTCGTAGGGAGGACTACCCAGAGGAGTACTCTGCTCTTAAATATCTGGATGTGAGACGAGTCATCATCAGATACTTGGAAGTGACCAATGATTTCCGGAAGTCAGATCATCTGTTTGTCCTGTGTGCAGGTCCTCGTAAGGGTCTGCAGGCTGCTAAGCCTACAGTGGCAAGATGGGTCAAGGAAGCCATTGCAGCGGCTTATGTGGCCGCGGGGAAGGTGCCGCCTATCCAGCTGAAGGCTCACTCCACAAGAGCTCAGGCGGCCTCGATGGCAGAGGCCGGATCCGTCTCCTTGGAAGAGATATGCAAGGCGGCAACTTGGGCTTCGGCTCATACATTCTCCAAGCATTACCGTTTGACTGTGGCTGCACGGGCGGAGGCCCGGTTTGGAGCTTCAGTGTTGAGGTCAGGGATTTCAATGTCCCGCCCTGGGTGAGTACTGCTTCGGTACATCCCACCAGTCTATGGATTGATCAGCTTGATGATATGGAAGGTAAAATTATGTATAATCATACCTGATAATTTTCTTTCCATTAATCATAGCTGATCATTCCATAGCCCCTCCCAGATATCTGTACTGTTTTTATTCTGGTTGCATTTCAGGTTCAAGTTTAGTCTTCAGTTACTTCAGAAAGACTTCGTGTTCAAGTTTTTTCACTTGGATTCTTCAAGAGTTAAGACGAGTTTGTGTTGCAGTGAGCTGCTGCATTCCTCTCCCCTCCGTTTTACGGGGCTGGATTGAGACTTAAAATTCTGCCGGCACTCCCTCCCGCTTCGTGCGGCTGTAGGGCAGCTTTGTACCCTTCCCGCTTCGGCGGTGTTAGGGTCAGTCAGCTCCTCCCGTGGTTGCGGTTGCAGGATAAGCCAGATCCCCCCGCATCGGCGGGTGTGGTGTCCCTCCCCCGCTCCGCGGGGATGAGCTGGACGGATTCCCCTCCCCCACTTGTGTGGGGATGAGCTGGGTTAATTCCCCTCCCCCGTTTCGGCGGTGGTGAGCTGGGCAGAGTGTCCCTTCGTGGGTGTAATTCTCTAAGTGCTGAGTCCTGCGGATGGAGCTTTGATATCGACATACTGAGGAGTTTCCGGCAGCACATGACCACATATAGGGAGGCAAAAGTTTGCTCTCTATCTCCACCTGCTGGTAGATGGACACAACCCACCAGTCTATGGATTGATCAGCTATGATTAATGGAAAGAAAATTATCAGGTATGATTATACATAATTTTACCATATTTGACTTCCTGTGTATAGTTACTTCAAGGTTGATATCAAAACTGATCATATTATGATCACTGTTATCAAGCGGCCCCAGTACCATAACGTCCCTCACAAGATTATGCGCTCCACTAAGGATCAAGTCTAGAATTTTTCTTTCTCTCGTTGGCTCCTGCACCAGCTGCTCCATAAAGCTGTTCAATAAAAAAAGAAAATTATATATTTTGTGTTTGTTGCAGTACTAGAATGTCTTAAGATTTTGGGTCTAGGGAACTGTTTGGTTTTTCTTTTTCAGAACTCCGTGCAAAATTAATCCCACAATAAATGGTGTTCTAAGTGCACGGAAGCCAGGAAAAGAGGAGGATCCTTTGCAGAGAATCCAAAGCCATCCTGAAGAGAAGGAGCAGAAACTGATGTACTGTAAAGACAAGGTGTGCGCTGGTGTGGAAGAGTTCTCCTTTGAGGAGATTCGGGCAGAAGTCTACCTTAAAAAAATGAGGAAGAAAAGAGAAGGTAATGTCAGAAACTCATTTGAAAAATTTATTCAAACTGCTCCTCTTCAAGGGAGTTCCTGGTAGCAGCTGTCCTGGCACTGTTTTGCCTGATGATATAGACTGTTTAACATTTAATTTAAGATGTTATACCAGATAAACTTTGTGCACTAAACATTGGATAAGCTTTTAAAGCTGATTTGAGAGGCAAGGGGGAACAAATGTAGAATCAAGAAGGCTAAGAAATGTATGTGGAAACCACCATAAAAAGAGAACAGATTTTGAAATGGTCTTTCCTTAGCATCTTTACCAGAACGGTAGGGTTCTGTTGACCAGCAGATAGACAGAAATAAAATAGTTATCTGTGACTTGTCCCTTAAGGGCACCTTGTAACCTCAGATACTCAGAATTTCTCAGTCTCCATTGGATGTTGTTGGTACACCTTGCAGACCCTGTGCTGGACAGGCCAGATAGGCTCTTAAACACGTTGGTATTGATGAAATAAAGCTCAGCATTATCTCAGTGAAAAGAGATGAATAGAAGGCAAGCAAGGAGTCCAAGTTCATTTCATCTCACTTTTATTCTTGAGGATTCTTTTTCTTGTGGTGGTTGTGTCTTTCAAAGATGAAAAACCTAGCTGATGTTTACAGAATTGAAATGACAACTATTAATGCTGACAGATGCTGTATTTATAGAATTGCTCTAAGTGGCAGCTGAGATTCTGCAATAGAAGTGCAAAGGGCCATATCAGATGAAGTCTTAGCATTGTTGCTCTCCACAGCAACTGAAGCACAGTAATGATGAGCACAAATGGACTGTTTCATGCAAAGTCTCTTCGCAGAAGCTAACTCTCTAGCAGCATTACTATCAACAATAGCTTTGCATGGAACCTGAGCTATGGAGTCAGTGGACACAGAGCAGCTGGAATGGCTGCTGAGGTTTGCAGTACTTTGTTGCAGATACCTAACTGCAGATATGTCAGGTCAGTCTCTGGAATTGGCAGCCAGCAAAGCTCAGTGTCACGAAATGCTTAGCCACCCACCTGGGGCTACCCCATGGCCACTTAGAGGGTCTGTCTCTAGCACAACTCAGGTCCGCCTGCACATGCCGTTTGTGCTCTACATGAGCACCTTCCTCTCACCAACTGGGTCCCAACCGCCTCTGGGCGAGTTTCCTACTCTCAAATTAACCCCAGTGATTTCTAGGTTACTGGGGCCACACAGACCCAACACACAAACCACCAGGATTCTTATTCCTGACAAGCAGAGGCAATAAACTAAAAATGTTTATTGCCATGAAGAATTAGAACAATGAACAGAAAAGATGCAATCAGCAAAACAATAACAGGTAACTGAAATATGGATAAATTATAACACTATCTAAGCATTTGTTTACTATCTATATAGTACCTGGGGAGTTCAGGACATATAGCTTTTCCTACATAAGTACGCAGCTATGGAATGCACTTACACTTGATGTGAAAAAAATGCGCGACTTAACCAACTTTCTGAAATCACTGAAGACCTGCCTCTTCAACAAGGCATACTGCAACGACCCATCATATGAACTTTAACGCAATACTACTTTCTCTTATCCCGAATTGTGATCTCTTTATACTTTGTTTGATTAATCTACAATGTCACTCATGATCTTTATGTAACACCACTTGTATCTCTCACTCTGGAATGGCGATTGCCATGATGGAACAATGTAAGCCACATTGAGCCTGCAAATAGGTGGGAAAATGTGGGATACAAATGCAGCAAATAAATAGCTGCTCATAGGTTGTCAAATATAACTGTTCACAGGGCCTCAGCAAAGAGATCTTTCTCTCTTATCCCTGACTAAGATTGGAGAAAAAGCCAGTACATCCTGGCTGAATTTGAGCTCCTGGGCCAATCAGAGCCCAGAACAGCAAATTTTAAAAGTAGCTGTCCACATCACTGCAGCTTTTATTTTGGGCACTTCTGAGGTATGGCCTTCAGATTCTACATATTTTACTGCCTGTTAAATAAAAATTCAGATGGGACTAAAAATAGAGTTCTCAGTTTTTTGTTGTTGGTTTTTTTTGTGGTTACAAGAATGCTTTTACAACCTTTAGCAAGTGCTCACACTCCTTGTAAAAATAGGGACTTTCGGTTCTTGGTCAGCTAGAAACCCCTAGATCAACTGGAAGCCCCATCCTTAGCCTTCACATGTATTTTTAACCTATCTAGTTTGGATAGCTTCAAAGTTAATCTCTTTGAATCAACCTCTATATGGCTGAGGTTTTTTTTTCAAGAGGCTAAAACCTGATTGAGCTATAACACAGTCACAGGAGGACCCTTCAGTTCCAGAGTTTATGCCTGGAATTCCAAGTTTCAAGTTTTTCTTACTTAATATACTGCCCATGAGAAAACAGTATACAATTCATAAATAACTGGAAAGACACAGGAAGAGAACTATAATATGCAAAAAAGAAAAGAAAGACACAGGAAAAGAACTACAATATGCAAAAGAAAAGAAAGTCACACTGCTGTAGGTCAGCCCCACCCCCCACCATCACCATCAGTCCTCAACCAGACACCAATGTCCGAAAAGCTTGGCAAAACACGTGAGTCTTGAGTTTAGCCTTAGTCGTTCAGTGACTATTAGGCAGAGATCCAATGGGAAGGCATTCCAGAGAGTGGGACCTTGCACACTAAATATTTTCTTCCTTATAGTGGAAGAATGGATGGCAGGAATGGAAGGAACCTGAAGAAATTGACCTTAAGAAGAATGAAGTGTCTGTGAGGGATGGTATGGTTGCAGAAAATGAGATAAAGCAGAAATGCAGAAGAAATAGTCTTAAAGAGTAGAAGCAACATATGCTCAAAATGGCTTGCTTAAGAATGTAAGCATTGTGATCCTGGGACAGACTGAAGGTCCATCAAGCCCAGCATCCTGTTTCTAACAGTGTGTTATGGCGGGAAATGTGAGCCCTTGTGCCCCGACTGAGCACGACGAAGAAGGAGTGACACTGCACACGGTCAGGCAGCCAGACAACCCCTAGCTTCACCTGGGAAGCGACCGCCGTTCCCTGAGAGTTGAGCCCTCAGGTGCGGGCAGTCACCAGGACTTCTGGAACCGGCAGGGTTGCACAGCCACCGACCCAACAGGCGAGAGTAAACACAGTCCAGGAACAAAGGGGTCAGCAGTGCAGCGAGTAATCAGGAAACAGTCCGAGGTCTGGGCAGGCAGCAACACAACGCAAAGTCAAGAAACAATCCAAGGTCTGGTACACAGGAAACACTGGAACAAGATAGCCGTCCAGGAACACGGGACAAGAACCACGACCTCTTTGCAGCAGAAGCCGAAGCATGGAAGGACTGGAAGCAGGGCTTTAAATAGTACAGGAATTAGGCTCAACCATGTGCAGCTGTTCCAAGATGGCTGCCCCCATCAGAGGAGATGCTGAACGCCCAAATATGGGCTTCCTTCCTGAAGCAGCTCAGCTCCAAGATGGCCACCACCACCTGAGACGCCCATTACCAAGATGGCCGCCCTAACCTGGAGATACCTACATCCAAGATGGCCACCACATCCTCAAATGCCCATACCCTGCGCAAGCAGACTGCACCTCTGGAGGAGTGTAGCAGAACGTAACACAGTGGCCAATCCAGATTACAAGTACCTAGCAAGATCCCAGAACAGAACAATACATTTTATGCTGCTTATCCTAGAAATAAGCAGTGGATTTTTCCCAAGTCCATCTTAATAATGGCTTATGGACTTTTAAGAAGTTATCCAAACCTTTTTTTTTTTTTTTTTTTTTTTTTTTTAAATCCCGCTAAGCTAACTGCTTTTAACACAGTCTCTGGCATCGAATTGCAATTACTGCTGTAAGTAAATCAAGGCTGCATTCTACACCACCTGTAGGTGTTTCTACTGTCACTGGGTAACTCCATTCAGTAAAACATTACAGTAATCCAAGGTAGAAATTACCAAAGCATGCATAAGCATTCAAAGGAAAGAAACATTAAATAACTGATGACTTGAATAAAGTTTCCTCAGCTTAAAGGAACAACTCCTAACAATTTGAGAAATATAGTGGCTGAGAGACAACAAGTTATCTATATTCACCCCCAGAAACTGTACCTTGTCAACCTGTGGTAAAATACAATCCACTATTTGTAAAGACTGAGATGATGGAATGGTCGTAGAAGATCCAAAAAATGCAGTATTACATTTATCTGTGTTCAGCTTGAGACCATGGGATACTATCCAATGATTCATCTGATCCAGCTTCTGATTCAAAAGATTGACTGTGTAATCTGGACTAAATGTGTACATCTTCAAGTGTACTTCAGGATTCTCCGAGGACAAGCAGGCTGCTTGTTCTCACGATTGGGTGACGTCCACGGCAGCCCCAGGATCGGAAGATCTTCCTAGCAACAGAAGTTTGCTAGCTCTCGCGTGAATCGCGCATGCGCGAACCTGCTCTCCAGTCTCTCTTTTTCCGCGGTTCAGAACAGCCATGTATCGTTCGTTCTCTGCCCCAGAGAGGCCGCTGCGTTCTTCGCCGCGTTTTTCGCCTTTTTGGCTGTTTTCTTCTTACTATTGTGTGTTTCTTTCAAAAAAAAAAAAAAAGAGTTTTCGTTTGTTTCCGTTTACTTTTGTAGAAGTTTCCCGTAAGTTTCCTTTCTTTGGTGTGAGCGGCTTTTTTCGCCGCCCGTACGGGTCTTTTTCCTTTTTTTGGTGCCCTTTTTTTGGCATCATCGCATTTGACCTCGCCAGCGCGAATTTTCCGCCCATGTCATCGAAGCCTGCCAGTGGCTTCAAGAAGTGCACGCGGTGCAGCCGGACGATCTTGCTCACTGATAGGTACGTTTCGTGTCTCTAGTGTCTCGGGGCTGGTCATCGCCCTAACGCCTGTACTTTTTTTAAAATCTTAATTCTTTATTCAATTTAAACATATTATACAAGAAAAACATCTTGATGGAAAAGCATCATAAAAATAAGGATAATCATATTACAGAAAATATAAATCCTTTAAATAGGCAATGATACTCAAGTCCATAATTTAGGATCCAAGATTTAGGAATTCAAGGAGTAAATCATGTAAAAATACAAAAGGAAAAATATATAACTAACGAATCACATTATTCTTACTAAGTGGAGTTAATATAATTATAGTTTAACGCTCATCCCTAGTCAACGATGCTATCAGGGCTGTCAGATGTGAAGGTTCTGTAAAGACATATTTCTTCTCAACAAGTCTTATTATGCACTTGCAGGGGTATCTTAAAAAAAAGGTGCCCCCCAAGCGCAGTACTTCAGACTTAAGGAGCAAAAATTGTTTCCTTCGTCTACGAGTCTCCTTGGAGACATCAGGAAATAATAAAACTTTAAAACCCAAAAAGGGTTTATCTTTATTTCGGAAAAATAGACGAAAGATCCAACCTTTATCGGGTAATAATGCAGTGGTTGCGACCAAAGTCGCCGCCACTGCTAATTCTGTGTCAGAAGTCTCAAGCAAACGGGATACATCTAATGGGTTTTCCAAATTTTGATTTGGTTCCTTTCCTGGTATATAATATGCTAACGCCTGTACTTTGTGCCTCCAGCTCAAGAAGAGGACTCAGGCGGCGAGATTGGCTCAGTGGAACGTTCTGTTCGGAGTCTCGTCCGGTCCTTCAATGTCGGTGGAGCCAGCGGTACCGAAGTCATCGCCGGTATCGATGTCGGCATCGGAGGGTGCATCGACGTCCGGAGCGCAGGTGATGGCTGTCCAGAGATCCCATGCTGGTAGCAGTGAGCCAACGAGTGGATCTCCACCCGTCTCGAGGGCTCCTGCGGTACAGACCCCCCGGGACCGACCACCTTCGGACCCGGCCCCGAGGAGACGTCTGGATTCCACGTCGTCCTCTTCGGTACCAGGAGATATCACTGGCGTGCTTCGAGCGAAGGCGAAGAAGCATGGCCATCAGTCACCTTCCCGTCACGGTATCGAGAGCTCCGGGTCACCGAGGGATTCGCTACCCACGAAGCGTCAACACCGGGAGGACCGCTCACCCTCCATTCAGGAGGTGTCAATGCGCTCTGCTCCGGACAACCCGGTACCGCCTCTGCGCCCCAGACAGGTTCTGCCTTCGTTGCCGGTACCGGCCCCACTGCCTTGCTCGACAGCCACTCTGGATGAGCGCCTCGAGGCCATTCTTCCAGGGATCCTGGAAAGGCTGCTGCTTTCATCTGCTCCGGTACCGTCAGTGCCTGTGCTGCCGGTACCATTGAGAGATGCGGCGGTTGGCTCTCCGCCCGTGGTGAGGACAGCGACGCCAGTACTGCTTGCAGCATCGGCCTCCGCTGCCACCCAGGTTGACTCCCCGTTGATGTCGCCGGTGGTGTGGGAGTCTTCTTCTCGGCACCGCCATTGAGGACTTAGTTCCTCGGCGTCGAGATGGGCTTGGCTTCGGACTGAGGTTTGTGAACTGGTGTCCGATACCAAGGGTGAGGCCTCGTGGGGAGAAGAGGAAGACCCAAGATATTTCTCTGACGAGGAGTCTTGTGGTCTTCCTTCTGATCCCACTCCTTCGCCAGAGAGAAAGCTTTCTCCCCCGGAGAGTCTTTCTCGTCATTTGTCTGGGAAATGTCTACGGCCATTCCCTTCCCAGTGGTTACTGAGGATGAGCCCAGGGCTGAGATGTTCGAGGTCCTGGACTATCCTTCGCCACCTAAGGAGTCGCCCACTGTTCCCCTTCATATTGTCCTGAAACAGACATTGATGGCGAACTGGACAAAACCATTAAGTAACCTCACGATTCCCAAAAAGATTGAGTCCCAGTATCGGATCCATGGGGACCCGGAGTTGATGAAGACCCAGTTGCCTCATGACTCTGGAGTTGTGGATCTGGCTCTCAAGAAAGTCAAGAGTACTAGGGATTACGCCTCGGCGCCCCCGGGGCGGGAGTCTAGGACTCTGGACTCTTTTGGGAGGAAGGCCTACCATTTTGCTATGCTCGTGTCCAAGATCCAATTCTACCAGCTCTACACGAGCATCCACATGCGGAACAATGTGCGGCAGCTGACGGACTTGGTCGATAAGCTCCCGTCGGAGCAGGCCAAGCCTTTTCAGGAGGTGGTCAGGCAGTTGAAGGCGTGTCACAAATTCCTGTCCAAGGGTGTTTATGACACTTTTGATGTTGCGTCCAGGGCCGCTGCTCAAGTTATAGTGATGCGCAAACTCTCATGGCTGCGTGCCTCTGACCTGGAGAATAGAGTCCAGCAGCGGATTGCGGATGCTCCTTGCCGGGGGAATAACATTTTTGGTGAGCGGGTCGAACAGGTGGTAGAACAGCTCCACCAGCGGGACACTGCATTCGACAAGTTCTCCCACCGGACGCCTTCTGCATCTACCTCTTCAGGTAGATGTTTTTATGGGGGAAGGAGGAATGTTCCCTATGCTTCTAATAGGCGTAGGTACAATCCACCTTCTCGCCAGCCTGCTCAGGCCAAGCCCTAGCGCACTCGTTTCCGTCAACAGCATGCGCCTCCTCAGGCCCCTGCAGCTCCCCAGCAAAAGCAAGGGACGGGCTTTTAACTGGCTCCAGGCGAGCATAGCCGAGATCAAAGTGTCTGTGCCGGACGATCTGCCGGTCGGGGGGAGGTTAAAGTTTTTTCACCAAAGGTGGCCTCTTGTGACCTCCGACCGGTGGGTTCTTCAAATAGTCCGGCTAGGATACGCCCTCAATTTGATTTCAACACCTCCAAATTGCCCTCCGGGAGCTCAGTCTTTCAGCTTCCAGCACAAGCAGGTACTTGCAGAGGAACTCTCCGCCCTTCTCAGCGCTGATGCGGTCGAGCCCGTGCCACCGGGGCAGGAAGGGCTGAGATTCTATTCCAGATACTTTCTTGTGGAAAAGAAAACTAGGGATGCGTCTCATCCTAGACCTAAGGGCCCTGAACAAATATCTGGTCCAAGAAAGGTTCAGGATGCTTTCCCTGGGCACCCTTCTTCCCATGATTCAGAAAAACGATTGGCTATGTTCTCTGGACTTAAAGGATACTTATACTCATATTCCGATACTACCAGCTCACAGGCAGTATCTTCGATTCCGTCTTGGAACACGGCATTTCCAGTACTGTGTGCTACCCTTTGGTCTCGCCTCTGCGCCCAGAGTGTTCACAAAATGCCTGGCAGTAGTGGCGGCGTCGATACGCAGACTGGGAGTGCATGTGTTCCCTTATCTCGACGATTGGCTGGTAAAGAACACCTCGGAGGCAGGAGCTCTACAGTCCATGCAGCTGACTATTCAACTCCTGGAGCTATTAGGGTTTGTGATAAATTATCCAAAGTCCCACCTTCTTCAGTTCAAAGACTAGAATTTATAGGAGCTCTGCTGGACTCCCTTGCTTCCCAGTGGTTTCAAGCTGCGGGAAATCTAAAGGACGTGATCCAACTGTCCACGAGTTTTCTCACCTCCCTGCATTGGTGGACAATCCGCTCCAATTTGACCTTAGGACGTCCCTTTCAAATTCCTCCGCCGCAAAAAGTGCTGACGACGGATGCGTTTCTCCTGGGGTGGGGAGCTCATGTCGATGGGCACACCCAGGGATGTTGGTCCCTCCAGAAGACAGGTCTTCAGATCAACCTCCTGGAGTTACGAGCGGTGTGGAACGTGCTAAAGGCTTTCAGAGATTGGCTGTCTCATCAAATTATTCAAATTCAGACAGACAATCAGGTTGCTATGCACTACATCAACATGCAGGGGGGCACCGGATCTCGCCCCCTGTGTCAGGAAGTCATCAGGATGTGGCTTTGGGCTCGCCAGCATAGCATATTTCTCCAAGCCACTTATCTGGCAGGTGTAAACAACAGTCTGGCAGACAGGTTGAGCAGGATAATGCAACCTCACGAGTGGTCTCTCAACTGGAGTAGTACACAACATTTTTCAAGCATGGGGCACCCCCTTGGTAGATCTTTTTGCCACTCAGGTCAACCACAAGGTCCCTCAGTTCTGTTCCAGACTTCAGGCCCATGGCAGACTAGCATCAGATGCCTTTCTCTTCATTGGGGGAAGAGCCTCATGTACGTGTATCCTCCCATACCGTTGGTAGGGAAGACTTTGCTGAAACTCAAGCAGGACCGTGGAACCATGATTCTGATCGCTCCAATCTGGCCGCGCCAGATCTGGTTTCCTCCTCTTCTGGAGTTGTCCTCCGAAGAACCGTGGAGATTGGAGTGTTTTCCAACCCTCATCACTCAGAATGAGGGGGCGCTTCTGCATCCCAACCTCCGGTCCCTGGCTCTCACGGCCTGGATGTTGAGAGCATAGACTTTGCCTCCTTGGGTCTTTCTGAGGGTGTCTCCCGAGTCTTGCTTGTTTCCAGTAAAGATTCCACGAAGCAGTGTTATGCTCTCAAATGGGTTTGCCCTCTGGTGTGACAGCAAGGCCTTAGATCCTCGTTCTTGTCCTACACAGACCCTGCTTGAATACCTTCTGCACTTGTCTGAGGCTGGTCTTAAGACCAGCTCTGTAAGAGTTCATCTTAGTGCAATTAGTGCTTTTCATTATCGTGTAGAGGGTAAGCCTATCTCAGGACAGCCTTTAGTTGTTCGCTTCATGAGAGGTTTGCTCAATGTCGTTCTCACCCAACTGATGAAACCTCCTTTTGAGCCACTGAACTCTTGCCATCTGAAGTACTTGACCTGGAAGGTCATTTTCTTGGTGGCAGTAACTTCAGCTCGTAGAGTAAGTGAGCTTCAAGCCTTGGTAGCTCATGCTCCTTATACCAAATTTCATCATAACAGAGTAGACCTCCGCACTCACCCTAAGTTCTTACCAAAGGTGGTGTCGGAGTTTCATCTTAACCAGTCAGTTGTCTTGACAACATTCTTCCCCCACCCTCATACCTGCCCTGCTGAATATCAGTTGCACACATTGGACTGCAAGAGAGCATTGGCCTTCTATCTGGAGCGGACAAGCCCCTACAGACAGTCTGCCCAATTGTTTGTTTCTTTTGACCCCAATAGAAGGGGAGTGGCTGTCGGGAAACGCACCATCTCAAATTGGCTAGCAGATTGCATTTCCTTCACTTATGCCCAAGCTGGGCTGACTCTTGAGAGCCATGTCACGGCTCATAGTGTTCGAGCCATGGCAGCGTCAGTGGCCCACTTGAAGTCGGCCTCTATTGAAGAGATTTGCAAGGCTGCGACGTGGTCATCTGTCCACACATTCACATCTCATTACTGCCTAAAGCAGGATACATGATGCGAGAATCGGTTCGGGCAGTCGGTGCTGCAGAATCTGTTTGGGGTTTAGAATCCAACTCCACCCCCCTAGGCCCATTTTTATTCTGTTCCAGGCTGCACTCTGTTAGTTGTTGTTGTTTAGGTCAATCTCAGTTATGTCCTCGCCGTTGCGAGGCCCAATTGACCAATGTTTGTTGTTTTGAGTGAGCCTGGGGGCTAGGGATACCCCAATCGTGAGAACAAGCAGCCTGCTTGTCCTCGGAGAAAGCGAGGTTACTAACCTGTAGCAGGTATTCTCCGAGGACTGCAGGCTGATTGTTCTCACAAACCCGCCCTCCTCCCCTTTGGAGTTGTGTCTTCCCTTATCTTTTGCTTTTCACTGGACAGGAGAGCACGTTCGCGCTACGGGCGGGAAGACGGTCGCGCAGGACACGCGAGAGCTAGCAAACTTCTATTGCTAGGCAGATCTTCCGATCCTGGGGCTGCCGTGGACGTCACCCAATCGTGAGAACAATCAGCCTGCTGTCCTCGGAGAATACCTGCTACAGGTTAGTAACCTCGTTTTTCTAGAACCGTCACCTTCATCCAGCCATTTCATCTACAGTCTCAGCTCAGTGAGATTCTCCGGAAGCGTATCTTGAGGTATAATATCAGACTCTTTTCTATCCCTGAGTTTTGGTCTTTCTATTATAAGAAGTTTTTGCATCTAGTTATGGGCTGGATCGTGCTCTTATATTCTGGAAACATTTATATTTCAGTTATGGGGTGCAGAGTTGAAGCCTAGAGCTGTGTGGTCTGGTAAAGCCATAGCTTGTCCTCTTTAAATTGCATTGGACCTATTGATATACTTCTTGGAAGGTTGATTACTCTCTTGTTTTCTTCTCTCATTTGCATAAGCCTAGTGGTGCCAGTTTCAGCCATATGGTGTTGGATATTATACAGGGTTTTTTTTTGTTTTGTTTTTCTGTTGTCATATTTGATATCGGTAGTTCCTAAGGGTTGCAGACCCTATCCTGGTTTGTGCCAGGTAGTTTGTATTTTAAAAAAAGGAAGAAGAAAGTCTATCTTAAGTCTTTGGGGAGCATAGCCTTCAAGGCTGTCTGGCTTTTGAGTTTAACAACCTGGTGGTTTTCTTCTCAGTTGCCAGACAGGTTTAAGACTTTAAGGAGACAGTGAGGGGCATAATCGAATGCGAACGCCCATCTCCATGGGCGTCTATGTCTGAGAACAGGTACCTGAAGGGGCGGGACACCATATTTTTGAAAAAAATGGGCGCCCATCATTTTTTTTTGATAATACGGTTTGTGTCGGGCAAATGCATCGGATATGTGCGGATTTGAGCTGGGCGGTTTAGTTTTTCAGCGATAATGGAAAACGAAGGCGCCCAGCTCAAAAACGAACAAATCCAAGGCATTTGGTTGTGGGAGGGGCCAGGATTCGTAGTGCACTGATCCCTCCTCACATGCCAGGACACCAACCGGGCACCCTAGGGGGCACTTGTAACAAGTAAAAAAAAAAAAAAGTAAAATACCTCCCAAGTCCATAGCTCCCTTCCTTTGGGTGCTGAGCCCCTCAAATCCTCTCCAAAACTTACTGCCTACAACTCTACACCATTACCTTAGCCCTTATGGCTGAAGGGGGGGCACCTAGATGTGGGTACAGTGGGTTTTGGGGACGGTTTGGAGGGCTCCCATTTACCACCACAAGTGTAACAGGTAGGGGGGAATGGGCCTGGGTCCACCTGGCTGACGTCCACTGCACCCCCTAACAACTGCTCCAGGGACCTGCATACTGCTGTGATGGAGCTGGGTATGGCATTTGACGGTGGCATAGAGGCTGGAAAAAAAAGTTGTTAAAGTTGGTTTTTTGAGGGTGGGTGGGGGTTAGTGACCACTGGGGGAGTCAGGGGTGGTGATCCCCGATTCCCTCCGGTGGTCATCTGGTCATTTAGGGCACTTTTTTGGGACTTCGTGAAAAAAAGGGTCCAAAACAAGTGACCTAAATTCGCGCTAAAAACGCCTTTGTTTTTTCGATTATCGCCCGAAGGCGCCCATCTCTCCTCGGCCGATAAACACACCTCAGTCCCACCTTCACCACACCTCCGACACGCCCCCGTCAACTTTGTTCGTTCCCGCGACGGAGTGCAGTTGAAGACGCCCAAAATCGGCTTTCGATTATACCGATTTGGGCGCCTTTGCGAGATGGGCGCCTATCTCCCGATTTGGGTCGAAATCTGGGTCCCCATCACTTTCAAAAATAAGGCTGAGTGTATCTCCTTCCAAGACTTAATTTTCAATTGGTAAGTTTCACCTTTATTTTCTTAGTTTTTTTTTTCTTTTTCTTTTTCCTCCACCAGCTGTCCATCTAGAGTAGCAGGGTATATTTGAGTTTCATATCTGCTTGCTTTTTACTTGTGTTTAGTGCTCTCCTTTTCTGCCAACAGGATCTTAATAATGGTCGAGCAATATTCTTGCAGAAAGTTCTTACATTCAGCTTTCCTTCTCAGCTGTCACAGTTTTGGCATGAGTGTAATACAACACAGCTACTATCTAGAATTTTCTTGGCTTGCCTTCTCATTGTGCCTCTGCCAAGTGACAGTCATCCAGGTCACTCTTCAAATTTTTCTCGACCTGGGAGCCTGGATGCCAGGCTTCTTGGCAAGAGAAGCATAGGAAGAATTTCAGTCTAATTCATTGTTCCAAGGAAAGTAGACACCTTTCATCCAATCTTGGATATTGATGGAATGAGCTGTTCTTTCATGGTGATGCATTTCAAGAGCTCTGTGGTTGTGGCCCTGAGCTCAGGAGAATTTCTTACCTTTTTGGTCCTCAAGTAGCTTAATTTGCATATTCCCATCTGGAATATGGGAGATTCTTGAGATTTGCAATTCTGGAAGCACATTTCCAGTTTTGAGTGATGCTTTTTTCCAAGATAATGCTTGTGGAGGCATAGTTCTTTGCCAGCAAGGAATCGGAATTCTCCTTATTTGGTCAACTGATTCACTTGTTCATCTACACTGGAAGGAACCAATTACCCAACAGTATAAGTATTCAGTTCCTGCAGTCTCTTGGGTGGCTGCTCAGTTTGGACCAGACTAATGTATTTTATACTCAGGAGCTAGTATATTTGGAGGCAGCGTCCACCACCAATTCAGAGATGGTATAACTTCCAAAGCAGATTTGTTGAAGCTTCAAGTCTGAATCAAGCAGCTTCTGCATAGGACTGTATGCAAATTATAGGTTCCATGTGGGTAAGGGCTCACATGAGGCCCTTGCAATCTTCTCAGCTAATGGCCAGCATATGCTAAGACTCTCTAGTGTTGCCTACTTTGGACATCTCAGGCAATTTTCAGCATGAGGTGATGGCTTCAAACTCAATCTGCTGCAGGCAGAAACCTACACTTGCCCAACTAGATGGGTGACAGTTGAGGCCAATAAAATAGTTGTGGAGACCATTTTTTAGTTCCAGTATGTCAGAGAACTTTGTTTCCACACAAGGAATCCTGGTCCCTTACTGAACTGGAGCCCATAGTAGTTTGGCTAGTGCTGCTGTCCTTCTTGCATATAGTCAGCAAGATGGAAGAGAATTTTATTCAGTGTCTGCAGTACTATACATCAACAGACAAGGAGGCATGAAGCAAGGCTCTTGATGAAGTGTGCAAAACATCTTTCAGCATTCTTGATGGTACATATTGCTGCCATGATGAACATCCAGGCTGATTTTTCTCTGTGGACACTTTCTCGTCCAGGTACAGTGGAAATTGTCATCCAGGGCTGTTGCTGAAATAACAGGCAGTGGGGATGTTTTGGTCCTGGACTACAGAACAGACTACCTCTATTTTTCTACAGCAGTCAGAAGGAGGCAGGATCCGAGGGTCTAGATGCCTTACCGAAACCTCTGGCCTCGGCACTGCCTGATTATAGATGTTTCCATCTCTGCCGATGGGGGGCTACTTGTTTCAAGGATCTTGATTCATCCCCTTCCAGTGAATCTTGTAGCTCCATCCTGACCCTGGAGGTCCTGGTATGCAAACTTCATTTGTATCTACAGAAACAGGCTCTTAATACATTAAAAAAAGGGAAGGGAAGGCTGCCTCATCAAGAGTCAGAAAATCCAGCTCCTTTCTGTTTTACAGCCTGACTCTTGAATCATCATGTTTGTGGCGTAAAAGATATTTTGCAGAGGGGATGTTTGGGTGTCGGGTTTTTTTTTTTTTTCAGATTAGTAAGCTTTACCTTTCACTTCCTGTTCCAAGGGAATCTTCCACCTTTCATCTCAAGGAATTTGTATCACCTCATGCTTTATAGGTTACTCTTAAGATACCACTTAAGTTTGAGAACTCTGTCCTTTAATTTCCGAGCACAGCTTGTCTCCTCCATTTCATAAATATGACAGTTTTAATCTAAATTTTCAACTCTCCTTATGTTGCTTCTAAATTTCAGTTACATGCTTTGATTTTTCCTTGTTCTTTTCTTTTGTAGTCGAGTTGAGTACATAGGTTGCCCTCTGGTGCAATACTGGAAAACCAAATTGGCCTCTAAATCTATACCTCCTGGTGATAAGTAAGATTTCTCATCTTCTACTCTGATCAGGATCCCTACTCATGAAGGGTTTGGAGCTTCTTTTCATAAGGATGTTAATTTTTGTAGATCTAGTTGCAAATAAGGGATCTAGGTGAGATATGCACATAGCCGTTTCTGTAAACGTTTCAAAGGCAACATTATTGCCTATGTAGCAGTTTGCTTAGTAGCAGGGATTTTGAGGTCCTACCCATTTCCAGAAGTGCTTTGTTGCATCCTTCAGGTTCTGGCCTGGTCTGGTGAGGAAGCCAAGGAAAGAGAAATTTGATTTTACCTGCTAATTTTCTTTCCTCTAGTCCCACCAGACTAGTCCAGAGGCCTGCCCTAACATATCACTGGTTATTAATCTGTAATATTTGTCTATTCAATTCTTTCCCTTGGATTTCAATTTTTTCTTTAAAAGATTAATCTTTCCAAATGGTTTCAGGTGAATATATTCACGAGTATGTTTAGTATTACGTCTCAGGAGGAAGGATTACCTCATAGCCTATTGCGTTGTCACTTGAAATACTGAGTATCTGAGGCTGCACAGCGCCCTTAAGGGGCAAGTCCACAGATCTATTTTATTTCTCTGTCTGCTGGTCAGTGGATACAAGTTACAGACTAGTCTAGTGGGCTAAAGGAAAGAAAATTAGCAGGTAAGATCTAATTTCTCCTTTTTAACATTCATTATATATATCATACAAAAGAGCATATATATTTTTTTAACTTTACAGAGAAGCTGCAGGCCACGGAACAACGTAAAGAGGAGCTAGAACAAAAAGTTCAAGAGATGGAGAGACTACGAAAGAAAATGGAGAATGAGGATGAGCAGAATTTAGTTGAACAGGTACTTCTATCTCATAGAGAGCAATCTTTCCTCAGAGCACCTTTTCTCTAGATGTTCTAAGATGTGCAGCACTTGTACAAAGTGTTATGTAGCGCTCAATACTAGATGCTTATATCAAGGAGGCAGGGTTTTTCATGAACCTAACTAAATTGTTTTCTGTGTTAGTTAAGCCCCAGCACTGGGATTTCCATTCTAACTCTCGGGTAAAATGTCCACTTGGCATTTATGACAGCACAGTGCCTTTTTTAAACTGTTGTGGGCATGGTTTTGTACTGGTTTAGAAGTTAACTTCCTCACCATGTACTGCAGCACCCAGTGTTCTTGAAAGTCTCCTATCCAAGTACTAACCAGGCTCAGTGTAGCTTAAGATTTGTGATAGGATTTATAAAATTCAGCTGGTGGATAGAAAGGGGTAGGGGGTTGCTGTGTCTCACTATTTTATTGTCTTCAGCCAGCACAGTTGAGTAAACCAAATGCAATGGTGTCATCTTCACCGGATATTCCGAAGTTTCCAGAAGAGCAAAGAGAGTTTGCTGTCTTCAGTCACTTACTACTGGATCCTGTAAAATTTCCATCGCATACACATTTCTCTCTTCCTCCCAGCTCAGTGAGGTATAGTGACTGCTTGAAGTTTAATGCCCATGTCAAATGTTGAGTTTGTTTTTATTTAGTTTTGATATACTGCACATTGAGGCGCCTTTCAGGGCAGTTTATCTAAGTACAATATCTATAAACTAAGGAAAATAATTACAGTTGTAGATAAGATAGAGAGTTATTGAAACAGGATAGGGGAGGGGTTGGGTGAGTCTGAGATCCCACAGCTGTGCTCCCCTGCCAAGTGCAGAGAGGGCTAGGAGAAATCTTCGTTAAAGGCATCTATAAATAGGATTGTTTTCAAAGCCATTTTAAATTTGCCTAGGGATTGCTCTAGATGTAATATCAAGGGAGGGAGTTCCATAATATTTGGGGCATTGATGCTGAAAAATTTTTAATAGTGTTGAAGCAGATCTGGCGGAGAGAGATGGAATGGTTGGAAGGTTATGATTGAAAGAGTGAAGGGTTCTGGCTGGAAGGTAATCCATCAGGAGGCATGATAAATAGGAAGTCAAGATTGTTGAGACTTGAAGGTTATAAGTAAAGTTTGTTTTTTTTTAATATGTGATGCAATGGGGGATCGAGAGCCAATGCTCTTATTGAAAAAGGGGCGTGACAACATATTTGTGTGAATCGGTAAGCTGTAAAACTTCCTTCCTTATTACCCATGTCAGTCCAGATGAATGGATTATGTACCCCTGCCAGGAGATGGAGACAGAAAAAGAACTCAGAGCTGACTTCACTCCCTTTATAAGGGGCTGGTGCCGCCTTCAACTCCGGGATATCGCAGGCATATGGCCTGGTGCAGCAACTACATGTAAGCTGCACCCGGTAAGGTTGTAGGCCCAGATTTCCAGTGGAGCATAGATGAAGTTTGGAGGGAAATTGTGGGCAACAGTCCTTTTGGAGCTCAATTCCTTCCCTCCCAGGAACAGATGAGAGGGCTAAGATTGATGGAGGTTAGCACAGAGCTCAGATGTGCTTAAACTGAATTAATTAATTCACTGTAAATGTTTGGTCTTTTTACCACCTCTCCAAATCTTCATATACCAGTTACCCACAATTTGTAGAAATAAAAGACCAAGGCTGCCGCTTATGAGAGAGGTAATTTCTTTTTTATTTACTTATAAAGGTACAGATATAATTAATCGTTTCTCATGAGAACGGGCTCTGCTATACAAAGGTATTATCTGAACCCGTCTCTCCAAAGTAATGATCTGGTTCAGTTGCTTATATACTTTTATATTAAACAATGCTTCACATTACTTTAGCACTTATCTTCCTCAGAGATCATTCTGTTCTCTGTTCTCACCATCTATTTTCCCTTAAGTTGCTAATCCACATTCTCCTGTTTATTTACACTGGCCTCCCTCTCATGGCTGCTTGCACGCAAGAATGTCTTATCAGATCATGAGTCTCCAGCTCACATGCTTATCAGCCTTTTGCCTTTTTGTTCTGTCTTGTTTCAAAGTGCACATCCATGCTCATTATTTACATCTCCCCCCCTTGAAGGCCTTCGAGAGTAAGGGCTTCACTTGTGTTGAACCCCTGCTATAGTTCCATCTATTTCAGAGGGGAGCAATGAGTTCCTTTTCAATGCATGTTGAGCTTAGGGAGATTACTCACTAATCAACGTAAAGATTGTTATTCTTGCGTTAACATAAACCATGGCCTAGTCCTGCACCTCGGCCTGTGTCTCGCCTCCATTTCTTACTATGTTAGTGCCCCAGTCGCAGGCCATCTTAGGTTGCAGGCCACTTAGGTTCCCTCAGCAGGATGGGAATCCTGTGCCCGTCTTACCCGTCGTTGCTATAGAACCTCATGAGCACTAAAGGGCGATCTCAGTTTCCTGCATGAGTCACCATGTCAACGCCTTTTTACAGGGATCGGGCTATAGATGACAGGAAAGAAAAAGTAGTTATAATGAAATGTAAGTTACCCCTCTTCAACCTTCCCCGGGCCTTATGTTACTTATAATACCTTACCCTCTAAATGATAATAGAGGAAGATAATAATGCAAAATGAAGTATATCACAAAGAGATTACACATTATTTCCAACATTTTCAATTTCTGCACTAATGCGAAGTCTCTCATACAATACAATATGCATGTCCTATAGGTTCTTTTTTACTTAAAGCATTTTCAATTAACTGTTGCACCAGGCTCCTTATACGGGGTATTACACAACAGCCAAGAAGTACAAATACAGCAATAATGATTATCAAGGTGGTCAAACCAGATAATATGAAAATTTTCCATTTCCAAAACATATTGTCCATCCACCCTGTCCAGGTGGTATCTACTCCAGAAGTCTCAGCAAGTTCATGTGACATCTAATTGAGCAAGCAATACCTTTAACTGCATCTCAAGTATAATTAATGAAGCGCTGTTGATTATAATAAATGTAATGAATCCAATCAACATTCTTATTAATTGTAGACCACTAAAACAGTACAGATTCAAAACCTGCAGCTATCTGGTTGCAAGCCTTAAATTCATCTGGCATCCCCCTTGGCACACCTATAGAGTCAATAAAATTCCTATCATCAAAAGAACTAGGAATATCCCGCTTTCTCCTAGAGGGAGCTGGTTTTTCAGAACGTTGTAATGCTATCGTGATAGGGACTACTAGTTGAACTAAAGCACATTGTCCTTGCCAATTGGAGGGTAAGGTGGAGTACAGAGTTCTATTTCTGCAATACCACCATATACTTCCCCAGTGAGAGCAGGGAGAAGCATAATTAAGCATTTCTTCATACATGCATAGGTAAACAAGATATTTGAAATACCATTGTTGCCAAATCAAAGATCCACAGGAGGCTATACTACAAGCATTTAATTGCAATGTGACTGTCTCATCAGTTGCATTAAATTTTATGGTAATCTTAACTGGATAATGTCCCAAAGCGTAATATTTATCCACCTCCTGGGGGTCTAGGCCTTTTGCCGTGTAATCAAAGGTGGAGCCAAAAGGGTTAAAATCATTTGCGGGGTGACGGGTGACTGAGGCAAGGGTAAAGGTAATGATAGTGAGTGCTCCGTAAGTAATATACATGTTAAAACAATCTGCAACTAAAACTGCGAAAACTTAACAAAAGATAATACAGTATTTTTCAAGAATAATCAAGATTAATGCTAAAACTAAAGTACACAGGAAAGCAAGTCCAAAAATATTGATGGTATATTCACGAGCATCCATCTGCAGTTGAATCAGTATCGTTAGTAATGTCCTGATTCTGGAGAGGTTGGAAAGTCCTTATGTCTTTAAGATGTACCCAGGAAGGTGTGATCTTGCAATTTTACTACGTTGGCAGATAATGCCTCAATGCGGAAGGGTCCAATGTAAACAGGATCCTTCCAAGTCTTGTGTGTGTAGTATTTTCTGTGGACTAAGTCCCCTATTTACAACACCTTGGAGTTTTCTGAACTATTCCCCCTTCTGTCTTGCAATTCCTGGGAAAGGCAAAACAGAAATGTGATTAGAAAGTTATAATGTAGTGTAGGGTCTAGTATTATGAAGCAGCAGTCTGTATGCCGTTGGGAGGCTCACACAAGCAGGCATCATGTTGCATCTAGAAGACTTCTATTTAGAGGGCTGCATGGTGTCCAGCAAGGTAAATAGTCCATATAATAGTTTTGTAAATAAATTTTCCAAAATTGAATGGGAGAATGCTTGTAAGTTCTGCACAATTGTATTCCAGAAAATTCAAGACATAATTTTTAAATCTTTATCATTGGGCTATTACAAACAAGCATAGGCACATTTCATGTATGGAAAAACAAATTAGGAAAAAATAAAAATTACATCAGTATCCAAGTATTAAGAGTAGAAATTAGGGAAAATGAAGTTCTATATTTGTAGTAAGAAAACTAATTCATAACTTGCATAACAAAGAAAATTAGGGCATCAAGTAGTTAGGAGCACAATTTCTCCATTTATACTAAAAGGTCATAAAGAATAACAGAAAAAAGAAAGAGGGAAAATAGTTTAACCTAACAACTGTTCACAATTACCATCAAAAATTGTATATATGTTATTTTGAAGCATCTCTCTTGTTTCTGAAATATGGTGAAAGAGAAGGCAATTTAAACAAATTAGGGGCAAACTAGGCAATCGCTTAGAAAGACACTGTCTTTGTTCTGGGGCAGTATACAACATTTTCTTCAAGGTACACAAAATATCTTAACTTCTTAATCTAAACATTCATTTAAATTCACTTTTCCTGTGGGGTAATTTCTCTGGAATTTCAGTTACCTGAGGTAAAGTGACACAGATATTAATGAACTAAACACTTTAAGTAAAACAGGGTACAAATGTTACTTTGCATTATTAGCAAAACAAAAGTTTCAGCAGGACTGTTGTAAATCCTGTGTTGATGAATCTCACTTGCAAGGTACAGTTGATTGCCCAGGGACGCCAGGGAGGAATAAAACGCAAACACATGGGAACAACAAAACTGCATCACAAAGTTTAAAGTGTAAAAGTATATAGCATGTGGACATAACGGAAAAATACAGGCAGGAACCTTTCAGTAAATCTCACAGTTAATGTAAAATGTATCCAAAAATGTGGATGTCAAATTGTGAATGCAATGCAACAAAAATCAAATTTAAAAAAGAAAAAATCCTAATGAAGCAGACAAAAGCTGTATCCTTGACTGACCTTTACAAAAATTCACATAGATCAGGCAAGAAAGAAAGAAACCCTAAATTCTGTACTGAATGTAAAAACATTACACTATAGCTGTAACTAATGCATTAAAAATGTTGATAAGAGACAGAATATAAATAGTTAACATATTTACTATGCAATGCAGAAAAGAAATCTTCTGTTATAGTGCATACGCAACTAATTTGTATTCAGGAGAGAAATTTTTTATATGTACTGTCTGGGGGCTGCTCTTACACTCCAAAGCAAAATTGCCAATATTATTGCATTGCCAACATAGAATATTGGGTCGGCGAGATGGACTAGGTTGTCCATCTCTGCCGTGGCCAGAGAAACCAAAGCCTCTCTGTCTCCCACGAAAATGACCTTTTGGTGGGCTATCATATGGTGGAGGCGCTGGCGAAGCCATAGCTTCTGATGGAGGAGGTGGGAATTGACTGACCAAAACCCATTTATATCTGCATTCAGAGGTATAATGTTCAAAGTTGTTACATTGCCAGCACCGGATATTATGGTGGCGGGACGGACTAGGTCCATCTCTGACATTCATATAGAAAACATAATTGTGGTCTGTTTCGCCATCGTCAAGATCAGAACAATTTTGATCTTCTTGGTGGTTGATACGAAATTTGCCCTTCCTATGCTTTTCATTATAATCAATTAATGCTTTTAAAGTGGGTGGATCAAAAGATCCATGCACTGGCCAACAAAAATCAGTTTGTTTTTGATTCCATTTGTACCATTTTTGGTATATTTGCCTCAGATCTTTCTGTTCTAATGGAAAGTACTTAATTACAATCTCAAGAGGTGTAGCCATTATGTGTATAATAAAAAGCCCAGTATTTTAAAACACCTATTCTAACAATCGAGACTTAGGACCTACTAGAGCTTGTTTTTTAAACCCGGTATTTTACTCACACCTAAGGCTGATCAGACCCTAGGATGTACCAGAGGTTTCTGCTATTTTAAATACACCTAGCCTGTGTGAAAAGTTCAGACCTAGGACCTAGCAGTAATAACAGGAAATAATTTAAAGATGTCACTTACCAAACTTCGTGTTAAACAACACTGTCCATGTCGGGATTCCTGCAGCTTGAATCCGAGCACCATAATCCATGTCGGGGAGTCGCCAATGAATTAATTCCCTGTAAATGTTTAGGTCTTTTTACCACTTCTCCAAATCTTCATATACCAGTTACCCACAATTTGTAGAGATAAAAGACCAAGGCTGCCGCTTATGAGAAAGGTAAATACAGGTATATAAAGGTACAGATATAATTAATCGTTTTTCATGGGAGAACAGGCTCTGCTATACAAAGGTATTATCTGAACCCATCTCTCCAAAGTAATGATCTGGTTCAGCTGCTTATATACTTTTATGTTAATGCTTCACATTACTTTAGCACTTATCTTCCTCAGAGATCATTCTGTTCTCTGTTCTCACCATCTATTTTCCCTTAAGTTGCTAATCCACATTCTCCTGTTTATTTACACTGGCCTCCCTCTCATGGCTGCTTGTACGCAAGAATGTCTTATCAGATCATGAGTCTCCAGCTCACATGCTTATCAGTTTTTTGCCTTTTTGCTCTGTCTTGTTTCAAAGTGCACACCCATGCTTATTATTTACAAAACCCAGTGTTGTCAGGTGAGTCTTGCATGATGGAGGTAAGTGATGCTTTGGCTGGATGCTCCATATTGCTTGGCCATGGTTAGTTCAAGATAGGGTCACAATGTTTTGGCCTTGCATCTCAGTGTGTCATACATGGTAATAAATGGGTTGTGCAGTTTCATCCTCTCCAAGATTTAACTGTATTTGATGAGATCCTGGACCTTT
Organism: Microcaecilia unicolor; assembly: GCF_901765095.1. NCBI lineage: Eukaryota > Metazoa > Chordata > Amphibia > Gymnophiona > Siphonopidae > Microcaecilia > Microcaecilia unicolor. The sequence continues at coordinate 150,968,694 of NC_044039.1, read as the reverse complement.
AAGGACCAAAATTCAGAGGCTGGCTGAAAGTACTTTGGGGTGGGTACTTCCTCAGCTTGGGCCCCTCAATTCAATATTCACCATTGTTAGTCCAAATTCAAAAGCCACAAGCAGTATAACTTTGGCAGCTCCCTTCCTTCCTCAGCTTGGTAGTCCTGGACAAATGATTTGTTTGGGGAGGAGTCCTTGTTGCAAACTGCTGTGTTCTGACTATGCTGCTTCAGGGAAACATGGAACAGTGCTTATCAATCTTCTTGTGTTCATGACCTCATTATCACTGCCAAATAATATTGTGCGGTACAGAATCGTGCACTTATGGGAGAGCCCGCCCAAATCATGGCCCCATTTGAGGTTCCAACCCATAGTTTGGGAAACTGTGGAGTCTTCTTGTTGTGTGGTTGGACACTACTCCTGGGGGATTTACCTTCACCCTCACTAAAGTCTTTGGTGGAAATTTTAGGCTTGTGGTGAATCTCTCAGGGATTTTGGGTCAAAAGAGGGCTCTGAGTCTACCTGTTTTTGAGGTTCTCATGCAGAAAGGCAGACATCTTAGTTCCTTGCATGAATACAAAGGGTCATTCCCTCAAAGGGTTACCACCAAAAAATTCCTAGATTCTTTGATGTTGGATGGAGCCTGTTCAGGAATGTTCTACAACTTGTTTACTACAACTTTTTAGAATGCTGCACTATTCATGCGCACATCCTTCTGCTTGCTGCTGTCACACAGGACCTAGCCAGTCACCATTCTACATAGCTAATGGTCACACAAAACTCTCTGCTCACTTCTGTCAGTGATACCATCACTGTGTCTGCACTGATAAAGTGTGTAAGTCCTGATGTGCAGGGACCTTCTTCAATCCCTTTTAATTGTCCTTGGCATAACTTCTTTGAATGTACTTAAGGAGCCTATAGAAGCCCCACATCTGCAAATGGGCTTTCAAATTGGTCTACTGTTAGTTTCCGAGATATCAGGAAAGAGAAATTAGGTAATGTGCTAATATTCTTTCCTTTAGTTCCCCCAGATCAGTTCAGAGGCTGGCCCTACTATATCACCAGTTTCTTATTTTAGCCATCATGTTGTGAAAAGTTGAGGATCTTGATAAAGATTTGGGAGAAACTCGAGCCTTTGGGTTTTTTTTTCTTCAAGCAGAATTAGATTTTACCAGACTGAAATATTCAGGACAAGCTGTTCATTAGTGTGCTTATTTTCAATTGCGCCAGATGCAAAACATCCAGAGACTTTGGATCTCTGCTGCCCCTGATGTGTTAATGATGTCCTGCGGGTCTATTCTTCACAAGGGCAGATATATTCACAGCTGGCGGGCATTTCATTCAATCCAACGTAGCTTCAAGTTGGAGTTTACATCCTTTCACACATTCTGGTTTTTCTGTCCGTGGGCCAATCCAGGTCACAAATATCTGGCAGAAACCCAATTAGTAACAGCATTCCATGCTAAGCATGAGAAGGTGGACCCTATAGAGATCAGAAGGCTCTCAGATTTGAGAAGCAACTACTTCCTCACCATTCTTTAGTGGCTGAATCTGCCTTCAGGTCACTCCTCCTGCTTGCCCTTTCCAGCAGTCACAGGGCCCCGATTCCCGCCCCCAGCAGCAGCAGGCTCAGAAACCCCAGCTAACTTCCTAGTCAAAGCAAGGTATGACTTTTGACTGGCTCCAAGAGAGCATAGCTGCAATAAAAGTGACTGAATGGCCTATTAGTGAGAGGGAGTTTTGAATTTTTTTCAAGCAAAATGGCCTTTTGTAATCTCAGATTGGTGGGTTCTCAAAATAATCTGGTGAGGGGGGTTTACACCATTCATTGGCAAACCCTGCCTCCAAATTGTCGTCCTGAGATACTTTCACCTCTTCTACTTCTAGGGCTGCATATTGGTTCTTCTGTTTGAGGGCACATTCAGTCATGGTGTTGATCCTACGGGGTCTTGTGATCTGTTTCCAGTTGTCCTCTTTCAACACAGCTGCTTCTTCCCTAGTGCTGGAGATGTTTGTCTCGTGAAGCATTTCATCGATGTATTTTCTCATGCTCACAGATGCTTCTCAACCATGCCATCTCCTCTCAGTACCTCCACTTTTTTTTCATGTGGATTTATGCTGCAGACATTTCGCACATGGAACTAGCCCCTCTCGTTGGATCATGCTTTGTCTGCACAGTGGCAGAAGCTATAGCTGGGGCAACAGCTCTGACACGATGTCTCCCAGCCATGCTTCAGTTGCAGAAGTTTTTTGCACCTGTTGAAGGAAAAGAGAAAACAGAAAAATTCCTACCAAAGTTCCTACCTTTTCCTTAGCTGTTCAATAGGGTACAAAAATCAGCTAGCCTTTTGTGTGTGAGATCTAACCCTCAGAAGTATGAAGATTTCAAAAGAATTTGTCACCTCTCCTTTTGAAATGGAGGTAAAAAAAGATCTTCTAGAGCAAGCAACCAAATGAGCTCCTTAAAAATAAATTAAGTGCTCTCTACTAAAACTCAAAAATAAAGCAAGGGTTATCCCAGCAAAATAAAATTACAATTTAAACAAACCCTATCTTTTAAAAAAAAAAAAATCTGCAATGTCCTCCAAATTGACTGAAAAGCAAAAAAAAAAAAAAAAAAATCAAAGATCAGCATTGGGGTGGGTGGGGCACTAAACAGAGGTTTCCTTCAACTGTTGGATATACTCTAAACTGATGTTACAGTAAACTCTGAAATGCAACCTAAAATACTAAACGACTCTAAAAACAGCTTATATATGAAATATTATGAGAGGCTACACTATTCTCTAAGCTTTGTAAAATAAGCAGAGTAACTTAATATCATTGTCTTTTTTTTTTTTTTTAATCTATTTAACCCCATGTTTTCCTTCTCCCAAGTTTGAATGTAATTTCTCTGCAGGTAAGATACTCACTAGTGAAATGTTCTTTCTCAGCAACTCTTCAGGCCACTGTTGTATGGAATTCTCATTCTTGGGTTGGTTGGTTGATCATGAAGTGATTTTTGACTGTGCTGGAATCCTGAAACACAAGAATTGCCTTTAGTAGTCTAACATTGATGCAGAATGCTGGGGAGCTGAAGCCAGTGTCAGCCTCCTTTTAAGGGGAGTAAGCTTTCTTTGGCTCTGTTTGTTGTTTGGGGGTGGGGGAACCACTAGTATGAACTGATCTGACACAACTCAAGGAAAGGAAATTAACAGGTAAATTCACATTTTCCCATGTTTGTGAAAAAATTCCATCTTGTATTTCAGGTGGTGCCATGAGCCTGTTGAAATCTGTGCATAGTATTATATGCTCACAAGTGCTTTTAACTCCTTGGAGATCAAACAGCTCTGAAAGTTCTGGAATGCTCTAGTTTTCTGACAAATTTAGGGCCCTGTTTACTAAGCAGTGTTATAGGCGCATTAACGTTTTTAACGCACGTTGACCATGTATGTGTCTACAATATCCCTATAGACGCCTACATGGTTAACGCACACGCTAAGTGTAGGCGCTAAAAACACTAACGCACCGTAGTAAACAGGGCCCTTAATTTGTTGGATGTCAAGTGTCTCAGAACATGGTGATCACAGTGTGCTCCAGTACTTTAAAACTGGAACACTTGAAATATGCAGTAAAAAGTATAGATAAATATTTTGTGTTAAAAGACAAATGGGGTATTTTCATAAAGCCCATTAACAAAACGTGGAGTAGGAGGACCCTAATGATCACAGAAAAACAGCAACAAAAAATGGAGAAAAAAGACCTCTGAAAAACTCTTGGCAATTCAAAACATACACACATATGCCAGCATATGTCTATCATTGGTCCAAAAACACTGTCACAAAATGCCTAGCACTCGCCTGGGGTTAATCCTGTGGCCACCTGGAGGGTCTGTCCCTAGCACTGCTCAGGCTCTCCTGCACCTGGGCATGTGCTCTATACTAGCAACCTTCTCCCACCAACTGGGTACCACTTGCATCTGGGCTAGTCTCCTACTCTCAAGTTATTCCCTGGTGATTTGTAGGACACTGGGCCATACTCCTAGGGGTCCCACAGCTCCTAGAAAGCACAGACCCAAAACACAAACCACCAGGATTCTTAGTCAGTCCAGGACAGCAGAGCTAATAAACTATAGGTTTATTATCACAGAGCTTGAATAATGAACAGAAAAAGGTGAAATCAGCAAACAATAACAGGTAACTGAATATGGATCATTTATAAAACTATACATTCAGAAAATGTAGCTGTTCACAAGTTATAAAATATGCTCACAGGGTCTCAGTAAAGAGATCTTTTTCTCTCCGCTCCCTGGCTGAGACTAAAGAAAAATCCAGTACCTGCTGGCTAGATTTGAACTCCAAGGCCAATCAGAGCCCAGGGCACCAACTTTGAAATTATCTGGCCAGTGGCACTGCAAATTGCCTTTCCACAAGCTTGAACTGGAAAAAAAGAAAGTAATCTTTTCTGCAACAGCTTTAAAACTGAAAACAAGCTCCATCTGCTGGCCAATAAGAAGAAATACATTTTCATGAAATTATTACAATTCACAGGCCTGAAACCCCACTGTTTCGTCACAAACTCCATCTCTAAAAATCCTGTATCAATTTGATACAGGATTTTTAGAGATGGATTTTTTTTTTTTTTGCCAATGATAGGCGCTGGCATATGTATGTGTATCTTTTGAATCGCCAAGGTTTTTTTCACTGAGGTCTTTTTTCTCCATTTTTTTTGTTTTGTTTTTCTGTGATCATTAGGGTTCTCCTATTCCATTTGTTTTGTTGATGGGTTTTGTGGTTTGAACATATTTTGGATTGTGCCTATCTGTCCTTAAAGTGATGTTGGTATTTTCATAAAGGTTATATCCAGAGATGGGTTAGAGGGACAGTTGCCCAAAAACAAATCCCCTTTTGGGTAGAAAATAATTGAAACTAAAGCACAAGCCTACAGTGGATAAATCAGGAAAACTGAGGACTCACAATCGGAGCATATCTAGTTATACTTCAGATTTTAATCCTATGCTTAACGATGCTTTTGTGCAGCATCTTTTTGTGCTGAAATCCAATGTACTACGTACTGTGCAGTTTTTTTTTTAATGCATTTTTTTGAGTCGGTAGTATGAGGCATATATCAATTTAATGCTGGCATATTTGCTTTGTTTTTGACATTCTGGGATGTGCTCTTCTTGCACCATGATGAACTTCATGTTAGTTGTCCCAAACAATCCAATCCAGTTATAGGATGAGTTAAATAGCAAGTATAGATCTCTGGATAGGGTTATTTGAGTTGTTCTCATGAGCGCAGGTCAGATATAAGGAAGAAATTTAAAAAAAAAAAAATCAAACACATCAGCATAATGTTGGTATGGTAAACAATATCTAAGAAAAATGATACATTACAGGGTGGATAGTGGTGTGGGGTTTTTTTCCCCCCCCTGTAGTCTCTATAAACCCAATAGTGTATTCATTCATGCTGTAAAGCATGTCTATCCTCAGACTGGGGAAATGCTTATTGTGTCAACTGTTTTTGGAGCTAGGGCACTTGGGAAGCTGTCATGTCTTATTTGTTTAAGCACGTATTCCTTAGCGTCCCTCCGGACCAGCCCAGCGAATGACTGATGGGTTGTGCAGGCCTTCCAGCAGGTGGAGACTGAAAATTCTGACTCATGAGAGAGAGCCAGTAAGAGCCCTTGCCCTGGCTAGAACGAACCAGTATCCTCAGTCTCCAGCAGGTGGAAGATGGTGAGCCCTTTTCAGTCTCTCAATTATTGCTTACATCTTACTTATTAAAAAAAAAAATTACTTAAAAAAATAGATATATAGTAGTAGTTAAGTTTCTTTCTTTACTTCTGTGCACTGGTTTTAAAAAGCTTGCTTCAGTGAGACAGATTTCTAAGGGTGTTACACCCGGGTGGCCGGGCCCCCCCACTCAGCCCTCCACATTTTTTCTTTGTTGTTGGCATTTAAGGGCTAGCGCTAACTCGACCAAGGAAAGAGAGTTCTGAGTCAGAAGAGAGGCAGCCACGTTTAAAAAAAAAAAAACAGCAAGCAAAAAACCCGAACAGACAGCTGTTTTATGCAGTTCAGCTCTCCCTTTTGTTTCCTCCTGCCTTCCCTTGCGGTTTTGGCGGTGCGCGTCCCCTGATTGTTTAATTTGAGTTTGCCGGGGTCCTCGTCAGAGGTTAGCTGGGAGAGCACTCGCAGCGCAGTCGGTCCTGCCGGCATGGCAGAGAAGCTGTGACACCACGCTGTACGTCAGTGCCGCGGTGTCAGGGGAAGCGGAAAATATAAGCACCGCCATACTGGGAAAAGACCAAGGGTCCATCAAGCCCAGCATCCTGTCTCCGACAGCGGCCAATCCAAGCTTCAAGAACCTGGCAACCCCCCCCCCCCAATTTTTTTTTTTAATAATGTTCAATGGACTTTTCCCTCAGGAATCTGTCCAAACCCCCTTTAAATTCCGTAAGGCCAGCTGCTGTCACTACATTCTCCGGCAATGAGTTCGAGTCTAACTACACGCTGAGTAAAGAAAAACTTTCTCCTATTTGTTTTAAATATACCATATTCTAGCTTCATCTTGTGTCCCCTGGTTTTGTTGTTGTTTGAAAGTGTAAACAAACGCTTCACATCTGTCCGCTCTAATCCGCTCATTATCTTGTAGACTTCTATCATATCACCCCTCAGCCGCATTTTCTCCAAGCTGAAGAGTCCTAACCTTCTCAGCCTTTCCTCATAGGGAAGTCGTTCCATTCCCTTTATCATTTTTGTCGCCCTTCTCTAATTCCTTTATATGTTTTTTGAGATGCGGCGACCAGAATTGGACACAATACTCGAGGTGCGGTTTTGTACCGCTGTTGAGAGCATCGCTGACCAGGTCTCCCTTTCTGCGGTGGTTTCAGCAGGCTCGGAGCCTTCTGTCAGCAAGGATGTCTCGGTCGTGCCGGTTTTGGTGGGAACGTCCGCCATGTTAACTCACTCCTCAGGTTTCAGAACGGCTTCCTGCTCAAGCCCCAGCTTCAGGACAGACCCAGTCTGCTGAGTTTTTGATCCTGCCTGCCAGTTCTGAGGGGGGATTCCCCCCAGAATTTGTTATGCAAATGTATCAGGCTTTTCTTCTTCAGCAGTCTGGTTCTCAGCCTAGAAGTAGTCTGGGGGATGGGCAGTTGTTACTATCTAAGAGGCCTAGGAGGTCTTGGAATTTGCAAGCTGGCTCTGATTCTGATCCTGATATGGAAATGCCCTCTTTGGAGCACTCAGATGTTGGGCAGGGAGATTTAGTGGATGAGGTCTCTTCTCAGATGGATTCGGGGGTAGACCCTCTTTTACCCGGGGAGGATCCCTCGGTATTACAAATTTTTCATAAGGAAGACCTCTAAGAATTAATCTCCCAGGTATCCTCGATTTTGCGTTTTGATGAGGATGACACTACAGTACCAGAGGTACCGCGTAAGGTGGACCTCCTTATTGAAAGGAGTTTGTAAGCTGGGGAAAACCTTTCCCATGCACCAGGATATCAGAGACGTTATTCAGGCGCAGTGGGATGCTCCTGACTCAGTGTTGACCGGCCAAGTCGATGGTAAGGCTTTATCCAGTCCCGGAAGTAGATAGGACTCTTCTCAAGCCTCTTGTGGTAGATGCAGTGGTTTCGGCAGTAACCAAGCGTAACACGGTGCCTGTGGACGAGGGCACCGCTTTGAAGGATGTTCAGGATCACTGTTTGGAGGCATTGCTAAAGAGTAGTTTTGACGTGTCTGCTTTGGTGGTGCAGGCGGCTATTTGTGGTTCCCTGGTGGCTAGAGCTTGATTCCGATGGTCCGAAAGAGTTTTGGATCAGTCGTCAGATGAGATGGTGGCCGTGGACGCTGAAGTTGCGAAGCTGGAGATGGGCTTGGCATTTCTAGCGGATGCTTTATATGAACTGTTAAGGGCCTCGGCTAAGTCTATGGCCCTTGGCGTGGCTGCTAGGAGGTCCCTGTGGCTCAAAGATTGGGCGGCAGATGCTGCCTCTAAGTCAAAGCTCAGTAAGTTCCCCTTTAGAGGCTCTCTTTTGTTTGGCGATGACCTAGAAAAGTTGGTTCGCAGTCTGGGGAAAACTAAAGTGCCCAGGCTTCTGGAGGATAGGTCTAGAGTGTCGGGTTGCGGTACGGTGTCTTCCCGAGGTCGGGGTAGAGATTTTCTTCGGGTAAGGTGGCCCCGGTGCAGCGCTCCCGTTTTTTCCAAAGAGGTCAATCCTTTCGGGGGGCGCTTAAAGGGAACAAAGACTCGGGTACCTTGTTTCAGTCTGCTTCCCACCCCGCCCAATGAGGGTGTTGGGGTCCAACCTCTGGTACCGGTCGAAACGTGTTTGGCGCAGTTTTTCCAGAGGTGGACCCAGATTACCTCCGACCAGTGGGTACTAGAGGTTATTCGAGAAGGGTATGCCTTAGAGTTTGAGCAACATCTTCTGGATGCATTTCTGGAGTTCCCCTGTTGGTCAACCGCCAAGGCCTCTATTGTCAGGAGCACTCTAGATCGGCTAATTTCTCTTCAGGCTATCTGTTCCGTGCCCTCGGAAGAACTCTGGCAGGGTCAGTATTCCATTTACTTTGTGGTTCCCAAGAAAGAAGGTTCCTTTCGGCCAATCTTGGATTTATAGGCGGTAAATCGAGCCCTAAAGGTCTCCATGTTCTGTCATTGTGGCGGTCTGACCGGGAGAGTTTTTGACAGCTTTGGATCTTAAAGAGGCATATCTGCATATTCCCATTTTTGCGATTCTCAGTCAGTATTTCCAGTTTCGAGCGCTTCCCTTCTGTCTCGCCACAGCTCCTTGGACCTTCACCAAGGTGATGGTAGCGGTAGCAGCGGCCCTTCGGCAGGAAGGGATTTTAGTTCATCCGTATCTGGACGATTGGCTCATCCGGGCGAAGTCATTCCAGGAGAGCTTACAGATCACAAGCCATGTGGTGCGTTTTCTGGAGTCCCTCGGTTGGGTAGTCAATACACACGAGTCATCTTCAACCGTCTCAGACCTTGGATTATCTGGGCATGTGTTTGGACACTCGCTCCAGTTCGGATCCTCAAGCTTCAGTCATTGATCAGACAGTTCCTCCAGACACCTCGTCCTTCGGCACAGCTCTATCTCCAAGTCCTCAGTTCCATGGCAGCAACAATAGAGGCGGTCCCTTGGGCCCGAGCTCACATGTGTTCATTACAGAGAGCCCTCCTGTCCAGGTGGTCTCCTCAGTCAGACTCCCTTATGAGGAGGTTGCCTCTGGCAGCTCAGGAACGCAGCAGCCTTCGTTGGTTCAGGACACACAATCTGACAAAGGGAATGCCCATGGATCTCCCACAGTGGATCGTAGTCACGACAGATGCCAGTCTCAAAGGCTGGGGGGCTCGTTGTCAGAGCCAGTATGCTCAGGGGTTGTGGTCACAGGAAGAAGCGATCTTGTCCATCAATCTTTTGGAAACCAGATCTATTTGTCTGGCACTTCAGGGGTTTCTTCCACTTCTCGAAGGTCGACCAGTCCATGTAATGTCAGACAACATGACAGCAGTGGCGTATGTCAACCGTCAAGGGGTCACCAGGAGTCAACCGTTGGAACAGGAGACGGCTCAGCTTATGAGCTGGGTGGAATTGCATCTACAAGCGCTGTCGGCGGCTCATGTACCAGGAACGGAAAATGTCCAGGTGGATTTTCTCAGTCGCAACACCGTAGATCCCGGGGTGTGGGCTCTCAGCAACACAGTGTTCATCAGTAGTTCGTCACTGGGGGTTGCCAGTCATGGATCTGTTCGCCACAGCGTCCAGTTCAAAGGTGCCCAGTTTCTTCAGCCATCGGAAGGATTCGAGGGCTCTGGGGATCGATGCTCTTCTTCAGCCGTGGCCGTCGGGTCTCCTTTATGCTTTTCCTCCATGGCCTGTGTTATCGTCTAATTCAAAAAGTGGAGGCTCACGGGGGTCGAGTGTGATAGCTCCAGATTGGCCTCGTCGCCCTTGGTGCGCAGATCTTCAGAACCTCCTTCTAGAGTCCCCCCTCAGATTTCGAGAGGATCCCGGACTGTTGGTACAGGGTCCGGTAGCACATCCAGAGCCCAGTCGATTTTGTCTTACGGCTTGGCTCTTGAGCAAGCGCGGTTGTCTAAGAGAGGTTACTCGGCCGGTGTAGTGTCCACTATGCTGCGGTCGTGCCGTCGTTCCACTTCTCTCAATATATCCAGACCTGGAGAGTGTTTGAGGCATGGTGTAGTGAATTCAAGGTCTCTCCCTTTCAGGCTTCAGTGGCACAGATTCTAGATTATTTGCAAAAGGGTTTGGAGAAAGGTTTAGCGTTATCCTCTCTCAAGGTTCAGATGGCGGCCCTGTCCTGCTAAAAGGGGCGGATACAGGGTAAATCGTTGGTGTCTCACCCGGATGTGCTTCGGTTCATAAGGGGAGTGAGTCTTGTGCGGCCTCCCACTCGGGAAAATTTTCCTCTGTGGGATCTTAATCTAGTTTTGGCAGCACTGTCTCATGCGCTGTTTGAGCCTTTGTCATCCTGTTCTTTGAAGGATTTGACTCTTAAGGTACTTTTTCTGGTTGCCGTTATTTCGGCGCAGAGGGTTTCGGAGTTGCCGGTGCTGTTGTTTAATCCCCTATTTCTAGAGTTTGCTTCAGATTGATTAGTGTTACGGCGAGTTCCTTCCTTTCTTCCTAAAGTCTTATCACGTTTTCATGTTTTTCAGTCTGTTATTTTACCAGTTCTCAGTTTTTCTGGGTCTGAAGAGCAGTGTCGTCTCAAGTGCTTGGACGTCCGGCGGGCACTCCAAGGTTATTTGAAAGCTACTGCAGATTTTAGACAGACGGAGCATTTATTTGTGCTTATTGGGGTTCCCGGAAGGGATTGGCGTCGTCGAAACCTACTTTGTCCAGGTGGCTTAAAGAGATGATTGCGTCTGCTTACATTTTAGCAGGCAAGCCTGTTCCCAAGGGGGTGAAAGCTCACTCTACGAGGGGGCAAGCGGCTTCGTGGGCTGAGTTCTTTGGTTCCGCCCATAGAGATTTGCAGGGCAGCTACTTAGTCTTCTTTGCATGCCTTTTCTAAGCATTACAGGTTGGATGTACTGAGTCGTCAAGATTCCGCTTTCGGGGTGCATGTTCTTACAGCGGGTTTGCTGGGGTCCTGCCCTTGAATTTACTGCTTTGTTACTTCCCATCAGTCATTTGCTGGGCTGGTCCGGAGGGACGCTAAGGAAGGATAAATTAGGCCTTACCTGCTAATTTGCTTTCCTTTAGTCCCTCCGGTCCAGCCCAGGTCCCACCCTGTTAGTTAGTTTTTTTGTTTTCTTCGCAGAAGAGTGTTTCTGAGAAACGGTGTTGTTTCTTGCGGTTATCGGTTGAATTGATTTTTTATATTACTTAAGTTCTTTTTCGGTTGGTACCTAGTTGAGGAAGGCATTTTGTTCAGAATCTGCAGGCTTGTTTTTAGTCTCTGTGTAAGGCTGCTCAGGCTAACGAGTGCACAGAAGGCATCTTTCTTTTCTTGCTTTGTTATGGGATACTGGTTCGTTCTAGCCAGGACAGGGGCTCTTATTGGCTGTCTCTCATGAGTCAGAATTTTCAGTCTCCACCTGCTGGAAGGCGTGCACAACCCATCAGTCATTCGCTGGGCCGGTCCGGAGGGACTAAAGGAAAGCAAATTAGCAGGTAAGCCCTAATTTCTCTTTCTTGTAGAAGACAGGCTGATTGGCGTGAAGCATTAAAGGCTTGCAGAAAATGGTGTTGGGAATGTGTGATTGATTTGGGTTAGGTGTTGTTAGTATTGTGGTGGTGATTTCTTGGATTTGTTGAAACTGCAGTTTATCACTTTTTTTTTTCTCTCTCCCATCCCCCCCATACTTGATTTACTAGGGAATCCAAACTGCAACTGAGACAGCAAGACCAGGATCAGTTTTGTTCTGTCGGTAAGTCCAAATTATTTCTCAAAGAAGAGTAGTTGGAGGAGAATTCTTGATAGTGCTGGACAGCAGAGATTGGTGCACTCAAGGCCCCTGTGTGTCTAGTGAAATGGCCATATTCCGATTTGTGTGGCTAGTGAAATGGCCACAAATTTATCCCTTACCATGGGATTGCCACAGAGTGGGATTGAGATGACTTGGAATGTGGTGACCCACATGTCTTTTCTTCCTTTGCTGAGGAGAAAAGCAGCAGTACTTTGAGCATTCCTCTTCTCTTGTCCTGGAGCCCTAGTGTTGCGCTTTGAACTGTGTGGCACTGTGATATCCCCAGTCAGAATGCCCAGTTTTGTCCCTGGACAGCAGAGAGGAAGCAGCCCGAGGCACTGTACTACTTCTTCCACTGCCACCGTCCTACCAGTGATCCATGAAAAGAAGATTTTTCAAGAGGGTTCATTATAGGATGGTGATAAAGGAGTTTAATGTGAGTGCAGGGATGAGGTCTGATCTATTTCTCCCCCCATCTGTCTTGCCTTCTCAATCTTCTCCTAATTCAGAATCCTCTCCCCTCCTTTTGTTCTTAATTCTTCTATCCCCCTTCTTTTCCTGTTTCCCTTCCACACACTCTCCTAAGATCCTTTCCAACATCAATCATTAAGATCTCTTTCCCAAAAAAAGAACAAAATTACTCAATGTAGCAAAACAAAAGTTTCTCAGAGGAAAAGTGGGACACTACTTAACACATATGGTTAGTGTCATCCGATGGAGTCCTGGCACAGATACTAACCAGCGTTTTTTTAAATAATTCAAGCCTTTGGTTGTGCTGAACTGTGCACCCACCCAACTTGATCACGCGGGACCCATAGTCTTTTGTCATGAGCAGAGCAGTCGCAATTTTGCCAGCTCTCCTCTGTGCAGAATTTTTCCTTCTTCTCTTGTGGTACATGGGAATCCTTCCCCCCCCCCCCCTTATTTTGTTTATTTTATAATCCCCTTTTAGTTTTCTGTAGGTTTTTTTTCAGCCTAAGTTTCATGAGATAGGAGGTGGTGTCATATTGCGAATTAAAAATTGGTTAAAAGAAAACAGTCGGGTTAAATGGGCAGTATTCTCAATGGAGAAGGGTAGATAGTGGGGTTACCCAGGGGTTTGTGCTAGGACCAACATATTTATAGATGATCTAGAGATGGGAATAACTAGTGCAGTAATTAAATTTGCTGATGATACAAAGTTCAATTGAAAGAGGATTGTGAAAAATTGCAAGAGGACCTTACGAGACTGGGCATCCAAATGGTAGATGATATCTAATGTGAGCAAGTGCAAAGTGATACACAGAGGAAAGAGGAACCCAAACATTCGATTTGCTTTCTTAGCCACCACTGCACACTGAGCAGAGGATTTCAACATATCAACGATGACACCTAGTTCCTTTTCCTGTGTGCCGACCCCTAATGGAATCTTGCATCATGTAATTATGGTTAGTAATTATTAGGAAAGGAATGGAAAACAAAAATGAGATTATAATGCATTTATATCGCTCCATGGTGTGACCTCACCTAGAATACTGTATGCAATTCTGGTCACTGCATTTTAAAAAAAGATATAGCGGAATTAGAAACGGGACAGAGAAAGGTGACGAAAATGATAAAGGGGATGGGACGACTTCCCTATGAAGAAAGGCTAAAGTGGGCTCTTAAGCTTGGAGAAGAGATGGCTGGGGGGAGATACGATAGATGTTTATAAAATACTGAGTAGAGTGGAACAGGTAAATGTGAATCATGTGTTTACTCTTTCCAAAAATACTAGGACTAGGGGGCAAGCAATGAAGCTACTAAGTAGTAAATTTTAAAACAAATTGGAGATACTTTTTCTTCATGCAATGTGTAATTAAACTCTAGAATTTGTAGCTGGAGAATGTGGTAAAAGCACTTACCTTAGCATTGGTCCCAAGGCAGACATATTAGACATCCTTGTCTAAGATGCTCCTCCCAAGGAAACTGTGACAGTGCCCATGCATAATATCCGTCAGGTACAGCAGACAAAGAATTGGGAAACTCTCTCCTTTCTGTGCATAATTTCCTAAAAGTCGATATACCATTATCAAGATGGACTTGGGAAAATCCACTGCTTATTTTTAAGATAAGCAGCATAAAATCTATTTTATTGTTTTGGGATCTTGCCAAATTCTTGTGACCTGGATTGGCCACTGTTGGAGAAAGGATACTGGGCTTGATGAACCTTTAGTCTGTCCCAGTATGGCAACACTTATCTTATGTCCTTTATTTTTGTCGTGCCTCCATCGGCCCTGTTAGGCCTGAGCACCCAGTTGGATACTATTTTTGCCCCAATGTCCCTTAAACCTCCCAGTGGTTTTAAGATGTGTTCTCGATGTGGCAAGGTTCTCTCTGTGACTGCCTTCACAAGTGGTGCTTGCTGTGCCTATGACCTGACCACAAGGTTTCTAACTGTTCTAAAATGTAGAAAAGAACCCAAAAAAAGTCATGGGGCCAAGCATGAGAAATTTTAGCACATTGGCATCAGTGTTCATGGCTGATGAAAATTAATTAGACCCTGGGGGTGCACCAGCATCGAGGAGGTCCTCATGTGCCTCAACATCGGGTGCTAATAGGGCTCCATTGGGCTGGACATCATTGGACCCAACACCGAGAACATGCCAGGGTTCTTCATCCTCATTGGTACCGAGTGATCCCGATGTGCATCGAGAAAAGGCAAAGGAGCACCGACATTTGACCCTCCGGAAACACGGTGCCAGGAGTTCTGGGACATCAGCACCACCAGTACTACTACTACTACTTGCTCCCCCTCTATGGTTGGTGCCGATGTGCCAGTCTTGCCGGGATCAACCTGATTCGGCTCCAGCAAACTCACAGGCTGTCCCTGCATGGACATCAGCCCCACCTTTACTGATGCCTGGCCCTGAGGAGCAGCTCCAGGCTCTCTTGCAGGACTAGTTGGAGTGGATATTGACTCAGCGCAATGCCAGCACCTCAAGGGCGTCAATGCTGACCATGGCCCTGGCCCTGGCCCAACCGATCATGGAGGCCCATACTCTATCCGTCGCTCATTCAACACCGGTGCTTTAAGTGTCTGCATCGGAAGAGGTGGTGTTCCTCTCCAGCCCTTCAGGAGAGGAAGCTTCCCCAGCGTCCAGTCAAGGACCTATCTCTTGGCACTCTTGCGTGTCCAGTAGACTGAGGCAAACAAACTCAGCCTTCTGATGAGGTGCATTTTGCTGAATCTGACTCAAACTGCTCTTGGGTGTGTGAGGCTGAAGCAGAGGAGATGCTCCCTTGTTCTCCCTTCAGATCCTTCCCTAACTCTTGAAAGGAGAAAATCATACCTGCAGTGTATCTCTCGTCAGTTTTCTGAGGGAGATAGCTAAAGTCATCCCATTTGATTTGGAGATTGAGGACAAGCTCCAGGGCTGAGATGGTATGTCCTTGACTTATGAGACCCCCTCCTCCCCACCCAGAAAGCTATAATGCCTGTGGACAGCATTCTTTGAGCAGCATAGATGAGGAATTGGGAGTCCCCTCTCTCTGTGCAGCCTGTTTCTAGAAAGGTGGACTTTATGTACAGAGTTCAGAATGTTACCAGATTTGAGAAGCAGCAGCTTTGTCATCATTCTGTTGTGGTTGAATCCGCTCTCATAAGGGCCAAGAGTTCAAAAACCTACATTGTGGCTGCACCCTTGGGGCGAGATGCTAGAACTCTAGAATCTTTTGGAAGAAAATCTTTTCAGGACTCTATACTTGGGTCCTGCATATAGTCCTACCAGCTTTATATGAGCATCTGCATGTGGAGCTTGGTGCACAGTGTTAGAGTTTGCAGATACTCTGCCTCCAGAGAAGACTGTGAAACATTGTGGGCTAGTTGTCAAGCAGAAGTAATGTCAAAAGCACTGGGCCTGGGCAGCATTTGATGATTTTTGATATTGCATCCAGAGTGTCTGCCTTGGGTGTTGGCATGTACAGTCTTGCCTAGCTGAGTATTTCAGACCTAGAACCAACAGACGTTCCTTCTCAAGGTGATAACTTTTTGGGGGACAAAGTGGAAGAGGTTGCTGACCTGTTTATAGGCCGCTTGTACCCCTCCCAAATTAGCATATACCAGCCATCAACAACTTGGGGGGGGGGGGGGTAAAAGAAACCAGTCAATTGTTTATTTACTTACCAAATACAGATACAGTTATAGTTTCTCATGAGAGATCAGTACAGTTACATAAAAAGCTGTTCACTGTGACTGCTTCTCTGAAATACTGTTCTGATTCAGCAGCTTATATCGTTTGTTTCAGACAATGATTTACATGACTTTTTCTGCAAATCATCCTTCTCATAGATTATTATCTGGTTCTCACCATCTGCTTTCCTAAACCTGTTAAACCACATTCTTCCTTTTGTTTACACTAGTTTCTTTCCCAAGCCTGCTTGTCCATAAGGGTATCATAATAGACCATAAATTCCAGTGTCATGCAGGCTTGTCAATCTCTGATTGATAAGTCTGTGTGACTCTGGAATCTATCTCTGGCCTTTTGACCCATTCCATAGTTCATGACTTTGCTCATAATTCTACAGACCTCATCAAGAAAAGAACTGATACCATGAAGTCCCTCTTGGATCATTCTTTTCTGCTATCTCCATGCTGTGGAGGTTCTCAGGCGACAGCTAGAAGAGATCCTACTTCTCTCAAAGGTGTAGGTATACTCTGGCCTGCCTTTCCCAAAAATCCCAGGGCTCATGTTACCATGCAGTTTCAGACTCAGAAGGCTCAGCCGGCTCCCCAGTCTAAGCAGAGAATGAGAGCATAGCTGCAGTAAAATTTCCATCTCAGTGAGATTCCTCAGACAGACTGGGTGTGCTATCTGGGAGGAAATCTCACTGGTAGAGCACTTGATGTGTTCCAAGGACAGTCCATGGAGACATGCTCCCAGTTTGAGGAGGTGTGCAAAGCTTTGTTGAACCGTTATGCTATTATCCCCGAGACCTACAGACTAAAGTTCCAGACTTTGCAAAAGGGAGCGGATGATACTCACAGCGAATTTGTGATTCAGCTTAGATACCAGCATCAGCAGTGGCTCAGTCAAGCTGAAGTTAAAATCCTGGAGGACTGCCAAAACCTGATGGTACTGGAGCAGTTTCTTCAGCGTTGTCATCCAGAGGTGAGAGAATATGTTCAAGATCACCAGCCCTGCACTCCAGAGAAGGCGGCTGAGTTGGCTGACATCTTTATGGCTGACCGTCCCTGGTTGGCAAAGAGAAGCTGTCCTTATCTGCAGCAGCCGGGATCTAAGGGCAGCCAGGGCCCTAAGCCAGATATCCTTGCAATCTCAGAGACTGTCAGCAAACCCTCCAGTGTTCCCCAAAAACCTAAAGACTTTAGGCATGAATGTCCTGGTTATCAGTGTGGGCGTACAGGACATTTCAAAGCGGATTGCCCAGATAATCCCAAGCCTGCAATAAAGAGCATTCCAGTTCCTGCACCTAAGCTGGCGGCTTTTATGGGTGGCTCCAGTACACGAAGGAGACCCACACAGTTGCCGCAGAACAAAAAGTTACTGGCCATTCATCAAGCAAGGAAGCAGATGGATTTCCACAATGCTATAGCACTCCAGTAACTGTGAACCAGAACCAGGTCACTGGGCTTGTGGACACTGGCTGTAGCATGACTTTGTTACAACCAGAGCTAGTGCCAGAAGATGCAATTCTACCAGGATGCACTGCCGAGGTATTCCAGCCAATGGATCCAGAGAGACTGTACCCATTGCTCGAGTATTCCTGGATTGGGGTACCAAGCCTGCATACAGAGAAGTAGGCACAATGAAAAACATGCCGGTATCAATTCTATGTGGGACTGGCATGGGTCCAATGAACATTATCCTTGATAGCGGAGTCAGCATTTCCGCTATGATGACCCATAGTCAAGCCAGGGCAGCCCAACAAGCAGAAGCAGCAGAGATCGCTTATCCTGAGCCAATCCAGGTGGAACCAGCTGACCAAGTGACAGGAGGAGGCGCTCCAGTGCTTCCAGCAGAACCAGTTCCAGAGGTGACCGGAGCTGTGAGTATCGAACAACCTAACGTAACTGACACACCTATTGATCAGACTGCTGGTGACTGACAAATCAGAGTCACCAGCAGAGACCCTTCCTGTTATGGATACTGATATAGGACAGAGACATGCTTTTCAGGAAGCACAGTGCTCTGATCCTGACCTGGAAGCCCAGAGGCAGAGGGCTGGTCAACCAATCAGTGAGACTTGTAAAGATCTTATCCTATGGAAAGGGGGCTTGTTGTATTCGCACATGTCATAAGAAAAAAAAAAAGAACTAAGTAGTGCTGCTAGCAGCTGTTAGCAGTGTAAATCAATGAGGAGCTTGATGTTGCTAAAATCCCTATCAAGGTTCCCACAGCCTCTCAACATTCTCACCCAGCTGATGAAAGCTCCCTTTGAGCCAATTGACATCTGTCGCTGAAGTTCCTTACCTGGAAGGTCCTGTTTTTGGTGGCGGTCACTTCAGTACACAGGGTTAGTGAGCTCCTTGATCCATTTAACACAGTTTCATCACAACTGAGTAGTGCTACATACGCATCTGAAGTTCCTTCCTAGGGTAGTGTCAGATTTCCATCTTGTCACCTTCGCTTTTCTAGATTTCCATTTTAACCAGTCAATTGTTCTGCCAACATTTTTTCCTTAGACCACATGCCACAAGAGAGCCTTGGCCTTCTATCTGGAGTGGACTGAAGCCCATAGACAGTCCTCCCAGCTTTTTGTTTTCCTTCTTGACCCCAACAGGATGGGGGGCTGCTATCAGTAAATACTCTATCCATTTGGCTAGCAGACTGCTTTTCCTTATGTCCAAGCTGGGCCGACTCTGGAAGATTGTCACAGCTCATAATGTTAGAACCACAGCAGGATCAATAGCTTCCCCCCCCCCCCCCCCCCCCAAAAAAAAAAAAAAAAAGAAACCCCCACAGTTATTGGTTATGCTTTGCATTTTACAGGCTTTCAGTTTTACCCCTTTGTTTCAGACAACCTGGTAGCTAGGGATTCCCATCATTGTAAATACAGCATCCTGCTTGTCCTTGGAGAAAGTGGTTACTCACCTGTAGCAAGTGTTCTCTGAGAACAGCAGGATGCATATCCATACTGCCCTGGCCACCCCTCTTTGGAACTGAATTCCATCCAGCTTTACTGTTAGACTGGCTTAGTCCCATGTGACAGTGGCGGGTGGGAAGATGCGCGCATGCATGGTAGTACATTTCCAATGCTTCTGTAAACTAACGCTGGGGAGTGTCTTTGCACCAGGGCTCCATTGGTGACTTCACCCATTAGTTTGGATATTCATCCTGCTGTCCTTGGAGAACACCTGATACAGGTGAGTAATTTGCTAAACCAAGTAAAAGCAATTGGTTTGAGCCTAATAAATATCCAGCTTTGCTACATTTGGTGGTCTCTCAAGACAGCAATACCACTACTGGTGGCAAGCTGTCTCGCTGGAACTCTGCTGATGAGTACAAACCCAAAAACAGGATGAACATTAATGCCTATATCAGCAGCCGCACTGCTGGAAGCATTTTCTTGCTGGACTGGCAGAAATTTCACGAATGCAAGGTCCGCAGCTTTGAGACTGCTGTACTATGCAAGATCCCCTAAAATTGTTCTCTCACCAAATTCCTGCCCACCTGCAGGCTGATAGATGAGCAAAACATACTCATCCATAGCATCCCTCTAGACCCGGCACAGCTTGGTTATGCATTCCAACCAGCAGATGGAGACTGAGAACCACTAACTCTTCAGAAGACCTGTATTCCTCCTGTGCTGTCCCCTGAAAGTAAGTAGTTCTTAGTTTGTAGCAGATGGTGGACATGTGTAACCTGTGTAGTCCTGGGGCCAGATGCACTAAACTTAACGAGCAAGTAGTAAACCCTGGCATGCACTAAAGACTTTTTTCGGACGACAGTATGCAGATGAGCAAATTGTGTAGAAACCCTATTGTAATGAGATGCACTAACGCTGGAAAATCTAACGAGAGGTCTGTACCTCTCGTTAAGTATGCACGCAAGCCCCCCCCCCCCCCCCCCCACTAAAATAGCGCTTCGCTTAAAAAAAAAAGTCCATTTTGGCCGTCATCCCCCCCCCCCCTTTCCCCCCAGTGTAGACTGGTGCGTTGCGATTGGCTCAGAGACTTCCGGGTTTCTCAGCTGGGTGAAGCACGTCCAAAAAGGATGTGTTTATTATTGCCGGGGGGGGGGGGGGGGGGGGGAATGACAGCCAGAATGGCCGTCTTTATGGATGGGCGGCCTGCCTTGCATCGAGTGGAGTGCGGCGTGAAGAAGGCAGCCAAAGTAAGCGCAGCATCCAGCACAAAGGTGATCAGCAGCCGGGAGGGAGAGCAGCGCACGGCCTCTCAACCAATCACAGCGCATTTAGCTGACACCAGTGACAGCTAAACGCACTGTGGTTGGCTGAGATAGAGCTGGAGGAGGGAGCTGTGCCTTCTTCTTGAATCCCAATCACACACGGAGGGAGGGAGCGAGCGAGCCAGGAGGAAGGGAGAGATCGCGAGAGAAAGAGACCATCATAGACGGGGAGGGAGTGCCAGGAAACCATAGACGGTGCTGGGGGGCAGCTTAGCCCTTGTGCAGTGGGGATCGGACATGCTGCTGTTAATTTTTTTTTTGGAGTGAAGGATTGGCATGCGCAGAGCAGCCAGCATAACGCTTGGCTGCTCTGCGCATGCTCGACTGGCCAACTGTTTACCGATGGAATAGAGAATGCAAGTGAGCTACAACGAGCAGCTCATTTCCATTCCCTTTCCTTAATGCATGCCCGTTCCTTACCGATTCGGTAAGGGAAGGGCTCTAACAATTTTTTAGTGCATCTAGACCCTGGTCTTTATTTGTGAGTTTAAAAAAAAAAATTTTTTTTTACGGGTTTCTTAGTAATTTCTTCCTGCTGGCTTATTTATTTTCTCTGTGCTGTGGTCCCATCTGTCAGATGGCCTGGGGCCGAGGTCCGCAGGGGCCTTTTTTGCTCTGGGGGTGCTACACCCGGGTGGCTGGGTCCCCCCCCCCCCACACACACATCATCCTTATTGGGATTCTGTTGTCAAACGGCCTCAGCTGAGCTTCTCTGCTTTGGTGCAGCCAGCTTTGAGTGCAGTGGGGTCTTCTTTAGGGGGAGGGGGGGAAGAGACATATGAGGCAAATTGAGTCCAGCTGTTTGTCTTTTTTTTTGGATCTTTACCCTTGCAGTACTGGGTGCATTTGCAATCTCTGCACCAGGGAGGCTGTTTGTGGCACTGTTTGGGTTCTTCTTGCAGCATGCAGAAAGAGAGCTGTTTTTTGGTTGGCCGTGCTCAGTCAGGATGAGTTCTGACTGGCTTAAGAAGTGCAGTGTGTGCATGCTATGGGGTTGCAGTGTGTACATGCTATGGCCTGTAAATATTGTGTACACCGTGGAACGTCGGCAGTGGCATCCTCCCGCAGTCAAGGGGGGGGGGGGGGGAGCATGCTGATGCTGGTGGAGCATTTCAGAGCTTACCGGGCCTAGCAAGTCTGGTGGTGCGGTGGCTCTGGTTTTGGTGGAAACTGTCGCCATTTTGTTCCCGCAGTCAAGTGCTGAGCAGTTCCTGCATTTAGATTTAATGGCTTCTAATTTGCTTCAGGTCAGCACTAGGGACTCTTCAAGGCCTTCCCTTGTCGAATTTCCTCTGGAATTTATGCTGGCCATGTACAAGGCCTTTTGTTTGCGCAAGGAAAAGTTGCAGTCTTCATCAGGGTCAGCTCCTTCCCCTTCTCCCAAGCATCTCTGGTGCGGTTGGAAGGAGAAGGATTGTTAGAGAATTTCCCTGTGCCAGAGGAGGCTCAAGGCTGGTCTGAGGAGGATCTGGAAGAGGTTAGTGAGGTCCCAGAGGAAGCCTCTTGGATGGTGGAGTTACTTCTTGGGGAGGATTCTTCGGTAGTTTGAGTCTTTCACAGAGATGAGCTACAGAAGTTCATTAGTCATTCGTCTGTGCTGAAGTTTGAGGAGGACGCGAAAGAAGCTCCATGGACGGTGGACCTGTTGCTGTGCCTGTCTGGAGGGGCGCTATGGTAGGAGAAATTAGACCTTTCCTGCTAATTTGCTTTCCTTTAATCCCTCCAGACTGACACAGGCCCCTCGCTAGGTCTGTCAGTGATTGTGGGCGGAGGACTGCAGTCTGTTTGGGTCAGTGTAGGCTCGTGGTTCGTGTCAGTCGTGGCTGTGAGGCATAGATTTGGCTTTACAAGCATTTGTACCATGCATATTTACAGAATTTATTCAAAACTGAAGAATAATGAACAAAACAACAACAACAACAAAAAGCAAAACATTGCAACTGAATGAATGAGGCAGCAGTACAGAGGCCATGTTTCATGCCCAGGGTTCAAGCTCTGAGAGAAAAACAAGGCAGGCCGGGAGTTGGTTCTGCTTTGCTATTCTATTACTGACTTTCAGGGGACTGCACAGGAGGGGAGTATAGGTCTTCTGAAGAGTTAGTGATTCTCAGTCTCCATCTGCTGGTTGGAGTGCATAACCCAGATGTGCCGGTCTGGAGGGACTAAAGGAAAGCAATTAGCAGATAGGATCTAATTTCTCCTTGCAGCCAGCACATCCCAAAACTAGTTCAGGCAGGAAAAAAAGAAAGCATTCTTCTCATAAGACTGCCCAGATTCAGGCAGACCAAGAGAACCTTTCATTCAGTCACCACAACAAAAGGTAAGGAGGCACAAGCAGATCCTCATTTTTTTTCCAGCCCATCAAAGTTTAGAACAAAGGAAATGTAGTCCTTTGAGGCTGTCACATTACATATAAGGGTTCTTCTTCCACCCAAAATTTAAAAAAATCCAGCAGATTCATACAGTTCCATACTGCTTTTAAGCCCAGTTCCAGTTGTAACATAGTAGATGACGGCAGAAAAAGACCTGCACGGTCCATCCAGTCTGCCCAACAAGACAAACTCATATGTGCTACTTTTTGTATATATCTTACTTTGAATTGTAACTGTCATTTTCAGGGCACAGACCATACAAGTCTGGCCAGCACTATCCCCGCCTCCCACCACCGGCTCTGACACAGACCGAATAAGTCTGGCCAGCACTATCCCCGCCTCCCAACCACCAGCCCCGCCTCCCACCACCAGCTCTGCCACCCAATCTCGGCTAAGCTCCTGAGGATCCATTTCTTCTGAACAGGATTCCTTTATGTTTTTCCCACGCATGTTTGTTGTAGTTTAACATATAAACCTCATGGCGCTCTTATACAACTTTTGAAAGGTTCATTCGGACCACACTGCTATCCTTCAGAAAATAGGCAGAGTCCATTTCACCTCTGGCTTCTCAAATACCACAATTAGAATCACACAAGACAGTCAATTCTTTTGTGTTCACCATCGGTCTCCAGAATCTGTGATTCTCCTCATCCCGATGAGAACTCTCACTCTCTTCAGAGCATCCCATGTTCCCATCGATGGAAGTTCATTCGGTGGATATAGCCCTGTTGAGTCCAGAACATATGTTGACCCCTCTAGAAGAACATTCTGTGGAGGAACCTGCAGAAGAGTACTCTTACCCCCAGTTCTGCAGAAAAATCTTGAAAGTACTAATTTCCACACAGTCACCTGTGAATAAGACTTTCATTCCAGTCTTTAGTCCTATGGTCCCACAATAAAGGTAATAGCAGTACTGGTCCATTAGATACTCTAGGATAGAAACCCAGTCTTTAGGAAACACCTAAATGGTCAGATTTTCAGGAAATTCACAATGAATATTCATGAGATAAATTGTGAGCACTACTTCCATTATGTGCCTTGGTTGAGCGTGTCCCAGGGCAGCAATCTGGACTGTCTCTCTACCCTGGTTGAGCCTGTGGTTCTCCTCCAGGGTAGTGGTGTGTAGACTGTCTCCTCCAATTGAGTTTCCTGAGGTGAACCTCCAATGTTTGGACCAGTAGTTAATTCTTGTTCTCAGTCCTATCTTAGTGGAGGCAGTGGAGACACCTGAGGTTGGGCTCTTGGCAAACTATATTTTCTTAGTGTTTAGTTAACGTCTTTCCAGTGGTAGTTCAAGGTGAGTTATATTCAGGTTTAATAAGAATTTTCCCTGTACCATGAGGGTTCACAATCTAATTTTATACCTAAGGCAAAGGAGGGTTAGGTGGCTTGCCCAGGACCACAAGGAATGTTGTTGGGATTTGAAACTTGGCCTCTCTGGTTCCACAGTGTGCTGCTCTAACCACTAGGCTACTCCTCCATCCAGTGGACAGGCACACACACTTTTAACATTCCTAAAGTGGATACTTTAGTGGCTGCAGCTACATGCAGGGTTATCATTGCCCCACCATTGCAATGGTATTCAACAACTTTCAGGATCAGCACATTGAAATCCTCTTATAGCAGGCCTTCTTTATCTCCATGTGCACTGTGTAAGCATTGGTTTGGATGTGTGTGTGGGGGGGGGGGGGGAATCTCGCACGGACCCTGTTAAGCTGGATCTAGCAGCTTCCTAAGTTTTTGGAAGTGGTACATCTGGAGCCGGTGGCAGGCTTCTAGACCTTTCTTTTGGGAGCAAGCTTTCTCAGAATAGCCTTGGCTTCTTCCTACCCTGATTAGAAAGGGGTACTTCACACATGGGTGGGAAAATGTGGGATATAAATGCTATATATAAATAAATAAATGTCTGGACTGGTTTTGCAGAGTGAAATTGGAGGCATTTGTTCTTACCTGTTAAACTTCTTTCTTTTGAATCCTGATAGAGCAATTTAGAACCCTCACAGGAAGTCTATGGCTGCCAAGAGCAAGTCCCTTGAAGTGGAGGCTCCTGAGCTCATATTGAATTTTTTCCCATAGAGGGAACTTGATCCTCTGCCATGTGCAGTTTTTCAATTTCTAATGCTCTTCTTTCCCTGGTGGGCCTGGGTAGAGGGGGAATTGTGTATGTTTTCAATTTTTATAGTTGCTAGTTTGGGTTTCTTCATTCTGTTGCTTTGACATTGAGACTGACGAGCACCTAAGCTGCTCTGCTCCTATATACTAGTGATGTGGTCATGGTGGCCATTTTAATCTGGAGCCCCCAGGGCAGTAGTGAGTGGGGTTTGCTCCTGGATGACCACTAGACCACCAGGGATATTAAGGTAGGAATGGAGGGAGAGGTTTGGTCTGGAGAGAATTATTCATATTGGGGAGAGGGGGACCTTCTCATGTGGGTAGAATCAGGAAGGGGGTCAGGTCTTGTTGGGGGCGGGCCAGATCTTGCTGGGAGGAAGGATTGGAATCGGGAGTGGGGGGAGGGAAGATATATTTCCTTCTGTGGTTCCTGGCCGATATGCAGCTGGACCTGCAGAAGTGTCTTATACGGGACCTAGCTGAATATTGGCTGGGATAAGCATAAGCTTTGTTGGACAAAACTTATCCTGTCAGCCCTAGATATTCAGTGCTGGTGTCTGGACATAGCCCGGCATTGAATGTCCGGTTTAATTTAGCCACTGATGACCAGCATGTTAAAAAGAAAATGCTGATTGCCACTGGCTGAATATTGACTGGTAAATTCCTGTTGAGCTCAAGCTTCAGGGACTGGAAGAAGCAAACTGTTATCTCGTACATGGAAGGTGCAGTTATGATGGAATTAAACTGGAAGCATAGAACTAGCAAATGACGATGACATGCACTTACTGTGAGACTTTCATCCCCAGATCTGGACCTGTGTGCTTCCACGCTCTCTCGTCCCATGACTACGTCCTTTACTGTATTTGATGAATCGCTGCCAGAAAATCGGCTCATCAGGTAGGTTTGTAAGCCAGTGTTCCCCACCTTTTTCAAGCCAAGGCACCTCTGCGTTAATAATGTTGTATCATAGTAGCTTCCACAGAGCAGGCAGTGTGATTATGGGAATTGTTAAAAACAATAACAAAAATAACTGTAGTGAAAACTGGAAAAGTTCAGCAGAGGCTCAAGAAGGGGGAAGAGGAGGGCAGATACCCATAGAGCAGGGCCTGGGTATCTGTGCACTGCATGGTGCCTGTTAATTCCCACACTCTGGAGCTCTTGATGTATCCAGAACAAGGTATTTGACTACATGTGCTCGGAAAAGAACTATTGCTGGTGTTTTGTGTTGGCAGTGAGATGGTGAGAGAAGAACCCATGTACTGCTCTGGGCTTGAATATCAGGTCGTAGGGACTTTCTTCTGTGGCACACTTGATAGGTCTAAAGGTTTACTAGCATGCCATGGCACACTGATAGGGAAGCACTGTTGTAGGTCATCAAGACTGGGGCTCGCTGATCTTGTGCATGGAAAGCCTAAAGTCCCAGATGTGGGGCTCATATGGTGTAATTGGGCTCATATTGGGGGGGTGGGGAGGAGAGAGAAATAAATGCCTTCTTATTCTGCTTGAGTAATCAGAAATCACTGTGCCATCTTCATTGGTTGTACAAAGATTGCCCTGCATATGCATTTAATTCCAGTTTTAGGGCCAGAAACCTACAATGATTTTTCTCCTCTTGTATCTATGGGAGAATGTTTCATAAATCTTGACCCTTTATGAGGTTTCTCAAAACAGCTATTTTAGTCTTTGATTAACAGGCAGTGGATATTCATACACAGATTTGTTTTAAATTTTATTTTTAATATACTGTGTACAATATTTTAAAATTCTGCAAAATTCTTTGATTATTTGTAGTGTTTTTACACATAATTTCCATATCTTAAGGCCTAAAGGTTCTTCCTGCCTTTTCCCTCCTTCATCTCCAGCCACCCCTTTCCATCTCACTCCAAATGCAGCTGTAATGCCCATCAAGACCCCTAATTCTTTCCCCAAAGTCTTCTCTGGCATACAATACACCCACCTCTCATTCTCCCTCTCGTGAGGCACACACCCCTACCTCTTATTCTTTCTTTAGGCACACACCTCCACCTCATTCTTTCTCCTCCCCAGCTATCATTCTATCTGTCCCCCACCCTCCCCATGGCAAACCTTCAAGCTTGATCTCTCCTCACACCAGTGGCACACTCTCGGCTATCTCTGACACCTCTCATCCCCATAGTACACTCTTTCTCCAGACTCTTCTTTTTCTTGCTCTTTCCCCCTCAAAATCCCCATGGCGCACACTCAGCTTTCACTGTTCCCACAAAAATCCCTATGGTGCACACTCGGCTTTCACTACCACCCCCTCCCCAAGTAGGGCGCACGCTTACCTTGCTCTGCCCCCCTATGGCACACTATATCTTGCTCTGCTCATCCTCCACCCACTCCATGGCACACTCACCTTTCTCTGCTCCCTCCCCTCTCCATGACACACTCACCTTGCTCTGGCCTTCCTTCCTATCATCCCCATGACACGCTGTCACTTTGCTCTGTCCCTCCCTCCCGCAGAGATCATGCAGTGGGAGGAGGAGGAAGTGAACTGCTGCATATTGGGTCACTTACTTCTCCTGTGCCTGCCTAGATCTGACTGTTTAGGTGAACCATGGGGTTGAAGGGGAGGGCAGAGCAAATGAATGTACCTTAGTGCAGCAGTTCATTTCCTCCTCCTCTTGTCGTGTGATCTCTGTGGGGGAGAAGGGAGAGACCCAATGGCGGCACTTCAAGCAGAATTTTGTATGAGAAGTGCAGAATTCTGTGCATTTGTGGGGGAGGGGGATTCTCTGCGAATTCTGTGCTGTGCAGTTCCACAGAATTCCTCCAGGAGTAAAGCCTGAAAGCTATCCAAGCAGTGTATGTTCTGGTATAGTAGGTACTTTGATGACTATCACATTGCTTTTTCATTTAGACATGCTGTCTGTTGTGATCTGCTGCCATTATTAAGATGGACTTGGGGAAAATCCACTGCTTATTTCTAGGATAAGCAGCATAAAATGTATTGTACTGTTTTGGGATCTTGCCAGGTACTTGTAACCTGGATTGGCCACTGTTGGAAACAGGGTGCTGGGCTTGATAGACCTTCGGTCTGTCTCAGTATGGCAACACTTATGTTGTTATGTAGTGTGCAAGTCATCTTTGTGATAAAAGCTTGTCTTTTTAGGCTTTCTGCACCTTGTGCCAGGCGTCCTCTTGTGCCAGTTTCTAAACCTCAAGAGCCCGTTACCCCTAAGGGAGGAATGATGCCAGAGGTCTTGGTAAGGATTGTAGTTCTCTTCTCCCTCAGAAAAGCGAAGCATATAAATAACTTTGCTGTTTAGAAGAAGAAAGCCATAGGTCTCTGTATGTCCTTTCAGTGCTTGTGGTAAACAGGCTGTAAGACCTAACTGAACACCGAAACTACCAAGGTAATGATCTCCTTTCTGCTGCTGTTAGTGCAAAAAATGGTTTTGATATACAGTGGAAGAGTGTTTTATTTTTGTAGCTGGCAACTAAAAAATAATAATCATAAGTATTCAGAGAATCAAATTCTAAAATAGTTGATTGGTGATGAGCATATCTTTGATTATAGAGATCACTGACTTGAAACACATGGTTTTCTGGGGCGCTATCCATCCTATATCACTATTTCCAGCAGGCAGATGGACAGACATCCTCTAGCTCCTGGATTCCTCTATTAGGGGGTCTCCTGGGCAGACTAGCATGGGGGGGAAGGGGGTCAAGGCTATATGCCAGCTTTAGGGGGCATACCTGGTCACCCTGGGTTTCCCACTGCCCCTGTTGGCTTACTTTTCCCTTTGCTTCTGTTCCACAACAGCTACTCAAATACAGCTCAAAAAAAGAAAAAGAAGAGAGTTCTGGTGGTTTTGAAGCCAAAAACACAAAACAGGTAGAAACCTCTACGTGTAGTTCAAAGTAAGAGTAGAGGATGCCACAAAACACAACCAGCCAACGGGATGAAGTCAGAGTCCTGGTGGTTTTGAACCCAGGTCCTTGGCTTTATTATTTTTCTTTTGTCTCGGCACTTGTAGAATAAGAAAGGTGTCTGTAAAAAAAAGAAAAAAAACCCCACCAAAACCCGGAGTGCTAGCAGCGGTTATTCTAATTGCAGGAGCCTGGGAAGCGGTTAGCTAAGGACAGGCTCCGGGAGAGGCTTCAAGGGGCTTTTTGCTGTGGGACCATGGTATGCAGTTCAACGGCAGGGGAAGTGTTACCTTTTTTTCCCTGGTGTCGTTCCTGCCTTTGCGGATTTCCGTTTGGCGCTGGGGGGATGGTGGCAGAGACCATTAAAATGCTGCTTCCACTACGGGAAGTGTCAGGCAGCGTCCGGTCTCTGGGGGGCTGCTTCAATTTTGCCTGCAGTGGAAACTGCAGTTGCGGCTGACTATGGTGCCTTCCGTGCAGGGTGTTGCGCACTCTCCCTTTCTGTAGGCCGACACAGCTAAACTCACGACCACCTTACCTTCAGAGCAGCTGGATCTGCTTTCACACCACAGCTCCTGGGGGGGAGGGGGGAACGTTTAGCCCAGCTGAACCTGGCCCCTTGTTGGAGGGGTGCGGGGATGGTGTAGTCTTTGTGGCTGGATGCTCCTTTTTCCCTCAATTTTGTCCTACTTCAAGAGGACAAAAATGCAGTCCGGGGTCTTTGCTGCAGAGCACCCTTGGGGCTCTTTCTCTGCCTTTGCTTGATCCTCCGGAAAAGAGGAGGCAAATAAATTCACTACCATAACCATACCAAACGTTTCCCTTCCCGTCTCAAATACATTGAAAATTCTTGGAGTCACCCTTGACCGAAATCTGACACTCGATAACCACGTGAAGAACACAACCAAAAAGATGTTCAACTCCATGTGGAAACTTAAAAGAGTAAAACCTTTCTTCCCGAGGCACATCTTTCACAACCTGGTACAGTCAATGGTGCTAAGCCACCTGGACTATTGCAACGCACTCTACGCCGGCTGTACAGAACAGAACGTCAAGAAACTTCAAACAACCCAAAATACTGCAGCCAGACTCATATTTGGAAAGACAAAATATGAAAGTGCAAAACCCTTAAGAGAGAAACTACACTGGCTCCCACTTAAAGAACGGACCACATTCAAGATCTGCACGATTGTTCATAGAATCATCTACGGAGATGCCCCAACTTACATGGTAGACCTCGTTGACTTACCTCCCAGAAATGCTAAAAGATCTGCCCGCACATTGCTTAACCTACACTTCCTGAGCTGCAAGGGATTAAGATACAGGCGTACACATGCTACCAGCTTCTCCTACTTGAGCACGCAGCAGTGGAATGCACTTCCAACAAATTTGAAAACAATTAACGAAATCACTAACTTTCGCAAATCTCTGAAAACCTATCTTTTCAACAAGGCCTACCACGAGAATCTATAGCTTGACTATAACACCTCACCACTCCACATTACTCTGAATAACACCTCTTTATAACTGTCTCCTTAGCTCTTCTTTGTCATCCTCGATCTCATTGTAATTCCAATTGTATTTCTCTATCCTGGCATGGCGCTGCCATAACAGGTCTTTGTAAGCCACATTGAGCCTGCAAATAGGTGGGAAAATGTGGGATACAAGCACAATAAAAATAAATAAATAATTTGGTTCTAGTAGCTATGGACTCTGCGCGTCGAGTTTCAAGACCCTTTTTTTCTGGTTTTTGAACTTGAAGGTTACAATCTGAACGGTTCCTTCCTTCTTGCCTAAGGTGGTGTCCGCGTTTCATATCAATCAACCACTGTTTCTCCCGTCTTTTGTGTGGAAGATTATCCACTGGGTTTTGCGATCCTGCTTTGTTTGAATGTCTGTTGGGTGCTTCTACAGTATCTGAAAGTGACAAATGATTTCCACTGGTCAGACCACCTGTTCTGAGGGTGGGGCCCCGGAAGGGTCTTGCAGCTTCCAAGGCGTCTTTGGCTTGTTGGATTAAACACACAATTATTTTGGCATATGTGCTGGCTGGTTGCTGGGCCCTGGAGGCAATACAGATGCATTTTACACGCGCTATGGCAACTTCCTGGGCGGCGTCAAGGAGTTTTCTTTCCCTGGACAACTGTTGGATGGCCACCTTGGGCCTCTCTGCATTCTTTCTGTATTTATTTATTTATTTATTTATTTAGTTGCATTTGTATCCCACATTTTCCCACCTATTTGCGGGCTCAGTGTGGCTTACAATACATTGTAAATGATGGAAATACAGTTTCTTATATTACATTACATTACAATTATGGGTTACATTGTGAACAGATAAAAGGAAGACAAGGTCAGATCATTCGCCTTTGGGGCGTGGAAACTAAAGGATATGGTGTAAGGGATTTAGTACGCTGATCGAATAATAGCAAGTGAGCGATGGGGTAGACAGTTTTTATCTGTGGGTAGATATTGAATGGGAGAGTACGGGGACGTGGATTACGTGGGGTAATGTCTTGAGGCATTGTTGTGATGTATATGGGATTTATATGTTTTGCTCCTTGCGGTATGTTTTGTCAAAGAGATAGGTCTTCAATTGTTTGCGGAAGTCTGTCAAATCGTAGACCGCTCTTAGGCTGCGTGGTAGTGCGTTCCAGAGTTGCGTGCTCTTGTGGGAGAAGGTTGAGGCATGTAGTCCTTTATACTTTATGCCTTTGCACTTAGGGAAGTGGAGGTTGAGGAAAGTTCTGGATGATTTTTTGGCGTTTCTGGGTGGCAGGTCTACCAAGTCGGACATGTATGCAGGGGCTTCACCGTGGATGATTTTATGCACTAATGTGCATATTTTAAAGGTGACACGTTCCTTAAGTGGGAGCCAGTGTAGTTTCTTGCGTAATGGTGCTGCACTTTCGTATTTTGGTTTTCCGAAGATGAGTCTGGCCGCTGTATTCTGAGCTGTCTGAAGTTTTCTCATTATTTGTTCTTTGCAACCTGCGTATAATGAGTTGCAGTAGTCCAGATGGCTTAATACGAGTGATTGTACCAGGTTGCGGAAGACAAATCTTGGAAAGAATGGTTTTATTCTTTTCAGCTTCCACATGGAGAAGAACATCTTTTTTGTTGTGTTGTTCGCGTGAGTTTCAAGTGTAAGGTGGCGGTCGATTGTTACTCCGAGGATTTTTAAATTTTCTGAAATTGGCAAGTTTAGTTTAGGTGTGTTGATAGTAGTAAATTTTGTTGTATTGTATTGGGAGGTTAGTATGAGGCATTGAGTTTTTTCTGCGTTCAATTTCAGTCGGAATGCATCTGCCCAGGCGTTCATGATGTGTAGACTTTGGTTGATTTCATTAGAGATTTCGTTGATGTTTTGTTTAAAAGGAATAGATATCGTTACATCATCGGCATATATGTAAGGGTTAAGGTTATGGTTTGATAGAAGTTTTGCTAGTGGGGTCATCAGTAAGTTGAAAATTGTTGGTGAAAGGGGAGATCCCTGCGGTACTCCGCACTCAGGTGTCCATGCAGCAGATGTGGTTGAATTTGATGTGACTTGGTATGAGCGTGAGGTTAAGAATCCCTTGAAACAATTTAGGACATTGCCTCCGATGCCGAAATATTCAAGAATGTGTAATAGGATTCCGTGGTCAACCATGTCGAAGGCACTTGACATGTCAAATTGTAGGAGGAGTATATTGGAGCCAGTTGCTATCCGTTGTTTAAATTTGGTCAGTAGGGTAGTTAGTACTGTTTCTGTGCTGTGATTCGAGCGGAATCCTGATTGGGCATCATGCAGTATTGAGAACTTGTCGAGATAACTTGTGAGTTGCTTGGTTACTACTCCTTCTGTTATTTTAGTTATTAGTGGTATGGATGCAACTGGTCTGTAGTTAGTTAATTCACTAGCGTTTTTCTTTGTGTCTTTGGGTATTGGGGTGAGTAGGATTTTTCCTTTTGGAACAGACCGTTTTGTAGCATGAAATTCAGGTGGTTCGTTAAGTCTGATATGAATTGATGAGGAGCTGATTTCATGAGGTTACTTGGGCAGATGTCTAATTTGCATTGGGATTTAGCGAATCTTTTAAGCGTTCTAACGATAAGGTCTTCTGACAATACTTCGAATTCGGTCCAGATCCTGTCTGCTGGGTGTATTCCGTCTTCAGGGTCTAGACAGTTCAGGAATGTTGAGTATTCGGTGGGGCTAGTGGGTATTCTAAGTCGTAGTTGTGTGATTTTCTCTTTGAAGTATTTCGCGAGGTCGTCAACCCCTGGTATTTCTTTGTTATTGTTTATGACAGGTGAAGTGTCTAGCAACTTATTTACAAGGTGGAAGAGTTTGTGGGTGTCTTTGTAGTTTGGTCCAATCATAGTTTTGTAGTGTAGTCTTTTAGTCTGTTTTATGGTGTATTTGTATTTCCTCCGAAGTGATTTCCATGCATTCAGTGTGTGTTCATCTTTCTTTTTGTTCCATGCGCGTTCTAGTTTTCTAACTTGTGTTTTCAGTTCTTTCAGCTCTTCGGTGAACCATGGATTTGATTTTTTCCTGTGCGATGTTCTGGTTTGGATTGGGGCAATTGTATCTAATGTTGTTGTACATATGTTATCCCATTCTTGGAGGAATTGTACAGTGTCAGTGTTTAATGGCCGTTCATTTTGGTAGACCTGTTGCCAGAATGATGTAGGGTCTATCTTTCCTCTAGTAGTGTATGTTGTTCGTTCGTTTTTGTTGACTGCGTTTCTGAGTGTTTTTCGCCAGAGGAGGGAGATATGTGCTTTATAGTGGTCTGTCCATGGTGTGGGTATCCATCTTGTGTCTGTGAGTTGGATAGTTGAATCTTGGTCGAATTTGTGTGTGATGATGTCCAGTGTGTGTCCTTTTTCGTGTGTTGGTTGGGTGTTTGGAGCGTGTAGGTCCCAGAGTTTCAGGAATTCTTTACATTCTAGTGTGTTTTTTGAAGTGTCGTCTTCGAGATGTAGGTTGATGTCTTCTATAATGAAGATATTGGAGGCCGAGACACATGTGTTCGAGATGAAGTCCATGAGTTGCGCTTGGGAGTCTTTCCATTTTCCTGGTGGTCTGTAGAATAAAATTGTGTTGAGGTGTCCTTGTAGGTTCGGATGATTGATTCTTGTCGAGGCTATTTCGAGTTGTGGTGAGGTGGATTCACCAGTAGTTGTGATGGTGAACTCGGATTTGTAAATTATGGCTATTCCGCCACCTCTTTTTCCTTTTCTTGTCCAGTGGTTGATTTTGTAATCTGGTGGGCATATGTTTTTGATGGCGGGGTCTGTGGGGCCGTGAAACCATGTTTCCGTGATGAATAGAAGCATTATCGTTTGGGTGTGGTGGTGCGGCGGTTCTTTCTGTGGTCTTGCTGGATCCCCCCACCTCTTTAGGGACTTGCTGTATCCCACTATTTGCTGTACTCATCTGCTGCTGATGCTAAGGAAGGAAAAATTATGTCTTACCTAATAACTTTCTTTCCTTTATCCCACTGTCAGCAGATGAATCTAGCATCCCTTGCTGTCTGCTGTGTTTGGAAAGTTTTGACTTGCTTACAGGTAGGAAGTGCTGTAGGGATGGTTCCTTGGCATCATGATGTTTCTTTTCTTTCTTTTTTTTTTAACCCTTGTTCTACATGTGTTGAATAAAAAAAAAAAACCCCAAACAATTTTGGATGGTTTGGCTGTTGTATTTGGCTCTGGTCCTGGTGGCTGGGACGCAAGTAATGTGGCTGGAACAGAGGGCCACCGAATGGACATCGATGTCCGTACAGGGCTACGGGCATGTCCTGGTGGGTACTGGGGCGATTTGGGGTCTGTCTTGGCAGGCTGCTTTGGTAGATGACATACTGGCTTTTCTGGGGAGCTATGAGGCTCATTTTCAAAGCACTTAGCCTCCCAAAGTTCCATAGAAACCTATGGAACTTAGCCTCCCAAAGTGCTTTGAAAATATGCCTCTATGTGTCCTATATCACTGTGTTTCATGTCGGTGGTCTCTATCTCCACCTGCTGGTAGATGGACACAATGCACCAGTTGCTGATTTCATTTGCTGTGATTAAAGGAAAGAAAAATATCAGGTAAGACATAATCTTTCCATCCATATTCAAAATGCAGGATTGTAATTGTCAATTTTCCATATGATTTTGATAGAAAAATGTATTTTCTGCTGATCCAGGAAACCCAGATCTCAGCAGGTGACAGTTATAAAACAAATACAAAAGATGAATAACAAAATAAGATGGATGATATAAAACACCACTTTAGGGCATTGGAAAGAATTAAATTTCTGCAAATCATTTTTTTTTCTTGATCATTACAAGTGTAGGCTTTCCCTCATCTGGCGTGTATCAGATGGCAAGAAGTTCTCTAATCAAGTGAGAAATGACAGTTCCCTGATCCAGTCATTAGCTTGGTCTCAGGATAGGACCAGCAGCATACTGAGCTGGAATTGCACTCTGTGTGACACGCCTCCTGATGCCCCTGCCCTGTCCTGCTTGGCTCCCTTTCCTCTTTTTTCCTAGGTTTCCTCCCTGCTCTCTGAGCCACAACCAAAAAGAGGAGACAATGGTCAGGAGCAATTTTGGTGCCTCTGCCTTCCTTGCGCCCTGTATGGCTGCACTACTTGCACAACCCTTGGTATGTCCCTGCCCAAACCTGTTGGACAACACTGCCAGTCTAGTTTTCAGGATCCCCCCACAGTTGAATAGGCATGAGAGAAATGTGCATACACTTGGAGATTCAATACAGGCAAATATTTCATACATATTCGTTGTGGGTATTTAGAAAACCCAACTGGCAATAGTGTCACTAGGACAGAATTGAGAGCTACAGTTTGCTTACTATTTATTGGTTCAGCACATAGTTTGGGGTACATGCAGTGTTTCATATGCATTTTTAGGATCTTCCAACCTTGGATTTGAGTCCTTCATATAGTGACCTTAGTGACTAGCAAAGTTAAATAAAGCTAATAACACTCATGTAGTGTAAGATATTTTTGGTATGATAAAAAGGATGCCATTCTTTCATTGATGGTGGAGGCGGTGAGGAGCAGTGCCTGCCTGAAAGCCAGGTCATGCCATTGTTATAAGTTTTGTTTTCTGTGGCTTTTTAGGATGATCTTGCTGGAATAGAACCTTTAAATGAAGAAGTAATTGTCACTGAATACAATGATAAAACCCTGTTCCCTATCCCAGAAGACACATGTGACTTTATGAGGGCTGCATGTGTGGTATCAACTCCCTTTCATGGTGTAACAGCACAACGAGTTGAGTCTGAGCCAGATTCAGACGGGACCATAAAAGAGACTGAGACACAGTCGCTCATTGAGCGAACTCCCAACTGTGAGGAATCTTCCTTCAGCCAAGCTCTTGATGTAAAGAAGCTGAGGTAATGAGAGTAATGGTGCTTTTTAGTATGTTAAACTGTTTTCTGTGATGAAAAGTTAGAAGCCATAGGTATACTTCTGTATTTACTTTTTTCTCCCTGTTTTCTGTTGCCTCCTTTTTTCACAGGAAATTTGAAGGAGTATTTTATTCTTAGTCAGCAGCAGCATATGAATTAGAGAGCTGCACGGGAACGGGGTCAGCTGGGGTCTCCTCCAGGTCCACGGGGACCCTGTGGGGATGGATGCAGATCTGCGGGGATGGACCCAGGTCCTGCAGGGTTCCCGCAGAAGCATAGAATGGGGTTTTCTCCCCCCGCCCCTTGCCTCAGGACACCCTCTCCGCACGTACCTCTATATACCCTGGTGGTCTAGTGGCCTCTTGGGGGCAGGAAAGATCACCATTCTTTCCTGCCCCGCTGCTGTTGAACTGCGCGCTGCTACCACTTCTTTAGAATGCTGCCAGGACTTCAAACAGCGACCTTGCAAGACTTCCATGGAAGTCGCGCCAGCCATTCTAAAGAGGTGACGGCAGTGAGCGGTTCAGCGACAGTGAGGCAGGAAAGAATGGGGGATCTTTCCTACCCCAAAGAGACCACTAGACCACCAGGGTGTATAGAGGTACGTGCGGGGAGGGCAAAGAACAGTGAATTTTCATTTGTGATTGGGGTGGTTGCCTGCAGAAATTTAGAGGGAGAGATGGAGACAAGCATATGAGTGGTGGGTGGGTGGATTGAATGGAGTCGTTCTTGATTGGGCGAGTCGTTTGGGTGGGAGTGGGCTTTAAAAAAAAGTGGAAGGAGGGATCTCGAAAAAAGATTGGGAAATAGGTGCGAGGGGGCTGGAAAAAGTATGTAGGGAGGAGGCTGGTAAAGATATTGGGAAGATAGGAGGGAGGGGGCCATAAAAAAAACAAGGTGGATGGAGTGTGGGTGCAGGGAGGGAGGCTGAAAAACTAGTGGTAAGGGGGACGTACATGGAGGGGGAAAGGAAAAGGGGAAAATAGAGCACATGGGATAGACATGAAAGAGGGACATGCTGCTCATGGATGTTTGATTTTTTGAAAATGTATATCTTTTTAATTTTTTTATATTTAGCAGAGTACGGAAGAAAATGCATTTATGTTACTTTTACCAGTATTTTCACTGCTTATAGAATCTGGATTTTTTTTGGGGGGGGGGGGTGTCAAGGTGACTGAGCTGCGGGGTGCGATGTGTCAGGGCTGGGTGCGCCGGGGCTGGAGGAGATTACTTGTGTCAGGGATAGGTTACATTTCTCTTCCTGTGCACCTCAGGGTTATGTCCGTTTACAAGCAGGTGGCAATAGAGAGCACAACAACTCATTTGTAGGACGGTGAAGCTCCTAGTGAGACAGTATAGCTTTATCTCCAGCAGGCGGTGGATGGATCTCCTATCAGCTCCTGGTTTCCTTGAAGATTGCTGGCTCCTGTTCCTTGTTCAGTTGAGACCGGGTTTTTTTTTTAGGCTGCTGGTGTCATAGTGGGATACATCTGGTAGTGCCAGGTCCCTCCCTTCTCCTGCCGCTAGCTTCTCCTTCCTCTCAGAGGGGGAGGGGGTAAAGGGACAAGGAAGAGACAGCAGAGGTTTGTTTTTCTCTCTGTTACAGTCTTTGACTGTAAGTGGCCGTTTGCTGGAGGGGATTGAGATTTGGGCCGACAGCACCCAAATTCATCATTCCCCTGTGGAGAAACTTTTGCCTTTTCAGTTTTCAGCCAGTGGGGTGAGTACTCCTTTAATTTTTAATTGCCATCAGCTCTGAGGTTTACCGTGGCTTTGTTTCTCCCTGCTGCTTGTTTCTTTATTTCCTTTCGGTGCCTGTTTTTGGGGTTGTTTGTTTTTTTCTTGGCTGCGGTTCCATGGCATTCAGGGATATGTGGTGTCAGGACTCCACATTCTGGGCAGTTTTTCACAGTGGCAGGAAGCAAGACATACTATCGAAGATCTGAAGTTTTTTGTCTTCAAAATATTCAACAAAGATTGGAGGAGACTCAATATTGATTAAAAAATTACTTCAGGAAGAACAGAGGCTTATTTTTACTTTCCAAACTGTTGTACCTTTAGGTATCTTGGTATTGACTTTACACCTTTTTTTATAATTACCTATACTTCTGCTGGAAAACATCTGTTCACCTTTTTTTGGAAAAAGCTAATAATCTTTTTTAATTTCTGCAATAGAATTTATATCTCTGAGTTAAGTACAGAATGTATAAATTGGATTTTTAGAAGCATAAAACCTATGGCTAGAAGATTCTTATTGTACCCACTGAGGTCTGTTTGTCATTTTCCTTATGTAAATGTTTATTTTTGCTTAGTAACTGTTTGACAACTGTTTGATATTTTAGGCTCCTTTTTATACTGTTCAGAAGATGACATTTTTATTATTTTCACTATTTTAGTTTTACATATATGTACATCTGTACTTGTATATCTTTTTATGGATAAACTGTCTTTTATCATGCATACGTTAGGTTTTAGTATCTTTACACAGCAGTCCTTAAGGAGTGCACGCTCAAGTTTTTTTTCTGTCGAGAGACACCGTTTTTTGTCTTGTTTTTGTTCCCATACCGCATGAAGAGAGTTTTTTGGCGGTTAGGATTGTTGTGTTTTCTTGTATCAAAGACTATATTTTTATCTCCATTGCTCGCAGTGCTTTTTGTATTGACAGAATCGCTGCTTCTTTATTCTTCTACTGAAAATTGTTTACCCTTTTGATATTGCGTCTTTTTAAAGGTATGTAAATAACAATTCGTCTCTATCTTTTTGTGGACATTCCTTTTTTTCAATGTTGCGTTTACACATTCAGCTTATCAGTGCTCATGTCATTCATGCGAGTTATATTTTGCACCATAAGTATGTTTGTTTTTGCTTTCAGGGCCCCCTTTTCTTTGTGATCCTCACGTCTGTATTATACAGTGCTGGCAAATCACTATTGGTACAGAGCCTGTGCCTACTTTTTTTTACTATTAATGATAATAGTTGCTAAATGCACTTTTTTTTCTGAATGTTTATTAGGTGCTTCCGTTTTGATTTATTAACTTTTTAATACCTTTTTTAATTTTGAAGCATTTTATTGCATTTTTGCACACTGAGTTTAACTATATTGGACATATTTTTGCCCTTATTTAATCTCAGCTGGGTACATTTAATTGGTTTATGCACTGTCCCCATTTTTTCCTGTATGTATGCATGTTTCTATTTTTGCGTGAATGGAT
The DNA here is from genome assembly GCF_901765095.1 of Microcaecilia unicolor. Taxonomy (NCBI): domain Eukaryota; kingdom Metazoa; phylum Chordata; class Amphibia; order Gymnophiona; family Siphonopidae; genus Microcaecilia; species Microcaecilia unicolor. Next base: position 150,929,385 of record NC_044039.1, on the reverse strand, counting down.
ATTGGTCTTAAGTTGGTATCTGTGTGGAATACCTTTTTGGTTCTTTTGTTCAGTACTAGCCACATGCTACACTTAACCATACTGGACATATCCTTGGCTTTATTTCATTTTCAATATCTGGACACGTTTGATTGAAATATGCACTGTCTCTCTTCTCTTGGATAATTTGTATGCATGCACCTTCACATGCTTAGATATTTTCTTGCTTTGGTAGTTATACATATTACCTATTCTTGTAGATATTGGCCACACACTACATTTATTTTTATCTCCCTCAGGTCTTGTTTCATTCCTGCACTCTGGGTTATTCTTGTCTAGTACAGCTATGATTGATGCTTTAAATGCAGGTATGCAGCAACACTTTAACTAACGCGCTGCTGCTTATGTTCTGTTTATAGGTTGTGATTTTTATTTTTGCTCAAATACATCATTATTGTAAGATCACGCTGAAATTATTAAAGTCAGTGGCATTATTATCTCTTTTAACCATATTCATTAGGTCTTTCTGTGATATTTTTTTAATTTAAACTATTTGTATATATATTATTTTGTCAAATTTATGTTGTCCTGGTTATTTTAATATGACACTTTTGTTTTATCTTTTACCTTTTTATCTCTTAAAGTTTGATTATTTATTTTTAGACTCCTGAAGCAGGCAGTTGTGCAGAAACATGGTGCCACGTCGGGGCTTTTATAGAATAGTGTTCTTTACATCCATGTCGTTATCCTGTTTTCCTTGGAAGCATCGTGATGGTTACACTATTTCCTTTGCTGATTTTGTGTCTGTAGTGTCTCATGTTCTTCCATATCTGTGGATTCCTCTCTCCCATACACCTCGCCAGATTGGCCACAAAGGAGGTATCAGGCTACTACTCTCACCGTCTTGTAGATTTCAACCTTTTCTTCCACCTCAGTCTCACTGCTTTTCTTCCTTCAAAGTCCACTCCATCCGTCTATTTACTCCTCTTCCTCTCTGAGTAGCAATCATTTATTGACACCCTTTCTTCCTTTTTTAACTGACTTTGACTCCTGGCTTTCGTTCTTTCTCAAACCCTCATATCCTTCCCTCATGTTTGGGGATTTTAACATTCATGCTAATGATCCCTCTGTTTCTTGCTTTAATATCCTCCTTCAATCTTTAGCTATGTACCACTACCCCTGTTCACTAGAATGGCCATTGCCTTGATCTTGTCATCTTTTCCAACTGCTCATTCTCCAGTTTCTTCCTTCAATTCTTCCCTTCTCTGACCATCATCTGATAACCTTCATACTTAAACACCCTCCCCCTCAGTTCCATCCAATCTCCACCTATACATTTAGGAATCATCAGGCTATTGACTCCTGCACTTTCTCCACTCCTGTTCTCAACCACTGTTATTTAAGTCTATCAGTGAGGCTGTCTCTTCCTATAATGCTATTCTCTCCTCTGCTCTGGATACCCTCGATCCTTCCATTCCTCATTCTGTAAGGCGTACCAAACCCTGACCTCTAGAATCCACTACCTACGTTCCTGTGCCTGATCTGCTAAATGCCTTTGGCTGAAATCCCATGCCCATGCTGATTTAATACATTTCAAATTCTTGCTGACCTCCTTCCAGTCTGCTCTTTCACTTGCCAAACAGGACTACTACATCCACTTGACAAACTCTCTTGGCCCAAACCCTCTATCTCTTTGCCACACTGAGTTCTCTCCTTAAAGTGCCTTCACCTCCAATCTCTCCTTCACTTTTTCCCAAGACTGTGGCTGAGTACTTTTATGATAAGGTTCACAAGTTAACCTTGAGTTCTCATTCAAGTCACCTCCACCTCTCCGTCCTCCAGCCCATTCTGTCAAACCCTTCTTCAGCCCCTGCCTCCTTTCTTCCTTTTCTGAAATCACTGAAGAGGAAACTGCACTTTTTCTTTTCTCCTCCAAACTGACTACCTGTTCCTCTGATCCTATTCCCACCCATCTACTCAGCACTATCTCTCTTACTGTCATCCCTTTATCTGTCATATCCTCAATCTTTCACTTTCCACTGCAACTGTGCTTGATGCCTTCAAACATGGCATAGTTACACCACTCAAAAAAAACCTTCATTGAATCCTACCTGCCCTTCCAACTATCGTCCTATCTCCCTCCTCCCTTTCCTATCCAAGATACTTGAATGTGCTGTTCACCGCTGTTATCTTGACTTTCTTTCATCTCAAGCTATTCTTGATCCACTTCAAACTGGCTTTTGCCTTCGAAATTCAACTGAAACAGCCCTCACTGAAGTCTCCAATAACCTGCTCCTGGCCAGATCCAAAGGTCTGTATTCTATCCTCATTCTTCTCAATCCATCTGCTGCTTTGGAAACTGTTGATCACCACCTACTCCTTGATATGCTGTCCTCACTTGGATTTCAGGGCTCTGTTCTTGTTTTTGGTTTTTTTTCTTAAATCTGCTATCACACTTTTGGTGGATCCTCCATTTCTTTCCCACTATCAGTTGATGTACCTCAGGGCTCTGTCTTGGGACCTCTTCTTTTCTCTATCTATGCTTCTTCCCTTGGTGCTCTGATCTCCTCCCATAGTTTTCAGTATACCTTTATTCTGATGACTCCCAGATCTGCCTCTCCACACCAGAAATTTCAACAGGAATCCAGGCCCAATTCTCAGCCTGTCTGACTGACATTGCTGCCTGGATGTCTCACTGCCATCTTAAACTAAACATGGCGAAGACCAAGCTTCTTATCTTTTCCCCCTAAATCCACTTCTCTTCCTCCATTCTCTTTCTCTGTGGATAATGCTCTCATCCTGCCTGTCTCATCAGCTCATAATCTGGGAGTCATCTTTGTCTCCTCTCTCTTTCTCTGCACATATCCAACAGACTGCTAAAACCTGTTGGTTGTTTCTTTCTATATAACATCACCAAAATTTGCCCTTTCTTTCTGAGCACTCTACCAAAACCCTTATCCACACTCTTTAACACTTCTCGCATAGACTATTGTAACTTGTTTCTCACAGGTCTCCCACTAAGCCATCTCTCTCTCCTTCAATCTTTTCAGAACTCTGCTGCACGACTTATATTACACCATTGTCGCTATGCTCATATTAGCTCTCTCCTCAAGTTACTTCATTGGCTCCCTATCCGTTTCTGTATACAATTCAAACTCCTCTTATTGACTTACAAGTGCATTCATTCTTCAGCTCCGTACCCTTCTCCACTGCTAACTCCAGACTCCGTTCCTTTTATCCTACTGCACCATATGCCTGGAATAGACTTCCTGAATCAGTATGTTATTGAGGCTGCTTTTAACTCCTAACTCCTATTCACTTGTTCAGTACCCATGTCTGTTTTAAAATTCCCATCTTAAGTAATTCCTTATCCCTTATTTGTCCTCTTTGTCTTTATTTAGATTGTAAGCTCTGTCAATCAGGGACTGTCTCTTACATGTTCATTGTACACTGTTGCATATGTCTAGTAGCGCTATAGAAATTAGTAGTAGTAGGGCTTCAACGATCCGGCTCTCAGCTCCCTTAAGTTTCAGGTAGCAGCATTATCGTGCTATAGAGGCCGCTTGCCTCGTACTACTTTGGGAGTTTATCCAGATATGGTCCATTTTCTTAAGGGGGTAACTTACCTCAAGCCTCCTGTGCATCTGCCATGTATGGCATGGAATCTGAATTTGGTGCTTAAGGTGCTCCAATAAGGAGCCTTTGAGCCCTTGAAGAGCTCTGTTAAGGATCTGACGTTGAAGACGGTGTTTTTGTGGCTATCACTTTGGCGCAGAGAATTTTGGAGCTTCAGATTTTCTCCTTTAGAGATCATTTTCTCTCTTTCACTGAAGCTGGGGTCTTGTTCAGAATAGTTCCATCCTTTTTGCTTACAATAATCTTGGCCTTTCATCTTAATCAGCCGTTGTTTCTGCTTTCTTTCAGGACGGATGATTGTGGTAAGAGTTACAATCTGTTACTGCTGCTGGATGTGTGCGTAGTTTGATTTTCTATTTGGTGATTGCTAATGATTTCTGACGTATGGATCACCTTTTGTTTCCTCTAGAGACCCTAATAAAGGGAGCGTGGCTTCCAAGGCTACCATTGCTCGATGGATAAGAGGCCATATCTTCAGCATACCTTCTTTCTGGTTAGCCGTCTCCTTTGGAGCTGAAAACCTACTCCACCAGAAGCATTTCCATATCTTGGGTTGAGTCACAGGTGTTTTCTGTCGGAAATCTGTAGGTCAGCTACCTGGCCCTCTTGCATTCTTTTTCGAAATATTACCATGTAGATGTAGTGGCTCAATCGGAAGCGTCTTCTGTGTTGTCAGCTCTTGCGACCACTGTTTCTGCTTCCCTCCTTACTTAAATTCTGCTCTGATACATCCCATCAGTTCCTGGATTCATATGCTGCTGATGACGAGGAAGGAAAAATTCTTACCTAATCATTTTCTTTCCTTTATTCATAGCATATGAATCCAAAATCCCACCATGTCTTTTTATTCTCCATTATGGTTGCAGGTTACTGTTTTTTTGCAGTGAATGAAATTCTTGATGAAGTCCATTTCTTTGTTCGCTGTGAGGAAGACATTTCTTGTGGCTAATGCCATGTTGCCTTCTGCTTTGTATGAGAAATACTGTCTCACCAGGAGCCTCACCATCCTATAAGTGAGAGTTTAGTTGTGTTCTGTATCTCTAGCTGCTGGTAGACAGATATAACCCATCAGTTCCTGGATTCATGTGCTGCGACTAAAGGGAAGAAAATTATTTCCTTCTTGAAATGGGAAGGTAAAATTTGGTCAGTCTTGTTAATATCCTTTCCTTGAATCCCAGCAGACCAGCTCAGAATCAATGGTTTCACATCAGGGATTGACTATAAAATACAGATTCTTGATGACTGGAAGCAAATTCAGAAATACAACAAATTGAACAGTACTGAAGACAAGGGAGGGACCCTGATAGGACTCAGTCACTCAAGTCTGGTAGCGCTTTAGAAATGTTGAGGAGTAGTAGTAAGATAAACCTTCTTGGAGCTATGAGTGATCTGGAATGCTCTAAAGTTTTTCAAAGACAGGTTATCCAATCAAGTAATCCTAATTCAGACAACCAGGTTGAAATGTACTATATCAACAAGCAGTGTCAGGAAGCTTTCAGATTGTGGAAATGGGCTATAACTCAAGGAATCTTCTCAGTCACTTACCTGCCAGGGAATGACATTTGTCTGGTGGACAGGCTGAGTCAGATTCTGTAACCTCATGAATGGGCATAGCCTTTTGAGACAGGGTATCTCCTCAATAAATCTTTTTCCACTCATTGCAGTAACAAAGTCCATCAGTTCTGCTCCAGACTAGGATCACACAACAGACTAGCCTCGGATGCCTTCCTCCTTTATTGGGGAAAACGTCGTCTGTACGCATATCCTCCAGTACCTCTCATAGTGAAGATTTTCTTTTGAAACTTAAAATTGAGGATTCATTATCTTTACCCCTTGCTGGCTAAGACAGGTATGGTACCCCCTTTTTTCTGGCACTTTCCTCCAGAGATCCATGGAGTCTGGAAACCTTTTCAAAACTAATAACTCAGGATCAGGGAACCTTCTACTACATCCTGATCTCTAGTCCCTAGTCCTCAATGGTTTGGGTTGTAGTGGATTTACTGAACTTGCCTAGCATTGTGTCTCGGGTCCTATTGGCTTCAGAAGAGCTCTTACTAGGAGGTCATACAGTTTTAAATGGAAGAGGTTTGCCATCTGGTGCAAGGGCAAGACCCTAAATCCAATTTCTTGTCTTACACAAAAACTGCTTGAATACCTTCTATACTTGTCAGAGTCAGATCTCAAGACCAACTCTGTTAACATTCACCTTAGAGCACTTGGCACTTATCACCAAATGAAGGTAAATCCATCTATGTGTGTAGCCTTTAGTTTTCACTTTCTGCTTCTATTGAAGCTTCCCATCAAGCCTCCTGCAGTGTTGTTAACCTACCTGATGAAAGCTCCTTTTGAATTACTAGATCACTCCTACCAAAAATAGGGTCTTCCAGGTCAGGTGACAGTTATCTCAGCCCTTAGGATCAGTGAGCTCCAGGCTCTAGTAGCTGATCCATCTTACACGGTTTGGTGCTGTGCACACATCAAGTAAGTTTCTTCCAGAGGTGATGTCTAAATTCGATCTTAACCAGTTGATTGTTCTGCCAACATTTTTTTCCCATGACTTCATGCCTATTGAAATGAAAGCACTGTTCACATTATGGACTGCAAGAGAGCTTTGACTTTCTATCGTGGACTGAAGCCCACACAATGGTGGTTCCCAAACCTTGTCCTGGAGGCACCCCAGCCAGACAGGTTTTCAGGATATCCTTAATGAATATTCATGAGAGAGGTTTGTATGCAGTGGAGGCAGTGCATGCAAGTCTGTCTCATGAATACTCATTTGGATATCCTGAAAACCTGACTGGCTAGGGTGCCTCCAGGACCAGGTTTGGGAACCACTGCCATAGAAAGCCCACCCAACATTTTGTTTCTTTTGACCCAAACAGGATGGGGACTGCTATGGACAAATACACTCTCTTGAATTGACTGGCAGAATGCATTTCCTTTGCATATGCCCAGGCTGGATTGACTCCGGAGGGTTATTTCATTGCTCTCAGTTTGTTAGAGCTATGACTGCATTGGTATCCCAATTGAGATCATCTTCCATAGAGGAAATTTTGCAGAGCTTCAACATGGTCGTTGATTCACACATTCACGTCTCATTGCTGTTCAAAACAAGACTCCTGATGCAACAGTCATTTTGGCCAGTCTTTCATATTCTGTTTGTGTTGAATCCAACTCCACCCTCCTAGGCCCATTTATTTTCTGTTCCAGGCTGCCTTTCAAAAAAAAAAAAAAAAGTTAAGATATTGTTTATCACTGTTCATTAACCCTTGCCTGCATATTTCCCCCTTTTTTATTGAAGGCAGCCTGTAGCTAGGAGTCCCACATATGAGTACAGTATCCTGCTTGTCCTCGGAAGAAACAGTTATCTGTAGCAGATGTTTTCCAAGGGCAGCAGGCTAGCCTGGTCTTACATACCCTCCCTCCTCCCCTTTTGGAGTTGCATTTTCTAAGTCAAAAACTCAACTTGCTAGGTCCAGTGTGATAGTGGCAGGCAGGAGGTGCAATGTTGTAAAACATCAAACATATAAATGGCAAGAGGCGTACTCACTCGCAAATGCGCAGTAGAGACCCTCTCTGTCCTGCCCCCGCGTCAATACGTGATGACGAGGGCGTGACAGAAAGGGAACCTGCACACCGAGTGAGGGAACCGCCGTCGCTACCGCTCCCCCCACCCACCTGGAGTCGCCGCCGCCGCCACCCACCCTCCACCCAGCCCGGGTACCTAGCTTCACTATTCAAACCGCCGGAACGCAGCACACAGCTCATCTGAGCTGCTGTTGGCCTTCCTTACCTGCCTGCGTCCCGCCCTCGCCGACGTTACATCACACGAGGGTGGAACACACGCAGGGAAGAAGGAAGGCTGACAGCAGCTCAGATGAGCTGTGTGCTGTGTTCCGGCGGTTTGAATAGTGAAGCCAGGTACCCAGCCCGGGTGGAGGGGTGGCGGAGGGGACTCCGGGGGGGGGGGGGGCTTTCAACCCCCCCCCCCCCCCCCCTTCCTTTACCAGCCTGTTTTTACTGGCTCAGCGGCTAGTTGTTGTAAATAAACTGGAGAGTGTTCTGTACGGGTTCTGTCAGATGAGGTCACCCACATGTAAAACTCTGCATACTGCTGTCCTTGCAGAAACTTTGTTTTATTGCTCTTAACACGTTGCCATAAAAGCAGTGCTGGGTTCTTAGTTTTCCTGCAGCATAATCTGGATGGCACAACTAGAGAAAAATATTGCTCAAACACTATTGCTTCAGAATATCTTACAAGACGCTTTTGTCCTGTCTAGCAAGCCAGTGGCAGAGAATTGTGCCTGCCGGTGTTTGCTTCACTTCGCTATGCTCACCCAACATTCTCATTAGGTTTGAGGAGAGGGCGCCTGACCTGAAAGCGCAATGTGTTCCGAGTATGTGATCTGAAAGAGAAGTGAATGACTAATACTCAAGTGCAGAAAATGATACTTCAATAACTACTAATAATCCCTATATCAGGATCAGATCTGAGACCACTCAAGTAAGCAATCCTGAAAGTGCCAAAAATCTTGATTAAATAGCATAAAGAAGGAAGAGCTCTCATGCTTGGTTCTTGAATCATCAATGCAACCCAAATGACAAAGCTGCTGGTTTTATTCTCATACTTATCTAATTATAGAGCTCCTTCCTAATACATAATGTGCCAAAGTGTGTTTCATGCAAAAGTGCAGTTGTATAAATAATACCATCCAAAATATAAATTCAAATATAATGTTGATTATCTCGAGGAGGTTTAATGACAGATGGCATGATGTCACAAGGCTGAAGCTGGTCTCCACCTAAAGGGGAGGTTTTAACCCAGTGTTACCACCACCATTTTGATACACCGAAAAAAATGTAATTGATAATGCGACGAGCTCTGCCTACTGGTTTCAGCCCACATAATGGGCCAGTTAGGCTCATGCCGTCTCCTGTCATTAAACCTCCTCGGCTTATTTTCAGTTGTGGCTCTTTCCCCAGAGCCCAACAAGCCAAGTTTCATTATCACTGCATCCAGGGGTTGGGGCACTAACACTATTGTACTTCTATGCAACTGAGCCATAAATCACTCATTCAAACTGAATGGTATTTTAATTACTTACACCTCGTACATTCCCAGACTGTTCTACACAGCCTGAGTACTGATGGACTCCACAATCAGAAGGACACTGGGATCAAGTGAGTATAAGCAAGTAATTGAAAGTTTATTAGTCTCTTACCAAAAGCAGGATTAACACAAGATCATCACAGTGCATATCCCTGGCATTCATATGTCATCCTGGAATAGCAGCACTCCATGACACACCCAGTTTACTGCATTCTCTCCTGCTCTCATCTCCTCTTCTTTCTTCTCTTCCTCAATGCCCTGTCAGCCTTTATATACAATTCTTCTATCATTGATCCTTATGAACATTTCATTCTCCCACCGCAATCTTTGCATCTTATCCTTAGTTCCTTCTAGATATCAACATCTTTGATAGAAATGATTTCACATGTTTCCAAGTTTCCCTTCAACCCCCTGGATGTTCTTATTTACTTTCGTCTGACCCACTGTTATCTGCCTTACCAAAATATCTTTGCTCACAACTTCTTGTTATTGTCTGTCCACCTGTTGTTTTGAGAACAGATTCCGCCTCCCTCCCTCAGCTCTCAGTTGCTTACTTCAGCTTCTGCTACAGTGACATTATCTGTGTCAGAGATGGTCATTGATTTTTAGAGGCCTAGTTCTCAGCTCTAAGCCTGCCTTGACCTGTATTTCACTGAAGGCAACTGATAGCATTCCATATCATCAAGCTGATCAATCCATAGACTGGTGGGTTGTGTCCATTTATCAGCAGGTGGAGATAGAGAGCAATCCTTTTGCCTCCCTATATGTGGTCATGTGCTGCCGGAAACTCCTCAGTATGTTCTCTATCTCAGCAGGTGGTGGTCACACACAGCAGCAGCTCTGGCTAGGCCTCCAAGCCTAATTTTTAGGTTTTGTTGAGTGCCTGGGGTTGAGGGCTCTTCTTGAGCAAGTGCAAACCTGGTGGCGCCAGGTCCCTCCTTTTCTCCCCCCTCCCGCTGGCTCCGTTAAAAAAAAAAAAAAATTTTGAATGTCCTTAAAGGCGTTTATTTCGACGTTTATTTAAACGTTTATTGCAGCTACTCACTGGGACACCAGGTCGTTACAGCTCGGAGCGGAAAGCAGGTAATTTTTACCTTTTTATAGCGGGCAGGGGGTTTCCCGATTGATCTCCACGTGGCATATGGCGTCGGAGGGCGAGGGCGCAAAGAGTCGCTCCCCAGATCGCTTAGGCGCTTCTAGAGGGGATGCGGGGGTCTTAAAGTCTGATTCGCCCTTGTTGGGTGACAGTTTCGTGACCGATGAGTGTCACGGTCCTTCCTCCGGCGTGGCGGTTTTCCCGCCAATAAACGCCCATCCCCCGCTGCTCGCCTCCGCCATCTTGGCCGGCCACGCGGCTCGGACGGCTTCTTCGTGGGCCGCCCTTGAGGGAGACATGCCATGGACGCCCCTTAATTTGGGCGACGGCAACCAAAGCGGCTAAAGTTAAGCGCCGTTTTTCCCGCGCGGCTCCTTCGTGGAGTGTCGCGCCGGACGCCATTTTGGATGCGCAGCATGTCTCTCTCCCCCGCTCTTGCGAGCGCCGGTTGAGGGTGCGTCTAGGGCTGTAGCCCAGGCTGCGGAAGTGCACAGTCTGGGGGGTTTCTCCCCCGAGTTTGTTTTGCTGCTGCATCAGGCCTTCCTTATGCAAAACGCTGCCCCTGCTCCCTCGTTTGGTAAAGAGGTTGAGGTCCCCGGAGGTAAACGCCCTTGGGTTGATTCCCAGGCCTTGGAGGACCTTGTCTCCTCCGATGTAGATGAGGGCAGCGTATCTGAGTTCTCCCAACGGTCCTTTGCGGATTCCTTGGAGGAGACGGATCCCCGCTCGGTTGGAGCGGATGACCCCTCTGCAGCGCGGCTTTTTAGCTCAGAGGATTTGCCCAACCTGTTAGTGCAGGCCATGGGCATTTTGAAGATTTCCTCTCCGGAGGACGTCTCTCCCTCAGCCCCTGTTGGCTCTGCCATTATGCTGGGACGAAACGCCCGCCTAGAACCTTCCACGTGCATGATGCCATGCACACCTTAATTTCGGCTCAATGGGATGTCCCGGAATCGAGCCTCAAAGTGGCTAGGGCTATGTCCCGCCTCTATCCTTTGCCTGAAGTGAACGTGAGGCCTATCTGTGGGCCTACCGTGGATTCTTTAATCACTGCGGTGGCTAAGAAAACGGCTTTGCCGTTGGAAGGTGACACGGCCCTAAAAGGACGCCCAAGACAGAAGATTGGAGGCGGCCTTAAGGTCGTCCTTTGAGGCGACTGCTTTAAGTTTGCAGGCCTCGGTTTGCGGTTCCTATGTGGCCAGGGCGTGCCTGACTATGGTGCAGCGGGCTTCCCCCTCGGATCATTCCTTGAGGGCTGATTGGCCGGCCCTGGAATCGGGCTTAGCCTATTTGGCAGACTTGCTGTATGATGTCTTGAGAGCCTCAGCTAAAGGCATGGCTCAGACAGTCTCTGCGCGGCGGTGGCTTTGGCTGAAACATTGGTCTGCTGACCACGCCTCTAAATCCCGCCTGGCTAGATTGCCTCTTAAAGGGCAAGCTGCTCTTTGGGGTCGAGCTGGACAAAATCGTGACCGATCTCGGCACGTCTAAGGGCAAGAAGTTACCAGAGGTCAGGGCTCGGGCTAGTACTCGTTCCGGTACCTCCAGAGGACGGTTTCAGGAAGCCCGTCGTACCCGCCCGGGCAGGTCGGGCTCCTCTGCCCCCTCTTCCTTCAAGAGGACTTTCTCCCCCAAGCAGCATTCCTTTCGCAGAGACCGCCGTCCCGGAGGTGCTCCCTCCGGTCCTCCCCCAGGGTCTCGTACCCAATGACGGGGCCTTGGTCCACGCCCCAGTGCAGATTGGAGGACGGCTGTCCTCGTTCTGGGCGAGTGGACCACAATAACTTCAGACGCTTGGGTGCTGGAAGTCATCAGAGACGGCTACAAGCTAGAGTTCTGCCGACCCTTAAGAGACGGGTTTGTACTCTCTCCCTGCAAGTCTCCGGTCAAAGCTGTGGCAGTGCAGCAGACCTTGGACAACCTGATCCGCCTGGGTGCGGTCGTTCCGTGTGCCAGAAAATCAGATTGGCAAGGGACATTACTCCATTTACTTTGTGGTACCAAAGAAAGGAGGTTCTGTCCGGTCCTATCCTCGACCTCAAAGGGGTCAATCGGGCCTTGAAAGTGCGGCACTTTCGCATGGAGACTCTCCGCTCTGTTATAGCGGCAGTGAAGGCAGGAGAGTTCTTGGCTTTCTTGGACATCAAGGAAGCGTACCTGCATATTCCCATCTGGCCTCCTCATCAACGCTTCCTGCGTTTTGCAGTCCTGGGACACACTTCCAGTTCAGAGCCCTCCCTTTCGGGTTGGCTACTGCTCCGCGGACCTTTTCCAAAGTAATGGTGGGTCATCGCGGCTTCCTGCGAAAGGAAGGAGTACAAGTCCATCCTTATCTGGACGACTGGTTGATCCGAGCCCCCTCTTATGCAGAGTGCGGCAAAGCTGTGAACCGGGTGGTTGCTCTTTTGAGCTCCCTGGGGTGGATCATCAACTGGGAGAAGAGCCAGCTGCGCCCGACTCAGTCCCTGGAGTATCTGGGAGTTCGATTCAACACCCAAGTGGGCAGAGTGTTCCTGCCAGACAATCAGATTGTCAAACTTCAGGCTCAGGTGGACCAGTTCCGAGTAGCCTCTCCTCTTCGGGCTTGGGACTATGGGCAGCTGTTGGGCTCTATGACGGCCACGATGGAAGTAGTGCCCTGGGCCAGGGCTCATATGAGACCACTACAACACTCTCTGTTGCAGCGCTGGACTCCGATGTCGGAGGATTATGCTTTGCGCCTTCCCTTGGACCCAGCAGTGCGCAAGGCGCTGAGCTGGTGGCTGCAGACAGACAAGTTGTCTGCAGGAATGCCTCTGGTGACCCCAGAGTGGATTGTCGTCACGACGGACGCCTCTTTGACGGGCTGGGGAGCCCACTGCTTGGGAAGGACAGCGCAGGGGCTCTGTCTCCTGCAGAGGCAAAGTGGTCTATCAACCTCCTGGAACTCAGAGCCATTCGGTTGGCGCTTTTGGAGTTCATCCCGGTACTGGCGTTGAAGCCAGTACGGGTCCTGTCGGACAATGCCACGGCTGTGGCCTATGTCAACCGCCAGGGAGGTACCAAGAGCGCCCCTCTAGCCAAGGAGGCCATGAATCTATGCCAGTGGGCGGAAGCGAACCTGGAACAGCTGTCAGCGGCCCACATTGCCGGAGTCATGAATGTCAAGGCGGACTTTCTCAGTCGCCATACCTTGGAGCCCGGAGAGTGGCAGCTATCTGCTCAGGCGTTCTTGGACATCACGAAGCGCTGGGGCCAGCCGAGCCTAGATCTGATGGCGTCATCGGCCAATTGCCAAGTGCCGCGTTTTTCAGCAGAGGACGGGACCCTCGATCCCTGGGAGTAGATGCTCTTCTCCAACAGTGGCCGACAAGAGCTTCTCTATGTGTTCCCGCCCTGGCCCATGTTGGGCAGGGTGCTAGACCGGGTGGCAAAGCATCCGGGCCGGATAATCCTGGTGGGTCCGGACTGGCCCAGACGTCCCTGGTATGCGGACTTGATCAGGCTCTCAGTCGACGATCCTCTGCGACTGCCTGTGGAGCAGGCCTGTTACATCAGGGTCCGTGGTGATGGAGGATCCCTCCCCTTTGGTCTTACGGCCTGGCTATTGAGCGGCAGCGTCTGAGAAGAAGGGCTTCTCAGACAAGGTCATCGCCACTATGCTGAGAGCGAGGAAGCGCTCTACTTCTACTGCTTACGCCAGGGTTTGGCGTACCTTTGCAGCGTGGTGTGAAGCAGGCTCACTTTCTCCCTTCTCTGCTCCAATTTCTTCAGTGTTGGCGTTCCTGCAAGAAGGTCTGGAGAAAGGCCTGTCGCTCAGTTCCCTTAAAGTCCAGGTAGCGGCTCTGACTTGCTTCAGGGGCCGCCTGAAGGGTGTTTCCCTGGCTTCACAGCCAGATGTGGTGCGCTTTCTCAAGGGAGTTAATCACTGCGCCCTCCTCTGCACTCAGTGGTGCCTGCATGGAATCTCAATCTGGTGCTAAGAGCATTGCAGAAGCCGCCTTTTGAACCCTTGTCGAGGGCATCTCGGAAAGACCTGACGTTGAAAGCAGTCTTTTGGTGGCTATCACTTCAGCCAGAAGAGTTTCCGAGCTCCAGGCGCTCTCATGTCGAGAGCCTTTCTGCAGTTCACTAAGGCAGGAGTGACTATTCGCACAGTGCCTTCCTTCTGCCCAAGATTGTTTCTCGCTTCCATGTGAATCAGCAGCTCTGTCTCCCTTCCTTTCGTAGGGAGGACTACCAGAGGAATACTCTGCTCTCAAATATCTGGATGTGAGACGTCATCATCAGATACTTGGAAGTGACCAATGATTTCCGGAAATCGGATCATCTTTGTCCTGTTGCAGGTCCTCGTAGGGGTCTGCAGGCTGCTAAGCCTACAGTGGCAAGATGGGTCAAGGAAGCCATTGCAGCGCTTATGTGGCCGCGGGGAAGGTGCCGCCTATCCAGCTGAAGGCTCACTCCACAAGAGCTCAGGCGGCCTCGATGGCAGAGGCCGGTCCGTCTCCTTGGAAGAGATATGCAAGGCGGCAACTTGGGCTCGGCCCATACATTCTCCAAGCATTACCGCTTGAATGTGGTTGCTTTTTTTTTTTTTTTTTTTTTTTTTTTTTTTTTTTTTTTTTTTTTTTTTTTTTTGCGCTGGTTCCGGGCGGAGGCCGGTTTGGAGCTTCAGTGTTGCGGTCAGGGATTTATGTCCCGCCCTGGGTGAGTACTGCTTCGGTACATCCCACCAGTCTATGGATTGATCAGCATGATGATATGGAAGGTAAAATTATATATCATACCTGATAATTTTCTTTCCATTAATCATAGCTGATCAATCCATAGCCCCTCCCAGATATCTGTACTGTTTATATCTGGTTGCATTTCAGGTTCAAGTTTAGTCTTCAGTTCCTTCAGGAGGACTTCGTGTTCAAGTTTTTTCATTGGATTCTTCAAGAGTTGAGACGAGTTGTGTGTACAGTGAGCTGCTGCATTCCTCTCCCCTCCGTTTTACGGGCTGGATTGAGACTTAAATTCTGCCGGCACTCCCTCCCGCTTCGTGCGGCTGTAGGGCAGCTTTGTACCCCTCCCGCTTCGGCGGTGTTAGGGTCAGTCAGCTCCTCCCGCGTTGCGGTTGCAGGATAAGCCAGATCCCCCGCATCGGCGGTGTGTGGGTCCCTCCCCCGCTCCGCGGGGATGAGCTGGACGGATTCCCTCCCCCACTTGTGTGGGGATGAGCTGGGTTAATTCCCCTCCCCCGTTTCGGCGGTGGTGAGCTGGGCAGAGTGTCCTTTGTGGGTGTAATTCTCTAAGTGCTGAGTCCTGCGGATGGAGCTTGATATCGACATACTGAGGAGTTTCCGGCAGCACATGACCACATATAGGGAGGCAAAGGATTGCTCTCTATCCACCTGCTGGTAGATGGACACAACCCACCAGTCTATGGATTGATCAGCTATGATTAATGGAAAGAAAATTATCAGGTATGATACATAATTTTACCTT